>NC_091291.1:16632969-17365469 GCF_032444005.1 Ranitomeya imitator | reverse complement strand
CAGGAAACAACACATGTACATTAACAGCGATGGTCCGAATCTCACCCTGTTGAAGCATCTAATGAGCAGGTGCAAAAATCATTGTGAAGGAAGCTGTGAAATCGCTTATTCTGATTGGTGGATCTTGCGTTATCAGCTGTGTATAGAGATTTCACCTATGATTATAATCCTGCCTCTGATGATAATTGAGTCGGCTGAAAACTTTTCCTGAAAGGACAGGAAGTATGAGTCTAAAAGAGCACCAGTGGCCAATGTGAAAAATGCAAGATTTTATTTATTTTATATAAATATTGGTATAAAAAAAAAATCTGATTAAAATAATAGATTAAGATTGTGAAGTTTCGGCTTTGTGAACCTGTTACTAAGCAACAACCTGAACATATTAGCAAAAACAAATGTATACAATGCAAATTACACATAGTGTCCATTAGGGAGTCTGAAGAACCTATTGCATAATTAAAAGGGAAACTTTTTTTTTTCCCCCGGAGGTTCCCTTTAATGATGCGCCTGTCCACCCCGGCTATAGCTGATGAGCTCGTTATCTCACTGTAGACAATAGTTACTGTACACAGACAGTATATGGCCCAGCAGCGTCTGCAAGCAACAGATACATCAATGGCCGCAGTTCTTTACTGTAGACATAACCATGTCCTGCAATCAACGATGTGGCCTGAATTTTGCAAGCAATTATATCCAATGGCGGCTGCAGGATCCGGACGTGTGTCTCTTTAATGATGCCTTAAGTGCGGCATATTCTCCTTGCTATAATTCCTAATTGACCAATAGTTTAGCCGGCGAGCGATGTGAGCTCAAATAGATACTGCGGCTCGTGTCGGAGGAGAGAAGATTTATCTGCCATGTTTTGTTCTAGGAATTAATCATTTTGTATATACTAAAATCACACGGGGATTATATAATGGCCGCAGCCTGTGCTACAGGATTCTCTCTATTTCAGGTTATTCTCCTTCAGTCGTCTTATAAATGTGTAATAATTCCAGGGCTGATACCGTTTCGGATCAGCGTCTGGATTATGACAAGGAGTAGACAAAGTAGGCAGCTGCCTAGGGCAGCAAAGGGTACAAAAAAGGAGGGATTGGAAGGAAATGGGGCAATTAACTCTTAAACTTTAAGAACTGACTGGGGAAGGGCACATTAAAAAATTCTCAGCGTGGAACTTGAATTTGATCCAATTCTAATCTTCATGTTTATACTCACATTTGCCAATTTTTTATGGCACGCTGAATCCTATATTAAACTTCCCAGAAAAGCTGGTATCTAAGGCAGTTTAAGGCTCCAGTCTGGAGCCTCCTGGACGTTCCAAGGGCGCTAATAAATCTGGTTTGCCAAATAATTTGATCCTACGGTCAAATTGTGCTACTTAAATTGATACTTTGTTACTTAAAGGTAACCTGTCACATACCATAGATATGTAATGTTTTTACATAGTGTAATTATCAATGTTCTCCTGAATCCGGCGATGTTTTTCTTTTGTTTCTACTCCTCTAAGTTCCTGAGATATGGCCTCCTCTTTGTATATAAATCTAGTCTTGTTAGTTAAGTGGGGCGTGGCCCACAAGTACACGCCCACAGAGAAAAGCTAATGACCACGCCCATAGGGATGACAAGAGAATGTTTATATACAGGGAAGATCAGGTCATATCTCTGGAATGGAGAGTCACAGGAACAAAAGAAAAACAACATTGGATTCTGAAAAACAGTGGCATTTACACCAGGTAAAAAAAAATACATATTATGTCAAGTGACATGCCACCTTTAAGTAGTACAATTTAACAATGTGAACGTAAGATCAAAGAGTTTGGCAAAACATACTAGCCAATTCCTCCAGAATGTCCTGGAGGCACCAAACAAGAGTCATCAAATATCCCGGGTATCATCAATCCTGCTTAAAACTTCCCAGAAATCAGGTTTAAAAAGTTTTTATATAGGATCTACTATTCATTCAGAGAGGTGTCTGATCTCTTTCAGGGCATGATGGCACCAAAAATCTACCAAAGTGCCAAAATCTACATTAAAACCACCCACAAACCACCTATTGATGCAAAAACAGTTCAAAAACTGCAGTGGGTAGCCATACGAAGATCATCCCCATGGCATGAGGCTCATCCAGGGGCAGATCCACTGCAGAAAATGTGGTGCAGTGGAAAATACTTTTACTTTCTGTTCGAAAGCTAATTTGCTTATTTTTTTTATTCCATGGACCAGACAGTCCCTAAAGGCACAGATACAGTTGAATACAATGTTCGAGCAGAGAGTCGTCAGATCTCAACTCAACCCTAACATCTGGGTAGGGACTGAAGGAGCTACAGAGACAATCGGGTCATGTGATTGGGCAGCAGCTACCGGCTCAGTTATACAGGAGCAAGGATATGAAAGGACATACAAGCAAGTGGGATGTTGGTGTGGGGGCTGATGTGGAGAATTCATACTGTGAGGGACATTAGTCTGTGTGGGAACATTATGCTGTGTTAAAGGGACTGTGTAGGTATTATAAAGTAGGGAGACTGAGGGGACACTATACTGTATGGGGGCCGCATACTGTGAGGGACTGTGGGGTAACATGATGTGCGTTGAGAGAAATGTTGAGACATCATACTTTGCGTTGGTTTTCAATGTGGGGACATCATACTGTGCGTTGGTTGGCAATGTGGGGACATCATACTGTGCGTTGGTTGGCAATGTGGGAACATCATACTGTGCGTTGGTTGGCAATGTGAGGACATCATACTGTGCGTTGGTTGGCAATGTGAGGACATCATACTGTGCGATGGTTGGCAATGTGAGGACACCATCCTGTGCGATGGTTGGCAATGTGGGGACATCATACTGTGCGATGGTTGGCAATGTGGGGACATCATACTCTGTGTTGGGGTAACGTGGGGACATCGCATTGTGCGTTGGTTGGCAATGTGGGGACATCATACTGTGCGTTGATTGGCAATGTGAGGACATCATACTGTGTTGGGGTAACGTGGGGACATCACATTGTGCGCATTGGTTGGCAATGTGGGGACATCATACTCTGTGTTGGGGTAATGTGGGGACACTGCATTGTGCGTTGGTTGGCAATGCGGGGATATTGTATTGTGTGTTGGTTGGGAATGTGGGGACATCATACTGTGCGTTGGCTGGCAATGTGGGGACATCATACTGTGTTGGGGTAACGTGGGGACATCACATTGTGCGCATTGGTTGGCAATGTGGGGACATCATACTCTGTGTTGGGGTAATGTGGGGACACTGCATTGTGCGTTGGTTGGCAATGCGGGGATATTGTATTGTGTGTTGGTTGGGAATGTGAGGACATCATACTGTGCGTTGGTTGGCAATGTGGGGACATCATACTGTGCGTTGGTTGGCAATGTGGGGACATCATACTGTGCGCTGGTTGGCAATGAGAGGACATCATACTGTGCGTTGGTTGGCAATGAGAGGACATCATACTGTGCGTTGGTTGGCAATGTGAGGACATCATACTGTGCGTTGGTTGGCAATGTGGGGACATCATACTGTGCGCTGGTTGGCAATGAGGACATCATACTGTGCGTTGGTTGGCAATGTGAGGACATCATACTGTGCGTTGGTTGGCAATGTGGGGACATCATACTGTGCGTTGGTTGGCAATGTGGGGATATCATACTGTGTGTTGGGTGGTAATTTGGGGTATCCTGTGTGATGGTGGGCATTGTAGAGACATCATACTGTGTATTGGTTAGCAATGTGGGGACATCATACTGTGTTGGGGGTAATGTTAGGGCATCACACTGTGTTGAAAAATGTTGGGCATCATACTGTGTGTTTGGGGGCATCATGCTGTGCGGAGGGCACTTTGGGAGACCATGAAATACATTATACTGTGCGGGAATACTAACGTACTAATGGGCTTCACATGGAGCATTTTTTTGTTGTTTGTGCACATAAAGGACTGTTAAGGGAAATGGTTTACTGTAAAATAAAAATTCCTTCTTTCCCATCTTTCAGAGGAGACATGTGTGAACAGAGCCTAATGTGTGTGCGGACAGCCAGTGATGCCATGTTGGATTTGTTCACTTTAACAATACGTGGAGCCACAGGATGTCTCGCCGCCGCTCATCTCCATCTATAGCTCATGGGCTACTTATTATCCTAAAGTTGTATATTGTATGAGGGGTCATTTCATGTCTTATTGAGGGGAATGTGTGAAAATAGTTGGGGGAAAGTCAGCTCTGCTACATGTGTGATTAACTCCGTGGGAAACGACATAACGAACTCTGGCGGAGGTTGTGTCAGTATTGCTGAGACAAGAGGCCAGAGATCCCTGGTCTCATATTTTGCTTACACGCGATTATTGGTCTCTGTTCTATTAATTACCGTGATATTTTCCTATGTCTGTTCCTTCTGTTTCAGCGGGAATTGTGCTTCTCGTCGGCCTCACAACGCTGCCCCCTCATTAGTGAGAATATTCCGTCTGCATCCTGACACCGCTCCGGCATTTATACCATTATATCATCAGCTGCCAACCGTGACATTTATCTGCTTATTGCCGGATTCTATCTTATATCCCAGCCCTGTGTCTTTTATATTTCTCTTATGTTTACTGGGATGGATGATACATGGAGAATGGATAAATAATAGACATAGATATATAATAAATAGATAACAGATAGATAACAGATAATATAGATAAAAGATAGGTAACAGAAAGATAAGATAGATAATAGATACATAATAGAAGGATGAAAGATAGATACCCTTTATACTCGAGTATAAGCCGACCCCCCTAATTTTGCCACAAAAAACTGGGAAAACTTATTGACTCGAGTATAAGCCTAGGGTGGAAAATGCAGCAGCTACCGGTGAATTTCAAAAATAAAAATAGATGCTCCATACCGTTCATTATTGCCCCATAGCTGTGCCATATAGTGCTCTGCACCGTTCATTATTGCCCCATAGCTGTGCCATATAGTGCTGTGCACCGTTCATTATTGCCCCATAGCTGTGCCATATAGTGCTCTTCACCGTTCATTATGGCCCCATAGCTGTGCCATATAATGCTCTGCACCGTTCATTATTGCCCCATAGCTGTGCCATATAGTGCTCTGCACCGTTCATTATTGCCCCATAGCTGTGCCATATAGTGCTCTGCACCGTTCATTATTGCCCCATAGCTGTGCCATATAGTGCTCTGCACCGTTCATTATTGCCCCATAGCTGTGCCATATAGTGCTCTGCACCGTTCATTATTGCCCCATAGCTGTGCCATATAGTGCTCTGCACCGTTCATTATTGCCCCATAGCTGTGCCATATAGTGCTCTGCACCGTTCATTATTGCCCCATAGCTGTGCCATATAGTGCTCTGCACCGTTCATTATTGCCCCATAGCTGTGCCATATAGTGCTCTGCACCGTTCATTATTGCCCCATAGCTGTGCCATATAGTGCTCTGCACCGTTCATTATTACCCCATAGCTGTGCCATATAGTGCTCTGCACCGTTCATTATTGCCCCATAGCTGTGCCATATAGTGCTCTGCACCATTCATATTGCCACATAGCTATGCCATATAGTGCCCTCTGACCTAAACAGTCAGTGCAAGAGGACGCGAAGAGAGAGCGACGCCCGGCGTGTGGAACGCGGACAGGTGAATATGACATACTTACCTGCTCCCGGCGTCCGGCTCCTTCCCCCGGACAGCTGGTCTTCGGTGCCGCAGCCTCTTCCTCTATCAGTGGTCACCGTTACCGCTGATTAGAGAAATGAATATGCGGCTCCACCCCTATGGGAGTGGAGTCCATATTCATTTCTCTAATGAGCGGTCCCACGTGACCGCTGAACAGGGGAAGAACTGCAGCACCGAAGACCGTGGGACAGCAGGGACAGCGCCGGGAGCCCCGGAAGCAGGTAAGTATGCCTCAGCGCCCTCTCCCCCTCACCCGCCGACCCTGCTGCCGATCGTGACTCGAGTATAAGCCGAGAGGGGCACTTTCAGCCCAAAAATTTGGGCTGAAAATCTTGGCTTATACTCGAGTATATACGGTAATAGAAATATAGATAATAGATAGTGATAACAGAAAGATAATAGAAAGATACTAGATAGATAATAGAAAGATGATAGATAATTGATAGATAATAGATAGGTAATAGGCTTGAAAAAGGTTCACTTCTTTGGACCGAAACGTCGTTGTCATGGGCTGAATAAAATAGCTCTTTTTTCACAAACAACGGTGTGCTGCTCCTGTTTTTGGATTCCTAGATAGATAATAGAAAGATGATAGAAAGATAACAGATGATAGATAATAAATAAAAGATAATATATAGATAGATAGATAATAGATAGAAATAGAAGATAATAGACAGAAATATATAGATAAGATAGATGCCCAAGCTGCCCTTCCTACTTGCCCCTCTATGTGGTCAGCACTATGGGATAGCGGCAGATTTCAGCCCATTACATCCCGCCGTCTTCTCATCTCCCTCTGTTTTGATTGACTCTGATACCGGCTTCAGATTATTAATAATATCACAGATAAAAGGTTTTCAGGAAAAAATCATTATTCCGCCGCGCGGCACCAAAGGTCTCAATCAAGGTTCTTCAGCTGCCAGCTGTAAATTATATCTACATAAAAAGCCTTGGTGTGAAGCGCACCTGCTGCATACAGACAGCACGGCCTGACGAGGGCAGCGTACACATTTCGGGTACATCCGCACGCATCCGGGGTGTGATTCAAATATTTAACATCAGGTTCCTTATTTGCATGTGCTTTCAGGACACAACTCTTTCTACAGAGCAGTAAATAAAATTAACGGCAACCAAAATTAAAGGTACATTTTCCTGAAGATAAGCCGGATTACTCACCGGTAATACTCTTTTAGTGAGTCCACGACAGCACCCTACAGGAGAGAGGGATCCGCCCCACAGGAACAGGAAACCTACAGAAAGATAAAAGGGAGCGGTCCGCCTTTTCTCCTCAGTTTTGATTTCAGAGTACCCGGAGGACCGCCAGTATTAGGCAAATATAATTTATTTAATCTTCAAACTTATTTGCTCATGTATGATTAAAAGAATTTTACTCAATAGTAAGTACTATATTAACTTAGGGAGGGATGTAATAGGGTGCTGTCGTGGACTCACTAAAAGAGTATTACCGGTGAGTAATCCGGCTTTTTACCCCTCGCCACGACAGCACCCTACAGGAGATCTTTCAGAGACCATCACCTAGGGGGGGACCACCGTGCTGAGGACAGTCCTGCCAAAGTCTAGGTCAGAAGTTGACGATAGGTCAAGCCTATAGTGGTTATAGAAAGTAGAAGGATCTGACCAAGTTGCCGCCTTACATATGGTTTCTATTGGGACGTCTCCTCTTTCGGCCCAGGAGGATGCCATAGCTCTGGTAAAGTGTGCCGTTATGCCTTCCGGAAGGTTTTCTTTCCTCGCGGAGTAAGCCATTGTGATAGACTCCCTGATCCACCGGGATAAGGTGCTTTTTGTGACTGCATGACCCTTCTTGTGACCCTGAAAGGATATAAACAGAGCCCTACACTGTCGCCAGCTACTGGTCTTTCAATGTATTTTAAAACTACTCTTAACATCTAGAGTGTGATATTTACATTCCTCAGGAGTGGAAGGGTTACTGAAAAAGGTGGGTAGGACTATTTCTTGTGACCTATGGAATTTCTTCGCTACCTTGGGAAGATAGGAAGGGTCTAATTTAAGAATCAACTTATCCTGAAAAGTTAGCAGGAAAGGTGGATCTATAGAAAGAGCTTGGATGTCACTGATTCTCCTAGCTGAAGTCAGTGCTACCAAGAGGACAGTTTTAAGTGATAAATATTTAATGGATACTGAATCTATTGGTTCAAATGGAGAGTCTGTTAGGGCTTGTAGAACTAAATTTAGATCCCAGGGTGGAATTCTAGGTATATTAACAGGATTTATCCTTTCACAAGCCGTGATAAATCGGGATACCCATCTATTTCCTGCAATATTATGGCCATAGAGGGCTCCCAGTGCTGATACGTGAACTTTTAACGGCTAAACCTAGTTCCCTCCCTTTTTGAAGGAATTCCAATATAGATTGTACCGGAATTTCTGATGTGTTGGGAGATTTATGGAACTGTAGGAATTTTTTCCAGATTTTTGTATAAATTTTTGTAGTAGAGCGTTTTCTACTTTGGAGGAGTGTGTCAATTAGTCCCTCGGAAAATCCCCTTAATTTTAGCATCTGCCTCTCAAATTCCAGGCCGTCAGATGGAGATTGTCCACCTGGGGGTGGAGAAATGGACCCTGGAAGAGAAGGTTGGGTGTCGAGGGGAGGACCCAAGGGTCTGAAACCGACATGGCTTGTAGGCATGAGAACCATGGCCTTTTGGGCCAGAATGGTGCTATTAGTACAACTCTCGCTCCATCCTCCCTGATCTTCCGAATGACCTGTGGTAACAATATTATCGGAGGGAAGGCGTACGCTAGACTGTATTGCCAAGGGGTTTGGAAAGCGTCTAGAATGTCCGGATGATCTGCTAACGATAGGGATGCAAATTTCTGGACTTGCCTGTTTTGTCTCGTGGCGAAGAGATCTATTTGCGGACAACCCCATAGGGATACTATCCGTTGGAAGATATGATGGTTTAGGCACCACTCTCCCTGCCTTAGGGTATGTCGACTTAAGAAGTCTGCCTGCTGGTTGTTTTTCCCCCTTATGTGAACTGCAGTGAGGGATAATAGATGTTTTTCTGCCAAGTCCAGAATTTTCCCAGCGGAAGACATCAGAGTCTCTGATTGAGTACCTCCTTGCCTGTTTATATAAGCCACTGTGGTGGTGTTGTCGGAAAGGATTCGAACGTCTTTTCCCCGGAGCTGTGGGAGAAAATGACATAAAGCGTATCTTACTGCATTTAGTTCTTTCAGATTAGATGAGTTGTGGTATTCTTCAGTGTCCCATTATCCCTGGCAAAAATCATTTCCCATATGAGCGCCCCATCCATGAGGACTGGCGTCAGTGGTTATAATATGAGATGGTGTTATTACCCATGGAACACCACTCATCAAATGGTTAGAATCCAGCCACCACGTTAAGGAACATAAAACTTCCTGGGACAACGTTATCTTTGCATTTAAGCTAAGTAGCCGTCTTTCCTCTTGGAGGATTTGGTGCTGCAGTGTCCGGGTATGGTATTGTGCCCACTGGACTGCAGGTATACAGGAAATAAGAGATCCCAGTAATGACATGGCTTTTCTTAGGGTCATGTGAGGATTATTTATTGCTGTTGTGACTTTGTCTGATGAGTGAGATTTTTACCTGAGGGAGCAGACATTTTTGAGTTATGGAGTCTAGATGGAACCCCAGAAACGCTTGAAGTGATAGCGGAGTCAGTCTGGATTTGTCGATATTGATGATCCAACCTAGATCCTGTAGAGATGAAACTGCATGAGCTAAACGGTCAGCACACTGAGAAGCTGAATTTCCGATGACTAAAAGTCATCTAAGTAGGGCACAATTAATGTCTCTTTTTGGCGAAGATAAGCCATCACCTCTAGAATCACTTTGGTGAAAATCCTTGGCGCTGTAGAAAGGCCGAAGGGCATGGCTGCATACTGGAAATGACAAATCTTGCCTTTGATTGCCACCGCTACCCTGAAGAACTTCTGGTATCTGTCATGAATAGGGAGATGGTAATAAGCATCTTTTAGATCAATGCCCCCCATCATACAGTTTGGAAAAAGTAACTTTATGGTGGATTTTATAGACTCCATTTTAAATGTATCATTTTTAATAAATGAATTAAGCTTTTTGAGGTTTAGGATTGTTCTGAATGAACCATCGGGTTTGGAAATTAAGAATAGAGGAGAATAGAATCCTCTAGTCTCCTGTCCTTCCGGAACTTGGACTAAAACCCCTTTTGATAATAGGGTTTGGATTTCACTCTCCAGGGCCTCCTGTTGTATAGGCAAGCTGAGAGATGTTATAATGTATGATTCGTGGGGAAAGAGAGAGAATTGTAATTTTATTCCATCTCTGACTATATTTAAAATCCACGAACTAGATGTAATATTTTCCCAATGGGGAGTGAAAAATTTTAATCTGCCCCTACTGGAATGGTTATATCCTCAGAATTTGCTGTCTTTTGGGGGGTTGGGTCTTCTGAACATGGTACCTCTTTGTTTATCTTCTTTAGGGAACCATGTTGACGACCTGTCCGTCTGCCTTCTCTTGCCGAATGGCCTTCTCTTAAAGGCTCTCCTATAAAAGGGAATAGAGGTATCAGGAAAAGCCTTTTTCCTGTCTTTTGCCTTCTTGAGTATGTCATCTAAGGTTTTTCCAAAGAGGAACTCACCCTCACATGGGATTGCGCATATCTTAGATTTGGATTGTGCGTCCCCTTTCCAGCTTTTCATCCATAATGCCCGTCTTGCATTGTTTACCAAACCTGCGGATCTAGCTGCTAGGCGGAGAGAATCTGCAGACGCATCCGCCATAAAGGCTGCTGCCCCTCGTATTAAGGGAATAGCAGCTCGTAATTTTTCTCGTGACATTTTATTCTCAATGCTTTGGTCTAGCTGGTCAATCCAGATGAGCATTGACCTGGCGGTACAAGTGCTCGCTATTGCTGGCTTAAATATGCCTGTAGTTGCCTCCCAGGATCTTTTAAGGGACGACTCGGCTTTGCGCTCTAGAGGGTCTGAGAGTAGTCCCGCGTCTTCAACAGGCAATGTGGACGGCTTAGAGGTAGAGGCAACAGCTGCGTCAACCTTAGGGATTTTGGTCCACGTAAGTAACTCATCACTAAACGGGTATTTCCGTTTTGATGCTGAGGGCAAAAAACTTCTCTGATCTTGTCTCTCCCATTCTCTTTTTATTAATGCCTTCACTGCTGGAATGACTGGAAAGCATTTCCTTTTCCTCTCCGCCAAACCCGCAAACATTATATCTTGCGTGGTTTGTGCGCCCTTTGTTTCCTCACACCCCATAGTGTCTCTTATTGATTTCACTAGATTATCCACACTATCTAAGGGGAAACATGAACGTCCCTCAATTTCTGAAGATGATGATGATGCTGCAGAGGCTATAGAGATATCTGAGAGTACGGCTTGCTCACTATCAGAATCTGATAAAGGTGTTGGCTTTTTGGATTTACTTTTTTGTGGTTTATCCTGTGACATAGCCTTTAACTCCTCTCTTATAATAGCGCGTAAGTCCGTAATAGATACCGCTGCTCCTTGTGTGGTTTCTGCTATACAATCCTTGCAGAGTTTTTTGGGGTATGAGTCTGGTAGGGGCTGGCTACATAAGGCGCATTCTTTATGTTTGGTTTTCTGTCGTTTTTTGGCCTGGTCCAAATAAGACATAGCGAGAGGAGGAGAAAGAGAGAGAAAGGAGGGGAGACGGCGTCAGCTTAATAGGCAGAGTTATAAACTCACCCAGTGAAGCTTTCTATTACCGGATCAGACGGCCGAGATCCTTTGGATTTATCCACTGTGTCGCTCTTCCGACCGGCATCTGATGATCCTCTGCTGGAGCGGTCCTTGGAGGGAACGGAGTCTCCTGCTGCAGGATCCATGGCACCTGGAGATGACATCTTGCATCGCAGGTAACAGTGGTTAGCCGGTTTAAATAGAGCGCCATTTTTTTTAATTTTTTTTTTAAGCGGTACTGCGCATGCGCGAACTCGCGCTACCCCCACCGCTGATCTCGGCCTGCTTACCCCGGAAGTTTAGCATCTACTTCCGGGGTGAACTTACTAATGGCGGTCAGCGTGCGCGGAGCAGCCTCCAGTCCCTGGATCGCCATGCAGGAAGCTCCTCTCACTCACCCCTTCTGCCGGGCGAGGAACTCCCACGCTGAAGCCGCCGCATAACGCAGATGCCGGGCGGCTTTCTCCGGACCCGGCCATCTGTATGCCTCCCAGACGAGGAGGGAGCCGTCTAGCGGAACTCCCCCGACGCTGCTTCCAGGCTGCAGCCCCTGCCGTTCCGAAGAGACTGCACAGGCGGCGTGCATGCCCAGGTACTTCTGTAGCTTCTTAGAGTCCTGTCGTTCCCGCAGGAACAGGAAACCTAAACTGAGGAGGAAAGGCGGACCGCCCCCTTTTATCTTTCTGTAGGTTTCCTGTTCCTGTGGGGCGGATCCCTCTCTCCTGTAGGGTGCTGTCGTGGCGAGGGGTAAAAGTGTGATATATTTTCTGCAGTCCTATGTAACACCAAAGATAACTGATAACTCTCAAAAATGTAGTAGATATTAAACAATTATGTTTTCAGGTTACTGAATTTACACAGAATTCATGTGCATGGAATCTGCACAAACCCAGCACACCAGGGAAGGGCTCACATCTTTCTGACACCCACCAAATGCAAAAGTTTAATGCTCCTTACAAAACTACAGTAATCATTAATTTGTCAGACAGCATACTAATTTATTAACATAGCTATGTAGCACATCACCTGACAGGTTAGTGCTACATATGTACATGGTCAGAACCAACATCAGTACATGAATAAAGCACCAGAACCACCATCAGTACATAAATACAGTAGGATAACTATCATTAGTACCTGAATGCATAATAATTCAATATATGAATTCATGTGCAATATATCAATACAGAACCAGAAACATCATCAGTACATGAATATAGAAACACAATCTGTACATAAATATAACACTAAAACCATCATTTGTATATAACTTCATCACCTGAACCACCATCAGCACATGAATACATCAGCAAAACCATTATCAGTACATAAATATAGCATGAGAACTATCATTAGTAGGTGAATATTGAACCATCATCTGTAAAGTAATACAGCATCAAAACCATCATTATTACATAAATACAACAACACCGGAACCATCATCAGTACATGAATACAACACTACAATCAATATCACTACATGTATAACTAACCAAAACCATCATCTATACAAGTACACAGCAGTACGATCATCAGCATCAGAACATGAATGCAGCACTAGAACACAAATGAAAAGAGGGCCAGAACCATGACAAGTACAAATATACAACATCCAGACCATCATCAGTACAGGAACACAGTAAAAGAATCATTAGTTCACAAATACAATAACAGAACTATCATTGCCTAAATACAGAACCATCATCAGTACATTAAAACACCATAAACATTATATGTACATGAATACAGTACTATAACCAACATTATTACATGAATATGGTACAAGAACTTTTAATACATGAATCAATCAATACATGAATACAGCACCAGAACCATCATCAGCACATGAATATAGGAAGACAGCCCTCATTAGTACATGAAAACAATACTAGTACCCCATCATCAATACATGAATACAGCACCAGAACTATTGTCAATTTAGAAATACACCAGAACCATCAATAAAGGGAATCTTTTAGCAGGGTTTTGTGCCTCATCCGAGAACAAAATGATGTAGGCAAAAAGACCCTGAAACCACAATTTTTCACTTAGTTGACTAGTGCAGTTGTGACACAATCAAGAGTTCTTAGATGCAGCATGAAGCAGAACTGAGAAATCTGCCACCAACCACACCAGGCTTTCTATGTACATAGTCTATTGACAGTGAGCTGCTTATCACAGGAGGAGGCGGAGTCAGATGACTTGGTATGAGCCAGCTACATATCAATTATTTCTTAGTGATAAACCACCTTCATTGTAACTAAACAAAATGTCATGCATCTGGGTTTGAACCCTTGATCCTGTGCTTTGTGGTCAGCTTCTCTGTCTGCCAAGCAACAGAAGATACACCTTTTCTCCGGGTGTTTAGTCTTTTTAGGGTAACAGGTGTTTTCATTTACTCATTAGTCTGCCTTATCACCTTTCGGGTGCGGCTTTATATACTTTCCCCTTACTTATCTTCGGTTTCTTTTTAGGAAGTAGGCGGCATATTCTCTAACAGTGCGTACCTAATCCTTTATTGTGCATTTTGTGGTTTCTGTGATCTCTTACTATTTCAGCACACTTTGCTCTGCCCTCTGGTCCCTTGGGAGGAATGTAAGGTGCTCAACGGCCTTTCAGGCAGCATAGGTCTGTGTTGCCATCATCTAGTCTGTGGTTGGGGCTATCTCAGCTCACACTGTAACCACTAGGGACTGTGGGGTCAGGCTCTCAAGTTTGTACAGTAACCGGCAGGGTCAGTTGCAGCTTTTAATGTGTTACTTATTTTCCCGTGTTGTGACACATTGGTGAATTAAGTGTTTCAAACCCTACCTCATGCTGTCCTCAGATTACATAACATAAACCTGCTGACAGATTTCCTTTAATACAGCACAAAAAATATCATTAGCAGATTAATACAGTACCAGAATCATCATTAGTACAAGAAAACAGCACCAGAACCAACATCAGTACATGGATAAGCACAGTATGAGCTATTTAACTAGGCAGTGTATGGTGCCTCTTTTTGCACAATATGAACTATTTATTTTAGGCACTGTATGACGTCATCTGTGCCATTTCTCCTGGTTCTGAATTATGTCATCTGGGCACTGTATTACCCATCTATATAAGCAGTGTAAGGTGCTATCTGTGCAATGTATTTACTATTTATTCTGGCTTTGTATGATATCATCTATGCATAGTATTCCCTACATTTTTAAACACAGTATGATGTCATTTGTGCAATGTACTTGTGCAATTAGGCAGTGCATGGTATCATGTGTGCACTGTATGCACTATTTATCTAGGCAGTGTATATCACCTGTGCACTGTATGTACTATTTATCTAGGCAGTGAATGGTATCTGTGCACTGCATGTACTATTTATCTAGACAGTGTATGGTATCATCTGTGCTCTGTATGTACTATTTATCTAGGCAGTGTATGGTATCATTTGTGCTCTGTATGTACTAGTTATCTAGGCAGTGTATGGTATCATCTTTGCACTGTATGTACTTTTTATTTAGGCAGTGTATGGTATCCTCTGTACTCTGTATGTACTATTTATCTAGGCAGTGTATGGTATCCTCTGTGCTCTGTATGTACTATTTATCTAGGCAGTGTATGGTATCCTCTGTGCTCTGTATGTACTATTTATCTAGGCAGTGTATGGTATCCTCTGTGCTCTGTATGTACTATTTATCTAGGCAGTGTATGATATCACCTATGCACTATGTACTATTTATCTGGACATGAAGAGAAACTCAGGCTCCTATTCACCAGCAGCAAGCAGGGATATTGATAATAGATACAAATGGAAGCACGGACTATACTGGCTGAACCCTTTAAGGTAATTTGTTGGTGGGGCCTTGTTCCCCCCACTATAATAAAGGACTAAATACCGCTCTGTCGGATGTCCAAAACCACGTCTTGTTGCATAAGCTTCTTCCAGAGCCTCAAACATTTTGGCCTCTTCCCACCATCGCTCTCGTCTCACTTTGGCAGATGAAATACGGATATTCTTCACCTGTCAAAGTGTCTTAGGATTAACATTCGGCGGCGGACTGCTCCCTCCCAATAAGATCAGTATTTGGCCGGATCCCAAGCACCCGTCACCCTACGGTGCCCGCAGAACAGTGAGTGAATGCCATCCTCATCCAGACCACACACATTACATCTTCCTGTAGTACATCAATACATTTCTCAGCGTCATTACTGTCAGTCTTCAGCCACAGGAAAGGGAAGACATCGTCCGAGACTTATTATGATATGTTAAGTCTGTAAGGTCCGAGTATCCAGCATTATGAAAAGGGGCAACAATGGGGAAATTAGGGGGGCACATAAACTTTAAAAAAAAAAAAAAAGTAACTAATACTTCAAATTTACAGTAGATTGTACACATGACGTGGCCTTGGGCCTGCTGGTCAGAGGAGGTGCCGGCAAGTAGGAGGACATTGGTTTGGCTGTGGTTCTGCTGCTACGGTTTACCAATGCATTGACTGGACCAGTGTCTTGCGAATCCTTACGATCATCTCATGTGTTTGGACATCTGTCCATATTGCCAACGTCCAGGAGAGGATTACGAGAAGTTATATGAAATCGATGTGAAAATGATCCCAACGGACGCACATCAACAGAACGACGTTTCGCCGTGTGCTGAAATCGCTTCACCTGGAGCCAGAGTGCCAGCAGTGCAACAGTTAACAGAAGGACAGAAACGAGCGGCCAATGTAAATAGAATGACGATGGTCATTTGGACTCGTTACAATTAATTGATTTTAAAAGAAATCAATTTGTCTACAAATTTCACAAAAAATTAGAATTTTAATTCTTTGGGGGGGGGGAGATTGGTTTTGCACAAATCCTGGACAATGGGCAAGGAGGTAGGTTAAGTAACCGATAAAATCTAGTTATGTGGTGCTTACGTAATTGTGCATTTTCTTAAAAATATAAATTACTGCATATAACACAATTCTAAACAAATAATATTGACACGCAATGCCCATGTATTTAACAGTGGCATAAGTAATTACAGGGTGGGCCATTTATATGGATACACCTAAAGAAAATGGGAATGGTTGCTGATATCAATTTCCTGTTTGTGGCACATTAGTATATGGGAGGGGGAAAACTTTTCAAGATGGGTGGTGACCATGGCGGCCATTTTCAAGTCGGCCATTTTGGATTTTTTTCAACTGTTCATGAAGGAATGCTCGGACCTGACACCTATAATAGCATAGCATTCCTACATGAACAGTTTCCTGGCAAGTTGAATGGCCACCAAGGTCTCCCGATCTGACCCCATTAGACTTTTATCTTTGGGGTCATCTAAAGGCAATTGTCTATGCTGTGAAGATACGAGGTGTGCAGCATCTGAAACAACGGATACTGGAAACCTGTGCTAGCATTTCTTCTGTGGTGTTGCCAACAGTGTGTCAAGAGTGGAAGAGGGTTGCATTGACGATCCAACACAATGGGCAGCACTTGGAACACATGTGGTCAAACATGTAATTAACTCATGAAAGAATTAAGTTACATTAAAATCAAGCACACCATTGTTTTTCTTGTTGAAATTCTCAACAAGTTTGATGTGTCACATGACGCTCTTCCCATTGGAAAAAATAAAGTTGGATCCAAAATGGCCGACTTCAAAATGGCCACCATGGTCAACACCCATCTTGAAAAGTTTTCCCCCTCCCATATACTAATGTGCCACAAACAGGAAGCTGATATCACCAACCATTTCCATTTTATTTAGGTGTATCCATATAAATGGCCCACCCTGTATAAACTTGTAATACCGCACATACATCATGGATCTTTCCAGTGATGGCAGACAGCAGAGAGCCATACAGTGCCTAAATAGTACCGCCAAACTATACCTAAATAGTGCCTATAATATACTACTGTACTATTTTCAAATGATAGTGCCTAATACTGCTAAATCTTGATCAAATTGTGCCTACATAAAATACTGCTCTATACCTAAATAATAGTGCCTACATTATACCACCATGCTATTTTCAAATAGTGCCAATATAATACTGCCATACTATTCTTAACTAAAAGTGCCTAAATAATCTCATTACACCTAACAGTGCCTATATAATTCAGCCATTCTATTCTCAAATATTGCCTTTATAATACCGCCATCGTATACCTAAATTATAGTGCCTATACACCACCATACTATTTTCAATGGATAGTGTTTATATAATACTGCCAAATTATCAAATGTTGTTTATTTGAAATACCACCATACTATACCTAAATAATAGTGCCTATATAATACCCATGCTATTTTCAAATGACAGGGCCCATTTCATTCAGCCATGCTATTCAAGTAATATTGTCTCTGTAATACTGCCATACTACACCTAAATAATAGCGAGTATATAATACAGCCATACTCTTCTCATATAGAGCCTTAATAAATCTCATTAAACTTAAATAACAGTGCCCATATACCACCATACTATTCTCAAATAATATTGCCATATTGTACCTAAATAGTGCCTATATAATGCTACCATAATATTCTCAAATATTGACATTCTACACCTAAATAATAATTACATAATAGAACCAAACTATTTTCAAATGATTGTGCCTTTATAGTACTGCCATACTATACCAAAATGATCATACCGATATAATAGTGCCATACTGTTCCTAGTAATAGTGCCTATATAATACCACTGTACAATACCCATTATACTCTCCTCGACTTCCCCCTAACCTATCCCATCATGCCGCCCTCTCCTCTTCAGTCTAACATCCTCCATGGCTGACTAGACCCCCCCATTGACATAGGTTGTAACATAGGTCAATGACGCGCGTCGTGGTAGATGTGACTGCGAGGAGCTTCTTGCCACAGAAGATTCCAGAGGGAAGAAAACACCAAAGAGGAGCGAGTGACGGAGTCTCTTTCGTGAGTCCGAGCTTCCAAAACTCGGGGAAACTTTTGATACTTCTTGTGCCCCTTTTAACAAAACTTTTAAAAAAATTAAAACTTCCCTTTTAAGCAAAGTTTTATTTTTTCTTCTTGGATTCCAGAACTTTCCGCCGGTTAGGCATAATGGCTTTAATTAGGAAACGTTAACATTCCAGGTTTTAATCATAATGACGATGAAAATAAAACCTTGATAATTAAGAAAGCCGTGTAGTGAGGCACAATTTCCACCTCGGTGAGGAGCGAACCCATTAAGTATCTGGAGCAGATATAATTACCCCCCACTCCAGTGGTCACATAGAACAGGTGCGGTGGTCCCGGTTCAGGGGGTGCCCACAGCCGTCTCTGCTGAATGTGCTTCTTTAAGGAAATGTGTCTGCAGAAAAAGTGGGAGTGAAGTGGGAAAAAAAGCCCGAGACGTCTTATGGGACCATTGTCAGGATGAGACCGCCATGGCTGAGCGTTGTATTAAAGGGAAAAGTGCAGCGTAAACATTAAACTGACTAATCCCTGGGGGGCTCGCCTGCGGTGACCACCCACAATCCTGACATGGCGGCTCAGCAGAACCCCGCCTGGAGCAGAGGCAGAGCATGCTCAGGAGCGCCGCACGTGCCCTTTTGGCATCAGTCAGGGTGCTATGCGTTAACATACAGTACTATTTTTCAACTGTACGAGACAGCGTCGCTAACAGGTGACTATATAATACCGCAATACTATGCCTAAATAAGTGTCTATGTAACAATGATATGCTAATTTTTTTAAATAATGGTACCTATATAATACCGCCATACTATTCTCAAATGTCTATATAACACCACCATACTATACCAGAGCTTATATAATACTGCTGTACTATTCTAAAATAGGGTCCTTATCAATCACCATACTACATCTAAATAATACCACCATACTATTCTCAAATAAGTGTACATATACCACCCTAACATACCCAATAGATTATATAATACTGCTGTACTATTCTCAAAGTGTCCATATATCACTATACCACATCTAACTAATAGTACCGCCATACTATAACTAAATAATAGAGCTTATATCATAGCGCTGCACTATTCTCAAATAATGGTGTCCATATAATATCACCATACTTAAATAATTGTGGCTATATATACACCGCTGTACTATTATAATAGTGCCAGACTATCTACCATGCCTAAATCAGTCTGTAATACTGCCATACTATACCAATACTGCCTATATAATACCACCATATTATTCTCAAATAAATGAGTCTATACAATATCATCATACTAATCTTGAATAGTGGTTATATAATACCACACTATTTTCAACTAGTCTCAAATATATATATAATACCGCCATACTATTCCTAATAGTGACTATATAATACCAACATAATATACCTAAATATTAATGCCTCTATACCGCCATAATATTGTCAAATAGTGCCTATAAAGTACCACCTTACTACACCTAAATAGTGCTTACATACCTACCATATAATACCGCCATACTATATACTATGCTTAAATAATGTCTATATAATTCTACCATATTATACCTAAGTGCATATATAATAAAACCATATTCTACCTCTATAATACTGCCACCTACAGTACAGACCAAAAATTTGGACACACCTTCTCATTTAAAGGTTTTTCTGTATTTTCATGACTATGAAAATTGTACATTCACACTGAAGGCATCAAAACTATGAATTAACACATGTGGAATTATATACTTAACAAAAAAGTGTGAAACAACTGAAATTATGTCTTATACTCTAGGTTCTTCAAAGTAGCCACCTTTTGCTTTGATGACTGCTTTGCACACTCTTGGCATTCTCTTTTTGAGCTCCAAGAGGTAGTCACCGGGAATGGTTGTCACTTCACAGGTGTGCCCTGTCAGGTTTAATAAGTGGGATTTCTTGCCTTATAAATGGGGTTGGGACCATCAGTTGTGTTGAGCAGAAGTCTGGTGGATACACAGCTGATAGTCCTACTGAATAGACTGTTAGAATTTGTATTATGGCAAGAAAAAAGCAGCCAAGTAAAGAAAAACGAGTGGCCATCATTACTTTAAGAAATGAAGGTCAGTCAGTCCGAAAAGTTGGGCAAACTTTGAAAGTGTCCCCAAGTGCAGTGGCAAAAACCATCAAGCGTTACAAAGAAACTGGCTCACATGAGGACCGCCCCAGGAAAGGAAGACCAAGAGTCACCTCTGCTTCTGAGGATAAGTTTATCCGAGTCACCCGCCTCAGAAATCGCAGGTTGACAGCAGCTCAGATTAGAGGTTTAGATGAGGTTTAACAATGATAAATGTAAGGTTATACACATGGGAAGAGGGAATCAATATCACCATTACACACTGAACGGGAAACCACTGGGTAAATCTGACAGGGAGAAGGACTTGGGGATCCTAGTTAATGATAAACTTACCTGGAGCAGCCAGTGCCAGGCAGCAGCTGCCAAGGCAAACAGGATCATGGGGTGCATTAAAAGAGGTCTGGATACACATGATGAGAGCATTATACTGCCTCTGTACAAATCCCTAGTTAGACCGCACATGGAGTACTGTGTCCAGTTTTGGGCACCGGTGCTCAGGAAGGATATAATGGAACTAGAGAGAGTACAAAGGAGGGCAACAAAATTAATAAAGGGGATGGGAGAACTACAATACCCAGATAGATTAGCGAAATTAGGATTATTTAGTCTAGAAAAAAGACGACTGAGGGGCGATCTAATAACCATGTATAAGTATATAAGGGGACAATACAAATATCTCGCTGAGGATCTGTTTATACCAAGGAAGGTGACGGGCACAAGGGGGCATTCTTTGCGTCTGGAGGAGAGAAGGTTTTTCCACCAACATAGAAGAGGATTCTTTACTGTTAGGGCAGTGAGAATCTGGAATTGCTTGCCTGAGGAGTTGGTGATGGCGAACTCAGTCGAGGGGTTCAAGAGAGGCCTGGATGTCTTCCTGGAGCAGAACAATATTGTATCATACAATTATTAGGTTCTGTAGAAGGACGTAGATCTGGGGATTTATTATGATGGAATATAGGCTGAACTGGATGGACACATGTCTTTTTTCGGCCTTACTAACTATGTTACTATGTTAGAGACCAGGTCAATGCCACGCAGAGTTCTAGCAGCAGACACATCTCTACAACAACTGTTAAGAGGAGACTTTGTGCAGCAGGCCTTCATGGTAAAATAGCTGCTAGGAAACCACTGCTAAGGACAGGCAACAAGCAGAAGAGACTTGTTTGGGCTAAAGAACACAAGGAATGGACATGAGACCAGTGGAAATCTGTGCTTTGGTCTGATGAGTCCAAATTTGAGATCTTTGGTTCCAACCACCGTGTCTTTGTGCGACGCAGAAAAGGTGAACGGATGGACTCTACATGCCTGGTTCCCACCGTGAAGCATGGAGGAGAAGGTGTGATGGTGTGGGGGGGCTTTGCTGGTGACACTGTTGGGGATTTATTCAAAATTGAAGGTATACTGAACCAGCATGGCTACCACAGCATCTTGCAGCGGCATGCTATTCCATCCGGTTTGTGTTTAGTTGGACCATCATTTATTTTTCAACAGGACAATGACCCCAAACAACTCCAGGCTGTGTAAGGGCTATTTCACCAAGAAGGAGAGTGATGGGGTGCTACGCCAGATGACCTGGCCTCCACAGTCACCAGACCTGAACCCAATCGAGATGGTTTGCGGTGAGCTGGACCGCTGAATGTAGGCAAAAGGGCCAAGAAGGGGTAGGCATCTCTGGGAACTCCTTCAAGATTGTTGGAAGATCATTCCCGGTGACTACCTCTTGAAGCTCATCAAGAGAATGCCAAGAGTGTGCAAAGCAGTCATCAAAGCAAAAGGTGGCTACTTTGAAGAACCTAGAATATAAGACATAATTTCAGTTGTTAAACACTTTTTTGTTAAGTATATAATTCCACATGTGTTAATTCATAGTTTTGATGCCTTCAGTGTGAATGTACAATTTTCATAGTCATGAAAATACAGAAAAATCTTTAAATGAGAAGGCGTGTCCAAACTTTTGGTCAATACTGTATATACTATGTCTAAACAACAGTATCTAGTAGTCATATTATACCAAAATAATGCCTATATAATACCACCACGCTATTCCTAAATAGTGCCATTATAACACAGACATGCTATTCTAGAGTTAGTGACTATATAATACCACCATACATTACCCAAGGGATTGTTCCTCTATATACCACCATACTATTCTCAAATAATAGCGCCTGCATAATGAAATGTCCCATTATCAGTGTTACGGTGTCAATTCTCCGTGTTTCCTCTATAAGTAAATTGTAAAAAAAAAAAAAGGTTCAGCTCCGCTCATGTGATCGCTGGTGTAGTGCGGTTTTCTAGGTAAACACAATTAGTGCGGTAGTATTCATGGACAGAACAGTAAAAACAAGTGATATAGCGACTCCTGCTGGTCACGAGGAAGTACTGCAACAAAGTCTGATAAAAAAAAAAAAATGCTTCCAATGAAATAAATGTAGCACCAACCCATGGGAATTCTGTGGGACCACTAGGGCTCACTACTGAGATTAAGGAATTGGAATAACGCGGCCCTCCAGCTGAAAAACGTAGTATAATAATATATATATATATATATATATATATATATATATATATATATATATACATATACATACACATACATACTCTTCACAGACATTCTCTGGGATTCAGCAGCCTCTAGTGGCCAACAAGCGAACTGCATCACAAGTTTAATGGAGGAGGCATTTTGAGAAGCTGTAAATTGCTGAAGTGCTTGTTTTTTTTGAAAGAGACAAAAATGTGATTTATATTGAAAATCTGCTGTATACATCATAAAAAGGGCGACAGCACCATTCCCCGAAGGGCACCTACACTGCTCAATAATCTGCCAGACACAACCACCCCCCCATCTGTACAAACTGTGGCCTGACAGGTGGTCCGTTACCCAGATTCTCATCCTTCATTTTGCATCGCAAGAGTGGCTGTAAGAGATGGGCAGACCCCTGGATGTTCGGCCGAAGATTTAAAAAAACTATAATATAAATAAAAAAGGTCAGGTTTGGGTACCAGTGCCCGGACCCAAACTCCATTCACTTGAATGGGGAGTCCAGACATCCAGTGTGTGACACGCTGTCATGTGCATGAGAGAGCAGCAAACACTGCTAATGATGGAGGTAACATCATTACCATTGATTACCATTACCTCTGGTCATGGGAGCAGTTGTCCATCAGCCTGCCACCAATCAGCAGATGCTTGCTGCCTCTAATAACAGCGAGAGGAGAGGGCGATTGCAGCATTCATCAGCCGGCACCTGCGCTCTAAAATGTAAAAAAACAGCATTGGGGCACCTGTATCTATATACATAATTGTCTAAGGCTGTGTGCACACGATGCAGATTTGGTGCAGAATTTTCTGCACTAAATCTGCATCTCCTGGCAGAATCCACAGGTGCGTTTTTTACCAATGGATTTCTATTATGGAGGGGCGCAGAAACGCTGCAGAACTGCACAAAAGAAGAGACATGCACTTCTTTGAAATCTGCAGCGTTTCTGCGCAGATTTTTCTGCACCATGTGCACAGCTTTTTTTTTTTTCACATTGATTTACATTGTACTGTAAATCACAGTGCAGTTCTGCAGCGTTTCTGCTGCAGAAAAATCTGCTGCAGTTCTGCACTAAATCTGGATCGTGTGCACATACCCTAAGGGGTACTTCCGTCTGTCCTTCTGTCACCAATCAGCGACGGGCACAGTCCGGAAGAAAATGGCCGCTCTATACTCCCCGCAGTCAGTGTTCCCGGCGCCTGCTCCATACTCCCCTCCGGTCACTGCTAACACAGGGTTAATGCCGGCGGTAACGCATTCCGTTATCGCCGCTATTAACCCTGTGTGTCCCCAACCTTTTACTATTGATGCTGCCTATGCGGCATCAATAGTAAAAGAAAGTAATGTTAAAAATACAAAAACAAAAAACCTGCTATACTCACCCTCCGTTGTCCGCTGAGCCGCTCACGCCTGTCGCCATCTTCCTTTCCCAGCAATGCTTTGCAAAATTACCCGCGAGACCGCCAAGTCATATGGGTAATTTTGCAAAGCATCCTGGGAATGCAATATGGCAGGAGCCGCGCGCCCATCTGCACAGCGCCGTTGGAACCCAGGAGGCGGAGAGACGGGACACTGAGGAGCAGCGACCAGAATGGTGAGTATGTTCAACTACAAGGGGCCCTCGGATCGTTAGGCGAGTATGTATATTTTTTTAACCTGTGACATACGTGGCTCGGTAATCTAGTACGTCACTGGGCAATATCCTACGTGGCTCTGGGCAATATACTACGTGGCTCTGGGCAACATACTACGTGGCTCTGGGCAATATACTACGTGGCTCTGGGCAATATACTACGTGGCTCTGGGCAACATACTACGTGGCTCTGGGCAACATACTACGTGGCTCTGGGCAATATCCTACGTGGCTCTGGGCAATATCCTACGTGGCTCTGGGCAATATCCTACGTGGCTCTGGGCAACATACTACGTGGCTCTGGGCAACATACTACGTGGCTCTGGGCAATATACTACGTGGCTCTGGGCAATATACTACGTGGCTCTGGGCAATATACTACGTGGCCATGCATATTCTAGAATACCCGATGCGTTAGAATCGGGCCACCATCTAGTTTTTGATAACCAGCAAAGTAAAACTGACAGCTGTGGGCTGCAACCCTCAAATCTCAACCGGCCTTGCTGAAACTATCAAGAATAGTTTTTTTTTAATTAAACAATTTAAAAAACTGCTTGCACCCCCTTACATTTGTGATGTGACAACCAGCCAAGCTAAAGCAGACAGCTGGGGGCTCATTCTCAGACTGGTAAGGGGCCATGGATATCCCTGCCTAGAAATAGCAGCCCACAGATGCCCAAAAAAGGCACATCAATTCTGGCGCTTTGCCCAGCTCTTCCCGATGCCCTGTAGCGGTGGCAAGTGGGGTTCATATTTGTGGTGTTGATGTCACCTTTGTATTGTCCAGTGACATCAAGCCCACGGAATAGTAATGGAGAGACGTCTATAAGACATATCCATTACTAATCCTACAGTTATGTGGTAAATAAAGGCACAACCAGAATAAAGTCTTTTGAAATAAAACTTTATAGTTTAAAAATAACATACACCGTCATACTTACCCAATACCCTTTCCACTGAAGTCCTTGTCTCCTGTAATGAAAAAAAATATAACTACAATATCCCTCCCCCCTCCGTAATCATGTCTGGGGTTAATAGTTTTCAACCTGGACGATACCAAGATGCGACCGTCCAGGCTGAGGACCACTGGGCAATGAGGTGCACAACCAGGTTGCAAACTATTAACCCCCAGACATGGATTACAGAGTAGGACTTAAGACAGGTGAAGGATATTGTGGTTTTATTACATGAGACGAGGGATTCAGTGAAATTAGGTGTTAGGTGAAACTCCCTTGACTTGGTCTTCTCCCGGCTTTGCTCAGTGGATGATTTCACAAACTCCCCTCTCCCACTCTCTGACCACAACCTTCTTTCATTCTCTATCAAGAACTGCCATCCCGCTCAGGTCACCCCCACTTTCCACACTTATAGAAACATACAGGCCATTAACACCCAGAAACTTATGAAGAACTTGCAGTCCTCATTGGCCCCAATCTCCTCCATCTCATGTCCTGATTCTGCTCTGAAGCATTACAATGAAACCCTGCAAAGTGCTCTGGATGAAGCTGCTCCTCCTATACATAAAACAACTCGGCACAGACGGCAACAACCGTGGCACACGCTGCAAACACGTTTCCTGCAGCGGTGCTCCAGGTGCGCAGAACGTCTGTGGAGAAAATCTAATCTACCCGAAGATTTCATCCATTATAAGTTCATGCTAAAGACATACAATTCTGCCCTTCACCTCTCCAAACAAACCTACTTCAACACCCTCATCACCTCCCTGTCCAATAACCCTAAACGTCTCTGACACGTTCCAGTCCCTACTCAACCCAAGAGAGCAGGCCCCAACCACGGATCTCCGTGCTGACGATCTGGCCAATTACTTCAAAGAAAAAATTGACCACATTCGACAGGAAATCATCTCCCAATCTCTTCATACCATGCACTGTCCTCCCTCCCCCACTGCATCTAGTTCACTCTCTGACTTTGAAGCAGTTACAGAAGAAGAAGTAAGCAGGCTCCTTGCATCTTCTCGCCCGACCACTTGCACCAGTGACCCCATTCCGTCACATCTCCTCCAGTCCCTTTCCCCGGCTGTCACCTCTCACCTAACAAAAATATTCAACCTTTCCCTCACTTCCGGTATTTTTCCCTCCTCATTTAAGCATGCCATCATACATCCATTACTTAAAAAACCATCCCTCGATCAAAACTGTGCCGCAAATTATAGACCTGTCTCTAATCTTCCCTTCATCTCTAAACTCCTCGAACGCCTGGTCCACTCCCGTCTTACCCGCTATCTCTCAGATAACTCTTCTCGACCCTCTTCAATCTGGCTTCCGCTCTTTACACTCTACTGAAACTGCCCTCACTAAAGTCTCTAATGACCTACTAACAGCTAAATCTAATGGTCACTACTCCATGCTAATTCTCTTGGATCTCTCCGCAGCATTCGATACTGTGGATCATCAGCTCCTCCTCACTATGCTCCGATCCATCGGCCTCAAGGACACAGTTCTCTCCTGGTTCTCCTCCTATCTCTCTGACCGATCCTTCACTGTATGTTTTGCTGGTTCCTCCTCCTCTCACCTTCCCCTTACTGTTGGGGTTCCTCAAGGATCAGTCCTAGGCCCCCTTCTCTTCTCTTTGTATACTGCCCCTATTGGACAAACAATCAGTAGATTTGGTTTCCAGTACCATCTCTATGCTGACGACACCCAATTATACACTTCTCCTGATATCACACCGACCTTTTTAGAAAACACCAGTGATTGTCTTACCGCTGTCTCTAACATCATGTCCTCCCTCTATCTGAAACTAAACCTGTCAAAAACTGAACTCCTCGTGTTCTCTCCCTCTACTAACCTACCTTTGCCTGACATTGCCATCTCCGTGTGCGGTTCCACCATTACTCCAAAGCAACATGCCCGCTGCCTTGGGGTCATCCTTGATTCTGACCTTTCCTTCACCCCCACATCCGATCACTGGCTCGCTCTTTTTACCTGCATCTCAAAAACATTTCTAGAATTCGCCCTTTTCTTACTTTCGACTCTGCAAAAACTTTTACTGTTTCACTTATTCATTCTCGTCTGGACTATTGTAACTCTCTGCTAATCGGCCTCCCTCTTACCAAACTCTCCCCGCTCCAATCTGTCCTGAATGCTGCAGCCAGGATCATATTCCTCACCAACCGTTACACCGATGCCTCTACCCTGTGCCAGTCATTACACTGGCTACCCATCCACTCCAGAATCCAGTACTAAACTACTACCCTCATCCACAAAGCACTCCATGGCTCAGCACCACCCTACATCTCCTCTCTGGTCTCAGTCTACCACCCTACCCGTGCCCTCCGCTCCGCTAATGACCTCAGGTTAGCATCCTCAATAATCAGAACCTCCCACTCCCGTCTCCAAGACTTTACACGTGCTGCGCCGATTCTTTGGAATTTACTACCCAGGTTAATACGATTAATCCCCAATCCCCACAGTTTTAAGCGTACCCTAAAAACTCATTTGTTCAGACTGGCCTACCGCCTCAATGCATTAACCTAACGATCCCTGTGTGGCCTATTTATAATAAAAAAAAAAAAAAAAAGGTTCCTCGCATCATGTTCTCATACACTTTATGCAGTATTAGCCCTCTGTGTCTGTACTGCTACATACTTAGGCAGATAACTGGTTCATGCAGCTTTACATGAATACCCGAGCCTTACACTATGGCCGGTCCGAATAACTAAAGCAATTGTTACCATCCCCCTCTCGTGTCTCCCCTTTTCCTCATAGTTTGTAGCTTGCGAGCAGCCGGGCCCTCACTCCTCCTGGTATCTGTATTGAACTATATTTCTGTTATGCTGTAATGTCTATTGTCTGTACAAGTCCCCTCTATAATTTGTAAAGCGCTGCGGAATATGTTGGCGCTATATAAATAAAAATTATTATTATTATTATACTCACCTGTTTGTTATTTTTAAATAAAAAAAAGTGTTATGTTTTCTTTCAAATAAAAGACTTTATTCTGGCTGTGTCTATTTACAATATAGCTATAGGATTAAGTAATGGATAGCTGTCTTATAGACACCTCTCCATTAGCAATTTGTGGGCTTGAGGTCACCAGACAATACAAAGGTGACAACCCCACAAATATGCACCTCAATTGCCACCGCTACAGGGCAAGAGATGGGCAAAGTGCCAGAATTGGCACATCTAATAGATGTGCCTTTTCTGGGCAGCTGCAGGCTTTATCTAGGCTGGAGAGGGCCAATATCCATGGCCCCTTACCAGCATGGGAATACCAGCTCCCAGTGGTCCGCTTTAGCTTGGCTGGTTGTCAAAAATGGGGGTGACCCCATGTTTTTTTTCCAATTACTAAAATTAAAAAAAAAGTGGGGATCCCTCTATTCTTATAACCAAACTTGCTAAAGCTGACAGCTGATGGTTGCAGCCCTCATCTGTCAGTTTTGCCTGTCTAGTTATCAAAAATACAGGGGAACCCATGCAGTTTTGTTTTTTTTAATTATTATTATTTAGAGCACAGGCACCGGCTGATGAATACTCACTGTTATTCGCAGCAGCAGATGTAGGCTGATGGGAGTAGTAGTGCCATCAGCCGACGCCAGTGACCAGAGTTAAACATCTTACCGCTGATCACAGCTGCAAGCTCACGCTGTCATTTGATAGCCTGGGAATCACAGCTGTCTGACCGGTGGTAATGATTTTACCGCCAATCAGAAACAGTGTTTGCCACGCTGTCATGCACAAAAAACAGCCGATGTTCAGGGGCCCAAACCCAAACAGTAATATGGAATTCCTGGTGAAGTCAGTGTTTGATGTCTGTGCCCGAACAATAGGTGTTCGGTATGGACGCCGAACTTTACTGTTTGGTTTCGCCTATCTCTAGCTGTAACGTGTTGAATGCACTGGAGAAGTCTTTGCGCATACAGTGGTTCCACCATTAATGAAACATGAATAATGTTGAGATAACTAAACTATCATTTTGGGAATTTCTGGTTTATCTGATAATACCCATAAATTAAGATAGACAAACTCCCTTTAAGAGAACTGTAATATGGGACTTTACATGTAACATTCACGCAAAAGCTTCAGTCTACACGTCTGATGTTGACAGAACGCCGAAGCGTCATATGTTTAGGAGGGTGCTGGGTGTCCATCCACATAAAACAAGGTTAGCACCAGCGGATTTGTCCCCCTCGCCACCTTAATGTTTTAGTGAGGACAGGTTCCCTTTAAGAAGCCATCATGATGGAACTTAAAACCTGGATTGAGACCCAGTAATTAGTATGGAAATGAACTCTTTTGTAGCATCCGATCTGTGGAAGTTGCACTTTGTAAAGACTTTCCCTTTAATATGCGCTGGGGGCCTTTGTAGCAGGTGCCACGAGCCGATCCGATTAGTTAAATTGTGGGGCAGGTTCTCTAGGCGCTCGCCTCATCTCTGCCTACGTGGTAATTACCTGCACCTGCAAAACGCACGTGAGCCGGCGTCATCGCGACATGTACCAACTCATAGACGGTAATTTTAATCAAGGACATTGTGCGCCCCAGATCCAAACATCACACGGGGAAGAGCGAGGGGTTAACTCCTTGTGCACAGAGGACACGTGGGTGCATAAGGATGAATTGTAAGAAACCCCTCTATTTATTAATGCAGAAACTTTATTAGGGAGATATGGCACCAGGTAATAAAAGAGTAATACTTTTGGGAACTTTTTTTTTACTTGAATTTTTGGCTAAAAATGATTGTGTAATTGGGTTTTTATTAAAAATGCTGCACCACTGTAATAATGGCTGCAGAATGAGTCAACTGAGCATCAGTCAGTGAACTCATTCCAATGTGACAGATATACATAGATAGATAGGAGAAAAACCAACCAGCACTCCTAATGTGAACACGTGCAAGCTGCATCATAAAGAACACAGCAGCACATGTACATGAATCTAGGCCATGTGAAAACACAGACAAATATTCAATATGAATTATACTTCTTAAAAATATTTGTCATAAAAAATGTTTTTCATAAAACTTAATTATAGATAAAATGAAGATTCTTAGCCCATAAATTGGCCAATTCATTTGTGCCCAACAACCACGGCAAGGTGATCTCCCTCTGATGGGTCCTACACTACCATACATGCCACTTTTGGGCCACCAGCCTACAACCCTGGACAAAACAATATCTATATGATGCAGCTTGCACGCGTTCACATTAGGAGTGCTGGTTGTTTTTCTTCTTCTCTATTTGATGTATGGATGCGGCTGCATCCTCACTGATTGTGCACTCCTCCCATTGACCTTGCAGGTGGTGGTAATCTACTCTACCTGTCCATAAATTGTAGGTTGAGCCTGAAGTGACATGTTTTGTCCAGAGTTGTAGGCTGGTGGCCCAAAAGTGGCATGTATGGTAGTGTAGGACCCATCAGAGGGAGATCACCTTGCCGTGGTTGATGGGCACACGTGAATTGGCCAATTTATGCGCCAAGAATCTTCATTTTATCTATAACTAAGTTTTATGAAAATATATATATTTTTTTTAAATATTTTGATGAAAAATATTTTCGAGAAGTATAATTCATATTGAGTATTTGTCTGTTTTCACATGGCCTAGATTCATGTACATGTGCTGCTGTGTTCTTTATCTATATGATGCAGCTTGCACGTGTTCACATTAGGAGTGCTTGTTGGATACATATGTATATATAGATATACACACACATATATATATATATATATATATATATATATATATATATATATATATATATACATATACACACACACACATACATACACACATACATACATATATACATACACATATATACACACACACATACATATATACACATACACACATATATATTTACATACACATTATATATATACACACAATTTTTTTACTTGAATTTTTGGCTAAAAATTATAGTGTAATTTGTTTTTTTATTAAAAATGTTGCACCACTGTAATAATGGCTGCAGAATGAGTCAACTGAGCATCAAAATATATATATATATTTTGACGCTCAGTTGACTCATTCTGCAGCCATTATTACAGTGGTGCAACATTTTTAATAAAAAACAAATTACACAATTATTTTTAGCCAAAAATTCAAGTAAAAAAAAAAAATTGTTCCCAAAAGTATTGATCTCTTACTACATACATACATATATTTTTTTCATTCCTGGGTATTGATCAGAGATCAGGTATTGGTCCGATTGACAGCCACTGGTTGTTATCGGCTGTTTGTCTATTAGCCCACGACCTCACAGAAATAAATCACTGCATGACGACACTTTGCCATAGCAACCAGGAGCCTAACGAAGGTTTTTTTTTTCTATCAGTAGTCATTGACCACAGTGTCAGTGTGTGAACAGACCCCTAAAGTGACCGGGTCCCCCAGGATCTAACACCTGTCACCGACACCTCCATAACAGAAATTGCAAAAAAAAAAAAAAAAAAAAAAAAAACAACTTTACATAGTCTTCAGTTTTGAAGCAGAAAGTTTTATTTTAACAAACTGACTTAATGTTTCTTGTTGGCCGCTGCGACCTGTGGGGGAAGGAAAATACAGAGATCAGAAAAGATGGAAAAGTCATCACCAATGAAGAAAGTTACCAACAACAAGGCGGAAAAGGAGCCAAAGAAGAGCGTGTTCACACTGGACAGCGCAGAAACTGCCAGCCATAAGTCACGTGTTTACCAGCCGTGCACAGAACCATCAGTAGTAGACTGCTCCATTGTGCTCTGCAGCACAGGTCCTGTTTACATAGGAAGATGTGCTGCCGAGAACAATGAGTCGCCGCCTTAAAGGGGTTGTGCACTACTTGGACAATCCATTCTGGATCTAAATGTTTGGCCCCAATTTAAAAAACAAAAACAAAAAACAGCACGGGAGCCCCAGGAATGCGAAGGCCGACACCTGCAGAGGGGGCATAGGCGTTATTAAGTTACTGGGGCCAAGCGAGGAGTAAGAAGTTATCCACGTAGTAAGAACTACTTTATAAAAAGGAACTCCGTTTGAACAGTCATGCAAAGTCCCGCCACTCGGTGCCTCACGGCGCGGCCCATCATTGAACTACACCTTCACTTTCTGCCTGATTGTTATCCCACAACCTGCACCCCCCATACTTGATTGACAGCTCTGGTGTTCTAGGCCAGGGGTGTCAAACTGCATTCCTCGAGGGCCTCAGACCATGAGTGTTTTCAAGATTTCCTTTGCATTACACAAGGTGCTGGAATGATTAAATTATCACCTGTGCAATACAAGGAAATCCTGAAAACATGACCTGTTTGCGGCCCTCGATGAATGCAGTTTGACACCCCTGGACTAGACCCAAAAAATGGAGATGGAAAGGTCTCTATAAATGTTTGGCCACGCCATGGTGCTCCTGTGCTTGGTTTGAACAGTCATCCTGTGCCGACAAGAATCCTATTTTAACAGGATTGTCAAGAAATCCCACCCAAGAAACTAGAATAGGTGACCCATACCTAAAGACGGTGGTGGCCAGACCCCTACTTATTGGGGCAGCACGGTGGTTCAGTGGTCAGCACTGCAGTGCTGGAGTCCTGGGTTCTAATCCCACCCAGGACAACATCTGCAAAAGAGTTTGTATGTTCTCTGTGTTTGCGTGGGTTTCCTCCGGGTTCTCCGGTTTCCTCCCACATTCCAAAGACATATTGATAGGGATTCTAGATTGTGAGCCCCATCGGGGACAGTGATGATGTGTGCAAAACTGTAAAGCGCTGCAGAATATGTTAGCGCTATATAAAAATAAAGATTATTATTATCGCTCAAAAATCTGCAGGATTAAAGGGCCGACACCAACAAAGCTGTTTGCTCTGCCATCTATATTATGAATGCACCATTCGATCAGGGGGAAATTAACCCACCATGACTGGGAGTGTTCCATTGGTGAGACCCCCAGATATGAGCCACCCATCACTTCTCTTATAGATATATTTTGGCAAAACTAATGCCCACGGCCTTACTAGCACTTAGTGCAGGAGATGTATATTTAGCATCACATCCCATCTGGGAAGATCAGGAGAGTATTTCTCCGATCACGATCCCATCATACATGTTGTAACCCTGCAGGATAAGGGGACGCGGCGGGGGGCTCACCTGTCCAGCGATTCTGTCCAAGTCTCTCTGTCCTTGGGGAGTTAGTCTGCGACCTCTGTAAGGCAAGAACAGGACAGATGATGCTGCAAAGTCTCCGAAAGGAAAACAATGTAAATAAGAAGGTGGCGTAAAATAATGGCGATCGACAGCTTTAATGCAGACGACCCTTCTCGACAGCTCATGGACCCCTCCAGCCGCACCGATCCCAGCCCAGAGGAGCCGGTGCATGGCCTACACCACACTGTATAGCCTTAACCCCGACTGTGGCTGCACTTACCCATTGGGGTCCTTCTCCACCATTTTCAGGCCCTCCAGTGCCTGCATAACCCTCCTGGCGACGCTCTTTGATCCGCGACTGAAGTGACTTGGCATCACACCGTTGCGCTGACGCCCACCGTAGATCTTTGTCATGGAGCCTACTCCTGCACCGCCACGGAGGTACAAGTGCCGGACTGTGGAGGCTGAAAGATACAAGCGTCAGGGCTCCCTGTTATACAAGAATCAGGGGTCTCCATTATACAAGTGTCAGGGGCCCCAGCTATTCTACAAGCATCCAGAGCCAAAATGACAATCTATATATAAAAAAAAAAAGTAAATTTTGTCGCCATTTTCCAAGACCCATAACATCTACATTTTTCAGAATATGGGGCTGTCATGGCTGACTGACAGCATTTGCAGGCAGATGTGATCACAAAACAAAAGAACGTAATTTTGGAGTCAATTTTTCTCGTTACGCCATATACCAATCGGATTAATTTTATATTTTGATAGATCGTATATTCATGAACGCAGTGATACCAACTGTGTATTTTTTTTTTCTTTTTAAAGGTTTAATTTTCAATGAGGAAAAAGGGGAGGATTTTAATTTTTTTTATATTTTCAAACACTTTCTCATACTTTTTCCTGGCTTCAATAATCTCCTTAGGAGACTTGAAGCTACAATCGTCTGCTCACCTGTGTTACACACAAGGTCTCCAGCCCTGCTATCTATAACAAATCACAACCTTTTATGAACAGACATGGAGGAATTAAAATGATAGGCACGGGGAGGGGAGGCCTTCTGCAGACCCCCAGCAGAATTTGTGACCCGCCTCAGGTCGCCACATGTTAAATGCCACTGTCAGTGATTGACAGTGGGATTTAACTGGTTAACAGCAGTGTACATTAACGTCAGAGGTAGTAAAGGGGTTGAAGAGGCAGTCTTCTGACCAGTCCGTATACATGAATATAGTGGGGAAGGATGACTGACCACTAAGGAAGAGACGCCAACAAGCTGCCGCTGCCAGGCGCACAGTGTGTGTATTCCCAGTTCCACCCAGTAGTACCAGTACTGACCACTTTGGTGTATACGTGACATTCCCAAGTGGAATCTGGGCAGAGATCACTCCGCATATCGTTCCCTGGCGAAGACCAATCTGAGTAGCCCCCTTAATCTGCTATGGTGGGATTTTAGATGCCTTTTGTGCCCATTAATCTGTTGGGTCATAACATTGTGGGTTATAGTTAAATTAGTGACAAATTGTACAATTGGTGGAGAAAAGCTGAACTTGATGGACTTGGATCTTTTTTCAACCTTGTGTGGATCTTAGATGCCCTTTCTGCCCCATAATCTGCTGTGACGGGAGCCTAGATGCCCTTTCTGCCAGGGCTGTAGAGTTAGCCAAACCTCAGACTCCTCAATTTCCATTACACCGACTCCACAGCCCTGCTTTCTGCAGAGTAATCAGCTGTGGCGGGAACCTATATGCCCTTTCTGCTCTGCCATCAGCTGTGGCAGTAGCCTAGATGCCCTCGTTCCCCTGTATTCGGCTGTGGCGGGAGTCTAGATGCCTTAGTTCCCCCGTAATCTTTTGTGGCGGGAGCCTAGATGCCCTCGTTCCCCTGTAGTCGGACGTGGCGGGAGCCTAGATGCCCTCGTTCCCTTGTAGTCGGCTGTGTCGGGAGCCTAGATGCCCTCGTTCCCCTGTAGTCGGCTGTGGCGGGAGTGTAGATGCCCTCGTTCCCCTGTAATCAGCTGTGGCGGGAGCCTAGATGCCCTCGTTCCCTTGTAGTCGGCTGTGGCGGGAGCCTAGATGCCCTTTCTGCCCAGTAATCGGCTATAGCAGGAACCTATATGCCCTTTCTGCTCTGCCATCGGCTGTGGCGGGAGCCTAGATGCCTTCGTTCCCCCGTAATCTGTTGTGGTGGTAGCCTAGATGCCCTAGTTCCCCTGTAGTCGGACGTGGCGGGAGCCTAGATGCCCTCGTTCCCTTGTAGTCGGCTGTGGCGGGAGCCTAGATGCCCTCGTTCCCCTGTAGTCGGCTGTGGCGGGAGCCTAGATGCCCTCGTTCCCCTGTAGTCGGCTGTGGCGGGAGCCTAGATGCCCTCGTTCCCCTGTAGTCGGCTGTGGCGGGAGCCTAGATGCCCTCGTTCCCCTGTAGTCGGCTGTGGCGGGAGCCTAGATGCCCTCGTTCCCCTGTAGTCGGCTGTGGCGGGAGCCTAGATGCCCTCGTTCCCCTGTAGTCGGCTGTGGCGGGAGCCTAGATGCCCTCGTTCCCCTGTAGTCGGCTGTGGCGGGAGCCTAGATGCCCTCGTTCCCCTGTAGTCGGCTGTGGCGGGAGCCTAGATGCCCTCGTTCCCCTGTAGTCGGCTGTGGCGGGAGCCTAGATGCCCTCGTTCCCCTGTAGTCGGCTGTGGCGGGAGCCTAGATGCCCTCGTTCCCCTGTAGTCGGCTGTGGCGGGAGCCTAGATGCCCTCGTTCCCCTGTAGTCGGCTGCGGCAGGAGCCTAGATGCCCTCGTTCCCCTGTAGTTGGCTGTGGCGGGAGCATAGATGCCCTCATTCCCCTGTAGTCCGCTGGGGCGGGAGCATAGATGCCCTCATTCCCCTGTAATTGGCTGTGGCGGGAGCCTAGATGCCCTCGTTCCCCTGTAATCGGCTGTGGTGGGAGCCTAGATGCCCTCGTTCCCCTGTAATCGGCTGCGGCAGGAGCCTAGATGCCCTCGTTCCCCTGTAGTTGGCTGTGGCGGGAGCATAGATGCCCTCATTCCCCTGTAGTCAGCTGGGGCGGGAGCATAGATGCCCTCATTCCCCTGTAATTGGCTGTGGCGGGAGCCTAGATGCCCTCGTTCCCCTGTAATCGGCTGTGGTGGGAGCCTAGATGCCCTCGTTCCCCTGTAGTCGGCTGTGGCGGGAGCCTAGATGCCCTCGTTCCCCTGTAATCGGCTGCGGCGGGAGCCTATATGCCTTCGGTCCCCTGTAATCGGCTGTGGCGGGAGCCTAGATGCCCTCGTTCCCCTGTAGTTGGCTGTGGCGGGAGCATAGATGCCCTCATTCCCCTGTAGTCCGCTGGGGCGGGAGCATAGATGCCCTCATTCCCCTGTAATTGGCTGTGGCGGGAGCAAGCCGGGAGCCTAGATGCCCTCGTTCCCCTGTAGTCAGCTGTGGCGGGAGCCTTGATGCCCTCTCTGCCTGCCATCTGCTATGGTGGGAGCATAGCCCCCTGATGCCTGAAGATCGCCTAGTGCCACCACAGGATGGTCTTACCAGCGCGGGTGTAGAACCAGTTCTCATCGTACGGTGCCAGCTCCTTGTGTTTCGCCAGCTTTACTGTGTCCACCCAATCGGGAACCTTGAGTTTACCAGACCTAGCAAGAGACGATCAATAAGTGAAAATCACAGAGGACAACAAGACAAGCGACTACCACCACCATCACCACTACTCACTTTTTGAGGAAAGCAGCCAGGGCTCTGACGAACTCCTGCTGGTTCACGTCTTTCACGGTGACTCCGGGCATCTGAATATAAAAGAAAAAAAAAATATTCACAGCAACAATGTAACCCAGCGACTCCCCCCAACTCCTGACATTGCCAGAGGGGGCGCTCCCAATCAGTTAGCAGCCACCAACTTGCGTCTCCAGCTGTTGTAAAACTACAACGCCCAGCCACTGAGTGTGCCATAGCCACGTAATCACTCAACATATCCCTTTAAGATGACTCACATGTGGCCAATATATCCCTCAGCATCACACAGAAAAGGGATCAAGGACACGAGGAGTTTTAGCTACCCAAAACTCCCGTCCTCCAAGCTGTAGAAAAACTGTAAAAACTGATCTTTGCTTGCCCTCCCCAGGTCCACCTCGGACTCAGGCGTGTTTATAGTCTGCCGGCACAATGTCAATTGCAGACACCAGGAGCAGTGGTGAAGAATCCGTGCTGGACCAGGGGAGGTGGAGGAAGTCTTTTTTTTTTTTTTTTTTAAGCTTAGCTGATAACCGTGCAATAGACTATTGAATGAAAGGAGAGCAAAAAGTTCAGAGATACTCCAAGAATTCACCCACAGGGGTGCGTCCAGCAGTGAACCACAGTACTAGGGTATGTCTATTTCTGCCCCAAACCTGGTAGGCCTAAGAGATGGGCTTATTAGGACAACTGGGGCTTTAGGGGATCGAAAATGGATGTAGATGATGCCCACATGATCAATAGCAATACCACATGGGACTGAAGCTCACTGCCGATGTGTGGGGACATGCCCTCGCTTGAATTAAACCCTATTGTAGTTCCTTACAGGTTCATTTAGTTGTATTTAAGGGACGTGAAATTTATATTCTGTACTGAGTGTTACGCCGACCTTTGGTGTTACTTTTTTTGCACATTTTTAATGTCTATCCATGTTTGATTGTGCTGATGAAGACTCTTGATATTTTTGCAAAAACCCCTTTATTCCTCCTTGTTTTGATGATTGTTTATGGAGTGGCATTGAAGTAGAGGATATTGATCATACTTTAATAATGAGTCTTGGAATTCATGTATTGTCCAGTTTAACTTTTATTTGTGGGGGCTTCTGAGTCGGACCCCCCCAAGGTGATCATACATTTAACACTAGAGCAAAACAATTAACAAAACCCCGATCCAGTGGCCACCGAACCAAAACAGCAAGCACCCTACCTGTCTGCACCCCTGGGGCCTGTTTATGGACCGATACAACACTGGGAGGGCTATAAATAAGAGGAGGTGATGGGGATGCCAGCAGGTAGGAAGTCTGCAGCGGGCAGAGTCGGTGGCCACTGTACAGCCCCCTCATGCCGCTACATAAAGAGGGGCTTGGGATGCCGGCAGAAGGGGGAGTTCACACTGCACTGGTTCGGTGGCCACTGTGTAGCCCCCTGCCGACCCTTAGGCTATGTGCACACGTGGGAAATGTGGTGCAGAATTTTCTGCACTAAATCTGCATCTCCTGGCAGAATCCGCAGGTGCGTTTTTTGTGCAGATTTTACCACTGTGGATTTCTATAATAGAAGGGTGCAGAAACGCTGCAGAACTGCACAAAAGTAATGACATGCACTTTGAAATCTGCAGCGTTTCTGCGCAGATTTTTCTGCATAGCTTTTTTTCACATTGATTTAGGCCATGTTCACACGTTGCGTCAGGTCCCTGCGGGTTTTCCCGCAGCGGATTTGATAAATCTGCAGGGCAAACCCGCTGCGGTTATCCCTGCAGATTTATCACGTTTTGTCCTGCGGGCTCCGCTGCGGGATTTTACCCCTACTATTGATGCTGCATATGCAGCATCAATAGTAATGTTAAAAATAATAAAATAATGATGATATACTCACCCTCTGACGTCCCGATCTCCTCGGCGCTGCAGGCGGCGCTCCGGTTCCAAAGATGCTGTGCGAGAAGGACCTTCGTGACGTCACGGTCATGTGACTGCGACGTGACCGCAGGCCCTGCTCGCATAGCAAACCTGAGACCGGACGGCCGCGTGCAGCGCTGGGAGGCGAGTATAGCATTATTTTTTATTTTAATTCTTTTTTTAACCACAAATATGGTTCCCGGGGCCTGGAGGAGAGTCCTTTCCTCCACCCCGGGTACCATCCGCACATTATCCGCTTACTTCCCGCATGGTGTGCACAGCCTCATGCGGGAAGTAAGCGCATCAATGCATTTCTATGGGTGCAGAATCGCTGCGATTCTGCACAAAGTAGTGACATGCTGCGGGTTATAAACCGCTGCGTTTCTGCACAAAATAGTGACATGCTGCGGGTTATAAACCGCTGCGTTTCTGCGCGGTTTTTCCCGCAGCATGTGCACAGCGGTTTGCGGTTTCCATAGGGTTTACAGGTTACTGTAAACGCAATGGAAACTGCTGCGGACCCGCAGCATCAAAATTGCCGCGGTAAAAACCGCAACGTGTGCACATAGCCTAAGGCTATGTTCACACATTGCGGTTTATACCGCGGAACCGCTGCGATTTTGCAGCTGCGGGTCCGCAGCAGTTTCCATAGCGTTTACAGTAACAATGTAAACCCTATGGAAACCGCAAACCGCTGTGCACATGCTGCGGGAAAAACCGCGCGGGAACGCAGCGGTTTATAACCCGCAGCATGTCACTACTTTGTGCAGAAACGCAGCGGTTTATAACCCGCAGCTGTGCACACCATGCGGGAAGTAAGCGGATAATGTGCGGGTGGTACCCGGGGTGGAGGAGAGGAGACTCTCCTCCAGGCTCCGGGAACCATATTTGTGTTAAAAAAATGAATTAAAATAAAAAATAATGATATACTCACCTCTGAAGTAGCCGTCCGGTCTCAGGTTTGCTATGCGACCAGGACCTGCGGTGACGTCGCAGTCACATAACCGTGACGTCACGAAGGTCCTGGTCGCACAGCATATTTGGAACCGGACCGTCGCCTGCAGCGCTGAGGAGATTGGGACGTCAGAGGGTGAGTATATCATCATTATTTTATTATTTTTAACACTACTATTGATGCTGCATATGCAGCATCAATAGTAGGGGTAAAATCCCGCAGCGGAGCCCGTGGGACAAACCGCGATTAATCTGCAGGGATAACCGCAGCGGGTTTGCCCTGCAGATTTATCAAATCCGCTGCGGGAGAACCCGCAGGACAGGACGCTACGTGTGAACATAGCCTTATTACATTGTACTGTAAATCACAGTGCAGTTCTGCAGTGTTTCTGCTGCAGAAAAATCTGTTGCAGTTTTGCACTAAATCTGCATCGTGTGCACATAGCCATAAAGAGGGGCTCGGGATAAGGGCAGATGGGGGTACACACTGCACTGGTTCGGTGGCAGCTGTATAGCCCCTCCCCCTGCCGACCCATAAAGAGGGGCTTGGGATGCCGGCAGATCGGGGGGAGTTCACACTGCGCTGGTTCGGTGGCAGCCGTATAGCCCCCTCTGCCGACCCATAAAGAGGGGCTTGGGATGCCGGCAGATCGGGGGGAGTTCACACTGCGCTGGTTCGGTGGCAGCCGTATAGCCCCCCCTGCCGACCCATAAAGAGGGGCTTGGGATGCCGGCAGATCGGGGGGAGTTCACACTGCACTGGTTCGGTGGCAGCCGTATAGCCCCCCTGCCGACCCATAAAGAGGGGCTTGGGATGCCGGCAGATCGGGGGGAGTTCACACTGCGCTGGTTCAGCGGCCCAAGGTTTTGCTCTAGTGATCAATGGGGTCCGACCAACATAAGCCCCCACAGCTCCAGAGAGTAGCGTTAATCACAGGACCCCAATGATCCCTAGATTGGGGGGGTCCGATACCACTGCAGCCGGTGGAAGAAGCCACATGAGTGACCCCAGAACAGGATCCGAGCCTGCGGGGAGCAGAGGGGGATGGTGGAGTATTATGGCCACTCTGGGGTCAAAGATAAAGAGGCAGAGACCCCCAATGTATGAGGGAGGCTTGTGGGGCCGAGATACCTGACTGGGCCCCACGTGCTCAGCCTGCCGCCTCCAGTACACAGGCCCCATGCGGGGACATGCGGCACCCGGATACCAGCCACAGAAGCGGCGGCCGCTGCCCGGACCACATGCTCACGCCGCGGCCTAAAACCCCCCTCCACTCTCGCCTCACGGTTACCACATAAGCTCCGCCGCGTCTCCCGAATCACACTCCGGTCAGAAAAACTAGGAAAACCCGCGCTTCCGGCCGCGCCAGGCCGCACTCACCTTCTCTCTGTAGAGCCGAGAAGGCAAAAGGGAAAAACGGGGTCTCCCAGGCGCTGAAGAAGGGGAGCGGCGTCACGCTTACGCCTTTTCTAGCCGGGGAGGGACCCGATTGGAAGACGTCATTTACGCACGGGGGCGTGACTAATGCGTGTCACGCCTCGATGCCTGTTGGAACGCATGTGGCTACTTCCGGTGTGGTCACGTGTGGTCTAATTCTGCTTTCTGCTGCTTTTGCTTTTGTCACTGGTCGGTTGTGCTCTGCTCTGCTCTTGCTGTGACTTATAGTTCTACAGGACTGTGAACCAGCTAAAAACTACTCAGAAAAAATATCATTAACTCCTTACCTGCCATTTTTCAATTAATTTGGTTTTCTCTTCTTCTTCCAAGAGCCATCACCATTTTTTCTTTTTCCGCTGACTCGCCTGTATCAGAGTATTAAAAAAAAACAACAGAACGTTTTGCGTTTCCATTTTCAGCAATCTCTGGCGGTGTCTAAATGGTTAATCGCAGTGTTAGGCATTGGGATTCTCCTGCTGCACGGGGTAGATCCCAAGCTGCGCGGGATAGATCCCAAGCCTTATCTGCCTCTGCGGTCTCCCGTGCAGTTTCGGCTGCTGCTGAGCATAGACGTCGGTCCCAGGGTCTTGCTCAGGCTCCGGGTATATGTTTGGTTACTGCTGCCTCTCCAGCCAAGCCTATGGTAGTCAGCGGCGACCAGAAATCACCTTACTGAGCATGTCCGTGATGTGGCGTCTTCCTATTGGCGGATGGACGTCAGCTGCTCTGATGATGTGGCAGCTTCGGATTGGCCCACGGGCGATGTCGCGGCGTGTTGGGGGTGGAGCCTTTTGTATAGACCCCCAATGGCGCCTGTGGGTGCACTAGTATCATGTGTGTGCGTCTGTCCACTTAGGCTGGTTTCACATTTGCGTCCGCAGCGTTTCTGACGCGTCGCGTACATCCGCATGCATCTTCATATCTTTAACATTGTAGGCGTATGCGTTTGTATGCGTTCGCCCGAGTTTGCTTACGCATGCGTCTTTTTGTAATTTTTGAGGCGGCAAGCATCCATCAAATATGCGCATGCGGATGAGTGCGTTAAAAAAAGCATTGCTTTCTATGGGAACGCATGCGTACGCGTGTCTTTGAGTACGCATGCGTTCAATGGGAACAGGCGAAACCAGTGGGCGAAACGTAGTGCTGAGCCTCTTGGCCACACCCAGGGTGCACCGAGCACCTAATTAGCATATAGAGTGGCACTGCTTACGGGGGCGCTCTACCTGTAGTACTGCAAGCGCTTGAGGGAAGGACAAATACATTTCTGTAAGAAGCAATGGTTGTAAATCTGCTCCAAATTTTACAGGACCCCGATCCAGAGTTCGGGTCAGTAATCTGTGGAAGGGAGCCCCGTAAAATACCCCCCAGCCAGCCAATCAGAAGAGTTGGAGTTTCTTAGGGCTGCGGATTACTGACCGCTGGACCCAGGTCCTGAGAACCGATCCGCTCCTCTGTAGACCCAAAGCACAGAGACTTCATCCATACATTATTGCAGGGTGGGGGCGTCTATACTTTGGCAATATCTCTGCAGATTTAATGGTTCAATAACGTTGCTTCTGCGGAGCATCGTTAAAATCCATACTGCCCGCGGTGACAATCTGCTGCGGATTACCTCCACCCCGGGGGCCGGCAGTCACTCCGAGATACGAGGTCCATTAGCCGCGGGGACATTCAATCTCCAATACAAATAATTACCACTGACTTATTTTGTTTTTGCCTTTAAAAATGATGTCAGCCTTCTACAAGATATTGTCCCCTTAAGAACCTGTCGATTTTTCTCCTCTTTTTTTGTTTTTTTTCATATTTTTTTTCCTCCCCAACCACTTTTGGTGAACGTGAGCTCGTTTTTTTTTTTGTGTTGCTTTTTGGAGGGAGAAGCTGAAATTTTTTCAATTTTACAATTCAATGTGCTGTGAAAAAAAATTCTTTTATTTTTTTGGTTTAGTTTTTTACAGTTTTAATTGCGCAGTAAAAAAAAAAATAATGACCTGTTGGAACCTTTTTGTCGTTTTTTTTTAATAGAAAATCAGAAGGGTCGGACATAATGACCTGTTGGAACCTTTTTGTCGTTTTTTTGTTATAGAAAATCAGAAGGCTCGGACAGATTATTTTCCTGGACCTATAACCAAACAAGAATGCCCTCCTTATGTTTTATAAGAACAAGGTGGTTCTTCCATCCTCAACAAGTGCAGTCTTAAGTGTTAATGTGTGCAAACTGTAAAGCGCTGCGGAATATGTTAGCTCTATATAAAAAAAATAAAGATTATTATTATTATTATTATTATTATTAAAAACGGGAAAAAAATTGTGCACAGTCTCTCTCACCGGTTAGGTTTTGGACTCTCGCTCTATCGCATCAGTCCTTTGGTTGTCTTCTCAGCTGGCTTTATCAGGCTTTAAGGGGTTGTCCGCTATCAGTGGGGGTCCGACTTTTGGGTCCTGCACCGATCGTCCAAGTGGAGAACTTTTATGCCTGTTGTAGAATGAAGCAGTAATGGGCACGCTCAATGGCCGCTCCATTCATCGTGGTGGCAGCTCCTTAGAGAATAAATGGAGTAGCTGTTGGGCCTCCGACCTGCTGGTCCATTTTATAATGGAGAAAGAAGTGTCCCAACTGGGATAAAAATCCCTCGTCCTAGAAGTCGGACCCCCACAATCAATAAGTTATCACCAGTGATGAGCGAGCGTCCTACGATAAGGTGTTATCGGAGCGTGTTCCGCTGAGTGTCTTCAGCGTGCTTGAGTATTATTATTATTATTTATTATTATAGCGCCATTTGCTCCATGGCGCTTTACATGTGAGGAGGGGTACACATAACAAGTACAATAACCTTAAACAATACAAGTCACAACTGGTACGGGAGGAGTGAGGACCCTGCCCGCGAGGGCTCAAAATCTACAAGGGATGGGTGAGGATACAGGAGGAGAGAGGACCCTGCCCGCGAGGGCTCACAATCTACAAGGGATGGGTGAGAATACAGTAGGCGAGGGTAGAGCTGGTCGTGCAGCAGTTTGGTCGATTGGTGGTCACTGCAGGTTATCTTCAAGTCCCCCGTGGTTCCGTGTCTCGTGGCTGTTAGCTGCAACACATGCAGGGGTTGACTAACAAACAGGAAATCCTTGCATGTGTTGTGGCTGTCGAACAGTTGCGAGACATGCAGCCGTGGGGACTCGAACATAGTATTGGAGAACGCCGAAGACACTCAGCACATGAGCATGGATAACACCTTATCATAGCACGTTCGCTCATCGTTAGTTATCACCTATCCTGTGGGTAGGCGATAACTTGTTTTTACCGGACAACTCCTTTAATTCAACAGTAATACCAAGCTGTTCGTCTTGCCGGTTTTCTTCTTCTTGGCCATCTAGTTTTTGATGTCCTAGTCACATTTGCGTGATTGCTAGCTTCACTTGTATTCAGGTGGCTTACTCATGGTCTGTTCCTTAATCTTATAGTGGTGGCACCCTCTAAAGATCCCACTCCCAACCTCATGGATCCATCTCACTACTCTTGCAGCAAGCCACTGATTTGGCCAACAAATACTAAAGATCTAGGGGCTACAACATGAAAGTGTCATGCCGTTGCTGCCGCCGCCTCTCCCCACTGCAGCTCGCCGGGTGCGCGCGCGTCGCATTCAGCTCTGCGCGTGCGCACATCTGATTCCTCTGTTGGCGCTCTTTCCTGTCCTCTCCGTCATCCTGGAGGACTGTAACCCGGAAGTAGCTCCCATGCTGCTATGTAAACTGCTTCCTGCTGCTTCTCTGTGCCTGATGTTCATTTGTGTTTACAAGTGCTTCTGGTCACCTGTGGTCTCTGTGTGTTCCTAGCTCTCTGATTTGGGTCTCCCCCGCCCTCTGCTGTGCCTGCCTGTTTCCTGTGTTCCTGCCTTGTTCCTTGAGTTCCTTTTCCTCTGCGGTACCTGCCCGGCTCCTATATCTTTTCCTTACTCCCGTCAGCCTCGGTGTCTCCATATTGTCCTGCCAGCCTCCGTGCCTCCGTAGCGTTCCCATCTTCTCCCTTGTCTCAGTAGTTCCTTTCTGTTCCCTCTTTCCCTTTGTGCCTGCTGTGTTCCCATTTGATCTCAGTCGACCCTCCAGCTTCCGTGGCGATAGTCCCTCACGGGCCTGCCCCTAACTCTCCCTGTATAGGGGGCGGTCCACCTGGTCAGCTCGTCCGAGAGGGGTTCGTCATCACGGTCCAGTGGGTCCACTCTCCGTTTTTCACTGTTTGAATCTACATGCTCTAATAGGACTGCACTCGGGTGACATCCGAGTGCAGCCAGATTCTTACAGCGTCACAGTAACATCAGGCCAAGGAGATAAGATCATCCAAAGAGGTGGGAGTGTCCTGTCCCGCCAACTCATCCTTAATCCGTGAAGACAAACCACGCCAAAACGCTCCAACCAAAGCCTCATTATCCAAATGGGATACTATAAAAGCAACCTTAGCTCGGTCGGTAGGATAAAGTAGCGGAGATAATTCAAAATGCAACTGGCATTGATTAACCCCTTTACCCCCAAGGGTGGTTTGCACGTTATGGACCGGGCCAATTTTTACATTTCTGACCACTGTCCCTTTATGACGTTATAACTCTGGAACGCTTCAACGGATCCCGGTGATTCTGACATTGTTTTCTCGTGACATATTGTACTTCATGATAGTGGTAAAATTTCTTTGATATTACCTGCGTTTATTTGTGAAAAAAACGGAAACATGGCGAAAATTTTGAAAATTTCGCAATTTTCCAACTTTGAATTTTTATGCAATTAAATCACAGAGATATGTCACACAAAATACTTAATAAGTAACATTTCCCACATGTCTACTTTACATCAGCACAATTTTGGAACCAAAATTTTTTTTTGTTAGGGAGTTATAAGGGTTAAAAGTTGACCAGCAATTTCTCATTTTTACAACAACATTTTATTTTAGGGACCACATCTCATTTGAAGTCATTTTGAGGGGTCTATATGATAGAAAATACCCAAGTGTGAGACCATTCTAAAAGCTGCACCCCTCAAGGTTCTGAAAACCACATTCAAGAAGTTTATTAACCCTTCAGGTGTTTCACAGGAATTTTTGGAATGTTTAAATAAAAATTAACATTTAACTTTTTTTCACAAAAAATTTACTTCAGCTCCAATTTGTTTTATTTTGCCAAGAGTTACAGGAGAAAATGGACCCCAAACCTTATTGTACAATTTGTCCTGAGTACGCCGATACCCCATAAGTGGAGGTAAACCACTGTTTGGGCGCATGACAGAGCTTGGAAGCGAAGGAGCGCCATTTGACTTTCTAATGCAAAATTGACTGGAATTGAGATGTGACGCCATGTTGTGTTTGGAGAGCCACTGATGTGCCTAAACATTGAAACCTCCCACAAGTGACACCATTTTGGAAAGTAGACCCCCTAAGGAACTTATCTAGAGGTGTGGTGAGCACTTTGATCCACCAAGTGCTTCACAGAAGTTTATAATGCAGAACCGTAAAAATAAAAAATAATTTTTGTGAAAAAAAATGATCTTTTCGCCCCCAATTTTTTATTTTCCCAATGGTAAGAGAAGAAATTGGAACCAAAAAGTTGTTGTACAATTTGTCCTGAGTACGCTGATACCCCATATGTGGGGGTAAACCACTGTTTGGGCGCATGGGAGAGCTCGGAAGGGAAGGAGCGCCATTTGACTTTTCAATGCAAAATTCACAGGAAATGAGATGAGACGCCATGTTGCGTTTGGAGAGCCACTGATGTGCCTAAATATTGAAACCCCCGACAAGTGACACCATTTTGGAAAGTAGACCCCCTAAGGAACTTATTTAGATGTGTGGTGAGCACTTTGACCCACCAAGAGCTTCACAGAAGTTTATAATGCAGAGCCGTAAAAATAAAACAATAATTTTTTCCCACAAATATTATTTTTTAGCCCCCAGTTTTGTATTTTCCCGAGGGTAACAGGAGAAATTGGACCCCAAAATTTGTTGTGCAATTTGTCCTGAGTGCGCTGATACCCCATATGTGGGGGGGAACCACCGTTTGGGCGCATGGGAAGGCTCGGAAGGGAAGGAGCACCATTTGAAATACAGACTTAGATGGAATGGTCTGCAGGCGTCACATTGCGTTTGCAGAGCCCCTAATGTACCTAAACAGTAGAAACCCCCCACAAGTGACCCCATATTGGAAACTAGACCCCCCAAGGAACTTATCTAGATGTGTTGTGAGAACTTTGAGCCCCCAAGTGTTTCACTACAGTTTCTAACGCAGAGCCGTGAAAATAAAAAAAAAATCCCAAAATTATTTTTTAGCCCCCAGTTTTGTATTTTCTCGAGGGTAACAGGAGAAATTGGACCCCAAAATTTGTTGTCCAATTTGTCCTGAGTGCGCTGATGCCCCATATGTGGGGGGGAACCACCGTTTGGGCGCATGGGAGGGCTCAGAAGGGAAGGAGCGCCATTTGGAATGCAGACTTAGATGGAATGGTCTGCAGGCGTCACATTGCGTTTGCAGAGCCCCTAATGTACCTAAACAGTAGAAACCCCCCACAAGTGACCCCATATTGGAAACTAGACCCCCCCCCACGAACTTATCTAGATGTGTTGTGAGAATTTTGAGCCCCCAAGTGTTTCGCTACAGTTTATAACGCAGAGCCGTGAAAATTAAAAAATCTTTTTTTTCCCACAAAACTTATATTGTAGCCCCCAGTTTTGTATTTTCCCAAGGGTAACAGGAGAAATTGGACCCCAAAAGTTGTTGTCCAATTTGTCTTGAGTACGCTGATACCCCATATGTTGGGGTAAACTCCTGTTTGGGCACACGGGAGAGCTCGGAAGGGAAGGAGCACTGTTTTACTTTTTCAACGCAGAATTGGCTGGAATTGAGATCGGACGCCATGTCGCGTTTGGAGAGCCCCTGATGTGTCTAAACAGTGGAAACCCCCCAATTATAACTGAAACCCTAATCAAAACACACCCCTAACCCTAATTCCAACGGTAACCCTAACCACACCTCTAACCCTGACACACCCCTAACCCTAATCCCAACCCTATTCCCAACCGCAAATGTAATCCAAACCCTAACCCTAACTTTAGCCCCAACCCTAACTGTAGCCTTAACCCTAACTGTAGCCTTAACCCTAACTGTAGCCTTAACCCTAACTGTAGCCTTTACCCTAACTGTAGCCTTAACCCTAGCCCTAACCCTAGCCCTAACCATAACCCTAGCCCTAACCCTAGCCCTAACCGTAGCCCTAGTCCTAGCCCTAACCCTAGCCCTAACCCTAGCCCTAACCCTAGCCCTAACCCTAGCCCTAGTCCTAGCCCTAACCCTAGCCCTAACCCTAGCCCTAACCCTAACCCTAGCCCTAACCCTAGCCCTAATGGGAAAATGGAAATAAATACATTTTTTAAATTTTTTTTTATTTTTCCCTAACTAAGGGGGTAATGAAGCGGGGTTTGATTTACTTTTATAGCGGGTTTTTTTTAGCGGATTTTTATGATTGGCAGCCGTCACTCACTGAAAGACGCTTTTTATTGCAAAAAATATTTTTTGCGTTACCACATTTTGAGAGCTATAATTTTTCCATATTTGAGTCCACAGAGTCATGTGAGGTCTTGTTTTTTGCGGGACGAGTTGACGTTTTTATTGGTAACACTTTCGGGCGCGTGACATTTTTTGATCGCTTTTTATTCCGATTTTTGTGAGGCAGAATTAGCAAAAACCAGCTATTCATGAATTTCTTTTGGGGGAGGCGTTTATACCGTTCCGCGTTTGGTAAAATTGATAAAGCAGTTTTATTCTTCGGGTCAGTACGATTACAGCGATACCTCATTTATATCATTTTTTTATGTTTTGGCGCCTTTTTACGATAAAAACTATTTTATAGAAAAAATAATTATTTTTGCATCGCTTTATTCTTTGGACTATAACTTTTTTATTTTGTTGCTGTATTGCAGCTCGTTTTTTGCGGGACAAGATGACGCTTTCAGCGGTACCATGGTTGTTTATATCTGTCTTTTTGATCGCGTGTTGTTCCACTTTTTGTTCAGCGGTATGATAATAAAGCGTTGTTTTTTGCCTCGTTTTTTTTTTTTTTCTTACGGTGTTTACTGAAGGGGTTAACTAGTGGGCCAGTTTTATAGGTCGTGTTGTTGCGGACGTGGCGATACTAAATATGTGTACTTTTATTGTTTTGTTTTTTTTTATTTAGATAAAGAAATGTATTTATGGGAATAATATATTTTTTTTCTCATTATTTAGGATTTTTTTTTTTTTTTTTTTTTACACACTTGTAAATTTTTTTTTTTACTTTTTTACTTTGTCCCAGGGGGGGACAATACAGATCGGTGATCTGCCAGTTTGCACAGCACTCTGACAGATCACTGATCTGTCAAACAGCGCTGCAGCGTTACCAAGTGCCTGCTCTGAGCAGGCACTTGGTAAGCCACCTCTCTCCCTGCAGGACCCGGATCCGCGGCCATCTTGGATCCGGGACTTGCTGCAGGAGGGAGGTACGGAGACCCCCGGAGCAACGTGATCACATCGCGTTGCTGCGGGGGTCTCAGGGAAGCCCGCAGAGAGCCCCCTCCCTGCGCGATGCTTCCCTGCACCGCCGGCACATCGCGATCATGTTTGATCGCGGTGTGCCGGGGGTTAATGTGCCGGGGGCGGTCCGTGACCGCTCCAGGCACATAGTGCCGGGTGTCAGCTGCGATAAGCAGCTGACACCCGGCCGCGATCGGCCGCGCTCCCCCCGTGAGCGCGGCCGATCGCCTATGACGTACTATTCCGTCCTTGGGAAGTAAAGCCCACCCCACATGGACGGAATAGTACGTCTGATGGCAGAAAGGGGTTAAGAAAGCCGCGGCACGCTTTAGAATCCCCACCATACCGAGGAGGTCTAGCAAGTCGGGGCGAGGGTTGTGGGGATTCTAAAGCGTGCCGCGGCTTTCTTAATGAATGCCAGTTGCATTTTGAATTATCTCCGCTACTTTATCCTACCGACCGAGCTAAGGTTGCTTTTATAGTATCCCATTTGGATAATGAGGCTTTGGTTGGAGCGTTTTGGCGTGGTTTGTCTTCACGGATTAAGGATGAGTTGGCGGGACAGGACACTCCCACCTCTTTGGATGATCTTATCTCCTTGGCCTGATGTTACTGTGACGCTGTAAGAATCTGGCTGCACTCGGATGTCACCCGAGTGCAGTCCTATTAGAGCATGTAGATTCAAACAGTGAAAAATGGAGAGTGGACCCACTGGACCGTGATGACGAACCCCTCTCGGACGAGCTGACCAGGTGGACCGCCCCCTATACAGGGAGAGTTAGGGGCAGGCCCGTGAGGGACTATCTCCACGGAAGCTGGAGGGTCGACTGAGATCAGATGGGAACACAGCAGGCACAAAGGGAAAGAGGGAACAGAAAGGAACTACTGAGACAAGGGAGAAGATGGGAACGCTACGGAGGCACGGAGGCTGGCAGGACAATATGGAGACACCGAGGCTGACGGGAGCAAGGAAAAGATATAGGAGCCGGGCAGGTACCGCAGAGGAAAAGGAACTCAAGGAACAAGGCAGGAACACAGGAAACAGGCAGGCACTGCAGAGGGCGGAGGAGACCCAAAGTCAGAGAGCTAGGAACGCACAGAGACCACAGGTGGCCAGAAGCACTTGTAAACACAAATGAACATCAGGCACAGAGAAGCAGCAGGAAGCAGTTTACATAGCAGCATGGGAGCTACTTCCGGGTTACAGTCCTACAGGATGATGGAGAGGACAGGAAAGAGCGCCAACAGAGGAATCAGATGTGCGCACGCGCAGAGCTGAATGCGACGCGCGCACGCACCCGTTGAGCTGCAGTGGGGAGAGGCGGCGGCAGCAACGGCATGACAGAAAGCTATCAGTAAGGGACTCAAGAGGAACAGACAATATTAACCCTGTTAGGTGGTTACCTTGGGACTTTGCAGACAGCGTGTGGTCCTATTTTGTTTTCGAGAAGCTCCAGGAATTGACCACAGGGTCGTTAGACCAAACCAACACAAGATCATTCTTAATCATTGCTATGTAGAACACTAAAGAGCTATGTAATTAGCTTATACAATGGGCACAACCTCCAACATGACTTCATCAATGATGGGTGCCCAGTGATTTGGGGTGAAATGTGAAATAAACATGGTTATGGAATCATTTTGGGGCCTGATTACCTTTTTTGGAAGAATTGAAATCAGTGTGATCAAGCTATGATGTTATGTGTCTTGTGGCTGAACCTTGTGATTCCGAGAAACAATTTTGGGTATTGAACAACAGCCCACGAGGCGAGAAGCCACAGACCTGAGGGCTACGCTAAAGTCTTTTTTCCTCATAGCGTAAACCAAGGGATTTGCAAAGGAATTCAAGTGTGAGAAGAGCACGGCAAGGCGGATGAGAGAAATTGGGATGGTGCAAGATTGACACAAGAGTCTTAGACTGTTAATTGTGTTGAGCGGAATCCAACATAAGCAAAAGATTCCCACGAGGAGCAGTAGAGTCCATGCCATGTGAGCTTCCCGCTTCTTAGAAGATCTCAGGTGCTCTCGAACCACCCTAAAGAGGTCACTGTAAATGGTCAACATGATGAGTAACGGCAGCAGAATACAACCAAAAAACACAAAGTACACAAGGTACTCCGGACTAAACACGGCAGTGAGGGAACAGCAGCCGAGATGGTTAACATGGATGGTATCATTATTAGTGATCTCTTTGTGGCTAAAATAAGCCTTGGAAAGGTCTCTTGGTCGGAAAGATGCCGGATAAATGACGATGGACCGCTCCAAAGCCATAACTGATCTTTCTGAAGCAGTTTGAGTTTTATTACTGCCCACATATTGCTGGAACTGGTTCCATCCCATCATTGGAGCGAAGCCAATGAGACAAGAAAGGAGTAGGCAAACGAAAACTGCCAGGACTACTCGCCGATTTGTCACGGTGACCATGTAGCTGTAAGAGAAAAGTCAAGAGTTACTTTGATGACCTAATCAATGAAGGTCTACCTAATCCCCACCAATTGCTAGAGTAAAGTAGTGGTAGGAAAGAGCCATGAAACTTTGTCTCTTATCTTCTTTGGTCAGGTTTATGAAAGGCCGGCCTAGTCTGTAATTGACTATTTTGGCTCAAGGGGGTAACGTCTACTAAAAAATATGGGCCAACATGATACTAAGGAACATGCTGCCTTCCTTCTCTCTGCCACTTTATTATAGTAACCAGTTGGGGCAACAACAGTGGATCCCGGAGGTTTAACCACTAGGCCTTCACCAATCTCAAGAATGAGGGTTGCAATGTTCCTAGAGGGAATGGAGTGGTAGCTATCATGTGTCAACTGCTCCATCATCTACCTTGTAGACAACCCCTTTCGGCCAATGTGATCATTTGGTATTGATAGGTTTTCTTTAATATGAATTATACTTGTTACCTATCTGGTCGTCTCTGCATCCAAAACCACAACCATAACATTACATAAGCCCACTCCTACATTACAGCAATGTGTCTGAGGACCTACACAGATGTTTCCATCTTCTCAAAATCAGCCTTTAATGCTCAAGACTAGCCCAGCATCAGATCCTATCATCACACCAAGGGGGGCATTATTGATATGCTCCCCAAAAGCTACTGCATCGTTGGACTATCAAAAATCTTTTTTGCCCCCCTCCTGTCTGGACATGTGTAATGAAGTTGGGTGCACCATCGGCACACTGCCAATACTCCGGCAAAAAGGGCGTGATTACAGGATCTAGGGGAAGCCTCGAGTCATGTCCTGCTGGACTAGTCCTGGCTAATTATCATATTATAAATTAAAAGATTTTTAGAAGATAGAAACATTTGGGTAGGACATCAAGCGCTTACACCTTTGACATTATCTCATTTGGAGCAAATTCCATCAGGATCCGCTTCAAATAAGTGACATGTACTTTTTTTCAACCAGGAAAAATGCTCAAAAACTCTTGATATCAGAAGCCAAAGAGTGAATTCCCCATAGAAATGAACGGGATGAGTTTTCAAGCTTGTTTGAAGCAGTTTTCGTGGAAGACTTTGGAGTAGATCTGATCCATTTTTAAGGAAGACCTGGGAGTAGATCTGATCCAATTTTAAGGAAGACTTGAGATTGGATTTGATCCAGTTTTAAGAAAAAATTTACAGTGGATCTCATCTCATTTTAAGGAAGACTTTGGAGTGGATCTGATCCAATTTTAAGGCTGGAGTCACACTACAGCGAGATACGGCCGAGTCTCGCAGGTTAAAAACAAGCTCTGGCACCAGCACTCCGGAGCGTGCAGCTCCATGTATTGCTATGCGGCCGCACGCTCCGCTCCAGAGTGCCGGTGCCAGAGCTTGGTTTTAACCTGCGAGACTTGGCCGTATCTTGCTGTGTGTGATCCCGGCCTAAGGAAGACTTTGGAGTGGATCTGATCTAATTTTAAGGAAGAATTTGGAGTGGATCTGATCCAGTTTTAAGGAAGACATTGGATTGGATTTGACCCAAATTTAAGGTAGATTTTGGAGTGGATCTGATCCAATTTTAATTAAGACTTTTGATTGGATCGGATCCAATTTTAAGGAAGACTTTGGATTGGATCTGATCCAATTTTAAGGAAGACTTTGGAGTGGATCTGATCCAATTTTAATCAAGACTTTTGATTGGATCTGACCCAATTTCAAGGAAGACTTTGGAATGGATCTGATCCAATTTTAAGGAAGACTTTAAAGTGGATCTGTTCCAGTTTTAAGAAAGACCTTTGAGTAGATCTGATCTAGTTTTAAGGAAGAGTTTGGAGTGAATCTGATCCACTTAAAATAACAAATTGGGATTATGAAATAGTGTGGGATCAAAGAGACTTGACTAGTGCGTAATTAGCGTTCTCCATACCTGTTTGGAAGCCTGATCTTCAGATGGGCATTGATGGCGATGAGCAGGAGGAGCAGAATAGAGAACTGTGTGGTGACCAACGGGAAACAGGTGATGAAAATACAGGTGTAGAAGCAGAGAATGTATTCCATGCTCAATACGATGGAGAAGGGGATCGCCAAAGCTCCAACGCCAATGTCTGCAGCCGCCAAGCTGACAATCAGAAAATTGGTTGCGTTCCTCAGCTCCTTATGCAGGTAGACCGTGGCACAAACCAGTAGGTTCATAGTGACGATGCCCAAGGCCAATGCAATCTCCAGGAAGATGAAGGGGAAGTTATTATCCATCATCTATGAAATGGAGAGTCACAGTCAACAAATATCTATTTCACCATGAAAATTTCAATGGATTTTTAGACCAGAAACCAAATCCACCATCACCAAACTCACTGTCGGCTGCAGTATCAAACAAACTTGTGGCTCCTCCACATTGTCACCATCACATTGTTGCTTGTGGTCACTAATGAATTCTGGTGGAAACTTTATGACAAAAACCCCGTTTGTCCCCCCCCCAATTATCCAACCCCATGACCCAAACAAGTGGCTTAAAGGAATTGTCCGGTGAAAAGAAGTCTCATTGGAAAAGTCTCCGTGATTTTGCGCCGACCGCTTGGTCTGAAGAGAAAATCATGGACACGTGATTGGCCCCATAGACTAATATAGGTATGAGTGTTCTCAGTGAACAGAACGGATAGCACTGACGTGTGAGTAACCCTAAGGCCTTATTCAGACATCCAATATTCTCGGATACCTGTGATAGTCTATGGGGCCGTTCACATGTCCGGGATTTTTCACGGATTGAGCAGGATGCGGAAAATTGAGACATTTCTGATTTCGATCCAAGGTTCGGATCAAACTCTTCAATGCAAGTCTATAGGTCCAGGAAAAAAATCGGACCGCACTCAGATAACATTAGAAAGGAGAAGGTGGACAAACTTTTTTTTTATTCTGCAAGTACGAGAAATACTGAGGACCCTCGGACCAGATTTTGATCAGAATAATTGGTGTGTTGAGAAAAACTGACGTCTGAATGAGGCTCCACAGTGATACATAAGTGGTAGCCCCGTTAAATGGGAGAATAAATGCAATAATATGCATACATATAATTATCCGCATGCAGTAAGTATAAAAACACATAAATGTACAAATATAATAGTTATAAAAACTCATAAAATTACTTGTGCGCAAATGCTTAAATGGATACGTATAATAAATAAAAAAATACAATAAATAAAAACATGAATATACAAATACAATAAAAATGCACACAAATACGATAAATAAAAAAAACACAAAAATACAAATACAGTAAAAATACACAAAAAATACAAATACAATAAAAATACACAAAAATACAAATACAATAAAAATACACAAAAATACAAATACAATAAAAATACACAAAAATACAAATACAATAAAAAAACACATATATACAAATACAATAAAAAACACAAAAATACAATAAATAAAACAACATCAATATACAAATACAATAAAAAAACACAAAAAACAAATACAAGAAATAAAAAAACATAAATAAATGAGTATAATAAATAAAAAACATCAATATACAAATATAATAAGTATTCTACAAATATAATAAATATAAAAACATAAATGTACCAATATAATATAAAAATATAAAAAAAAATGCATGAATGTACAAGTCTAATAAATATACAAAACATCAAATACAATAAATACCCAAACATAAATGTCTGTATACAGGCAAAATGGGTGAATATAAAAGAATAAGTCAGAATGACGTCATGGATTTGTGTGGGGCTACGATGGTGGAGAAGGCATGGTAATGGGATTGGCTGTTACAACAGGCAAAATGGAGCTGGGTTTTTTGGTATCATATAATTGGGAGACTGTTGGATGGCCAGTGGTAGAGAAATCTAGAAAAATGGAGCAGCTCTAGAGAAGTCTTATAATGTTTCCACATATAATATATATGCAGTATATACATATACACAAGCCCTTCACATCTGCACACACAATATGTGATGAAGCTATGGTGACCTTCTAGCTCTTACCGTTCCTCTCTGGAGCTCTTCTCCGTGTGACTCTCCACAGCAGAGCTGCCATAAAACACTTATCTGTAGAACCTTTCAGGAATCAGTATCTTCTGTACAAACAGACTCCTGGGACGTAAAATCCTCAGATATTATATCACAGTCGATACATGTGTATTGACACAGCCTGTGCGCGATATACACTCGATTCTGCCTTTTACTTCTTCATCCTTCTATGAGTCAAAATCCGAGCTGCATTGGTGGCCATACTCTTCAGATTAATCCTTTTCTTGGTGGGTTGGCCATCTACTGTGTATGGAGTTGGGCCAACTCTTCCCCGATGGCAGATGTCGGGAAACAGAGGTATTGGGTTTGTGAGATTACGACATGCAGCAGGTGGTGGCTATTACAATCATAAGAACATACCTCCGAATCCCATTCTTGGGATCAGCGGAGGTCCCAGGGGTCAGTTCTCCACTGATCAGCAAGTTATCTCCTTATGGTATCTATCTTATATAGGTATGTTATGGTTATGATGGGACTGAATGAGAAACCAGAACTCAATAATTAGGACGCACGGCCACTAATTTTCTCCATATAGTCTACATGGTGATGAGGCTGTTTGGATCTTTAGATCTGCAGCCAGTACGGAAATTGTGGTCTGTTTTGTATAAATGGGTATGCGAACAATCTTAATGTAAATGAGCCTGCAAGTTCCTCGGGGGTGGGCCATTTCCCAGAAGTTCATCCATCCTTCACTTTATTCCTTGCTTAGTGCCACCCCCAGGGTACTCGGAGGTTCTTCTGCTAAATAGATCATTTATACCAATGAGATAGTAGAGGGGCTGAACAGGCACAAGGCAGGACATAATGAGGAGGCTCAGGCAGTTGGACCACACCCCTTTGACAAGCAGAAAGGTAACAACGCCCAGTTATCAATACATTCATCGATTTCTAGGAGGAATATGGAATATGTCCAAAAATGTGCCGCATCCTCCTGAGACCTTTGTGGTATCCGTGATAAGCCGGTGGCAGCAATTGGCCAGTCTCAGGTCCTCTTTGTTGTCATTTAACTTGAGTGGATAGATTGTCACTTGATGTAGAAGGGGTTAAGAGTTCCTTCTCGATCCTGGTGGGATCATGTTGCTGCCACTCCCATTATTTTGACTGACTCCTTGCTCTCTGGTGTGCCGGTTATAGGTTTTCTATGCTGACCTCCCTGGAGAAGTTGTTCCAGTTAAAGCTGTGGAGTTCCAGTTGATGTTTGATCTCTCCCTGTTTGTTTCCCTCCTTGTGTTTCCTTTAGTAGTGAGACTGGTGTCTTGCTTCCCTATTCACTAGTGAGGGCTAACTCAAGGCCAGCCAGGGCTTAGGCACGTGTTCGGAATGACATTGTAACCGGCCCATTTTCTTTTTCAGGATTCTAAAATCGTTCCTGTCGCAGCTCTTTCAAAACAGATGTAGAGTCTGTCTCTGGAAGTGATGGATCTGCAGTCATTGGTTTTTGCACCAACAACAGTGGACCTCGGGTCTGGTGGTCTTGGCAGCCAGCCAGACTCAACCTGAACCCGAGGTGGCCCTCCCGGATAGGTTTTCTGGGGGGCGAGATAAATTTGTGGTGTTTAGAGAAGATTGAAAACTCTACTTCAGGCTTCATTGACTTTCCTCCAGGAGTGAGGAACAGTGGGTGGTCATTGCTGTTTCTCTCCTTGAAGGGGCTCCTCAATCCTAGGCTTTTTTTCCTTCCGTCCGGACTCACAGTCACTCCGGTCAGTAGATGAGTTTTTTTGCAGCCCTGGGTCTCATATATGACTAGCTATTGAACCCGTTCTACGCCCGGGTGGCGAGCATTTATATTGGTATATGGTCTCCATCCTGGTATGTGCTGCTCCATCCTGCGTACCCATCCTGTCATGTGCTGCTCCCATCCTGCGTCCCCATCCTGTCATGCGCTGCTCCCATCCTGCGTCCCCATCCTGTCATGCGCTGCTCCCATCCTGCGTCCCCATCCTGTCATGCGCTGCTCCCATCCTGCGTCCCCATCCTGTCATGCGCTGCTCCCATCCTGCGTCCCCATCCTGTCATGCGCTGCTCCCATCCTGCGTCCCCATCCTGTCATGCGCTGCTCCCATCCTGCGTCCCCATCCTGTCATGCGCTGCTCCCATCCTGCGTCCCCATCCTGTCATGCGCTGCTCCCATCCTGCGTCCCCATCCTGTCATGCGCTGCTCCCATCCTGCGTCCCCATCCTGTCATGCGCTGCTCCCATCCTGCGTCCCCATCCTGTCATGCGCTGCTCCCATCCTGCGTCCCCATCCTGTCATGCGCTGCTCCCATCCTCTGCGTCCCCATCCTGTCATGCGCTGCTCCCATCCTCTGCGTCCCCATCCTGTCATGCGCTGCTCCCATCCTGCGTCCCCATCCTGTCATGCGCTGCTCCCATCCTGCGTCCCCATCCTGTCATGCGCTGCTCCCATCCTGCGTCCCCATCCTGTCATGCGCTGCTCCCATCCTGCGTCCCCATCCTGTCATGCGCTGCTCCCATCCTGCGTCCCCATCCTGTCATGCGCTGCTCCCATCCTGCGTCCCCATCCTGTCATGCGCTGCTCCCATCCTGCGTCCCCATCCTGTCATGCGCTGCTCCCATCCTGCGTCCCCATCCTGTCATGCGCTGCTCCCATCCTGCGTCCCCATCCTGTCATGCGCTGCTCCCATCCTGCGTCCCCATCCTGTCATGCGCTGCTCCCATCCTGCGTCCCCATCCTGTCATGGGCTGCTCCCATCCTGCGTCCCCATCCTGTCATGCGCTGCTCCCATCCTGCGTCCCCATCCTGTCATGCGCTGCTCCCATCCTGCGTCCCCATCCTGTCATGCGCTGCTCCCATCCTGCGTCCCCATCCTGTCATGCGCTGCTCCCATCCTGCGTCCCCATCCTGTCATGCGCTGCTCCCATCCTGCGTCCCCATCCTGTCATGTGCTGCACCCATCCTGCGTCCCCATCCTGTCATATGCTGCTCCATCCTGCTTCCCCATACTGCCTCTGAGCCGCTCGGCACCGAGTGCTGGGGGGCCTGAGCAGGCGGGGACACCGGCGCGCTGTGGGGGTCAGGTGCCGGTATCGCCGCCAGCTCAGGCCCCCCAGCACTTACTATATTCACCTGTCCTCCGTTCCACCGCTGTGCGCCGCCATCTTCCCGGTCCTCTGGCTGTGACTGGTCAGTCAGAGGGTGGCGCCGGCGCGCATTAAGCGCGTCATCGCGCCCTCTGAACTGAAGGTCACAGGCCGAGGACCGGGAAGATGGCGGCGCACAGCGGTGGAACGGAGGACAGGTGAATATAGCCGATACTCACCCTCCTGGCCGTCCCTGCTTCTCTGTTGGAGATCGCGGTGTGCGTTCAGTGTTAACACATACCGCGATCTCCCGGGAGCGTCACTCTGTGAGGCCCAGACTGCGCCGGCGCTTGCGCAGTCTATAAAGGCTTCGGACAGAGTGACGCTCCCAGCGTTATAGATGATCTCTACCGAGTCTCCCTTGCCGAGTCCTCACTACGTAGGCTTCAGCAGGGAGATCGGACAGCGGAGGAGTTTCCTTCAGAGTTCCGCAGACGGGCCACTGACACCAGGTGGAACAATCCGGCCCTTAGAAGTAATTTTTGTCAGGGTCTGTCAGAAATGTTAATAGATGCTTATGTTAGTTTTCATAACTACAACTTGTCCCAGAAAAAAAAAAACTTACGGCTCTCGGAAGAAGAGGAGGAAAAAACGAAAAGCAAAAAAACGAACATTGTTTGCGTCGGGAAGGGGTTAAAAATGGTCTCATCACTTTTTAGAAGAACAATAGCACATTTGGGCAGCAGGTGGCAGCATCACATAATAATGACAGCGTGGGGGGAAGGGCACAGCCATATTCCTACCCGACACTCTGTATATAGAGGGCATGTGCCCGCTGGGCGTAGCACGCTGCAGATTTCCATCCAGCAATTTCTGTCTCTCTATTAACCACAATGATCAGTGTCAAAAACGAGTACGCAAATGATGAATGGCCCCATCTAACATTGTTTGCTGCCACCTGTGACTACTCATGAAAGGAAAGGGGCGCTGTGATACAACTGTAAGGTTATGTCTAAACATTGCTGATTTTTCATGTTTTTTTCGCTATAAAACCGCAAAAAACAGCATACATTATACATTTACATTTAGAATGAATTCCGCAATTTTTGTGCACATGATGCGGTTTTTGTTGCGAAAAAAACGCATCGCGGTAAAAAATGCAGCATATATAATGCATTGGGAAACGTCCGGAAAAATCTGCAAAAAAACCGCACCAAAAACGCGGTAAAAACGCGCAAAAAACGCATGCAGATTTCTTGCAGAAAATTTCAGGTTTTTCTCAGGAAATTTCTGCAAGAAATCCTGAAAGTGTGCACATAGCCTAAGGCATGAGGAACGTCAGGGAGCGTCCGAGGAGGGAAAGAACAGAACTGGACTATGGGGCCATTCTTGGGGGGAGGGGGGCTGTGCTGTATACTACGTGGCTGTGCTATATACTACATGGTTGTGTTATATATACTACGTGGGCTGTGCTATATACTCCATAGCTGTGTAATATATACTACGTGGGCTGTGCTATATATTCCATGGCTGTGTTATATACTACGTGGGCTGTGCTATATACTATATTGGCTGTTATATACTACGTGGGCTGTGCTATATACTACGTGGCTGTTATATACTTCGTGGGCTGTGTTATATGCGATCATAAATCACGATTCATGTTAAGGGGGGGCCCACTGAGACTCTTTTGCCCAGGGCCCTCAAAAACCTGGAGCCGGCCCTGCCCAGGTCGACCCCTGTACCGTATATTGATGGAGGAAATGACGCCCATCTCAGTTGTGTATCCCTCCTATCACTGCTGGTATCCTGCCACGGTCGAAGTCTCCTCTTGGATCTTCCGTGCTTGACCGATGGCGGGTGTCTCCCGGGCCTAGAGAAAAGAAGGCTGGGCTTTGACTCCTAGCTGCCGTCGTCTGGCCTCTGTACTTTGACCGACCCAGATCGTGAATTCGGACCTTGATCGGCACAATCTGGGCTCAGGGTCTTGACTGGTGTAGATCTGGTTCTCGGCATAGTCGGGTGTTCGGATCTTACTGGGCATCGTCCGGGCTCTGTCTGACAGCGGTTACCAGCACACTCTCTACTGAGGCCTGTTCAGTGTTGTCTCTGGCCCACGCCCGCACTGCTCCTTTCCTTGCGCCAAATCACTCCGCGGTTTGGCACACAGAACCTTTATATCCAGTAAATTCGTCATCCAAGGCACCTGACCGGATCCTGCCATTGAACTTGTTCCGCCTGCAACTCTTCCAGTGCTGGTTGGTTCCGCATTATCCCATCTAGCCAGTAGGTGGCAGACTTTCTGCACTAATGACACACCCGCAGGGGCTTTTCATGGGTACCATCGCCTCCTCTTACATACTGACCACAGACTAGTTCCACCCTGTACCAAAAGAGCAGGACAGCTTTGTGGAAAAAAAAAACTGGGAAGTGCTTTAAGGGGTTGTCCAGGCTTGGGGTTCAAGCACAGTGCGTGCTGTCAAGATTCTCCGACAGCGGGAGCAACAGGTCACATTACCGTAAGTATGTGATTTGCAAACATGCAGTCACATACTGACTAGACGTGTGCGGATCACTCTATATATGTGAATTGAGTAAGGCAGAATGTGTCCAGAAGTATGGAAATCGCACGCTAGTCGTCTCATGACCTCACGCTTCTTGTTCCGGAAAATCCTGACAGTGTGCACTGTGCTGGAACCACAAGCCTGGACAACCCCTTTAATAGGAGCCTAGGACACACCTGAAAAAGCACAGCAAAAATAATAATATTGCCCAGCAATGTACAAACGACATTGTGCCTATCAAGGCAAACTATCAGGAGAAACCACCAGATGGCACTCCCCAGCGGTTTATGCTGCCCTGACAGCGAGAACCCAGAGTCTCAGACAGCCTGTGACAGACGTACTCACAGCACCCGAGAGCTGGGCAAGAAAACACCGATATAGCAGAGCTGGAGTGAGCAGAACGCAAGTTGGTGAGTGTACTGAAAGGACCTGTGGTCACGTGACAACGGGGCGGGGCTTAGCGTCCTGTAGCAGGAGTATGCAGGATATGATACTACAGGAACAAAGGGTACAGGAGAAGGGAAAGGGAGTCACCGGACACCAGGGAAAGGGTGAGGCAGAGGGAGGCGCAATCCAAGACAAGCCGACGTCAATAAACGGGAGCGGTAACGCAGTACACAAGGAGCAAGGAAATAAAGAAGAATAGTCAGGGACCTGGCAGGAGTCAGAACCAGAGAAGCAGATACACAGTACAGAATCAAAAGGCAAAATCACACCAGGGAACAGAACCGAGTCAGAACCATACAAGCAAACAGAGGTCAACACACTCAGCCGATAGCAAAAGTATAACTGACAGAGATTGGAGCTTCCCAGGGCTATAAGAAGCCCACCCGAACCAACCAGAGGCCAATAATAAGCCCCAGGTGTGTAGGTCAAAGCCGACACTGGTCAACACATTAACCCCTGGCGAGCAGGTGAAACCCTGCACTGGGATCATGACAGTGCCCATATCCAAACTTTCGTTTCTTCTTTTTACGGCTTCAGGGTTTACAAACCATAAATTGGAGAACAGAAGAGTATAAAAGGCGTGGTGTGCGCACAGTCTAAGAGTTTTATAGCTCTAAACAAATTCTGGAATTTTCCACTGTGGTGAAATCTGTATTTAGTGTTATCGTCTCCGTCTGTTTCACTTTCATTGTCGCAATTTTACTTTCAGTTTTGAGTCGTTGCTATAAAAGGGAAAAAGCAACCAGAGAAAAAGACAGACGACCGGAGACCGGAGAGGGAGCTGTGCTGTACGGTGAGGATCCGGTCATGTGCTGTGTGGGAAGGAGATGATCACCCCCATCATCCTCACACTTCCCGCAGCGATGAGGAATGCTTATATAATCCAGGACGCATTACAGGAAGGGAAAAGTAAACTTGTACTTATTTAGGCACTGTTATATGGGTGCTATATGGCAGTGTTATTATGTGGGTACTGTTATATAGGTGCTATATGGCACTGTTATTATGTGGGTACTGTTATATAGGTGCTATATGGCACTGTTATTATGTGGGTACTGTTATATAGGTGCTATATGGCAGTGTTATTATGTGGGTACTGTTATATAGGTGCTATATGGCACTGTTATTATGTGGGTACTGTTATATAGGTGCTATATGGCACTGTTATTATGTGGGTACTGTTATATAGGTGCTATATGGCACTGTTATTATGTGGGTACTGTTATATAGGTGCTATATGGCAGTGTTATTATGTGGGTACTGTTATATGGGGACTATATGGCAGTGTTATTATGTGGGTACTGTTATATAGGTGCTATATGGCACTGTTATTATGTGGGCACTGTTATATAGGTGCTATATGGCACTGTTATTATGTGGGTACTGTTATATAGGTGCTATATGGCAGTGTTATTATGTGGGCACTGTTATATGGGTGCTATATGGCAGTGTTATTATGTGGGTACTGTTATATAGGTGCTATATGGCACTGTTATTATGTGGGTACTGTTATATAGGTGCTATATGGCAGTGTTATTATGTGGGCACTGTTATATGGGTGCTATATGGCACTGTTATTATGTGGGTACTGTTATATAGGTGCTATATGGCACTGTTATTATGTGGGTACTGTTATATAGGTGCTATATGGCACTGTTATTATGTGGGTACTGTTATATAGGTGCTATATGGCAGTGTTATTATGTGGGTACTGTTATATGGGGACTATATGGCAGTGTTATTATGTGGGTACTGTTATATAGGTGCTATATGGCACTGTTATTATGTGGGCACTGTTATATAGGTGCTATATGGCACTGTTATTATGTGGGTACTGTTATATAGGTGCTATATGGCAGTGTTATTATGTGGGCACTGTTATATGGGTGCTATATGGCAGTGTTATTATGTGGGTACTGTTATATAGGTGCTATATGGCACTGTTATTATGTGGGTACTGTTATATAGGTGCTATATGGCAGTGTTATTATGTGGGCACTGTTATATAGGTGCTATATGGCAGTGTTATTATGTGGGCACTGTTATATAGGTGCTATATGGCACTGTTATTATGTGGGTACTGTTACATGGGTGCTATATGGCACTGTTATTATGTGGGTACTGTTACATGGGGACTATATGGCACTGTTATTATGTGGGCACTGTTATATGGGTGCTATATGGCAGTGTTATTATGTGGGCACTGTTATATGGGGCTATATGGCACTGTTATTATGTGGGCACTGTTATATAGGTGCTATATGGCACTGTTATTATGTGGGCACTGTTATATGGGGGCTATATGGCAGTGTTATTATGTGGGTACTGTTATATGGGGGCTATATGGCACTGTTATTATGTGGGCACTGTTATATGGGTGCTATATGGCAGTGTTATTATGTGGGCACTGTTATATGGGGGCTATATGGCACTGTTATTATGTGGGCACTGTTATATGGGTGCTATATGGCAGTGTTATTATGTGGGCACTGTTATATGGGGCTATATGGCACTGTTATTATGTGGGCACTGTTATATAGGTGCTATATGGCACTGTTATTATGTGGGCACTGTTATATGGGGGCTATATGGCAGTGTTATTATGTGGGTACTGTTATATGGGGGCTATATGGCACTGTTATTATGTGGGTACTGTTATATGGGTGCTATATGGCACTGTTATTATGTGGGTACTGTTGTATGGGGGCTATATGGCACTGTTATTATGTGGGCACTGTTGTATGGGGGCTATATGGCACTGTTATTATGTGGGCACTGTTATATGGGTGCTATATGGCACTGTTATTATGTGGGTACTGTTATATGGGTGCTATATGGCACTGTTATTATGTGGGTACTGTTGTATGGGGGCTATATGGCACTGTTGTTATGTGGGCACTGTTATATGGGTGCTATATGGCAGTGTTATTATGTGGGTACTGTTATATGGGTGCTATATGACACTGTTATTATGTGGGTACTGTTATATGGGTGCTATATAGCACTGTTATGTGGGCACTGTTATATGGGTGCTATATGGCACTGTTATTATGTGGGCACTGTTATATGGGTGCTATATGGCAGTGTTATTATGTGGGTACTGTTGTATGGGGGCTATATGGCACTGTTATTATGTGGGCACTGTTATATGGGGGCTATATGGCACTGTTATTATGTGGATACTGTTATGTGGGTGCTATATAGCACTGTTATGTGGGCACTGTTATATGGGTGCTATATGGCACTGTTATTATGTGGATACTGTTATATGGGTGCTATATGGCACTGTTATTATGTGGATACTGTTATATGGGTGCTGTATAGCACTGTTATGTGGGCACTGTTATATGGGTGCTATATGGCACTGTTATTATGTGGGCACTGTTATATGGGGGCTATATGGCACTGTTATTATGTGGGTACTGTTATATGGGGGCTATATGGCAGTGTTATTATGTGGGTACTGTTATATGGGGGCTATATGGCACTGTTATTATGTGGGCACTGTTATATGGGTGCTATATGGCACTGTTACATGGGTGCTATATGGCACTGTTATTATGTGGATACTGTTATGTGGGTGCTATATAGCACTGTTATGTGGGCACTGTTATATGGGTGCTATATGGCACTGTTATTATGTGGGCACTGTTATATGGGTGCTATATGGCACTGTTATTATGTGGGCGCTGTTATATGGGTGCTATATGGCACTGTTATTATGTGGGCACTGTTGTATGGGGGCTATATTATTATTATTATTATTATTATTTATTATTATAGCACCATTTATTCCATGGTGCTTTACATGTGAGGAGGGGTATACATACAGTAATAAAAACAGGTACAATAATCTTGAACAATACAAGTCACAACTGGTACAGGAGGAGAGAGGACCCTGCCCGCGAGGGCTCACAATCTACAAGGGATAGGTGAGAATACAGTAGGTGAGGATAGAGCTGGTCATGCAGTGGTTTGGTCGATCGGTGGTTACTGCAGGTTGTAGGCTTGTCGGAAGAGGTGGGTCTTCAGGTTCTTTTTGAAGGTTTTGATGGTAGGTGAGAGTCTGATATGTTGGGGTAGAGGGTTCCAGAGTAGGGGTGATGCGCGAGAGAAATCTTGTATGCGATTGTGGGAAGAGGAGATAAGAGGGGAGTAGAGAAGGAAATCTTGTGAGGATCGGAGGTTGCGTGTAGGTAAGTACCGGGAGACGAGGTCACAGATGTATGGAGGAGACAGGTTGTGGATGGCTTTGTACGTCATGGTTAGGGTTTTGTAGTGGAGTCTCTGGGCAATGGGGAGCCAGTGAAGGGATTGACAGAGGGGAGAGGCCGGGGAATAGCGGGGGGACAGGTGGATTAGTCGGGCAGCAGAGTTTAGAATAGATTGGAGGGGTGCGAGAGTGTTAGAGGGGAGGCCACAGAGCAGGAGGTTGCAGTAGTCAAGGCGGGAGATGATGAGGGCATGGACTAGGGTTTTTGCAGATTCTTGGTTGAGGAATGTACGGATCCGTGAAATATTTTTGAGTTGAAGTCGGCAGGAAGTGGAAAGGGCTTGGATATGCGGTTTGAAGGATAGATCAGCGTCAAGGATTACCCCGAGGCAGCGAGCTTGTGGGACTGGGGAGAGTGGGCAGCCATTTACTGTAATGGATAGGTTCATTGGGGAGGTCGTGTGAGATGGGGGAAAGACGATGAATTCTGTTTTGTCCATGTTAAGTTTCATAAATCTAGTGGAGAAGAAGGATGAAATAGTGGACAGACATTGAGGGATTCTGGTTAGTAGGGAGGTGATATCTGGTCTAGAGATGTAGATCTGTGTGTCGTCAGCATAGAGATGATACTGAAAGCCGTGAGATTCTATGAGCTGTCCCAGGCCAAAGGTGTAAATGGAGAAGAGCAGGGGCCCAAGGACTGAACCTTGTGGGACTCCGACAGATAGGGGGCGAGGTGAGGAGGTGGTGTGTGAGTGGGAGACGCTGAATGTCCGGTCTGTTAGGTATGATGAGATCCAGGATAGGGCCAAGTCTGTGATGCCAAGGGATGAGAGGGTCTGTAGTAATAGGGAATGGTCCACTGTGTCAAAGGCAGAGGACAGGTCCAGGAGGAGGAGGACAGAGTAATATAGAAGGCAGAGGACAGGTCCAGGAAGAGGAGGACAGAGTAATATAGAAGGCAGAGGACAGGTCCAGGAGGAGGAGGACAGAGTAATATAGAAGGCAGAGGACAGGTCCAGGAGGAGGAGGACAGAGTAATATAGAAGGCAGAGGACAGGTCCAGGAGGAGGAGGACAGAGTAATATAGAAGGCAGAGGACAGGTCCAGGAGGAGGAGGACAGAAGAGTGTAGAAGGCAGAGGACAGGTCCAGGAAGAGGAGGACAGAGTAGTGTAGAAGGCAGAGGACAGGTCCAGGAGGAGGAGGATGGAGTAATATAGAAGGCTTAGGACAGGTCCAGGAGGAGGAGGACAGAGTAGTGTAGAAGGCAGAGGACAGGTCCAGGAGGAGGAGGACAGAGTAATATAGAAGGCAGAGGACAGGTCCAGAAAAAGGAGGACAGAGTAGTGTAGAAGGCAGAGGACAGGTCCAGGAGGAGGAGGACAGAGTAGTGTTGCTTGCTCTTGGCGGTTAATAGGTCATTGGTGACTTTAGTTAGGGCAGTTTCAGTGGAGTGGTGTGACCGGAAGCCAGATTGTAAGCGGTCGAAAAGGGAGCAGGTAGATAGATGGGAGGACAGTTCAAGATGGACGTGTTGTTCCAGTAGTTTTGAGACATAGGGGAGAAGTGATATAGGGCGATAGATACAGAGGATGGGTCAAGGGAGGGCTTTTTGAGGATAGGTGTGATTGAGGCATGTTTAAAGCTTGAGGGGAAAACACCAGTTGTTAGTGATAGGTTGAAGAGATGGTTTAGAGTTGGGATGAAGACTGTGGCGAGGTTTGGGATGAAGTGGGGCACTGTTATTATGTGGGCACTGTTATATGGGTACTATATGGCACTGTTATTATGTGGGAACTGTTGTATGTGGGCTATATGGCACTGTTATTATGTGGGCACTGTTATATGGGTGCTATATGGCACTGTTATTATGTGGCCACTGTTATATGGGGGCTATATGGCACTGTTATTATGTGGGAACTGTTGTATGTGGGCTATATGGCACTGTTATTATGTGGGCACTGTTATATGGGTGCTATATGGCACTGTTATTATGTGGCCACTGTTATATGGGGGCTATATGGCACTGTTATTATGTGGGCACTGTTATATAGGTGCTATATGGCACTGTTATTATGTGGGCACTGTTATATAGGTGCTATATGGCACTGTTATTATGTGGGCACTGTTATATAGGTGCTATATGGCACTGTTATTATGTGGGCACTGTTATATGGGTGCTATATGGCACTGTTATTATGTGGCCACTGTTATATGGGTGCTATATGGCACTGTTATTATGTGGGCACTGTTATATGGGTGCTGTATGGCACTGTTATTATGTGGGCACTGTTATATGGGTGCTGTATGGCAGTGTTATTATCTGGGCATTGTTTGGTGGTATTTGACCCCTTCCTACCCTGTAACGTGAATGCCCTTGACAAGTTTTTCAATCTCAATGCCGGGAGACAGATGCATTTGAAAATGAAAAACTATTTATTTTTCTTTCCTATTTTTCTATAATCCTGGGGGTAATTAGAACGGACTCCTGAGCCTTTCGAGGGATTTCAGACCACCGCAGACCCCTATAGAAAGTGCAGCTGAGCCGGAGACTCTGATCATCGCGATGTCCTATAATCACTATGTTTTTATCTTACAGAAGAAGTAGAAGAATAAGAAGTAGAAGGAGAAGACCCCCACTGACGATGGCTCCGCTCCTTCCTATGCCGCGGCCGATCTGCCTGATAGAAAATGTTGATGGGAATACGCTGGTTCTCAATAAAGAAGCCGAGAAAATCCTTCTGGAAATCTCACAGCCGGTGGTGGTGATCGCAATCGTAGGAAAATACCGGACAGGAAAATCTTATCTGATGAACAAACTGGCCGGGAGCAGAACGGGTGAGTGATAAAGGCGAGCGCCAAACATGTCCTGTGTATGAAGAATGTATGATCGGGGGTCCGGTCACTGATCGGGGGGAGCGCCGCTCATCCACAGAGGTCACATGTCCATGACCGACCACTGCTCCACTCATTGTCTATGGGAGACCGGTCATACATGGACATTACTGCTCCACTGACCCGGGAACATGTCCTGTTATCTGCAGGAAGAGCGCCGGTAAGTAACAAACGGCGCCATTCACTGTCCTGTACAGAAATTCCTTCTACACCAGGATCAGCAAATATTTACATCTGTTACTTACCAGCGAAAACAGGGAATGATATTATCACATCATCTGCAGCGAGAGCTCCCAGAAATATCACACTAATGTACTCATCATTATGCGTAAGGTGTGTACACAGTGACTGCACCAGCAGAATAGTGAGCGCAGCTCTGGGGTATAATACAGGATGTAACTCAGGATCAGTAATGTAATGTATGTACACAGTGACTGCACCAGCAGAATAGTGAGCGCAGCTCTGGGGTATAATACAGGATGTAACTCAGGATCAGTAATGTAATGTATGTACACAGTGACTGTACCAGCAGAATAGTGAGCGCAGCTCTGGAGTATAATACAGGATGTAACTCGGGATCAGTAATGTAATGTATGTACACAGTGACTGCACCAGCAGAATAGTGAGTGCAGCTCTGGGGTATAATACAGGATGTAACTCAGGATCAGTAATGTAATGTATGTACACAGTGACTGTACCAGCAGAATAGTGAGCGCAGCTCTGGGGTATAATACATGATGTAACTCAGGATCAGTAATGTAATGTATGTACACAGTGACTGCACCAGCAGAATAGTGAGCGCAGCTCTGGGGTATAATACAGGATGTAACTCAGGATCAGTAATGTAATGTATGTACACAGTGACTGCACCAGCAGAATAGTGAGTGCAGCTCTGGAGTATAATACAGGATGTAACTCAGGATCAGTAATGTATGTACACAGTGACTGCACCAGCAGAATAGTGAGTGCAGCTCTGGGGTATAATACAGGATGTAACTCAGGATCAGTAATGTAATGTATGTACACAGTGACTGCACCAGCAGAATAGTGAGCGCAGCTCTGGGGTATAATACAGGATGTAACTCAGGATCAGTAATGTAATGTATGTACACAGTGACTGGACTAGCAGAATAGTGAGCGCAGCTCTGGGGTATAATACAGGATGTAACTCAGGATCAGTAATGTAATGTATGTACACAGTGACTGCACCAGCAGAATAGTGAGTGCAGCTCTGGGGTATAATACAGGATGTAACTCAGGATCAGTAATGTAATGTATGTACACAGTGACTGTACCAGCAGAATAGTGAGCGCAGCTCTGGGGTATAATACATGATGTAACTCAGGATCAGTAATGTAATGTATGTACACAGTGACTGCACCAGCAGAATAGTGAGCGCAGCTCTGGGGTATAATACAGGATGTAACTCAGGATCAGTAATGTAATGTATGTACACAGTGACTGCACCAGCAGAATAGTGAGTGCAGCTCTGGAGTATAATACAGGATGTAACTCAGGATCAGTAATGTATGTACACAGTGACTGCACCAGCAGAATAGTGAGTGCAGCTCTGGGGTATAATACAGGATGTAACTCAGGATCAGTAATGTAATGTATGTACACAGTGACTGCACCAGCAGAATAGTGAGCGCAGCTCTGGGGTATAATACAGGATGTAACTCAGGATCAGTAATGTAATGTATGTACACAGTGACTGGACTAGCAGAATAGTGAGCGCAGCTCTGGGGTATAATACAGGATGTAACTCAGGATCAGTAATGTAATGTATGTACACAGTGACTGCACCAGCAGAATAGTGAGTGCAGCTCTGGGGTATAATACAGGATGTAACTCAGGATCAGTAATGTAATGTATGTACACAGTGACTGCACCAGCAGAATAGTGAGTGCAGCTCTGGGGTATAATACAGGATGTAACTCAGGATCAGTAATGTAATGTATGTACACAGTGACTGCACCAGCAGAATAGTGAGTGCAGCTCTGGGGTATAATACAGGATGTAACTCAGGATCAGTAATGTAATGTATGTACACAGTGACTGCACCAGCAGAATAGTGAGTGCAGCTCTGGAGTATAATACAGGATGTAACTCAGGATCAGTAATGTAATGTATGTACACAGTGACTGCACCAGCAGAATAGTGAGTGCAGCTCTGGGGTATAATACAGGATGTAACTCAGGATCAGTAATGTAATGTATGTACACAGTGACTGCACCAGCAGAATAGTGAGTGCAGCTCTGGGGTATAATACAGGATGTAACTCAGGATCAGTAATGTAATGTATGTACACAGTGACTGCACCAGCAGAATAGTGAGCGCAGCTCTGGGGTATAATACAGGATGTAACTCAGGATCAGTAATGTATGTACACAGTGACTGCACCAGCAGAATAGTGAGTGCAGCTCTGGGGTATAATACAGGAGGTAACTCAGGATCAGTAATGTAATGTATGTACACAGTGACTGCACCAGCAGAATAGTGAGTGCAGCTCTGGGGTATAATACAGGAGGTAACTCAGGATCAGTAATGTAATGTATGTACACAGTGACTGCTCCAGCAGAATAGTGAGTGCAGCTCTGGGGTATAATACAGGATGTAACTCAGGATCAGTAATGTATGTACACCGTGACTGCACCAGCAGAATAGTGAGTGCAGCTCTGGGGTATAATACAGGATGTAACTCAGGATCAGTAATGTAATGTATGTACACAGTGACTGCACCAGCAGAATAGTGAGTGCAGCTCTGGAGTATAATACAGGATGTAACTCAGGATCAGTAATGTAATGTATGTACACAGTGACTGCACCAGCAGAATAGTGAGTGCAGCTCTGGAGTATAATACAGGAGGTAACTCAGGATCAGTAATGTAATGTATGTACACAGTGACTGCACCAGCAGAATAGTGAGTGCAGCTCTGGGGTATAATACAGGATGTAACTCAGGATCAGTAATGTAATGTATGTACACAGTGACTGCACCAGCAGAATAGTGAGTGCAGCTCTGGGGTATAATACAGGATGTAACTCAGGATCAGTAATGTAATGTATGTACACAGTGACTGCACCAGCAGAATAGTGAGTGCAGCTCTGGAGTATAATACAGGATATAACTAATGATTAGTATAATAGCAGACATGACCTGTTTACTCTGCTGATTTTGTTCTACATAAATAAATATTGTGTTTCTGTATAAATGTCTCCAGGTTTTGCTCTGGGATCCAGCATCCAGTCGAAGACTAAAGGGATTTGGATGTGGTGCGTTCCTCACCCTCAGAAATCCGGACAGACACTTGTCCTCCTGGACACTGAGGGTCTCGGTGATGTGGAAAAGGTGAGTTACAGCCTCTGTCTCGTCTCCTATCGGTCAGACATTGATCAGTCTCTTGTCTCCTCCGTCCCCGTCCGGTGTTGTGGATCTGCAGTAATCTTTTCCTCTTTTCCTCTTCAGGGCGACTGTAAGAACGATGCCTGGATCTTCTCCTTGGCCGTCATGTTGAGCAGCTCCTTGGTGTTTAACAGTTTGGGGACGATTGACCAGCAGTCTATGGAGCAGCTGCAGTATCCAAAACACACTTCTTTAAGAACCTATTTTTTTTTTACTTTTAAAGATGACCTGTCTCTTCCCAGAAATATGTAATTTTGTCTCCCTTGGTATAAAAGCCGCTGTTCTCCTGAATCCGATGTTGTTTCTCATTTGTTTCTGCGCCTCTTAGTTCCTGAGATATGGCCTACTCTTTTCTGTATGTAATTCTGGTCTTTTTTTAGCCAACTGGGCGAAGCTCTCAAGGACACGCCCACAAAACTACGCCTACTTGACTAGAAAGACTCCATTTTTTACGTCGAGAAGAGGAGACCATATCTCGGGAATGCAGAGTCGTAGGAACAAAAGAAAAACATCGCCGGATTCAGGAAAACTGCGGCAAAAAAAAAAATATTTATGTAAATTGACAGCTTCTCTTTAAAGTCGTTCTATCATATAGATTTTTTTTTAGATTAAGTTTCAAGTTTTTAGATTATTATTCAGTAGCTGTTGTGAATATATAAAAGCTTTTCATAATATTTTATCATGGAAAAATCTCATCTTCTATCAGCTAAAATTCCCCTTTCTTAAATAAATTTTCTTAGCAAATGTTCACGACATCTACCCTAAGGCTATGTGCACACGTTCAGGATTTCTTGCAGAAAATTCCTGCGAAAAACCTGAAATTTTCTGCAAGAAATCTGCATGCGTTTTTTTGTGTATTTTTACCACGTTTTTTATGCGTTTTTTTCTGGACATTTCCCAATGCATTTTATAGTGGGAGATCCGCAAAAAAAAATCCGCAAAATTAATGAACATGCTGCGTTTTTTACCGCTGGAAAAAAACGCATCATGTGCACAAAAATTGCGGAATTCATTCTAAATGATGGGTTGCATATTGTATGCTGTTTTTTTGCGGTTTTTATCGCGAAAAGGACCCTTCCATGAGTCTTATCAAGCCCCGTTCAAACGTAGCAGGTTTTTTACCATGTTGAAAAATTAGCAAAGGATTTTCCATACACTTTCCTCCTGTGTAATGCAAAAGCTGATATCCTTAGCTTAAAAAAATTGAGGCAAAATTTTCTAATTTTTTTTTTTACTAAATCGTCTATTCACAACATATTCCTTAACCGCACCGTGTCCCAGCTACGTAACTGAACTGACAAAACTGATCAAGCTGAAATCTTCTAGTAAGGCCGAAGACACCGGGGAATATAAGAGATATTTCCCATCATTTACCTGGTGCGTCCGAGACTTCACCCTAATACTGGAGAAGAATGGAAAGGAAATAACGGAAGACGAATATCTGATGTCTTCTCTGGAGCTCAAGAAAGGTAATAGAATTTGGAGGACTTTGTTTTAGACTAGTGCGGTTCCTAGTGTCACCTACAAGACCCCATTACCTTCCTACAGATCTTTCCAAAAATAAAAACCCATGTCAGGTTTTCCTACATCTGACTTGGTCCACACTTACTTTTATGTGGCTGTGATGACCATGCTCTCCAGTGGGATAAGTATGTCTCCTGACCCATCCTGAGGGACACCTAACGACCCTCGTATATGGCTTCCATCGTTGCCTCATATTCTACAGGAATTGACGATGTCGACAAGTTTTACTTCTGTTTATTAAGTTTTTCTAGGTTCCCTTACAGTTCTAAGAACCGAACTGGAGAAAGTTTTGCAACTTTTGTGGTCACTTTTTGACATCTACAAAGATCTCCTTTTGCTTGAAGGCTATTTTTTTTTTTTTTGTCCATTTGGTTTCTAAAGGAATTGTTTAAGGGGTTGTCCAGTCCAAAAAAAAACAGATATTTATTTTTTTGGACTAGAGCTTCTCTTCTCCAGTCTAGTCTGTGTTACCCACTGGCAGGCATGGACTAGCCAACGGGAGAAGAGGAGAATCCTCCGGTGGGCCCCTGCAGATGAGTAGGCCACCACCATCTTCTTATATGAGCCGTGCTCATGAGCACAATACGCTTTATTCACAATGTACAGACAAAGGCAGCATTTTGTTAATTTAGCAATCAACCCAGTTTATTGCTATAGAAATTTGTGAAGGAGGACCAAGTCATATTTGCAAGTATTGGGGTCCTGGAGTTGATATAACTTGTGGGCCCGTGGTACCCCAGTCTGACACTGCCCACTAGTCAATATCCTGAGTGGGCGTCAAGAACATTGATTGCAGTTGTAGTTCGGGAGGTGGGTATAATTTTTTTTATATTTTTTTTTCCCGTCTTTGGACCCATTTATAAGGGATCATCCAGAAATGGAGAACTTCTTTAGTCATCTTTTTAAACTGTCTTGATTAAAAAAATTTTTTTTTATCATTTTGCAGCTGCAAAATTGGTATCAAATTACCGTATATCATTTTACTGAGTGATCAGCAAAACAGATGCAAATCTCTCATAGCTCCTGCTCCCTTCTCTCAGTGTTAGAGATTGCAGCAGGGAGGAGGAGCGTGTTGTATACAGGTCTACAGTGGACAGGAAGAAAGTATCTAAAGTTTTATAGACAGCAGAAAACACATGGAGAGGAAGTAAAGAAAGTAGGCAGCAGCACCCTAGGTACATATGATGCTGACATCCAGCCTGTATTACTTGGAGAGACACTCCTGTAAGTGAAAAATCTAAAACTTGGATCAGACTACATATTGCATTTCAGGGAGTCGAGAAAATGGTGAAAGATTGCTGATCGAAACTTTTATTATCTAAAGGTAAATATGGGTGCGCCTGGCTCCTCTCTGAATAAAGTTGCTCTTTTTTATATTAGCTGGTAAAATATCATTATGGGTGGCAGCGGTGATAATCTCCTCTACGTTGATGCAATGAGGGCAGGAGACAGCATTACCTTTACACGTCTGTTGTCCAGCAGGAAGTCGAGTTCATAAAGATCAAAAAACTTGGCAAAAGTCTTCACATCGTTCCTGGCTTCACTTAATCTATATCAACTCTTCTTATTTATGTCTTCAAGGCACTGACAAAATAATTAAGGATTATAATTTACCCCGTGAGTGCATTCTGCACTTTTTCCACACACACAAATGTTTTGTATTTGACCGTCCGGCTTCAAAGAAAAAACTTCAGAAACTAGAAGAATTAAACGAAAGTGAATTGGAAGAGGACTTTGTGGAACAGGCTACAAGATTCTACAGTTACATGATACATCACAGTCGTGTTAAATCCCTGGCTGGAGGAGCTGAAGTAACTGGGAGAAGTAAGTAGCAGATTATGGGATCAATAAGTACCCTGCTTTACAAATGGACAAACAGAAAATCACTTGATTTATTGTTTTACCTCCAAAAATCATTCTAAAGTGTCAGCTACAAGGTGTCTACATTTTGTCTAACTTACAGTTCACTGACTGTTGTAAAGTATAATCTGTCTGTGGCAGCGGAAACACCAAGACAGATTGCAGAAAGTGAGGATGGATCTTTATCTCTCTACAGAAATTGGAGATAAGTCTTTGTCTCTCTGCAGGAAGTGTGGGTTGTCTTTGTCTCTTTTCAGGAAGTGGGAGTGGCCTTTGTCTCTCTTTGGGAAGTAGGAGTGGCCTTTGTCTCTCTTCTGGAAGTGGGAGTGGATTTTGTCTCTCTTCTGGAAGTGGGAGTGGACTTTGTCTCTCTTCAGGAAGTGGGAGTGGCCTTTGTCTCTCTTTGGGAAGTAGGAGTGGCCTTTGTCTCTCTTCAGGAAGTGGGAGTGGCCTTTGTCTCTCTTCTGGAAGTGGGAGTGGATTTTGTCTCTCTTCAGGAATTGGGGGTGGTTTTTGTCTCTCTTCAGGAAGTGGGGGTTGATTTTGTCTCTCTTCAGGAAGTGGGAGTGGTTTTTGTCCCTCTTCAGGAAGTGGGAGTGGATTTTGTCTCTTCGGGAAGTGGGGGTGGTTTTTGTCTCTCTTCAGGAAGTGGGAGTGGTCTTTGTCTCTTCGGTAAGTGGGAATGGACTTTGTTTCTCTTCGGGACATGGGGGTGTTTTTTGTCTCTTCGGGACGTGGGGGTGTTTATTGTCTCTTCGGGAAGTAGGGGTGGTTTTTGTCTCTTCGGGAAGTGGGAGTGGTTTTTGTCTCTCTTCGGGAAGTGGGAGTGGTTTTTGTCTCTCTTGGGGAAGTGGGAGTGGATTTTGTCTCTTCAGGAAGTGGGGGTGGTTTTTGTCTCTTCAGGAAGTGGGGGTGGATTTTGTCTCTCTTCAGGAAGTGGGAGTGGTTTTTGTCTCTTCGGGAAGTGGGGGTGGTTTTTGTCTCTCTTCAGGAAGTGGGAGTGGTCTTTGTCTCTTCGGTAAGTGGGAATGGACTTTGTTTCTCTTCGGGACGTGGGGGTGTTTTTTGTCTCTTCGGGACGTGGGAGTGGATTTTGTCTCATCGGGAAGTGGGGGTGTTTTTTGTCTCTCTTCGGGAACTGGGAGTGGATGTTGTCTCATCGGGAAGTGGGGGTGGTTTTTGTCTCTCTTCGGGAAGTGGGGGTGGTTTTTGTCTTTCTACAGAGAGTGGGTACAGGTCTTTAACTCTCAACAGGAAGTGGAGTTGTTCATTATCTCGACAGAAAGTGGGGGTCAGTCTTTCTCTGTCTTCAGGAAGTGGGAGCTGGTCTTTGTCTCTGTACAGAAATTGAAGGTGTGTCTTTACCTTTACAGGAAGTTGGTGCGGGTCTTTATTTCTCTACAGAAAGTAGGAGCGGGTCTTTGTCTCTCTACAGGAAGTGAGTGGATCTTTGTTCCTTCTGGAAGTGGAGGCAGGTCTTTTACACGCTTCAGAAAGTGGGAGAGAGTCGTTGTCTCTCAACAAGAAATGGGAGCGAGTCTTTGCTTCTCTATAGGAAGTGAGAATTGGTCTTTGTCTCTCTACAGAAAGTGAGAGTGGGTCTTTGTCTTTACAGGGAGTGGGGTGGGGGCTTTGTTTCTCTTCAGAAAGTAGTGGTAGGTCTTTGTCTCCTAACAGGAAGTGGGTGGATTTTTATCTACAGGAATTTGGGGCCTATCCCCACAAGAAATGTAGATTGAATTTTACTATCCTTCAATAAGTGGGGGAAATCTTTGTCTGCAAAGGAAGTGGGGACTTGTTTTGGTCTCTCTACACGAAGTAAAGGTGACTGTTTTTCTACTCCTGCTCTCTTGTCCCGCATCCTAGAAACTACAGCAAAATGGACTAACACAAATTCCTTCAAATACATTTTCACATTCTTAACAGGCTTTATAGTCATAAAGACATAACATGACGGTCATATAATGTTAAACATTTTTTCTGTATCTTTCAGTGTTAGCCGTTCTTGGGTCCTCGTATGTGAAAGCAATTCAAAGCGGAACAGTCCCCTGCATGGAGAACGCGGTCCTGGCTCTGGCAGAGATAGAAAACACCGGAGCTTTACAAGACGCAATGTCCAAATATCAATGTGAGATGGAAAAACGTGTTCTGAAATTCCCAACGGAGACACAACAAGAGTTCCTGAACATGCACATGGAATGCGAGAAAGAGGCCATTGCGGTCTTCATGGGACGTTCACTCAATGACAAGGATCAGAAATATCAACGGAAGCTCAAGGTCAGTCACAAGATTTAGAGAAAAGCCCACCATCAACAATAAGTTCATTGCATTCTAGATCAGTGGGAAGCCTTACATCATTGCCCCTGATATAATGGTGACTGGCCAAGATGCGTTCCAAACCGATTTAACAATTGTTAATATGTTTTCTAAAAGGTATGATAAATAGTCTTTATTAACACTAAAGCTGAAGCTAAGTAAATAGATTTTCACATTTCTTACAGATTAGACTTAAAGTTCCTCATAGACATTAGATTAAATTTGGTGGAACCCATAAATTGTTAGATATTATTGTGTTATGGGGTCTACCGAATCTCTCCCGACAGATGAAGAATTAGACACATATGATTTTCAGTAACTGATCCTTTTCTTCTCCTCCAAGAAAAACCACTGCCAGAAGAGTCAGGCAGCGACTCTCTCATTGAGAACACAGAAGCACTTGGCCGAGTTGCGTGTCCTTGGGTATGGAGGAGTCGGGAGAGATGGCTATCGGCCAACAGATATCTAATGTGTTTGGGGCCTTTAGCTTCTGCACACTTCTACAGTTTCTCAAGCTTTTATAATGCCATTATGGGATACTATGTGTTCTTTGTCCTTTGTCTGGCCATCAGTCTGGTCTTCCCATGCGGGAAGTAAGCGGATCAATGCATTCCTATGTGTGCGGAATCCCCGCGATTCCGCAAATTAACCCCTTCCCGACCTTTGACGCCACGTAGGCGTCATGAAAGTCGGTGCCAATCCGACCCATGACGCCTATGCGGCGTCATGGAAAGATCGCGTCCCTGCAGACCGGGTGAAAGGGTTAACTCCCATTTCACCCGATCTGCAGGGACAGGGGGAGTGGTAGTTTAGCCCAGGGGGGGTGGCTTCACCCCCTCGTGGCTACGATCGCTCTGATTGGCTGTTGAAAGTGAAACTGCCAATCAGAGCGATTTGTAATATTTCACCCATTATAACGGGTGAAATATTACAATCCAGCCATGGCCGATGCTGAAATATCATCGGCCATGGCTGGAAATACTAGTGTGCCCCCACCCCACCCCTCCGATCGCCCCCCCCACCCCCCTCGATCTGGCCGGTACACTGCTCCGGCTCCCCTCCGTCCAGTGCTCCGCTCCCCCCCGTGCTCGTGTCCGCTCCCCCCGTGCTCCAATCACCCCCCCGTGCTCCAATCACCCCCCCTGCACTCCGATCCACCCCCCCCGTGCTCCGTTCCACCCCCCCGTGCTCCATTCCAGCCCCCCCGTGCTCCGTTCCACGCCTCCCGCGCTCCGTTCCACCCCTCCCGCGCTCCGATTCCCCCCCCCCGTGCTCCGATCCCCCCCCCCCCGTGGCCCCCCCCCATCCTATCATACTTACCGATCCAGCCGTGGTCCCGTCCGTCTTCTCCCGGGCGCCGCCATCTTCCAAAATGGCGGGCGCATGCGCAGTGCGCCCGCCGAATCTGCCGGCCGGCAGATTCGTTCCAAAGTGCATTTTGATCACTGAGATATAATCTATCTCAGTGATCAAAATAAACAAAATAATAAATGACCCCACCCCCCCCCCCCCTTTGTCACCCCCATAGGTAGGGACAATAAAAAAATAAAGACATTTTTTTTTTTCCACTAATGTTAGAATAGGGTTAGGGTTAGGGGTAGGGTTAGGGGTAGGGTTAGGGGTAGGGTTAGGGGTAGGGCTAGGGTTAGGGGTAGGGTTAGGGGTAGGGTTAGGGCTAGGGGTAGGGTTAGGGCTAGGGTTAGGGCTAGGGTTAGGGTTAGGGTTAGGAATGTGCACACGTATTCTGGTCCTCTGCGGATTTTTCCGCTGCGGATTTGATAAATCCGCAGTGCTAAACCGCTGCGGATTTATGGCGGATTTACCGCGTTTTTTTCTGCGCATTTCACTGCGGTTTTACAATTGCGATTTTCTATTGGAGCAGTTGTAAAACCGCTGCGGAATCCGCACAAAGAAGTGACATGCTGCGGAATGTAAACCGCTGCGTTTCCGTGCAGTTTTTCCGCAGCATGTGTACAGCGATTTTTGTTTCCCATAGGTTTACATTGAACTGTACACTCATGGGAAACTGCTGCGGATCCGCAGCATTTTCCGCAGCGTGTGCACATACCTTTAGAATTAGGCTATGTGCACACGGTGCGGATTTGGCTGCGGATCCGCAGCAGTGTTCCATCAGGTTTACAGTACCATGTAAACATATGAAAAACCAAATCCGCTGTGCCCATGGTGCGGAAAATACCGCGCGGGAACGCTGAGTTGTATTTTCCGCAGCATGTCAATTCTTTGTGCGGATTCCGCAGCGTTTTACACCTGTTCCTCAATAGGAATCCGCAGGTGAAATCCGCACAAAAAACACTGGAAATCCGCGGAAAATCCGCAGGTAAAACACAGTGCCCTTTACCCGCAGATTTTTCAAAAATGGTGCGGAAATATCTCACACGAATCCGCAACGTGGGCACATAGCCTTAGGGTTAGGGTTGGAATTAGGGTTGTGGTTAGGGTTAGGGGTGTGTTGGGGTTAGTGTTGTGGTTAGGGGTGTGTTGGGGTTAGGGTTGTGATTAGGATTATGGCTACAGTTGGGATTAGGGTTAGGGGTGTGTTGGGGTTAGTGTTGGAGTTAGAATTGAGGGGTTACCACTGTTTAGGCACATCAGGGGTCTCCAAACGCAACATGGCGCCACCATTGATTCCAGCCAATCTCGTATTCAAAAAGTCAAATGGTGCTCCCTCACTTCCGAGCCCTGACGTGTGCCCAAACAGTGGTTTACCCCCACATATGGGGTACCAGCATACTCAGGACAAACTGCGCAACAATTACTGGGGTCCAATTTCTCCTGTTACCCTTGTGAATCTAAAAAAATGCTTGCTAAAACATAATTTTTGAGGAAAGAAAAATGATTTTTTATTTTCACGGCTCTGCGTTGTAAACGTCTGTGAAGCACTTGGGGGTTCAAAGTGCTCACCACATATCTAGATAAGTTCCTTGGGGGGTCTAGTTTCTAAAATGGGGTCACTTGTGGGGGGTTTCTACTGTTTAGGCACACCAGGGGCTCTGCAAACGCAACGTGACACCCGCAGACCATTCCATCAAAGTCTGCATTTCAAAAGTCACTACTTCCCTTCTGAGCCCCGACGTGTGCCCAAACAGTGGTTTACCCCCACATATGGGGTGTCAGCGTACTCAGGAGAAACTGGACAACAACTTTTGGGGTCCAATTTCTCCTGTAACCCTTGGGAAAATAAAAAATTCTGGGCTAAATAATTATTTTTGAGGAAAGAAAACGTATTTATTATTTTCACGGCTCTGCATTATAAACTTCTATGAAGCACTTGGGGGTTCAAAGTGCTCACCACACATCTAGATAAGTTCCTTTCAGGGTCTAGTTTCCAAAATGGGGTCACTTGTGGGGGGTTTCTACTGTTTAGGCACATCAGGGGCTCTGCAAACGCAACGTGACGCCCGCAGAGCATTCCATCAAAGTCTGCATTTCAAAACGTCACTACTTCAATTCCAAGCCCCGGCATGTGCCCAAACAGTAGTTTACCCCCACATATGGGGTATCACCGTACTCAGGAGAAACTGGACAACAAATATTGGGGTCAAATTTCTCCTGTTACCCTTGGGAAAATTAAAAAATTCTGGGCTAAATAATTATTTTTGAGGAAAGAAAACGTATTTATTATTTTCACGGCTCTGCATTATAAACTTCTATGAAGCACTTGGGGGTTCAAAGTGCTCACCACACATCTAGATACGTTCCTTTGGGGGTCTAGTTTCCAAAATGGGGTCACTTGTGGGGGGTTTCTACTGTTAAGCCACATCAGGGGCTCTGCAAACGCAACGTGACGCCCACAGAGCATTCCATCAAAGTCTGCATTTCAAAACGTCACTACTTCACTTCCGAGCCCCGGCATGTGCCCAAACAGTGATTTACCCCCACATATGGGGTATCAGCGTACTCAGGAGAAACTGGACAACAACTTTTGGGGTCAAATTTCTCCTGGTACCCTTGGGAAAATAAAAAATTGCAGGCTAAAAGATCATTTTTGAGAAAATAATTTTTTTTTTTATTTTCATGGCTCTGCGTTATAAACTTCTGTGAAGCACTTGGGGGTTCAAAGTCCTCACCACACATCTAGATTAGTTCCTTTGGGGGTCTAGTTTCTAAAATGGTGTCATTTCTGGGGGATCTCCAATGTTTAGGCACACAGGGGCTCTCCAAACGTGACATGGTGTCCGCTAATGATTGGAGCTAATTTTCCATTTAAAAAGCCAAATGGCGTGCCATCCCTTCCGAGCCCTGCCGTGCGCCCAAACAGTGGTTTACCCCCACATATGGGGTATCAGCGTACTCAGGACAAACTGGACAACAATATTTGGGGTCCAATTTCTCCTATTATCCTTGGCAAAATAGGAAATTCCAGGCTAAAAAATCATTTTTGAGGAAAGAAAAATTATTTTTTATTTTCATGGCTCTGCGTTATAAACTTCTGTGAAGCACCTGGGGGTTTAAAGTGCTCAATATGCATCTAGATAAGTTCCTTGGGGGGTCTAGTTTCCAAAATGGGGTCACTTGTGCGGGAGCTCCAATGTTTAGGCACACAGGGGCTCTCCAAACGCGACATGGTGTCCGCTAACAATTGGAGCTAATTTTCCATTCAAAAAGTCAAATGGCGCGCCTTCTCTTCCGAGCCCTGCCGAGTGCCCAAACAGTGGTTTACCCCCACATATGAGGTATCGGCGTACTCGGGAGAAATTGCCCAACAAATTTTATGATCCATTTTATCCTACTGCCCATGTGAAAATGAAAAAATTGAGGCGAAAAGAATTTTTTTGTGAAAAAAAATTACTTTTTCATTTTTACAGATCAATTTGTGAAGCACCTGAGGGTTTAAAGTGCTCACTAGGCATCTAAATTAGTTCCTTGGGGGGTCTAGTTTCCAAAATGGGGTCACTTGTGGGGGAGCGCCAATGTTTAGGCACACAGGAGCTATCCAAACGCGACATGGTGTCCGCTAACGATGGAAATAATTTTTCATTCAAAAAGTCAAATGGCGCTCCTTCCCTTCCGAGCCTTACCATGTGCCCAAACAGTGGTTTACCTCCACATGTGAGGTATTGGTGTACTCAGGAGAAATTGCCCAACACATTTTAGGATCCATTTTATCCTGTTGCCCATGTGAAAATGAAAAAATTGAGGCTAAAAGAATTTTTTTGTGAAAAAAAAGTACTTTTTCATTTTTACGGATCAATTTGTGAAGCACCTGGGGGTTCAAAGTGCTCACTATGCATCTAGATAAGTTCCTTGGGGCGTCTAGTTTCCAAAATGGGGTCACTTGTGGGGGAGCTCCAATTTTTAGGCACACGGGGGCTCTCCAAACGTGACATGGTGTCCGCTAAAGAGTGGAGCCAATTTTTGATTCAAAAAGTCAAATGGCGCTCCTTCCCTTCCAAGCCCTGCCGTGCGCCAAAACAGTGGTTTACCCCCACATATGAGGTATCAGCGTACTCAGGACAAATTGACAACAACTTTCGTGGTTCAGTTTCTCCTTTTACCATTGAGAAAATAAAAAAATTGTTGCTAAAAGATAATTTTTGTGACTAAAAAGTTAAATGTTCATTTTTTCCTTCCATGTTGCTTCTGCTGCTGTGAAGCACCTGAAGGGTTAATAAACTTCTTGAATGTGGTTTTGTGCACCTTGAGGGGTGCAGTTTTTAGAATGGTGTCACTTTTGGGTATTTTCAGCCATATAGACCCCTCAAACTGACTTCAAATGTGAGGTGGTCCCTAAAAAAAATGGTTTTGTAAATTTCGTTGTAAAAATGACAAATCGCTGGTCGAATTTTAACCCTTATAACTTCCTAACAAAAAAAAATTTTGTTTCCAAAATTGTGCTGATGTAAAGTAAACATGTGGGAAATGTTATTTATTAACTATTTTGTGTCACATATCTCTCTGGTTTAACAGAATAAAAATTCAAAATGTGAAAATTGCGAAATTTTCAAAATTTTCGCCAAATTTCCGTGTTTATCACAAATAAATGCAGAATTTATTGACCTAAATTTACCACTAACATGAAGCCCAATATGTCACGAAAAAACAATCTCAGAACCGCTAGGATCCGTTGAAGCGTTCCTGAGTTATTACCTCATAAAGGGACACTGGTCAGAATTGCAAAAAACGGCAAGGTCTTTAAGGTCAAAATAGGCTGGGTCTTGAAGGGGTTAATGAACATGCTGCGTTTTTTTTCCGGAATGCGTTTCCGCTCAGGAAAAAAAAACGCAGCTGTGCATACAAAATGCGGATTGCATTCTTTTAATAGGATGCTTAATGTATGTGTTTTTTCCGCTGTTTTATCGCGTTTTTATAGCGAAAAAACGTGGGGAAAAAACGTGAAAAATCCGGAACGTGTGCACACAGCCTAAATGTCTGATTTTTGGTATTTTCAGGGGAGATAATCTAATTCCAGAAGTGTTCAGCATCAGGTTTCTACTCTCCCTCTTCATGTACACTTTGGCGAAAACCAAAGAGTCAGGAGGGATAGCTGTCGCCGAATCATCCGCTATCTCATGTGTACTCCCCACTTTACACTCATCACTTATAGCATTATTATAGTTTCCATGATGATTATGCAGAATTTCAGAACATTAAATCTTCTCCTAATTTTTTTTTTTAAACAGGAGCTAATTGATAATAAAATGAATGATTATTCTATGAAGAATGAAAAAGCTTCAAGAGATTGTTGTCGGAAGCTTCTCCAGGAGCTCAGCACCAAAATGGAGAACAATATATTGGCGGGAATATATTCCGTCCCTGGAGGACACAAACATTATTTAATCGAGAAGCTTAATATTATGGAAGATTACAACAAAAGACCTGGAAAAGGTGTAAAGGTGAGTTTTGAAAGAGCAAAAAACATATATCTTTGTACTGTGTTAGCATTAGATAGAAAATATTAAGATTTGAAAGTCCTCAGTGGCTTGTTGTTTTGAGGGAACCATCAAAGTAATCTGGGGTCATTCTACCAAGATATTACTTTTCTTAGTTTTGGAGTAAAACAACCATCTAAGGCTGGTTTCACATTTCCTTTTTTGTTTTTTGGCGGTAAAAAACGCAAAAAAAGCATGCATTTTTTTCCCCTATATTTAACATTAAAACGCATGCGTTTTGACGCGTTTTTGCAACGCATGCATTTTTTCTCTGCATGCGTTGTGTTGCAGAAATGCAACATGTAGTAATTTTTGCGGCGTTTTTTTCGCCACAAAAAAAAAACGCATGCGTTTTTTCGCGGCAAAAAAACCTATTGATGTCTATGTAAACGCATGCGTTTTTAAGCACATGCGTTTGTTTGCGTTAAAACGCATGCGTTTTTATAAAAAAAAAAAAAACAGAAAACACACTGATATGCCACCCCCTACCATAAAGGTGATAAAGGGATCCTAACCCTAAAGGGATCCTAACCCTAACCCTAAAGGGATCCTAACCCTAACCCTACCCCTAACCCTAAAGGGATCCTAACCCTACCCCTAACCCTAAACCTAAAGGGATCCTAACCCTACCCCTAAACCCTTTAGGGTTAGGGTTAGGATCCCTATAGGCTTAGGGTTAGGAGCCCTTTAAGGTTAGGGTTAGTGTTATGATCCCTAACCCTACCCCTAACCCTACCCCTAACTATTTCTGTTTATAGTGGGTTTTTTACTTTATTTTGATGATTGGCAGCTGTCACACATTTCTCAGCATGCGTTTAAAAAATGCAAACACATGAAAAAACGCATGTAAACGCGTCAAAACACCGCGTTTTTTTCACCACATGCAAAAACGCATGCGTCAAAAAAACGCAGCGTTTACATGCGTTTACATGCGTTTTTTTCACCATGCTTTTTTTTTTAAAAAAAACGCATGCGTGTTGAAACGCAAGTGTGAAACCAGCCTAAGAATGACTCTAAAGTGAAATTTCGGATTTGGCTGCTCCCTCAGAAGGGGAGAGAGACGTGCATGTACAACCAACTCTCCATTCACTGGCCTATTCTAGAGACAGGTGAGATTCTCAAGGACAGGACCTTCATCTATCGAACACTCATGGCCTATCCTAAGTAGATGCCACACTGCTCTAAGATTTCCATACCCCTTAAACTACCATTTTATACATCTTTAATTGTAACCAATGTCACATTTTTTACCACCAAAGTCCCTTGAAGTGATGAATGAGTATATCTCCGAGAAGAAGGACATTGAAGCTGCCATCGTCCAAGCAGATGCCACCCTGACCGAGAAGGAGAGACAGCTAGCAGGTGAGAAATGGGCAATCGTAGTGAAAACCTGCAAATATCATGGACATTGACGTAATGTTTGAGCCACTGTTTATGAAACCAAATGCTGGACAAGTTATGACATTGTTGGATGGCTGTATCCTTCATAATTTCGACAAACATCACTGTGTAGGAAAAACTGCAAAGAGGCTACCTTGGTAAATTAGCCATGAAGGTCCTTCATTCTCAGGATAGGTTGGATTCCCGGCACTGTGATCTACTGTCTGATATGTACTTGGTAATATCGATTGTTAATCTCGCACCTGTTTCTGTTATAGAGGAACGTGCTCTAGCCGAAAATGCGGAGAGGGAAAAACAAATTATGGAGCAAAACAACAGAAATCTGGAACAACGCATGGAAGATCAGAATAGGAGTTTCGAACAGCATAAAGCAATGCTCATGGACAAGATGGAACAAGATAGAAAGATGATGGTTCAGCAAAACGAAATGGTCATAGCTCAGAAGCTCAAGGTAGAGTATTGTAAAGCTCAGCTGGACCTACACAAATTGTCCGTTCTGATGCATGTGATTCACAAACTGGGAAATATTTGTATCATCTTTCTGGTGGTGGCCGATGGGTCGCAAATGATACTCAGAATTCATACTTACTAGAGTTTTACTGGAGTATCAAGTTGCTTACCCATAAAGTCTTTCTGGTGGTTCCTCATGGTTCTTCCACCAAAAATCTCAACAATGACTTTGAAGCTTCCTTGAGAGGGATCCAACAATGTCTATAAGACTACTGGAAAACGTCGAAGGCTCAATTATATGTAAAATTAGGGTAATTGGAGTCTTTAAGAGTATTTTTAGATATCATTTCAATTCATTAGCTTTTTTTACTGCTTCCGGACCACCCATAAACTTTAAATATCCAGGTGGTCTGGCTCTTAATCTGCAGTGACATTCTAAAACTTCACAGCTACATGCAATCGCGTAGCTGTCGGAGTCAAAGACAGCCGGAGTCCCCGTAGAGAAGGCAGAGACGGTTTATTACCGTCTGTGCCTTCTCCATTGCTGTATGCACAATACTAAACAAGATCTATGTATGTAGTAATAGGAAGTACTGAAGGCGCTTCCTCCACCATACACAGAGCGGTCAGGTGATCACTGTATAGCGCGAGGGAGCGGGAACTGCTGGGTCATAGGAGACACACAACTCTGATATGCAGACTGGAAGGTGCATGTCCCCTGTAACTGGGGCAAATATAGCAGCCCCAGTTACAGGTGAAATAAGATGAAAATAAAAATATAGAAATATTAAAATTTCCCTGCCCCCAAAAAGGTCTTCTATGATCTTAAGGGGGGGTGGCACAATGTGTAAAATAAATGAAAGATAAATACATAATAAAATAACATGCACAAAAATAAGTAAATAAAAAAATAAATAAAAATCACTGTTACTATCCCCACCCCTGTAAAAACCAAAAAAGTCCAATTTATACAAATATTTTTACAGAATGGGGATCACATTTATAAATGTACTTTTGTGGCGTTTTCTGATGATCAAACGTAAAAATAATAAAATTGGAAAAAATAGACACTTATTTTCCTTATTTTTTCTATGAAGTTCACCAGATAGCAAAAAAAAAAATATATAAGAATATTACATTGACCTAAAAATAAAACCCTATATAATAATAATAATAATAATAAAAAAGTATATGAATATCTGAACAAAAATATAAAAGTTTACAGCTCTGTGTTAAAAAAAATAAACAAAACGAAAATGTGCCTGGTCAGGATCTGATTAGTCAAGGTTTTCAATGTATTGTGTTGATAATTCTTTGTCTCTTCTTCTGTTTTTGTGTCCATTTTAGGAGCAAGAAACGATGATGAATCAAGGGTTTAATGACAAAATGTCAGCCCTGCAAAGAGAAATTAACAGTTTACGGGAACAGAACAAACCAAAACCCCGAAGATGTAGTGTAATGTAATTTTATTTATTTTAAAGGCAAAACTAAAGCCACCACCGGTAGCTGCTCTATTACCGCAGTCCATCCACCTGGATCTAAGCTCGAAATTCCCAGTGGATATGCTAAAAGACAACTTATACACATCTGGCATGATGCGTACGGCGCGTTTCGGTCCAGAGGGTGTCTTTTTTCTTTTCTCTGGGTTTCCTCAATCCTTGCAGCTGCCGTCCTTTTGGCTTGATTGATATGAATCCTATGTCATCTACAGTTCATCACGAGTGTTGTTTCTCGTACGTATGCGTAGGACGTATCATCTATACAAATAAAGCCAGGAAGTCCCCAACTAAAAGGATTGAGGAGGAGACAAAAGTGAGTATACAGACAGGACAGCATGGGATCGCAGATGCTGCTTTCTGTGAGGTCCTGTCTGTATACTCACTTTTGCATCCTTCTCTGGTAAGTGTGGTGACTTTAGTTTAAATTGGGAAAACCTGACGACAGGATCCCTTGAAAGTCCCTTTGTAAAAGATAAATATATTGGAACAGTAGAAGTCCTCTGCTCTGGACCTTTTAGTCATTGTTGGTTCTTCGACAAGAAGGAGACTGGTCCATCCATCCTGCACAACTAGAAGATCATGGGATTGTCTGGCTGTTCCTGCCGCGACAAAGATTGATGCATGGACTGTAGCGTAAAATAATAGATGATGAATAAATACATTTTTTTTTTAATTTGTTTATTAACCACAAAATAAAATATACAATATACACATTTGTATTCATTATTATTGAGCACAATATAGAGAACATATATTTATATACATTATTAACCATAGAGTAGAATGCGTACTCTTATTTATATCCAAGATGATACTTTTGTATGGGAGAGAGGCAATAGAGCAGACTTGTCCCAGTTTATATTTATAGGCCCGAGTATTTACTGAATTTATCTATAGTGGCAATCACCTGTGTCAGTGTTTCCTCCGCCCTATCCATAAATATCACCATGTCATCAGCATATAAACTGATGGTGTCTACACGACCTGCTATATCTATACCCCTAATATCAGGGGAAGACCTTATACGTATTGCCAGCGCCTCACTCGCAAGGGCAAAGAGGGCCGAAGAAAGGGGGCACCCCTGATGGGTCCCCCTATATAATGAGAAGGACTCAGAAATGGAATTATTTACAATTATACGAGCTTTAATTTTCATATATATAGCATACCAACCCATTTTAAGAATTTATCACCAAAACCATATCTTTGCAAACATGCAGACAGAAAAGGCCACTCGAGAGTCAAAGGACTTGGCCGCGTCCAGCGACGCCAATGCCCAGTTATTGTCTGGTATCAAAGAACTATATTGGACTACCGACTAGACTCGCCTAATATTAATAAAACCAGTTTGGTCTGGATTTATAAGGTCTAATATGATCGAATTCAGTCTGGTGGCTAAGACTTTAGTAAAGATTTTATAGTCTACATTTACTAACGATATGGGGCGATAAGATCCACATTCCAAAGGGTCCTTCCCCTTCTTCCTAAGTACAATAGTATTTGCCTCCTAAAAGGTTTCGGGCTTAGATCCTCCCTCCCCAACCCCCCGAAACACCCTCATCAGGAGTGGTGCAAGTATATCCCGGTACTTCCTGTATAAATCAATGGGAAACCCGTCTGGTCCAGGAGCCTTCCCAGACGCAATGTCCGCCATAGTATACTCTATCTCCTCCAAGGTAAACTCAGCATCCATAAAGGCCCGCTGGGTAGAGGTCAATTTGGGAAATGTTACATCTGATAAATAATCTGGACATTCCAAAATATCAAAGCCGCTTAGATTTATATAACGACTTATAGTAATCATGAAAACAATGGAGTATTTCTTCAGGCTGAAAATGTACTTGCTTGGTTTCCTAGTTCAACATAGGATTGACGAGTGAAGAATAATTTAGGTTTAGATTTGGTGTCTATATGCTGGGTATATAACCTTTGAGAAGCTAGCCACTCGATTCTATTGCCATTAGTCTGGTTAGATATGTATGCAGCCTCCGAGTCTTTCAATCGTCGCTCCATCTCATCATCCTCCCTTGAGGTTACCCTTTTAATATAAGAAATTGTAGAAGATAAACATCCCCTTAAATATGACTTAAGGGTATCCCAAAATAAATTGACATTCGGAGGTTCTGGGTGGGACGAAATGAAGCAATTCAACTGATCAATCGTTCTATCGTTAGAATCTATTAATTTCAGCCAGAAAGGGTTCAGTTTCCAGACCATACCATTATTTGGTTGCCCATATTTAAGTTTAAGTTCAACTGGGCTGTGATCTGAGACCCCCCTATTGCCATGTTCTATGCTATCCACCCACATTGCCAAACCACCGGATACTATGCGGGACAGAGAACGCCTAGTGGATGAATGACAAGTATATCCTTTCATCTCAGGGTGACGCATCCTCCACAAATCCAACCATCCACTACCCTCCATGAATAATGCCAGTTGGGACGGAGCCAGAGAGGGCAGCTCCCCAGATACCCCATCACCCAATCTCAGTCTATCAAGACGATTGTCCATGACTAAATTAAAATCTCCCATGCAGATGACATTTGCATCTGGATAATTTAAAGCAAAACTCATTGCCATCCGAAGGACTGATGTATTAGCCGGGGGAGGGTTATAAACAAAATATAACGTATTCTCCAGAGTTAATCAGTGCATATACAAAAACAAAATGACCCTCAGGATCCCTCCGGCCCTCCCTGGCCTCCCATCTAACATCTCTATGTATCAATAATGAAACCCCTCTCGAATAACTAGTATGGAACGCGTAGATGAACTATTGTACCCACGGTTTCTGTACGCATCGGGCTGTATCCCTGGTCAGGTGCATCTCCACCAAATACCTTAATTTTTTTCCGGGGAGATTTAATACCCCGCACATTCCAGGTCATACATAACTATTTCAGACCTCATACTCACTCATCCAAATATGGTATACAATATTACTCAGGTAAAGTTCAGAGACATCACACAGAAAATGAAAATGTTGTTGACGGCGACTTCTACATAAATAACAAAACTAATATAAGAGAAGAAAACAGCAAGAACCAAACAGTAAAGGAGCAGAGTCCTGTGCTCCTATTATCAAGTAAGGGGATACCCTCTCTGAATTCAGCGTCCGGGATTGTTGGTAAACTGGACGCCCATAGAGAGCGCTACTGTATAATTGTTAGAAGAATTCTGCTTGATCGTGAACATATTACGATTCCTTCGCACTAGACACCTTATTGGACCGTAACCATTCAGATGCTTCCGCTAGATCTGTAAAGAATATGGAAGAACCTTCGTGCACAATTCGGAGTCGAGCTTGATAAATCATTGAATATATAACGTTCTTTTCTCTAAGTTGCTTCTTGATTTCCATGAACCATGCCCGCTGTTTCTGGAGTTCCATAGAGAAGTCCGGAAAAATCGAGATCGTAGCATTGTTGAACTTGATGGGGCTTTTTTGCCGTGCCAAACGTAGAATAGCATCTCTATCCTTACAATTGAGGAGACATGCCAGGAAAGGTCTAGGCGGGGCCCTCGGGGGAAGAGGTTTTGTAGGGACTCTATGAGCCCTTTCCACGGAGAACGTTGGAGAGAATTCATCCCCCAGAGAAGCCTTAAGCTAGCCTTCTAAAAAGTGCTCAGGTTGCTGACCCTCTGAGCGCTCTGGCGGACCAATGATTCGGATATTATTCTGACGTAGTCTATTCTCTAGATCGTCTGCTTTTTCGCTTCCAGGCGTTGATAGAGCCAGCCACTTTTGTCAACTTAGCCTCCATGGGCGTAATGGTATCTTCTATATGGGACACTCTTGTTTCCACTAATGTAATGCGCCCCCTAATGGCCTGCATATCCTGCCGAAGACGCCCCACCTCAGTATGCACGTCCTCTATTTTTCCAATAAGGGATGTTCTGGTTAAGGATATGGCCTGCATTAGTTGTTCAGACGCCTGTTTAAGAGTCAATTCTTCCTGTTCACTACACTCATCACTATCAGAGGGGTCGATTTTTACGTTGAACTTGTGAGGGATTATTTCTGAGGGGACCGTGCACTATCAGAGGGATTAGTTCTGGCAAACGCTTTTAATTTGTCGGCGGCTCCTGATCCCTTGAAGCGATGCATGGCTAACAACAATGTGACACAGCAAGATGACTGAAATTGTATTTTATAGGGGTTCCTCACTCTCAGTCACAGACACAGCAGGGCTGCTGTAAAGTACTTATGTCTTGAAACTACTCTGAATAGACGGGATGCTTAGAATTATAGATGTAACAACTCTGCGTCCCTACAAGAGTTCTGTGCACCAGGAAGGACTCACAGTGCCTGTAGTGGCAGCAACAGGGGGGCTCCAGGGACCCTCCAAAGCAATGACGCTGACGGGTCAAGTGTCTTATTAATAGGGGAGCGCAGGGCCCAATTTTTCAGAGCACACACTGCGTGTCTCCCTAATATCCCCAGGATACGTGCTCACCTCCCGAGCAGCGCTGCAGTGATGATAATTAGCGTCGCGTCTCCTCCTGTCAGAGCGCGCGCTTTAGAAAATGGCCGCTGTCCCACACAGGCACCGCCGTCCATCTGGGTCCCTTCAGCTCCTGGAGTACCAGAGTGTTGTGAATTCTGTGGCCAAGCTCCCTCCTGTGGTCGTGAGTGGTACTTCGGCTGGTTCTGTCTATGAGCTTCCTTTGGTGGATGAGAGTGGTACTGCGGCTTCTGAGTTTCCTTCCTCAGGTGATGAGGTTAAGTCGTTAGGTGCTGCTCTATTTAACTCCACCTGGTGCTTTGATCCTGGCCTCCAGTCAATGTTCTAGTATTGGTCTTGCTTCCTCCTGGATCGTTCCTGTGGCCTTTCTATCCTGCATAAGCTAAGTTCTACTTGTGTTACTTTTGTTTGCTATATTTTTCTGTCCAGCTTGCTTAATTGGTTTTTCTTGCTTGCTGGAAGCTCTGAGACGCAGAGGGAGCACCTCCGTACCGTTAGTCGGTACGGAGGGTCTTTTTGCCCCTCTGCGTGGTTGTTTGTAGGTTTTTGTGTTGACCGCAAAGCTATCTTTCCTATCCTCGGTCTATTCAGTAAGTCGGGCCTCACTTTGCTAAATCTATTTCATCTCTGTGTTTGTATTTTCATCTTTACTCACAGTCATTATATGTGGGGGGCTGCCTTTTCCTTTGGGGAATTTCTCTGAGGCAAGGTAGGCTTATTTTTCTATCTTCAGGGCTAGTTAGTTTCTCAGGCTGTGCCGAGTTGCATAGGGAGCGTTAGGTGCAATCCACGGCTACCTCTAGTGTGGTGTGATAGGATTAGGGATTGCGGTCAGCAGAGTTTCCACGTCTCAGAGCTTGTCCTATGTTTTTGGTAATTGTCAGGTCACTTTGTGTGCTCTGAACTTCAAGGTCCATTGTGGTTCTGAATTACCTGTTCATAACAGTACTGGAGGCCCAAAGTACTAATGCTTCTCAGTTCTGAGACCATTTTTTTTTCTTTGCACTGTGTTCTGTCTTTCTTTTCCCCTTTACATCAGGGTGGTTCAGAACACAGGTGTGGACATGGACATTCAGGGTCTGTTCTCTTTGATGGATAATCTCGCTATAAATGTACAGAATATTCAAGATTTAGTGGTTCAGAATCCTATGTTAGAACCTAAAATTCCTATTCCTGAGTTATTTTCTGGAGATAGAACTAAGTTTTTGAATTTTAAAAATAATTGTAAACTATTTCTGGCTTTGAAACCCCGCTCCTCTGGTGACCCAGTTCAACAAGTTAAGATCATTATTTCTTTATTACGTGGCGACCCTCAAGACTGGGCATTTTCCCTTGCGCCAGGAGATCCTGCATTATGTAATATTGATGCGTTTTTCCTGGCGCTCGGATTGCTGTACTATGAAGCTAATTCAGTGGATCAGGCAGAGAAAAATTTGCTGGCCCTGTGTCAGGGTCAGGATGAGATAGAGATTTATTGTCAGAAGTTTAGAAAGTGGTCCGTGCTCACTCAATGGAATGAATGTGCGCTGGCAGCTATTTTCAGAAAGGGTCTCTCTGAAGCCCTTAAGGATGTCATGGTGGGATTTCCTATGCCTGCTGGTCTGAATGAGTCTATGTCTTTGGCCATTCAGATCAGTCGACGCTTGCGTGAGCATAAATCTGTGCACCATTTGGCGGTATTATCTGAGCATAAACCTGAGCCTATGCAGTGCGATAGGACTTTGACCAGAGCTGAAAGGTGTCACGATCGCCGATACTTACCTGTCCGGCCGGCGCGCTCCTAACGTCCCTTCTTCTTCTGGTCGGCTCGGCTTCTCTGCTTCTCGGCGCAGCTGCGGTCCACGCATGCGCCGTAGGGTCTCTTCCGCCGCTCTGCCTGCTGGGAGGTTGTGACCCGGTGGCTCCGCCTCCAATATGGCGGCGCCCACCGGGTATTTCTGCTCGGCGCTTCCTCAGGTAAGCGCCTGTGTATCTTCGCTGTAGCGTTCCTGCTAGCGCCAGCGTTGTGTTTGGGCCCATCCTTAGGATTACTCTCTGTGTTCCGTTTCTCCGGTTTCTCCCTGTTCCTCCGGTTATCCCCTGTTCCCTGTTCCTGCTGGTTTTTTGGTTTTGCCTTGTCCTTATATTGTGTTTTTCCTTTTCAGCTCTCTGCCTCGTCTCCCTCTGCGTTCCTGCTCCGCTGCTTCACCCAGTCGTCCCTTTGGCTCCGGCAGTTGTGGTACCATCCTCCTTGGGCCTGCTCCTAACGCTCCCTGTATAGGGGGCGCATCCATCAGGTTTGCTCGCCCTGGGGGGCTCTGGGACCGTGACCCAGAGGGTCCACTATTGGGTTTACTACGTCTCGTCGTCTCACCTCCGTGTAGCGTAATAGTATACACAGGCCATGGATCCCGCTGGAGCCTCGGCTGCTCAGAAAGAATTACTCTTTCTTCGTGAAAATCAGTCCCGTATGATGGCCTTCATGAAGTCTATGGACTCCCGTTTGTCCTCACTTCAGTCTTCCGATCCCGGGAATGCGTCTTTGTTGCTTAATTTGCAGCAAGAACTGGCGCAGCAGCGTGACACACAAACGCAAATTCTGTCTTATATGGCCGCGATAGATTCTCGCCTCCTCTCTCTGCATCTACTCCCGCTCCGGTCCCCGCTTCTCACGCACCACCTCGTCTGGCCAAACCCCCACGTTATAATGGAGACCCCAAATTATGTCGGGGTTTCTTAAATCAGTGCCGTCTCCATTTTGAGCTCTTGCCCTTACAATACCCCACCGATCGGGCTAAGATAGCTTTCATAATTTCCCATCTTGAGGGGGATGCGTTGGCGTGGGTAAATCCTCTCTGGGAGCGAGACGACCATCTGATGTCACACTTAGCCGATTTCTTTGAAACCTTCCGTCGAGTTTTCGACGAACCTGGTCGTCTGGCCTCTACTACCGAGTCTCTATTCAGTTTACAACAGGGGACTCTATCTGTGGGTCAGTACGCAATTCAGTTCCGCACATTATCGTCTGATCTTGGGTGGAATAATGAGGCCTTGGTAGGGGCATTTTGGCGGGGATTGTCCGGACGCATTAAGGATGAGTTGGCGGGTCGAGATACTCCTACCAATTTGGAGGATTTGATATCTCTGGCTACCCGTATTGACCTCCGATTTCAAGAGCGTGCGCGTGAGAGAAGGAATCCTCGTCCTTCCCTGCCATCTCGAAGACCACCTAGTCCCAGACCCAGAGCATCTACTATTGTACCGGCGCCAGAGCCGATGCAAGTGGACCGGCTCAAGATGTCTGAGCAACGGCGCCAGGAGAGGCGCACCCAAGGCTTGTGTTTCTACTGTGGTAGTGCTTCCCATCTCCTCCGTGCTTGCCCTGATCGTCCGGAAAACTCCTCCGCCTAGGTCAGGTAAGAGAGGCCTCCCTAGGTGCATGTGATACCTCTCAACCCCTTACGCTTTCCGTTTTACTTCATGTCTCTGGTAAACGCTATTCTTTGCTTGCCTACATTGACTCGGGTGCTGCCGGGAATTTTATTAGACAAGAGGAGGTTGTTAGATTTTCTGTTCCCGTTAGGACCCTAGAAAGTCCTCTTTTTCTTGCCTCGGTGGACGGTAAACCCCTGCAGGAGACTGTAACCCAAGTCACTCAGATAGTAGAGCTGCAAGTAGGGGTTTTACATAAGGAGAAAATTGCGTTTTACGTTTTAGCCAATATTTCTCATCCTGTTCTTTTAGGTTTACCCTGGTTGCGGACCCACGAGCCCGCATTTGATTGGCATAATGGCAATATTCTTTGTTGGGGGGATTCCTGTCGGACTCGGTGTCTGTCGTCAGTACGTCCTGTGGGTGACTCTTCCTCTTCCCTTGTTCTTTCTGGTCTGCCTTCTGTCTACTCATCTTTTTCTGATGTTTTCAATAAGAAGGAAGCGGAGTGTCTTCCCCCACATCGGCCTTACGACTGTCCCATAGACCTGGTTCCTGGTACCATGCCTCCGCGAGGAAGAATCTACCCTCTCTCCCCTGCAGAGACTCAAGCCATGTCGGAGTACGTTCAGGAGAATCTTGCCAAAGGTTTCATTCGAAAATCCTCTTCGCCTGCAGGAGCCGGTTTCTTTTTCGTCAAGAAAAAAGACGGCTCTCTTCGTCCATGTATTGATTATAGAGGTTTGAACAACATAACGGTGAAGAACAAATATCCATTGCCATTAATCTCTGAGCTCTTTGACCGTCTAAGAGGAGCACGAGTGTTCACTAAGCTGGATCTCCGTGGTGCATACAATCTGGTACGAATCCGCGCAGGAGATGAATGGAAGACCGCGTTTAACACTCGAGACGGCCATTATGAGTACTTGGTTATGCCTTTTGGACTCTGTAACGCTCCAGCTGTATTCCAGGAATTCGTAAATGACATCTTCAGAGATTGCCTGTATGTTAGTGTCGTGGTTTATCTAGACGACATTCTCATCTTCTCTCCGAACCTCTCCACTCATCGACGTGACGTCCGTCTGGTTTTACAACTTCTCCGTGAGAATCATCTTTTTGCCAAGATCGAAAAATGTGTTTTCGAACAGTTAAGTGTACCTTTCCTGGGATATATCGTTTCTGATGCCGGTCTAAGAATGGATCCAGCCAAAGTGTCTGCGGCTCTGGATTGGCCACGACCAGTAGGAGTGAAAGCCATTCAACGTTTCCTCGGCTTTGCCAATTACTATAGGCAATTCATCCCACATTTTTCATCTTTAACCAAGCCCATCTCGGCTCTTACTCGCAAAGGGATTGATTCCAACAACTGGTCTACAGAGTCGCAAAATGCATTTCTCACTTTGAAACAGAGATTTGCTGAAGCTCCGGTGCTTCATCGCCCTGATGTCAACAGACCCTTCGTTCTTGAAGTGGATGAATCTTCCTTGGGAGTCGGAGCAGTCCTCTTACAAAAGTCAGCCTCTGGACGTATCGTCACATGTGGTTTCTTCTCCAAGTCATTTTCGTCTTCGGAACGAAACTACTCCATCGGAGACAAGGAACTGTTAGCCATTAAGTTGGCCTTAGAAGAGTGGCGTTATCTCCTCGAGGGGGCTGTTCACCCCTTCACTATATTTACGGACCATAAGAATCTGGCCTATGTGCAGTCGGCCCAAAGACTTAATCCTCAACAAGCTAGATGGTCCCTGTTTTTTGGACGTTTTGACTTTGAACTCCATTTTCGTCCTGGTGACAAGAATGTCCGAGCTGATGCTCTCTCACGGTCCTTTCAGCCGTTGGATGAACTGGAGACTCCTGCACATATTATTGACCCTGCTAGGATCATTTCCGTTACTCCTTTAGAAGTAATCTCTTTACCTCCTGGGAAGACCTTCGTGGCAAGCGAGGACAGAAAGAAAGTACTACTCTGGGGTCATTCTTCCAAAATTGCTGGACATGCTGGAGTTAAGAAGACTCTTTCTCTTATTGCTCGCCACTATTGGTGGCCGTCCCTTCGTCTAGGTGTCCAAGATTTCGTCGCTTCGTGTCCTTCTTGTGCTAAAAACAAGGTTCCCCGGCAATTACCTTCTGGACTCTTACATCCGCTACCAGTACCTTCTACTCCTTGGAGTCATATCGCCATGGACTTTATCACGGATCTCCCTCGCTCTTTTAATTGCTCCGTTATCCTGGTGGTTGTCGATCGATTTTCCAAAATGGCTCACTTCATACCCTTATCTGGTTTGCCATCTGCTCCCGAACTGGCGAAGATCTTCATCCGCCATATCTTTCGACTTCACGGCTTCCCTCTTCATATTGTTTCGGATCGAGGAGTCCAGTTCACAGCTCGATTCTGGAGAGCTCTGTGTGGCTTAATGAAAATAACTCTAGATTTCTCCTCCGCTTATCATCCTCAGTCTAATGGCCAAGTGGAGCGCGTCAATCAAATTCTCACGTCCTATTTACGACATTTCTCCAATGCTCATCATAACGATTGGGTTTCCTTGCTTCCTTGGGCGGAATTTGCCTATAACAATCATCCTAATGAATCTTCTTCTAAATCTCCTTTCTTTGTGGTCTTTGGGCAACACCCTGGCATTCCTTTTCCCATTTCCAGCACTTCAGGCGTACCGGCGGCTGATTCTCTGTCCCTGGAGTTCTCCAAGATTTGGCTAGAGACTAATGAGTCACTTCTAAAAGCTACTGATCGTATGAAAAGGTTTGCAGATAAAAGACGACTTGATGCTCCCCCATATCTACCGGGGGATAAGGTTTGGCTCTCCTCTCGGTACATTAGGCTAAAAATCCCTTCTCATAAATTAGGTCCTCGCTACATTGGTCCTTTTGAAATTTCTAGCCGAATCAATGAGGTGGCATATAAGTTAAAATTACCGGCTTCTTTGCGTGTGCCTAATGCCTTTCATGTCTCGCTTCTTAAACCTGCTGTTTTCAATCGTTTTCACTCTTCGTCATCTTTTGTCCCATCCTTTTCCTCTTCCGACGATCAGTTCGAGGTGAGGGATATTTTAGCTCAAAATACAGTTAGGGGCCGAACGCTATTTCTAATTGACTGGAAGGGATTTGGTCCTGAGGAGAGATCATGGGAACCTCGAGAGAACATCAATGCGCCCCATATTTTAAAGAGGTTTCTTTCCAGCTCTAAAAGAAGGGGGAGTAAGAAAGGGGGTACTGTCACGATCGCCGATACTTACCTGTCCGGCCGGCGCGCTCCTAACGTCCCTTCTTCTTCTGGTCGGGTCGGCTTCTCTGCTTCTCGGCGCAGCTGCGGTCCGCGCATGCGCCGTAGGGTCTCTTCCGCCGCTCTGCCTGCTGGGAGGTTGTGACCCGGTGGCTCCGCCTCCAATATGGCGGCGCCCACCGGGTATTTCTGCTCGGCGCTTCCTCAGGTAAGCGCCTGTGTATCTTCGCTGTAGCGTTCCTGCTAGCGCCAGCGTTGTGTTTGGGTCCATCCTTAGGATTACTCTCTGTGTTCCGTTTCTCCGGTTTCTCCCTGTTCCTCCGGTTATCCCCTGTTCCCTTTTCCTGCTGGTTTTTTGGTTTTGCCTTGTCCTTATATTGTGTTTTTCCTTTTCAGCTCTCTGCCTCGTCTCCCTCTGCGTTCCTGCTCCGCTGCTTCACCCAGTTGTCCCTTTGGCTCCGGCAGTTGCGGTACCATCCTCCTTGGGCCTGCTCATAACGCTCCCTGTATAGGGGGCGCATCCATCAGGTTTGCTCGCCCTGGGGGGCTCTGGGACCGTGACCCAGAGGGTCCACTATTGGGTTTACTACGTCTCGTCGTCTCACCTCCGTGTAGCGTAATAAAAGGCAAGAACACAGACGTCAGAATGGGCTGTGTTTCTACTGTGGTGATTCCACTCATGCTATCTCCGATTGTCCTAAGCGCACTAAGCGGTTCGCTAGGTCTGCCACCATTGGTACGGTACAGTCGAAATTTCTTTTGTCCGTTACTTTGATCTGCTCTTTGTCTTCCTATTCTGTCATGGCATTTGTGGATTCAGGCGCTGCCCTGAATTTGATGGACTTGGAGTTTGCCAGGCGCTGTGGGTTTGTCTTGGAGCCCTTGCAGTGTCCTATTCCATTGAGAGGAATTGATGCTACGCCTTTGGCCAAGAATAAGCCTCAGTATTGGACCCAGCTGACCATGTGCATGGCTCCTGTGCACCAGGAGGATATTCGCTTTCTGGCGTTGCATAATCTGCATGATGTGGTCGTGTTGGGGTTGCCATGGCTACAAGTCCATAACCCAGTATTAGATTGGAAATCAATGTCTGTGTCCAGCTGGGGTTGTCAGGGGGTACATGGTGATGTTCCATTTCTGTCTATCTCGTCATCCACCCCTTCTGAGGTCCCAGAGTTCTTGTCTGATTACCGGGATGTATTCGATGAGCCCAAGTCCAATGCCCTACCTCCGCATAGGGATTGTGATTGAGCTATCGATTTGATTCCTGGTAGTAAGTTTCCTAAAGGTCGACTGTTTAATTTATCTGTACCTGAGCACGCCGCTATGCGGAGTTACGTGAAGGAGTCTTTGGAGAAGGGTCATATTCGCCCGTCATCGTCGCCATTGGGAGCAGGGTTCTTTTTTGTGGCCAAGAAGGATGGTTCGCTGAGACCTTGTATTGATTACCGCCTTCTAAATAAAATTACGGTCAAATTTCAGTACCCCTTGCCGCTGCTGTCTGATTTGTTTGCTCGGATTAAGGGGGCTAGTTGGTTCACCAAGATAGATCTTCGTGGTGCGTATAATCTTGTGCGTATTAAACGGGGCGATGAATGAAAAACAGCATTTAATACGCCCGAAGGCCATTTTGAGTACCTGGTTATGTCATTCGGGCTTTCTAATGCTCCATCAGTGTTTCAGTCCTTTATGCATGACATCTTCCGAGAGTACCTGGATAAATTCCTGATTGTATACTTGGATGATATTTTGGTCTTCTCGGATGATTGGGAGTCTCATGTGAAGCAGGTCAGAATGGTGTTCCAGGTCCTGCGTGCTAATTCTTTGTTTGTGAAGGGATCAAAGTGTCTCTTTGGTGTTCAGAAGGTTTCATTTTTGGGGTTCATTTTTTCTCCTTCTACTATCGAGATGGACCCTGTTAAAGTTCAGGCCATTTATGATTGGACTCAGCCAACATCTCTGAAGAGTCTGCAGAAGTTCCTGGGCTTTGCTAATTTTTATCGTCGCTTCATCAATAATTTTTCTAGTATTGCTAAACCGTTGACTGATTTAACCAAGAAGGGTGCTGATGTGGTCAATTGGTCTTCTGCTGCGGTGGAAGCTTTTCAGGAGTTGAAGCGTCGTTTTTCTTCTGCCCCTGTGTTGTGCCAACCAGATGTTTCGCTTCCGTTCCAGGTCGAGGTTGATGCTGCCGAAATTGGAGCAGGGGCTGTTTTGTCGCAGAGAGGTTCTGATTGCTCGGTGATGAAACCATGCGCCTTCTTTTCCAGGAAATTTTCGCCTGCTGAGCGAAATTATGATGTTGGCAATCGAGAGTTGCTAGCCATGAAGTGAGGAGTGGCCGAGGAGTGGCGTCATTGGCTTGAAGGAGCTAAGCATCGCGTGGTGGTCTTGACTGATCACAAAAACTTGACTTATCTCGAGTCTGCCAAACGGTTGAATCCTAGACAGGCTCGTTGGTCGCTGTTTTTCTCCCGTTTTGACTTTGTGGTTTCGTACCTTCCGGGCTCTAAAAATGTGAAGGCGGATGCCCTGTCTAGGAGTTTTGTGCCCGATTCTCCGGGTTTGCCTGAGCCGGCGGGTATTCTCAAAGAGGGGGTAATTTTGTCTGCCATCTCCCCTGATTTGCGGCGGGTGCTGCAAAAATTTCAGGCTGATAAACCTGACCGTTGCCCAGCGGAGAAACTGTTTGTCCCTGATAGGTGGACGAATAAAGTTGTCTCTGAGGTTCATTGTTCGGTGTTGGCTGGTCATCCTGGAATCTTTGGTACCAGAGATTTGGTGGCTAGATCCTTTTGGTGGCCGTCTCTGTCGCGGGATGTGCGTTCTTTTGTGCAGTCCTGTGGGATTTGTGCTCGGGCTAAGCCCTGCTGTTCTCGTGCCAGTGAGTTGCTTTTGCCCTTGCCGGTCCCGAAGAGGCCTTGGACACATATCTCTATGGATTTTATTTCGGATCTCCCCGTCTCTCAAAGAATGTCGGTCATTTGGGTGGTTTGTGATCGCTTCTCTAAGATGGTCCATTTGGTGCCCTTGTCTAAATTGCCTTCCTCCTCCGATTTGGTGCCATTGTTTTTCCAGCATGTGGTTCGTTTACATGGCATTCCAGAGAACATCGTTTCTGACAGAGGTTCGCAGTTTGTTTTGAGGTTTTGGCGAGCCTTTTGTGCTAGGATGGGCATTGATTTGTCTTTTTCCTCGGCTTTCCATCCTCAGACAAATGGCCAGACTGAACGAACCAATCAGACCTTGGAAACATATCTGAGATGTTTTGTTTCTGCTGATCAGGATGATTGGGTGTCCTTTTTGCCTTTGGCTGAGTTCGCCCTTAATAATCGAGCCAGCTCGGCTACTTTGGTTTCGCCGTTTTTCTGCAATTCTGGGTTCCACCCTCGTTTCTCTTCAGGGCAGGTTGAGTCTTCGGACTGTCCTGGTGTGGATACTGTGGTGGATAGGTTGCAGCAGATTTGGACTCATGTAGTGGACAATTTGACTTTGTCCCAGGAGAAGGCTCAATGTTTCGCTAACCGCAGGCGCTGTGTGGGTCCCCGACTTCGTGTTGGGGATTTGGTTTGGTTGTCATCTCATTATATTCCTATGAAGGTTTCCTCTCCTAAATTTAAGCCTCGTTTCATTGGTCCATATAGGATTTCTGAGGTTCTTAATCCTGTGTCTTTTCGTTTGACTCTTCCAGCTTCTTTTTCCATCCATAACGTGTTCCATAGGTCATTGTTGTGGAGATACGTGGCACCTGTGGTTCCATCTATTGATCCTCCTGCTCCGGTTTTGGTTGAAGGGGAATTGGAGTATATAGTGGAGAAGATTTTGGATTCTCGTGTTTCGAGACGGAAACTCCAGTATCTGGTTAAGTGGAAAGGTTATGGTCAGGAGGATAATTCCTGGGTCTTTGCCTCTGATGTCCATGCTGCCGATCTTGTTCGTGCCTTTCATGTGGCTCATCCTGGTCGGCCTGGCGGCTCTGGTGAGGGTTCGGTGACCCCTCCTCAAGGGGGGGGGGTACTGTTGTGAATTCTGTGGCCAAGCTCCCTCCTGTGGTCGTGAGTGGTACTTCGGCTGGTTCTGTCTATGAGCTTCCTTTGGTGGATGAGAGTGGTACTGCGACTTGAGTTTCCTTCCTCAGGTGATGAGGTTAAGTCGTTAGGTGCTGCTCTATTTAACTCCACCTGGTGCTTTGATCCTGGCCTCCAGTCAATGTTCTAGTATTGGTCTTGCTTCCTCCTGGATCGTTCCTGTGGCCTTTCTATCCTGCATAAGCTAAGTTCTGCTTGTGTTACTTTTGTTTGCTATATTTTTCTGTCCAGCTTGCTTAATTGGTTTTTCTTGCTTGCTGGAAGCTCTGAGACGCAGAGGGAGCACCTCCGTACCGTTAGTCGGTACGGAGGGTCTTTTTGCCCCTCTGCGTGGTTGTTTGTAGGTTATTGTGTTGACCGCAAAGCTATCTTTCCTATCCTCGGTCTATTCAGTAAGTCGGGCCTCACTTTGCTAAATCTATTTCATCTCTGTGTTTGTATTTTCATCTTTACTCACAGTCATTATATGTGGGGGGCTGCCTTTTCCTTTGGGGAATTTCTCTGAGGCAAGGTAGGCTTATTTTTCTATCTTCAGGGCTAGTTAGTTTCTCAGGCTGTGCCGAGTTGCATAGGGAGCGTTAGGCGCAATCCACGGCTACCTCTAGTGTGGTGTGATAGGATTAGGGATTGCGGTCAGCAGAGTTTCCACGTCTCAGAGCTTGTCCTATGTTTTGGTAATTGCACTTTGTGTGCTCTGAACTTCAAGGTCCATTGTGGTTCTGAATTACCTGTTCATAACACCAGAGTCCCACAGCACCCTCCTGAAGGTGCCGAGAACCTCCCGGAGTCCTGATGGTCCCGATGCTGGTAGAAGTTGGCGTTGCATCTCTTTCTGTCGGAGCGCGCGCTTTAGAAAATGGCCGCCACCTCACACAGATCCTGCCGTCCGCCCCGGGCCTCTTCAGCTCCCGACGCTCCAGATCCTCACAGCACCCTTCTATAGGAGCCAAGAACCTCCGGAAGTCCAGGGGTCCCAATACTGGTAAGTATACCTTGCTGGAAGGGGGTCTTATGTGCAGGATAAGATCAGGATTCCAGGAGCTCTCTCAAGACGCGTCCTCTCTCCTCTTCTACATAGCCACGCCCCAATAATTACATATTTGATGTACTAATATTGTAGAAGGTAAAAAATTGAGTAAAAGTTTTAAAAAAATACAATAAAAATATTAAAGTATAAGTCTTTAAAAATGCATGCTGAGTTTGACGAGCCAAAGGTGTGCACTACACTGGTTTCACATCGGCTTCGGATCTTCATTGCAATGTGAATTTGGCACACATGCAGCCATCCTGGCCTGTTGCGAACACTAAGCCCTGACGACACCATAACATCACATGAAGCCTTGTCACTAGGAATCACATAATGTCATGATGTCATGGGAGCCTGGTGTTCACCAGAAGCCCCAGTGTGCTGGCATTCAGGTACCTTTAAGAGCAAGAGTTTGAGTCTTATATCAAGGCAGCAGAGTCCAAACAGAGTGATCTATTTCAAATGTTTATTTCTTTAGCATCAATTACTGCATCAATGCGGCGTGGCATGGAGGCGATCAGCCTGTGGCACTGCTGAGGGGTTATGGAAGCCCAGGTTGCTTTGATAGCCACCTTCAGCTCATCTGCATTGTTGGGTCTGGTGTCTATCATCTTCCTCTTGACAATACCCCATAGATTCTCTATGGGGTTAAGGTCAGGCGAGTTTGCTGCCAATCAAGCACAGTGATACTGTTGACAGATGACATGGCTCCCCAAACCATCACTGATTGTAGAATCTTCACACCAGACCTCCAGCACCTTGGATTGTGGCCTCTCTACTCTTCCTCCAGACTCTGGGCCTTGATTTCCAAATGAAATGCAAACTTTCAGTGTGGGGTTACATTATGGATAGGGGCAGTGTGGAGTTACATTATCGAGAGGGGCGGTGTGGGGTTACATTATGGAGAGGAGCAGTGTGGGGGTGGCATTATAGAGAGGAGCAGTGTGGGGTTACATTATGGATAGGGGCAGTGTGGAGTTACATTATGGAGAGGGGCAGTGTGGGGTTACATTATGGAGAGGGGCAGTGTGGGGTTACATTATGGAGAGGGGCAGTGTGGGGTTACATTATGGAGAGGAGCAGAGTGGGGTTACATTATGGAGAGGGGCAGTGTGGGGTTACATTATGGAGAGGGGCAGTGTGGGGTTACATTATGGAGAGTTTTGGCAGAGTGGGGTTACATTATGGAGAGGAGCAGTGTGGCATTATGGAGAGGAGCAGCGTGGGGCTACATTATGGAGAGGAGCAGTGTGACATTATGGAGAGGAGCAGCATGGGGCTACATTATGGAGAGGAGCAGTGTGGGGTTACATTATGGATAGGGGCAGTGTGGAGTTACATTATGGAGAGGAGCAGTGTGACATTATGGAGAGGAGCAGTATGGGGTTACATTATGGATAGGGGCAGTGTGGAGTTACATTATGGAGAGGAGCAGTGTGGCATTATGGAGGTTAGCAGTGTGGGGTTACATTATGAAGAGGACCAGTGTGGGGTTACCTTATGGAGAGGGGCAGTGTGGGGTTACCTTATGGAGAGGGGCAGTGTGGGGTTACATTATGGAGAGAAGCAGAGTGTGGTTACATTATGGAGAAGAGCAGTGTGGAGAAACATTTTGGAGAGGGACGGTGTGGTGGAACATTATGCAGAAAGTGTGAGGGGGACATGTTGGACAAGGGCAATGTGTGTTGGAGAAGGGATATTATGGAGAGAGGCAACATGGGGAGCATATTATGGAGAGGTAAAGTGTGGGTAGGATATTACTTTGGAGATGGGCAGTTTGACGGGAAGGGTATTTTCTGCAGGAAACACAGTGATAGGAAATTATTTATTAAGGAGAATAGCATGGGAGACATTTTTATTTATGGGGCACTTTTATTTTTAAGGGCACCATGTTTGCATGTGCTGCTGAAGATGAAGAAGAGAGAAAGTCAGGAGAGATGAGCTCTGGACGTGAAATATGATCTCAAACTCTGTACTACATGAAGACAAAAGAGATGGGAATGACTTCAATCAGAGAATATGTCATCTATAAGGTACCTGAAAGTAAATGTTTATTTGTGATACTGCCTGCATCTCATCTGTGCTGTGCTGTGGTCCCTATATGGTTCGTAGTCTGATAATGGCTAGCAAAAGCAACTCCTAGTATCTCCTTACCATTGCTAAGGACATACTGGGAGTTATAGATTTATACGATACAATTGTATATGAGGCTGACCTGACATTGCAATTAATCGCTCTATTAAGCTTGGTGGTGTATTTGTGTACTGATGGTAGTTCTGCTCATATGTTCATGTATTGATGGTGGTTTTGACACTGCCTTTATGTACTGAGGGTGGTTCTGGCACTGCATTCATGTAGTGGTTTTGGTGCTGCATTCAAGAACTGACAGAGCTTCTGGCACTGTATTCATGTACTGACAGTGGTTCATGTGCTGCATTCATATGCTGAAATTGCTTCTAGTACTGCATTGATGTAGTGATGGTGGTGATTCTGATGCTGCATTCACGTACTGATGGTTGTTCTGGTACTGCCTTCATGAGCGGATGTTGGTTCTGATCTTGTACACATGTATCAATCCAAAAGTATTTCATGACTATGCTAAAGCTTAAAAATCCTCAAAATTTAGAGTTTTGAAATTATGAGGAGGATTTGGAGGTTTTCTGTAAGTAAGGAAGTACCCCTTTATATTTTCTGCAGCCCTTGGGATCGGATCAGGACAGCAATGTAGCTCTTGGACCAAAAAATGTTGTGAACCCCTAATCTAGACTATAAACCAGATCAATCTATATGAAGACCCCAAGTAAGACTCCTGTGGATACAAATTCCATATCAGACAATTTATATGCAGACCCTAGACCAGACCCCACTGTATACAGACCCCAACTCAGATCCCTGCGGATAAAGACTCCATACCAGGCTTCTTTTAGATAGACTCTTTTGTATACAGATTAGATCTTCCTGTATAGAGACCTCAAAGCAGAGCCCCCTGTATGCAAACCCCAGACCAAACTCGCTGCATACAGAACCCAGACCAGACCCCCCTGTAAACAGACCCCAGACCAGAGCAACCCTCTACCAATACAGCAAGACGAGAAAAAAAGTGATACAAAAACGACATTACATACGGCGCCCCAGGGTCCTGGTCGTCGCAGTGGTATTGCTTTCCTCTCGGGGAGAGTGATGCTACGTTTGGAGGCAATGAAGGATAACTGCATTGAGGTACCACAAACATGCAACACAGTTTACACTCCAGGCCACCAGGGGGAGCTTCTGCTCCTATTTATTAGGTCACTCCCCACATAGGTAAAACTGGTCGACTGTAGGGAAAGTTAGTTAGTTGCTGGCTGAGCTCAGCTGTTACTTGGTCCCTGACAGGGGTGGGATCCTGTCAGAGAATTAAGGAGAAAGGACACGGAACTGTGCATGCCCTCAGAGCTGCAGCTCCCAGAAAGAGACATCGAAGGCAGAATTGTATTGCAGCGAGCGTGCAAGGAAGTCGTAGCAAAGGAGAGGATACCAGAAGGGGACCGGCCCTACACAGGCTGCCTCCTTCTGAGGCGCAGAATCCCGGTAGCCGGAACACCCAGGGAGTAAGGACCTTTATGCTTTGCTCCAGAAACCGTCAGGACCGCTAATCTCACATTACCTGTCCGCCCTACACCCAAGAGGCATGGTGGCACCCTCTAGAGGCTGGGGAATGCTAGAGTCCCTATAAACCGCCTCAAACCACCAGTCATACGGGTTTGTCCTATCCTATATGGGGGACAGAGAGAGATAACATCTGTGAGGACCTTATGTGAAGCCATAGGCAGTAAGGAACTACAACTCTGCAGTGCAAAGGAAGGCTAATGATTTCCACCTGGACAAGGGGACTCTGGATTTTCCTCCAAACCGGCCGGACTCTGCCTGCCCTGTGATCTGGTGCCCTGGACTGTGGATGCTGAAGCCTTCAGTAAAGGTAAAGAGACTGCACCCTTGTGTCCTCGTTCTTCTCTGTGCCTCTCACCATCTACACACTGGGAAGCCCTGGGAATACACTTCACCTGTGGGAAGGTGTACCATCTAGCTGCCATAACATCACCCCAGCGGACCCCTTAAAGCAGCGTCAGTCACCCTGACCGAACACCACAGATGGCGTCACGAACACAAACTTTATCCCTTTAAAGACCTTTCCCTTTTACACATGGACGTCCCAGGGCCACGGACCGTGTCAGCCACCGTGACATCCCCCTGTGAACCCGCAGGACCCGATACCAAGTACCCCACGGCCCCATGGGGCAATCCATATACACCTGTCCAGTCTTTTATTACTACTTTTAACTGCTCCAGGCTTCCCGATTGTAAAGAAATTCTGGAATTTTCCACTGTGGTGAAACCTGTATTTAGTGTTATCGTCTCATCTGTTTCACTTTCATTGTGAGTCGCAAGATTATTTTCTTTCAGTTTTGAGTCACTGCTATAATAGGAAAATGCAACTAGACGAAAAGACAAACAACCGGAGGCCGGAGAGGGAGCTGTGCTGTACGGTGAGAACCCGGTACTCCGCCACCCGGTACTCCACCACCCGGTACTCCGCCACCCGGTACTCCGCCATCCGGTACTCCGCCACCCGGTACTCCGCCATCCTGTGCTGTGTCATGTGCTGTGTGGGAAGGAGATGATCACTCCCATCATCCTCACACTTACCCCAGCGATAAGGAATGCTTAGATAATCTAGGAAGCATTGCAGCAAGGAAAAAATACACTTCTTATTATTTAGACACTGTTACATGAGTGCTATATACTGTAGCACTGTTATTATGTGGGCACTGTTATATGGGTACTATATGGCACTGTTATTATGTGGGCACTGTTATATGGGGCTATATGGCACTGTTATTATGTGGGCACTGTTATATGGGTACTATATGGCACTGTTATTATGTGGGCACTGTTATATGGGGCTATATGGCACTGTTATTATGTGGGCACTGTTATATGGGGACTATATGGCACTGTTATTATGTGGGCACTGTTATATGGGGACTATGTGGCACTGTTATTATGTGGGCACTGTTATATGGGTGATGTATGGCACTGTTATTATGTGGGCACTGTTATATGGGGACTATATGGCACTGTTATTATGTGGGTACTGTTATATGGGTGCTATATGGCACTGTTATTATGTGGGCACTGTTATATGGGGACTATATGGCACTGTTATTATGTGGGTACTGTTATATGGGTGCTATATGGCACTGTTATTATGTGGGCACTGTTATATGGGGACTATATGGCACTGTTATTATGTGGGCACTGTTATATGGGTGCTATATGACACTGTTATTATGTGGGCACTGTTATATGGGGACTATATGGCACTGTTATTATGTGGGCACTGTTATATGGGTGCTGTATGGCACTGTTATTATGTGGGCACTGTTATATGGGTGCTATATGCCACTGTTATTATGTGGGCACTGTTATATGGGTGCTTTATGGCACTGTTATTATGTGGGCACTGTTATATGGGTGCTATATGGCACTGTTATTATGTGGGCACTGTTATTATGTGGGCACTGTTATATGTGCGCTATATGGCACTGATATTATGTGGGCACTGTTATATGGGTGCTATATGGCACTGTTATTATGTGGGCACTGTTATATGGGTGCTATATGCCACTGTTATTATGTGGGCACTGTTATTATGTGGGTACTGTTATAGGGGTGCTATATGGCAGTTATTATGTGGGCACTGTTATATGTGTGCTATATGGCACTGATATTATGTGGGCACTGTTATATGGGTGCTATATGGCACTGTTATTATGTGGGCACTGTTATATGGGTGCTATATGCCACTGTTATTATGTGGGCACTGTTATTATGTGGGTACTGTTATAGGGGTGCTATATGGCAGTTATTATGTGGGCACTGTTATATGGGTGCTATATGGCACTGATATTATGTGGGCACTGTTATATGGGTGCTATATGGCACTGTTATTATGTGGGCACTGTTATATGGGTGCTATATGCCACTGTTATTATGTGGGCACTGTTATTATGTGGGTACTGTTATAGGGGTGCTATATGGCAGTTATTATGTGGGCACTGTTATATGGGTGCTATATGGCACTGTTATTATGTGGGTACTGTTATATGGGTGCTATATGGCACTGATATTATGTGGGTACTGTTATATGGGTGCTATATGGCACTGTTATTATCTGGGCACTGTTATATAGGTGCTCTATGGCACTGTTATTATGTGGGCACTGTTATATGGGTGCTATATGGCACTGATATTATGTGGGTACTGTTATAGGGGTGCTGTATGGCACTGATATTATGTGGGCACTGTTATATGGGTGCTATATGGCACTGATATTATGTGGGTACTGTTATATGGGTGCTGTATGGCACTGTTATTATCTGGGCACTGTTATATAGGTGCTCTATGGCACTGTTATTATGTGGGCACTGTTATATGGGGGCTGTATGGCACTGATATTATGTGGGTACTGTTATATGGGTGCTGTATGGCACTGTTATTATGTGGGTACTGTTATATGGGTGCTATATGGCACTGTTATTATCTGGGCACTGTTATATAGGTGCTCTATGGCACTGTTATTATGTGGGTACTGTTATATGGGTGCTGTATGGCACTGATATTATGTGGGTACTGTTATATGGGTGCTATATGGCACTGTTATTATCTGGGCACTGTTATATAGGTGCTCTATGGCACTGTTATTATGTGGGCACTGTTATATGGGTGCTATATGGCACTGTTATTATGTGGGTACTGTTATATGGGTGCTGTATGGCACTGATATTATGTGGGTACTGTTATATGGGTGCTATATGGCACTGATATTATGTGGGTACTGTTATATGGGTGCTATATGGCACTGATATTATGTGGGCACTGTTATAGGGGTGCTGTATGGCACTGATATTATGTGGGCACTGTTATATGGGTGCTATATGGCACTGATATTATGTGGGTACTGTTATATGGGTGCTGTATGGCACTGTTATTATCTGGGCACTGTTATATAGGTGCTATATGGCACTGATATTATGTGGGTACTGTTATATGGGTGCTATATGGCACTGTTATTATCTGGGCACTGTTATATAGGTGCTCTATGGCACTGTTATTATGTGGGCACTGTTATATGGGTGCTATATGGCACTGATATTATGTGGGTACTGTTATAGGGGTGCTGTATGGCACTGATATTATGTGGGCACTGTTATATGGGTGCTATATGGCACTGATATTATGTGGGTACTGTTATATGGGTGCTGTATGGCACTGTTATTATCTGGGCACTGTTATATAGGTGCTCTATGGCACTGTTATTATGTGGGCACTGTTATATGGGGGCTGTATGGCACTGATATTATGTGGGTACTGTTATATGGGTGCTGTATGGCACTGTTATTATGTGGGTACTGTTATATGGGTGCTATATGGCACTGTTATTATCTGGGCACTGTTATATAGGTGCTCTATGGCACTGTTATTATGTGGGTACTGTTATATGGGTGCTGTATGGCACTGATATTATGTGGGTACTGTTATATGGGTGCTATATGGCACTGTTATTATCTGGGCACTGTTATATAGGTGCTCTATGGCACTGTTATTATGTGGGCACTGTTATATGGGTGCTATATGGCACTGATATTATGTGGGTACTGTTATATGGGTGCTATATGGCACTGTTATTATCTGGGCACTGTTATATAGGTGCTCTATGGCACTGTTATTATGTGGGCACTGTTATATGGGTGCTATATGGCACTGATATTATGTGGGCACTGTTATATGGGTGCTATATGGCACTGATATTATGTGGGCACTGTTATATGGGTGCTGTATGGCACTGTTATTATCTGGGCACTGTTATATAGGTGCTCTATGGCACTGTTATTATGTGGGCACTGTTATATGGGGGCTATATGGCACTGATATTATGTGGGTACTGTTATATGGGTGCTATATGGCACTGATATTATGTGGGTACTGTTATATGGGTGCTATATGGCACTGTTATTATGTGGGCACTGTTATATGGGTGCTGTATGGCACTGTTATTATCTGGGCACTGTTTGGTACTCTTTAACCTCTTCTCACCCTGCGCTCTAAGTGCATGTAGCAACTTTTCTAAACTCTATCTTTAGACACATGCACTGGAACATGTTCCTCTATAACCATGCCCATTTTATAAGCCACCACTATAACACGGTCCCCTCCCTCAATGTGCACTTTGCCCCCTAATAAGTCAGGATTAAAGTCAAATATCAACAGGAACAACAGCCAAGTGAAAAATTTTAACCCCTCAAGGGCACAGACAATTTTTGTTTTTACTCTTTGGTTTTTTTCTGTCCCTTATTCACTTTATTTCCATAGACAGCCAGATGAGGGCCTGTGTTTTGCAGGATTGATTCTAGTTTTGAATGACGCCATTCAGTTTACAAAGTATTGTACTGAAAAGTGTCAAACAAATTAAAAATGAGGCGAAACAGTAAAAAAAGTACTTCCGCCATTGTTGTGTGTGTGTGTGTGGGGGTGGGGGGGGGAGGGATTGGGGGGTGTGGGAGCGTGGAGTCATTTTTACATCATTAATTGTATGGTAAAAATGGCATGGCAACATAATTCTCAGGGTCAGTTTAATTACAGCGATAACAAACTTTTATGCTTTGCTTTTAAATTTTTTTTTCAATATTTACAAAAAAAAAATTTTTTTAGTTTTATGGCAGCAACAGGCCCCCGATTATCGTGACAAACCATTGGCACCCCACCACTACTTTAATGGGTGACCAAGGGCTGCCTCTCCAGGATTGTTCAACTTAAATGCCGCTGACAGAGATTGACTGCAGCATTTGATTGCTTGCAAAGCAGAGATCTGAGCTACCTCTGATTGCTACTTTTAGAGGGAAGTGCTGGCTGTATCATACTGTCATGTATGTACTGTCATGTACTCAGTTTGGGGATTTCATCCAATGACCTGTTGCTCCGTGGTCAGTTCCTCTGTCTGCTGAGCTATTTTTTTCCCTGTCCAAATGCTGATGGTTCCATTTGTCTTTGTTCCCCCTTGTTGATTTGATCCTCTCCAGGTTTTTCCCATTTTCCTGTTTTAGTATGCACCATTCTGGGTGTGGTTTTATATTCACTGCACTTCCTTGCTGGCTATACTGGACTTTGGTTTAGGAGTTCCAGCCGTTCAGCTAAGGGGTTTGCATTGCATGGTAAACACCAGTTGAATTTCTGCTGTGAGTCTGTATATATTCCTTCCCAGTTCCTCTTCCTTTCAGCTCTTTAGATTTCTGGGAGGTTATACTTGTTCCGTTTAATTTTGCCTCGCCTTAGATTCTCCTGTCTACTTTATATGAACGTGTTTTAATTTCCTCACGCGGGTTTTATATCTTCCTGCACACTTTCCTCTTCTCTTGTTGGCAGTGTGTTGAGGCCTCCACTCTGAGGTACGAGAAACCCCTCGATGGACTTTTAGGGAGCCAGTTCCGAGGTGGTGTTTTTGAGATGTGCTACTACAGTCTTTCTAGTCAGTTGGGGATGGGTGCGGCGTAGGAGGTAGTCTCTTTTTCCATTACCAGTGAGTGTGTGTTACATTTGTAGACTTTCAGAGATCGGGATGTTGTCACGGACAGGAGGCAGATCAAGAGTTAGCAAATTTATTAACAGTTGAAAACTCCATGCAGGGAGGAAATGGATATGGGAGGCAAAGGTTATAACAATATGGGTGTTGGAGGGGAGAACGGGGTAAAAAGGTGTTAGGCGTATGTTCAGGAAGGGGAAAGAAGAGTACAACTTGTCAGTCTGTCAGCTTCTTGATTGCAGCGTCTCGGTTTCCAATGGTGGCACCGACAACAGCGGCACGTGATGTCTCAGGGTTGTCCTAGATAGTCGGAGATCCGGTCCCTTGATGCAGAGTCTTTGTTACACTAGGCAGGTTCCCGTGCCCGCGGTTTCCTCGTACTAGTCTCAGTTCTTTATATGGTATCACCGGAGTGTGGCTCTGCTCCGCAGCACAGGCGGGCAAGGGATAGGCATATACTGGCGCAGTCACTGGTACAAGGCTAGGCTGCACGCACGCAGCAGTCACAGGTCCCACGTGTGAGTAACCTCCCGACATGGGCACGTGGAACGTAGGGAGAGTCGCTGTCTGATGTCCGCAAGCAGTGGACACAATTACCGGGATTGCACTAGGTGGGCCTACGTTTCCAAGATGCCCTGCTACAAAGGCCTGTACCTCACCCTGCTGCGTGCTCTGCCTTCCTGCCAGAACTCCTACTTTTCTCCCGCGCGCAGTCCTTTTGTCCTTTTTATCCCTGACCCGCCCCCTGCTGACAAGTGCAAAGGTCGGTCCCGGCCAGAAAGCTCTTCCCCGTGCAACAATGGTGACAGTCCCGACAGTTCTGGAACCGGCGCAAGAGAGGTACCCCCGAATCGGTTCATCTTCTTACACCTTCATAACCGATACAGCCAGCACCTGCCCTTTGCGGGGCAGGCTTATCTATACATTATTATTATTATTTATTTATATAGCACCATTGATTCCATGGTGCTGTACATGAGAAGGGGTTACATACAAGTTACAAATATCACATACAGTAAACAAACTAACAATGACGGACTGATACAGAGGGGCGAGGACCCTGCCCTTGCGGGCTTACATTCTACAGGATTATGGGGAAGGAGACAGTAGGTTGAGGGTTGCAGGAGCTCCGGTGTTGGTGAGGCGGTAGCTCCGGTGTTGGTGTCGGTGTTATACATTAGCATCCCCTATATGTGGACAGAAGGGGCTAACATTAATTATCATTAATTGCAGCTAGGTCCTTTATATAACCCCTTAGCTGCTGAGATCAATAGCAGCTGTAGCATCTAAAGTATTTAAAAGTACTTTTATTCCTCTATGCACGCCTACAAAATAATTGCTAGGTACCAAATCTCAGAATGTCAGAATTGATGGATTTTTTGGTGGGTCAAGCTCGTGGGAAGGGAAAGTTCCAAAATGAACTTAAAAGAAGATGTGTCTCCATAGCTGGAACCAGCAGAGAAATGATTTTTCCAAGTTTATAGGGGCTTAGTGTGCGGTGCCACAGGGAGAGGCCTAAAGAAGAGGGAGAATGAAAATAAATGGGAAGGAACGGTGTGGGAAAGGGAAAAGAAGCTGGATGACTAGAGAGTGATAAAAAATAGTAATAATGATAAATAAAGAGGAAGGATTGGATTATTATCATTTTTATTACTCTCTAGTTGTAATGACCAGAGGTCCGAATAAGATCCAGTGAGTCACAAACCAAGACCAAGGCAGAAATCTCCAACGGTATTTACGCAAAGGCAAAATAATCAAGGTAATATGGAGAATATTAAGGCAGATGCACCCCAAAGATACACTAGCTCAGCAGCAGCTGAAATCACTGTGCCACTCCAAGGTCTCCTGAGAACTGTATACTCCAACAGGCTAGTAAGAAATTTACCTAACAGGCAACTAAAAACAGGAACAAGTGTAAATTGAATGTAGTGTTATCAAGGGAGCCCCTGGAATGGCACACTGAGTATAACTTACACAACTCTAATATAAGATACACCTCTAAAGTAACAATTTAACACTCTGAGCAGAGATACCCGGGTATCTATAACTATGGTACCGTATCCTGAGATGGATTTCCTCTCAGGCAGGAATCCGCACAGGCTGCAGCCAGTCCATATCTTCAGCGCCAATAAGTTACAGCAAGCTCCTCTTGTCTTGTCGGCCGATGCCGAGCCCAAACGCCGGGGACTTAGTTAGTGGTCTCACGATGTTGTCTCTGCTTCTGTAGCTCCTAGGAATGCTTCCACGACAATCCGTCCGTCTCTGTATCAGCAGTCTGTCCAGACTTGTTTCTCCACTCAATGCACAGGGAATCCACAGACTTCCAAATTCGTACTGGGTTCTTAGTAAAGTCTCAGTCTTTTCTTAGATAAAGGGTTAACTCCTCTCCAGGAAACGTTAGCAACACAAGTCTCTCACAGAGTTAAACAAAAGGTTAGCTCTTCTCCAGGGGAACGTTAGCAACAAAAAGTCTCTCAAAACCTTCTTTTCCTCCAAAAACACTTGCAGTAAATCCACACACAGTCTCTTTTTAAGATCTCACAGCAGCTTCTCCCTTTGCTTCCCGCCTTTTCTCTCTCAGCTCTCACTTCCTAGTTTCACTTTACACACGAGACACTAGACCCCACCCCCCAGCACACATTGTCTCTGGGAGTTTTGCACGGTCTGTCTTCTGCTGCAACAGGCAAAAACCACAGGGTCCTAGTGCCCTCTCAGTGGGACTACAGTTCACCCTCTTACATAGTCATACAGATTCTTTCCCCTTTCCAAGATCGGGAAAAGAAAAAAAAATTAAAACATTGATTACGCTTTATCTAATTGGAAGGGGATATGGTCATTGTAGCCAATATATTGGTAGTGGGAAGTGAAAGCGCCCTAATACATTTTTTTTCCACCCAGGAGCTCTAGTAATCTAGTGCTTTACTGTATGACTTTTTTGATATTACATTATGTGGAGATTGTGCAACCAATGTGAGCAAAAAAAAGCTGCAGTGTAAAGCATCTGGATGAATAAAACAGAAATCTGTAAAAAAAGAGATTTCAGACCACCGCAGACCCCTATAGACAGTGCAGCTGAGCCGGAGTCTCTGAGAATCGCGATGTCCTATAATCATTATGTTTCTGTCTTATAGAAGTAGACGAAGTAGAAGAATAAGAAATAGAAGGAGAAGACCCCCACTGACGATGGCTCCGCTCCTTCCTATGTCGCGGCCGATCTGCCTGATAGAAAATGTTGATGGGAATACGCTGGTTCTCAATAAAGAAGCCGAGAAAATCCTTCTGGAAATCTCACAGCCGGTGGTGGTGATCGCAATCGTAGGAAAATACCGGACAGGAAAATCTTATCTGATGAACAAACTGGCCGGGAGCAGAACGGGTGAGTGATAAAGGCGAGCGCCAAACATGTCCTATGTATGAAAAATGTATGATCGGGGGTCCGGTCACTGATCGGGGGGAGCGCCGCTCATCCACAGAGGTCACATGTCCATGACCGACCACTGCTCCACTCATTGTCTATGGGAGACCGGTCATACATGGACATTGCTGCTCCACTGACACAGAAACATCGCACGAAATGTACTTATCATTATGTGTAAGGTGTGAAAAGATGTAATGTATGTATGTCAGCAGGTGGGAAGATGCAGTAACGGACCGGAGGCAGAGCAAGGGTTAACGTGGGGTTTAATTTAACAGAGGATACTCAGCGCAGGGAGAAGAGGAGGTAGGGTTGAATTAAGGAGGGGTTTTGTAACTTGGGAAAAACAGATGCAGGTAAACAAGACAAAGAGTTCAGAGATATTACACTTATCAGTCCGACGTCGTCCGAAGTTGGATTCCTGGATTCCAGCGGTGGCGCCAAGGCCGTGGCGCGTAAAGGTATCCGATGTAGTCCTGGAATAGGTGGCGTCCTGCATCGCGGCGGCGGTGATTCCTCGTGATCCTGATGGGGTCCTGGGTCCGGAAGGTGAAGAGCAGGCAGGGCTAAAGTCTTTAACCTCAGCAGAGGCTAGGGCTGCTCAGCGGTTAAATGCAGGCTGACCAGGAAACCGTTCACAGCGGGTCACCCGGCTTCCCTGCCGGTACGTGCGTGCGTCTAAGCTCTGACCGCGGATCTTGTCACTACCGGTCAGCGGTGTCAATGGTGTTGGCGGCGTCAGCGGTGTGACCAGACCTGGGGCATGCTTCTGTTGATAGTCTCTAGTCGTCGATCTGAGGCCCCTCGGGCTTAGGCCTGCTCCGTCTCGATGCTCAAAGGTCGGAGTGCTGACACTGATCTCCTGCGCACTGTACATTCCCGACAAGTCTGCTTGGTTTCCCGCTTGCCGTGGCTTTTTTAGCTTAGCTGCACCCCCAATCACTGAGTGCAAAGGTCGGTCCAGGGCATTAAGCTTTCCCTCGTGCAACATAGGTGACAGCCCCGACAGTTCTGGATCCGCCACGGAAAAGGTACTCCTGATCCAGTTCTTCTCCTTACATGTACACAGTGACTGCACCAGCAGAAAAGTGAGTGCAGCTCTGAAGTATAATACAGGATGTAACTCAGGATCAGTAATGTAATGTATGTACACAGTGACTGCACCAGCAGAATAGTGAGTGCAGCTCTGGAGTATTAATACAGGATGTAACTCAGGATCAGTAATGTAATGTATGTACACAGTGACTGCACCAGCAGAATAGTGAGTGCAGCTCTGGAGTATAATACAGGATGTAACTCTGGATCAATAATGTAATGTATGTACACAGTGACAGCACCAGCAGAATAGTGAGTGCAGCTCTGGAGTATAATACAGGATGTAACTCAGGATCAGTAATGTAATGTATGTACACAGTGACTGCACCAGCAGAATAGTGAGTGCAGCTCTGGGGTATAATACAGGATGCAACTCAGGATCAGTAATGTAATGTATGTACACAGTGACTGCACCAGCAGAATAGTGAGTGCAGCTCTGGGGTATAATACAGGATGCAACTCAGGATCAGTAATGTAATGTATGTACACAGTGACCGCACCAGCAGAATAGTGAGCGCAGCTCTGGGGTATAATACAGGATATAACTCAGGATCAGTAATGTAATGTATGTACACAGTGACTGCACCAGCAGAATAGTGAGTGCAGCTCTGGGGTATAATACAGGAGGTAACTCAGGATCAGTAATGTAATGTATGTACACAGTGACCGCACCAGCAGAACAGTGAGTGCAGCTCTGGGGTATAATGCAGGATGTAACTCAGGATCAGTAATGTAATGTATGTACACAGTGACTGCACCAGCAGAATAGTGAGTGCAGCTCTGGAGTATAATACAGGATGTAACTCAGGATCAGTAATGTAATGTATGTACACAGTGACTGCACCAGCAGAATAGTGAGTGCAGCTCTGGGGTATAATACAGGATGTAACTCAGGATCAGTAATATAATGTATGTACACAGTGACTGCACCAGCAGAATAGTGAGTGCAGCTCTGGGGTATAATACAGGATGTAACTCAGGATCAGTAATGTAATGTATGTACACAGTGACTGCACCAGCAGAATAGTGAGTGCACCTCTGGGGTATAATACAGGATGTAACTCAGGATCAGTAATGTAATGTATGTACACAGTGACTGCACCAGCAGAATAGTGAGTGCAGCTCTGGAGTATAATACAGGATGTAACTCAGGATCAGTAATGTATGTACACAGTGACAGCACCAGCAGAATAGTGAGTGCAGCTCTGGGGTATAATGCAGGATGTAAGTCAGGATCAGTAATGTAATGTATGTACACAGTGACTGCACCAGCAGAATAGTGAGTGCAGCTCTGGAGTATAATACAGGATGTAACTCAGGATCAGTAATGTATGTACACAGTGACAGCACCAGCAGAATAGTGAGTGCAGCTCTGGAGTATAATACAGGATGTAACTCAGGATCAGTAATGTAATGTATGTACACAGTGACTGCACCAGCAGAATAGTGAGTGCAGCTCTGGGGTATAATACAGGATGTAACTCGGGATCAGTAATGTAATGTATGTACACAGTGACTGCACCAGCAGAATAGTGAGTGCAGCTCTGGGGTATAATGCAGGGTGTAACTCAGGATCAGTAATGTAATGTATGTACACAGTGACTGCACCAGCAGAATAGTGAGTGCAGCTCTGGGGTATAATACAGGAGGTAACTCAGGATCAGTAATGTAATGTATTTTTTTTTTGATTTAAATAGATTTTTATTAACAATATAAGAAAAAAAAGAACAACAGAATGCCATTTACATTGCATTATATCAGATACACATTTTCTTACTTTAATAAACCCCAACATTACCCCAACTACCCCCCTCCCCCATAAGACAGCTCAGTCTCAATCTCCACCCCATCGAGGCATTATCTGCCTCATGTAATTTATCCTCTTCCAGGTCTTAGGAGACACGACGCCTATACTCCTCAATCCAAATCAAGCCAAGGAGACCATATTTTATTAAAGAGTTCTATTTTCCCCCTTTTACTGTACACCCCCTTTTCCAATTTTAGACCATGTTGAACATATTGGAGAAATTCCCTTCTCACAGGTGGTTCCGCGTTTATCCAGTTTCGTGCTATTACTTTCCTGGCCATGTAGAGTAGCCTAGCGATTGCAATCTTCCAAGTATTGTCAACTCCAATTTCTTCCACATATCCCAGCACACATACTATCGGGTCTCTAACAACTCTGCACTTATATGCTGCTTCAACCCGGCTCAAAACCACCACCCAAAAGGCAGCCAGTCTCGGACACGTCCACATCATGTGATATATTCCTGCCTTCTCACTCGCACACCTCGGACACCCAGAATTGGCACGCAATCCCGCTTTGTATAACACTTCCGGAGATTTATATACCCTATGCAAAATGTATAGCTGCGAGAGCCTATATGGTTCACTCAAGGACAGTCGCGGAACCCACTCCATCACCGATTCCCAGGTTTCATTTTCCATCGGCCCCACTTCTCTCTCCCACTTAGCTCTCGCCTTTATAGGGAAATCTAGCAGAAATGTGTGCATAAGGTCCTTATACAGAGTGGAAATAACTCCCCTTGTAGTACCCTCACCACACACATACTCCAACACTATATCATCTTGAACCCTGATATCAGCCTTCTTATTCTGAGCTCTAAAGGCATGTCTCATCTGCGCATACTGATATTCCCCTGTGGATCGCAAACCAAATTCTTCCTGCAATTGGGAAAAGGACTTCAGCTCCTGCTGCTGGATTATCTGGTGAACAAAGCAAATTCCCTTATTCTGCCATTCCATCAATCCTCCCAGGGCCTCAAAATCCTTTAAGTTGTGGTTAGACCATATCGGTGTGAATTTAGTCAACCCTGTAACCCCACGAATCTGCCTTAGTCTATTCCATAATTTACGAATCAGGAACAGGGTTGGGTATATTTTCCCCAGCGCGCCCAATGAGCCATCCTCCAAACACCTGGCCATCGGTCGTCGGTCCGTCACCTCTTCCAATAGCTGTTGTACTGCACTGGATGACGCCCCTCGCGCCCAGCCCTTCAAATGCTGGCTCTGGGCCGCAAGGAAGTATATTTCCGGGTTGGGCAAAGCCAAACCACCATCTTCCTTGGGTCGTTGAAGCGTCTCCAAGCTAATACGTGGATATTGTCTACCCCATATCAAACTTCTAAAGAGGGCATTAATCTGCCTGAACTTCCCCCGAGGGATCCAAATTGGTGCGTTATGCAGAACATAAAGAATTTTGGGCATAAGGACCATTTTAATAAGGTTTACCCTACCGACGACCGATAGATGTAGCTTATTCCAGGCGTCTACCTTTGCCTTGAGTACCCCCATAACAGGAGTCAAATTTCTTTGCAGAAACTCCGCCACCGGCACCGAAATCCATATTCCAAGATATTTAAATTGGGAAACCACCTTCAGCCTCTCATCCCCAACATCCTCACTCACATTCTCTCCTACGTCATCCACTCTAAAAAGAACCGTCTTATCCCAATTAATTGTTAGTCCCGACACAGTACCAAATCTCTCAACAATTTCAACGGCCCCTCTTAGTGAATTGTCTGGATCCTCCAGGAACAGCAAAACATCATCCGCATATAACGCTATTTTTTCCTCTACTTTGCCATACCTAAACCCAGGGACCCCATCCGACTGCCGAATCTTAGCAGCAAGAGGTTCTACAGCCAACGCGAACAGGAGGGGTGACAGCGGGCATCCCTGCCTAGTACCCCTAGCCAGCCCTATAGGACGAGATAGCTCCCCATTTACTCTAATTCTGGCGGATGGTAATGAGTACAACAGCTGTATCCAGGCCACAAACTGCGGGCCAAACCCCATACATTCCAGCACCTGCCAGAGGTACCCCCATTCGACGCTGTCAAACGCCTTGTGTGCATCTAGCGATACAATCACTCTTCGACCACAGTTATCAGACTCTACCTGCAAATTTACATATAACCTCCGCAAATTGATCGCCGTTGATCTATCCGGCATAAAGCCAGATTGGTCCGAATGCACCAGACTCGCAATAACACTAGAGAGGCGGAGAGCCAACACCTTGGCCAGAAGCTTGACATCAATTGTTAGTAAAGAAATTGGGCGGTACGACTCCGGTTTCCCCAAGTCCTTATCCTCCTTTGGAATGACCACTATTATGGCCTCTCTCATAGAGGCTGGCAAGCGCCCACAAGACCTAGCTTCCTCCAATACCATTTTTAATCTAGGAATCAACACTTCTGCCAACCCTTTATAGATCTCAGCGGGTAACCCATCGACCCCAGGCGCCTTCCCATTGGCCATAGACATCAATGCCCGACTCAATTCCTCCTCAGTGATAGGGGCCTCAAGGCTCTCCCTATCTGCCTCACTCAGTCTCGGCAAATCCAGACCTTCCAAGAAAGTCAGTGCATCCTCGACCGATTCACCAACCCGAGAGGAATACAAATCTGCATAGAAGTCCGCAAAGGCTCTCAAAATTTCAGGTGTTTCCGTTATTTTACCTCCACTAGCAGAATCCAAAGAGTGTATATATGAAGAACCTCTCTGAGCAGCAGCCACTACCGACAGCATATGTCCCACTGTTTCTCCCTCCTGATAGAACAATACCCTTTGGAAATCTCGTTTCCTCTCAGCTTTACCTAGCAGAATTTTTTCCAAATGATTTTGTGCGTTTTTCATTCTTTTCTCTGCCTCAGGGGTTCCCAGTGTGGCCATCCCATCCTCTGCTTCCTTCAACTCCTCAACTGCCGCTTTTTCTACCTCTCTCGTCCTCCGCTTACACCTACTAATGTCCCTAAACAGTAGTCCCCTCAGGTACGCCTTCATTGCATCCCAAATTGTAAGAGCGTCGGCGCTTCCATCATTTAAGAGAAAGAATTCCGCCACCTCCCGTCCTATACTTTCCAACTCAATACTCTGTAACCAATTAGGATGAATCTTCCATTCTCTCCCACTTAGCGAGCGAGCCCCCTCCAATCTAACCTCTACTTCAATTGGACTATGGTCCGACAAGGCCCTTGGCAGATATCTCACCTCCCCAACCAGTGTGTCCAAGATCCTGTTACCCAGAGCCATATCGATTCTAGAGAGTGTGGCATGTGCCGGTGAATAACATGAGTACCCTCTCTCCCCCACATGTCTAACCCTCCACAGATCAATCAAACCTATCTCCTGTATATAGGTGCCAAATGTTGTTATGTGTCCCTCCGACCTATTCTGAGTATTTTTATTTTTATCCCAATATTCATCACAGATGTTATTTAGATCTCCGATAATTATTAACGGTGTCGGTCCCCATTTTTCCACTCGCTCCATTACTTCTCTAATCTTCCTGCTAGAGTAGGGAGGCGGAATATACATCGTGGCAACACACAGCATCACTCCATACATTATACACCGTAATAGTACATACTGTCCCTCCACGTCCACATATACCTTCACCTCCTCATACTGAACTCCCGCTGGAACCAAGATTGAGACTCCTCTTGCATACGTGGAGAAGGTAGAATGATATCCCCTCTGGATCCATCGTCTATTCAAAACATCCACTTTTTCCCTTACCAAATGCGTCTCCAGCAAGCATATCATTGAGGCCCTTTGGTCTCTTGCATATTGCAAACACGCAGCACGTCTAGATTTCTCCCCTAGGCCTCTCACATTCCAGCACAAAATCTTAAAACGGGTCCCCATCACTTGGCTCATCTTCACTATAAGTATCATCAATTTTGAGCTCAGGCTGTCTAACTACCCTCCCCCCCCCCCCTCCCAACTCCCCCTCCCACCCTTCCCCCCTCACATCTAACCATTCCACCTCTTTCCAAGAGTGGGGCATCATCGCCCATAGCGAACACTCCGTTTGGCATTACCTTCCCAACCCTCCTCCCACCACTGTACATAGCAGGATTTCAGACATTTTGAAAAATAACGTTCTCAAAACATTTTAACTTAGAATTATTTGCACACACAAGAAGCCTGCATACACTTAAAATATGCCGCATACCCTTCCTCCCCCTTTCCCAGCAACCATTACACCATCCCTTTAACTTAATACAATCCAGCTCCCTTCTTCACCACCCATACCCCCTGGTTTGTCAATCACATGACTCTTTTCCAACTGACAGATAAGTAAACAACTTCAGACTCTTCCCCCAGTTTCAGTCTCCTTTTCCTTTAAGCTTTTTAGCATTAATATCGATCCACTGGGTAGCGTCCTCCGGCTTCTGGAAAAAATGAATTTTATCAAACGCCACCACCCTCAGTCTTGCTGGGAACATCATGGAATACTGCACACCCAATTCCCTCAGCCGTCTCTTGATACCCGTGAACATCATCCGTTGTCTCTGCACCAGAGTAGAATAGTCCGGGTAGATAGCAATCTTCTGGCCTTCAACTGTCAGATCCGTCATGTCTCTGGCCTTCCTCAGTATAATGTCTCTGTCTCTATAGTTTAGAATTTTGGCGAGCATGGTACGGGGATTCGCTCCAGGGACAGGTGGTTTCGGCGGGACCCTATGCGCTCTTTCTACCGCGAACACTTTTGTTAGCGCCATATCTCCAAATGTCTCTAACAGCCATTTTTCAATATATTCCGTTGGATTCCTCCCTTCAGCTTTTTCAGGGATGCCCACTATGCGAATATTATTTCTTCTGGACCTGTTCTCAAGGTCCTCATTTTTCGCAGCCAATTCAGCTATTGCTTGAGTGAACTTTTTCTCTGCTTTTTGCAGCTGCACTATATGATCTTCTGCAGTGCTCACTCTCTCCTCTACCTCCCCCACACGTTTGTCAATCTTCTGCATGGCTGCGTTTATCTGGGCTGTGTCCCCCTTAACCTCCTGTATCTGTATGGTCAGAGATTGTTTACATGAAGAGACTAGCGCAAAAACGTCTCTTAGGGTAGGCTCAGCTTCTGGCGCCATTTCCTCGGGTCCCCCTTCTGCCACCGCCATTTTACTCTCCTTTCTCCCCTGTTGTACCTCATGTTCTCCTGCTGGGCTCTCCTCCTCCTCCTCCTCTTCGGTATCAGCTCCGGCTCCCTCCTCTGCGGCCTCCGCTCTCGCAAACTGCTGGAGCTTTGCCGCTACCTCCATGCGCTTTCTGCATGCGGCGTTCTCCTTGTCTGCCTTTTCCCTCAAGTCGGCGCCATCTTGGATTGCGCCTGCATCCCCGGCTCCCGCGTCCTTCTGCCGTCTCCTGGTCATGTTCGTCGGTTCCATCGCTACCGAACAGCACCGCCGGCCTCTCCAAGTCTCCCCGCAGCCAGTAAGCCCCCGCAGGGACCAAACAGCAGCGGCTCTGCAGGATTTTACAATATACAGCGGCGGGAGCTCACAGCCGCACGTCCGCTCACATGGACTCTCAGGCCACGCCCCCAGTAATGTAATGTATGTACACAGTGACTGCACCAGCAGAATAGTGAGTGCAGCTCTGGAGTATAATACAGGATGTAACTCAGGATAAATAATGTAATGTGTGTACACAATGACTGCACCAGCAGAATAGTGAGTGCAGCTCTGGGGTATAATACAGGATGTAACTCAGGATCAGTAATGTAATGTATGTACACAGTGACTGCACCAGCAGAATAGTGAGTGCAGCTCTGGAGTATAATACAGGAGGTAACTCAGGATCAATAATGTAATGTATGTACACAGTGACTGCACCAGCAGAATAGTGAGTGCAGCTCTGGGGTTTAATACAGGATGTAACTCAGGATCAGTAATGTAATGTGTGTACACAATGACTGCACCAGCAGAATAGTGAGTGCAGCTCTGGGGTATAATACAGGATGTAACTCAGGATCAGTAATGTAATGTATGTACACAGTGACTGCACCAGAAGAATAGTGAGCGCAGCTCTGGAGTATAATACAGGATGTAACTCAGGATCAGTAATGTAATGTATGTACACAGTGACCGCACCAGCAGAATAGTGAGTGCAGCTCTGGTGTATAATACAGGAGGTAACTTAGGATCAGTAATAGTAACAATATTAGAGATTAGCCATTTATTTGCTCTTTTGTGCTACAGAAATAAATTGTTTGGTTGTAAATGTCTCCAGGTTTTGCTCTGGGATCCAGCATCCAGTCGAAGACTAAAGGGATTTGGATGTGGTGCGTTCCTCACCCTCAGAAATCCGGACAGACACTTGTCCTCCTGGACACTGAGGGTCTCGGTGATGTGGAAAAGGTGAGTTACAGCCTCTGTCTCGTCTCCTATCGGTCAGACATTGATCAGTCTCTTGTCTCCTCCGTCCCTCTCCGGTGTTGTGGATCTGCAGTAATCTTTTCCTCTTTTCCTCTTCAGGGCGACTGTAAGAACGATGCCTGGATCTTCTCCTTGGCCGTCATGTTGAGCAGCTCCTTGGTGTTTAACAGTTTGGGGACGATTGACCAGCAGTCTATGGAGCAGCTGCAGTATCCAAAATACACTTCTTCAAAAACCTTTTTATTTACATTAAAAGATGGCTTGTCATCTTCTCCCCTGGTGTAAATGCCGCTGTTCTCCTGAATCCGGCGATTTTTTTTTTCTTTTCTTCATGCCCATCTCAATTTTTGAGATATGACCTCCTCTCTATGTAATTCTAGTTCTTTAAGCCAACTGGGCGTAGTTCTCAAAAACGCACCCACAGAAGAGTTGAGGATCACATCTACTTGGCTAGGAAAACTATTTTTATAGAGGGAAGTGAAGGCCATATCTCTGGGACGGAGAGGCACAGGAACAAGAGAAAAATATCGTCTTTTTCAGGAAAACGGCAGCATTTCCACTGGGTTAAAAAAAATACATTTCAAGGTGGACATATATAGATTATTTTTGCATTTATCAATAGCCGATGTGAATATATTAAAACTTATAATATAATGTTATGGGAAATTCTCATCTTCCAGCAGCTGAAATTCCCCTTTCTCTGTATGGATATTCTTAACAAAGGTTAAGCTCAGCTGCTCCATGGGATCTATAGTGAGTGACAATCCATATCTAATATGATCCTGCACTGTGCTGGGCTGTCAGGATTTTGATCGACAGCCCTACTGCTCAATCTGGTCTAGCCTACAGACATTTTCCCAGGTGTTTAATTATTTGCAACCTATTTATCTGGGTTGTTGTGTGCAGTCCTGTGTCAGTTGTAGCTTTGTTTAGTTAGGTGTGCCCTTGCTCTGTGTCTGACTTCTTCATCTTGTTGCTGACCTCAGATTTGCTTACACTATTTGTGTGTTATCCCTTCCGCTTTTGACGCTCTCTGACTTCAGGTATCTGATCCCGGACTTGGCCTCTGACTATCCATTTGTTGTACTCTCTTGTATTGACGTACCCTCCTGGCATTTGACCCCGGACTGTTTTCTGACCACTCCTTTGACTCCTGACTACCCTGTCTCACTGCTTACCCCTGAGTAGTGAGTGAGATGCACATTTGTCTATACATAGTAAATCAAGTGTATCGGGCCAACTAGTGCTCATAAAAGAGGATGGGGGCCCACTGGGGGGATTCATCTGTCCCCCTGTGGGCCAGTACAAGCCTGTAGGTGGGGAAGAGATGGATGGAGTGTAATATGCAGACCCTCTGTCCTCCTCCCAGCACGTTCTTTTTTTGCCAATTTCAACGCGACCCTTCCATGTGTCTTACGAGCCCCATTCACACACGGCAGGTTTAAAATCATGTTGCAAAACTTGCAATGAATTTTCATTGCACATTCCAGCCTACTCAATAGAAAAGCTGAAATCCGTGGATGAAAAAAATTGGGGCAAAATTAGCATTTTTTTAATAACTCTACCACCGATTTACATTTTCCATAACCCCAACGTCACCCAGTTACGTCACTGAACTGACAAAACTGATCAAGCTGAAATCGTCTACTGAGGAAGACAACACCGGGGAATATAAGAGATATTTCCCATCGTTTACCTGGTGCGTCCGAGACTTTACTCTGTTACTGGAGAAGAATGGAAAAATGATATCAGAAGATGAATATCTGATGTCTTCTCTGGAGCTCAAGAAAGGTGATAAATTTGGACGACTTTGTTTTAGACTAGTGCGGTTGGGGAAAGAACGGGATTTTTTTTTACTAAAAGAAATACATCCGTAAAATCACACTAGACTGATAATGCTAGCAACTTTTACTTCTGTTATTTTTTAGTAATTTCTGGATTCACTTACAATTCTGAGAATTGAATTAGACAAGTTGTGCAACTTTTATTGTCACATTGATATCTGCAAAGATTTCCCAGCCTCATAAAGACTATTTTATTGCTCCTTCACTTTCTATATTAAATGTTAAAGGGGTTGTCCAACACTGGGTAAGCCCTTGCTACAGGGTCCAGGGAAGTAAAATAAATTATATTTACCTCTTGAACAAGCTCTCCTCTTCTCCAGTTAACTCTGAGTCCCCGAATTGTCAACATCTGGATGGGGCATCACAGCCACTGGTTGGCTAGAGTGCCAGTCCAGGAGGTAAATATCATATTTTTTTAATTCCACCCACTAAACCCATTAATGAAGGATCATCGTCCATCATCCTTGGTGGCAGTGGTGATAATCATCTCTGCACTGATGCAATGAAGGCAGGAGACAGCATTACCTTTACACATCTGTTGTGAATTCTGTGGCTGAGTTCACTCCTGTGGTCACAAGTGGTATTGCAGTCTCTGGGCTTCCTCCCTCAGATGTTTTGGTGAGCTCGTTGGCTGCCTTGCTATTTAGCTCCACCTGAGTCTGTCTTCCTTGCTCCTTGTCAATGTTCAGTGTTGGATCTGAGCTACTGCATCTTTCCTTGGGCCTGCTGCTCTGCTAGATAAGTGCTTCTAGTTTGTTTTCTGTTTTTTCTGTCCAGCTTGCTATTAACTTTTGCTGGAAGCTCTGAGAAGCAAAGGGGTGCACCGCCGTGCTGTTAGTTCGGCACGGTGGGTCTTTTTGCCCCTTTGCGTGGTTTTCGTTTTAGGGTTTTTTGTAGACTGCATAGTTCTCTTTGCTATCCTCGCTCTGTCTAGAATATCGGGCCTCACTTTGCTGAATCTATTTCATTCCTACGTTTGTCTTTTCATCTTGCTAACAGTCATTATATGTGGGGGGCTGCCTATTCCTTTGGGGTATTTCTCTGAGGTAAGTCAGGCTTGTATTTCTATCTTCAGGCTAGTCAGCTCCTCAGGCAGTGCCGAGTTGCATAGGTAGTGATAGGCGCAATCCACTGCTGCTAATAGTTGTGTGAGGATAGTTCAGGTACTGCAGTCTACAGAGATTCCACGTCTCAGAGCTCGTCCTATTGTTTTTGGTTATTGCCAGATCTCTGTATGTGCGCTGATTACTGCACGCTGTGTTGCCTGATTGCCAGCCATAACAGTACAAGGAGCCAACCAATGATTCCCAATAGAGGGAAAAAAGAAATCCTGACATCATTTTTTTTTTCTTAGCTCTGTCTTCAGTCTTTTTTTCCCCCTAGACATTAGAGTGCTTCAGGACACAGCTGTGGACATGGATATTCAGGCTCTGTGCTCCTCAATGGATAATCTCGTTGTAAATGTACAAAAGATTCAAGATACTATTGATCAGAAATCGATGCTAGAACCAAGAATTCCGATTCCTGATTTGTTTTTTGGTGACAGAACTAAGTTCCTGAGCTTCAGAAATAATTGTAAGCTATTTTTGGCCTTGAAACCTCATTCTTCTGGTAATCCTATTCAACAGGTTTTGATTATTATTTCTTTTTTGCGCGGCGACCCACAGGACTGGGCGTTTTCTCTTGCACCAGGAGATTCTGCATTGAGTAATGTTGATGCATTTTTCCAGGCGCTGGGATTGCTTTACGATGAGCCTAATTCAGTGGATCAGGCTGAGAAAAATCTGCTGGCTTTATGCCAGGGTCAGGATGATGTAGAAGTATATTGTCAGAAATTTAGGAAGTGGTCAGTACTCACTCTGTGGAATGAATCTGCACTAGCGGCTTTGTTCAGAAAGGGTCTCTCTGAAGCTCTTAAGGATGTAATGGTGGGATTTCCTATGCCTGCTGGTTTGAATGAGTCTATGTCCTTGGCCATTCAGATCGGTCGTCGCTTGCGCGAGCGTAAATCTGTGCACCATCTGGCGGTATTGTCTGAGAGTAAACCTGAGCCTATGCAGTGCGACAGGACTATGACTAAAGTAGAACGGCAAGAACACAGACGTCTGAACAGACTGTGTTTCTATTGTGGTGATTCTACTCATGCTATTTCTAATTGTCCTAAACGCACTAGGCGGTTCGATAGCTCTGCCGTTATTGGTACTGTACAGTCCAAATTCCTTTTGTCCATTACCTTAATGTGCTCTTTGTCATCGTATTCTGTCATGGCGTTTGTGGATTCAGGCGCTGCCCTGAATCTGATGGATTTGGATTATGCTAAACGTTGTGGATTTTTCTTGGAGCCTTTGCGGTGTCCTATTCCGTTGAGAGGAATTGATGCTACACCTTTGGCCAAGAATAAGCCTCAGTACTGGGCCCAGCTGACCATGTGCATGGCTCCTGCACATCAGGAAGTTATTCGCTTTCTGGTACTGCATAATTTGCATGATGTGGTCGTGTTGGGGTTGCCATGGCTACAAACCCATAATCCAGTATTGGATTGGAACTCTATGTCGGTAACCAGCTGGGGTTGTCAGGGAGTACATGGTGATGTTCCATTTTTGTCTATTTCGTCATCCATTCCTTCTGACATCCCAGAGTTCTTGTCGGACTTTCAGGATGTATTTGAAGAGTCCAAGTCTGATGCCCTACCTCCGCATAGGAATTGTAATTGTGCTATCGATTTGATTCCTGGTAGTAAATTCCCTAAGGGTCGTTTATTTAATTTGTCCGTACCTGAACACACCGCTATGCGCAGTTATGTGAAGGAGTCCCTGGAGAAGGGACATATTCGCCCATCGTCGTCACCATTGGGAGCAGGGTTCTTTTTTGTAGCCAAGAAGGATGGTTCGCTAAGACCGTGTATTGATTACCGCCTTCTTAATAAGATCACTGTTAAGTTTCAGTATCCCTTGCCATTGATTTCTGACTTGTTTGCTCGGATTAAGGGGGCTAGTTGGTTTACTAAGATTGATCTTCGTGGTGCGTATAATCTGGTGAGAATCAGGCAGGGAGATGAATGGAAAACGGCATTTAATACGCCCGAGGGTCATTTTGAGTATCTGGTGATGCCCTTCGGACTTGCCAATGCTCCATCTGTTTTTCAGTCTTTTATGCATGACATTTTCCGTGAGTATCTGGATAAATTCTTGATTGTTTACTTGGATGACATTTTGATCTTCTCAGATGATTGGGAGTCTCATGTGAAGCAAGTCAGAATGGTTTTCCAGGTACTGCGTGCTAATTCCTTGTTCGTGAAGGGATCAAAGTGTCTCTTCGGTGTGCAGAAAGTTTCATTTTTGGGGTTCATCTTTTCCCCTTCTACTATCGAGATGGATCCGGTTAAGGTTCAGGCCATCCAGGATTGGACTCAGCCGACATCTCTAAAAAGTCTGCAGAAATTCCTGGGCTTTGCTAATTTTTATCGTCACTTCATCTGTAATTTTTCTAGCATTGCCAGACCATTGACCGATTTGACCAAGAAGGGTGCTGATTTGGTTAATTGGTCTTCTGCTGCCGTGGAAGCTTTTCAGGAGTTGAAGCGTCGTTTTTGCTGTGCCCCTGTGTTGTGTCAACCTGATGTTTCTCTTCCGTTCCAGGTCGAGGTTGATGCTTCTGAGATTGGTGCAGGGGCGGTTTTGTCACAGAGAGGTTCTGGTTGCTCAGTGTTCAAACCATGTGCTTTCTTTTCCAGGAAATTTTCTGCTGCTGAGCGTAATTATGATGTGGGCAACCGAGAGTTGCTGGCCATGAAGTGGGCATTCGAGGAGTGGCGTCATTGGCTTGAGGGTGCTAAGCATCGCGTGGTGGTTTTGACTGATCATAAGAACCTTACTTATCTTGAGTCTGCCAAGCGCTTGAATCCTAGACAGGCCCGTTGGTCGTTATTTTTTGCTCGTTTTGATTTTGTGATTTCATACCTTCCGGGCTCTAAAAATGTGAAGGCGGATGCTCTGTCTAGGAGTTTTGTGCCCGACTCTCCGGGGTTATCTGAGCCGGCGAGTATCCTCAAGGAAGGAGTCATTGTGTCTGCCATCTCCCCTGATTTGCGGAGAGTGTTGCAGAAATTTCAGGCTAATAAACCTGATCGTTGTCCGGCCGAGAAACTGTTCGTCCCTGATAGGTGGACTAGTAAAGTTATCTCTGAACTTCATTGTTCGGTGCTGGCCGGTCATCCAGGAATCTTTGGTACCAGGGAGTTGGTTGCTAGATCCTTCTGGTGGCCATCTCTGTCACGGGATGTGCGTGCTTTTGTGCAGTCCTGTGGAATTTGTGCTAGGGCTAAGCCCTGCTGTTCACGTGCCAGTGGGTTGCTTTTGCCCTTGCCGGTCCCGAAGAGGCCTTGGACACATATTTCGATGGATTTCATTTCTGACCTTCCCGTTTCTCAAAAAATGTCGGTCATTTGGGTGGTCTGTGATCGCTTTTCTAAAATGGTCCATCTGGTGCCCTTGGTTAAATTGCCTTCCTCCTCTGATTTGGTGCCTTTGTTCTTCCAGCATGTGGTTCGTTTACATGGCATTCCTGAGAATATTGTTTCTGACAGAGGTTCCCAGTTTGTCTCGAGGTTCTGGCGAGCCTTTTGTGGTAGGATGGGCATTGACCTATCTTTCTCCTCGGCCTTCCATCCTCAGACTAATGGCCAGACCGAACGAACCAATCAGACCTTGGAAACATATCTGAGATGTTTTGTTTCCGCTGACCAGGATGATTGGGTGTCATTTTTGCCGTTGGCTGAGTTCGCCCTTAATAATCGGGCCAGCTCGGCTACCTTGGTCTCTCCATTTTTCTGCAATTCTGGGTTCCATCCTCGTTTCTCTTCAGGACAGGTTGAGTCTTCGGACTGTCCTGGTGTGGATTCTGTGGTGGACAGGTTGCAGCAGATCTGGACTCAGGTAGTGGACAATTTGACCTTGTCCCAGGAGAAGGCTCAGCTTTTCGCTAATCGCAGACGCCGTGTGGGACCCCGACTTCGTGTTGGGGATCTGGTTTGGTTATCTTCTCGTCATATTCCTATGAAGGTTTCCTCTCCTAAATTTAAACCTCGTTTTATTGGTCCGTATAGGATTTCTGAGATTCTCAATCCGGTGTCTTTTCGTCTGACCCTCCCAGACTCCTTTTCCATACATAATGTATTCCATAGGTCGTTGTTGAGGAGATACGTGGCACCTATGGTTCCATCTGTGGAGCCTCCTGCCCCTGTTTTGGTGGAGGGGGAATTGGAGTCTATTGTGGAGAAGATTTTGGATTCTCGTGTCTCTAGACGGAAACTCCAGTATCTGGTCAAATGGAAGGGTTATGCTCAGGAAGATAATTCCTGGGTTTTTGCCTCTGATGTCCATGCCCCAGATCTTGTTCGTGCCTTTCATGTGGCTCATCCTGGTCGGCCTGGGGGTTCTGGTGAGGGTTCGGTGACCCCTCCTCAAGGGGGGGGTACTGTTGTGAATTCTGTGGCTGAGTTCACTTCTGTGGTCACAAGTGGTATTGCAGTCTCTGGGCTTCCTCCCTCAGGTGTTTTGGTGAGCTCGTTGGCTGCCTTGCTATTTAGCTCCACCTGAGTCTGTCTTCCTTGCTCCTTGTCAATTTTCCAGTGTTGGATCTGAGCTACTGCATCTTTCCTTGGGCCTGCTGCTCTGCTAGATAAGTGCTTCTAGTTTGTTTTCTGTTTTTTCTGTCCAGCTTGCTATTAACTTTTGCTGGAAGCTCTGAGAAGCAAAGGGGTGCACCGCCGTGCTGTTAGTTCGGCACGGTGGGTCTTTTTGCCCCTTTACGTGGTTTTCGTTTTAGGGTTTTTTGTAGACTGCATAGTTCTCTTTGCTATCCTCGCTCTGTCTAGAATATCGGGCCTCACTTTGCTGAATCTATTTCATTCCTACGTTTGTCTTTTCGTCTTGCTAACAGTCATTATATGTGGGGGGCTGCCTATTCCTTTGGGGTATTTCTCTGAGGTAAGTCAGGCTTGTATTTCTATCTTCAGGCTAGTCAGCTCCTCAGGCAGTGCCGAGTTGCATAGGTAGTGATAGGCGCAATCCACTGCTGCTTATAGTTGTGTGAGGATAGATCAGGTACTGCAGTCTACAGAGATTCCACGTCTCAGAGCTCGTCCTATTGTTTTTGGTTATTGCCAGATCTCTGTATGTGCGCTGATTACTGCACGCTGTGTTGCCTGATTGCCAGCCATAACACACATCTGTGGTCAAGCAAGAAGTCAAGTTCATAAAGCCCAAAAAACTTGTCAACAGTCTTCACATTTTTCCTGGCTTCACTTAATCTATATCAACACTTCTTATTTATGTCTTCAAGGCACTGACAAAAAAATTAAGGATTATAATTTACCCCGCGAGTGCATTCTGCACTTTTTCCACACACACAAATGTTTTGTATTTGACCGACCAGCATCAAAGTCAAAACTTCAGAAACTAGAAGAATTAGAAGAAAGTGAATTGGAAGAAGAGTTTGTGGAACAGGCTACAAGATTCTACAGTTACATGATACATCACAGTCGTGTTAAATCCCTGGCTGGAGGAGCTGAAGTAACTGGGAGAAGTAGGTACCATTGTATGTTATGAATAAATAAGGACACCCTTCTTTACTTACAGACAATTTGATCTTATTGGCTAATGTGATAAATGGACAATCAGAAAATCTTTGGATTTAAAAATGAGATCGTTTTACACTCGAAAAATTCCTCCAAAGTGCCGGCCATGAGGTGTCTCGCTTTGGTCTAACTTATAGTTCACTGCCTGTTGTAAAGTGTAATCTGTTTCTGGAAGCAAAAATGCCACAATAGATTGCGGGAACTGAGGACGGGTCTTTATTTCTCTACAGAAAGTGGGGTGGGTCTTTATCTCTGTAAAGAAAGTGAGGGAGAGTCTTTGTCTGTTTATAAAAAGTGTCGGCGGGTCTTTGTGTCTCTAAAGAAAGTTTGTGGGGGTCTTAGTTTCTCTACAGGAAGTGTTGGTGGGTCTTTGTCTCTCTACAGGAAGTGTGGGTGGGTCTTTGTCTATGTACAGGAAGTTTGGATGGGTCTTTGTCTTTCTACAGGAAGTGGGGATGGGTCTTTGTCTCTCTACAGGAAGTGGAGGTATGTCTTTGTCTCTGTCCAGGGTCTTTGTCTGTTTATAGAAAATGGTGTTGGATATTGTGTCTCTACAGAAAGTGTGAGTGGGTCTTTGTCTCTGTACAGAAAGTGAGGGAGGGTATCAAACCGAAAATGCAGAGAAGGAGAAACAAATTATGTATACAAATACATTTTCACATTCACAACAGGCTTTAAAGTTATAGAAAACCTAACACGATGGTCACATAATGCCAAATGTCTGAATTTGTTTGGTATCTTTCAGTGTTGGCCGTTCTCACAGCCTCGTATGTGTCTGCAATTCAGAGCGGAACAGTCCCCTGCATGGACAACGCGGTCCTGGCTCTGGCAGAGATCGAAAATACCGGAGCTATACAAGACGCAATGTCCAAATATCAATGTGAGATGGAAAAACGTGTTCTGAAATTTCCAACGGAGACACAACAAGAGTTCCTGAACATGCACATGGAATGTGAGAAAGAGGCCATTACTGTCTTCATGGGACGTTCCCTCAATGACAAGAATCAAAAATATCAACGGAAGCTCAAGGTGAGTTACTAGATTAAGAAGTAAAGCCTCCCTTGAACCGATAAGAATAACTTACCTGGAACTCCAGGCTCCATCGTTGAAGACTGATGACTGCAAGACATTCTGTGTATGTCTTTTTCCCTCTCCTCTCACAGTCATTATTTGTGGGGGCTAATCTATCCTTTGGGGATTTTCTCTGAGGCAAGATAGCTTTCCTGTTTCTATCTTTAGGGGTAGTTAGCTCTTAGGCTGTGACGAGATGCCTAGGGAGAGTTAGGAGCATCCCACGGCTACTTCTAGTGTTGTGTTGAGCTTAGGGACTGCGGTCAGTACAGTTACCACGTCCTTCAGAGCTCGTTCCATGTTGCTCCTAAACCACCAGATCATAACACATCTCCTATATAAACTGAGTCCTAGCTAGCACTTATTGTCACAGGTAGCTTTTGCTGCATGGAGGTTGTTGGTGATTATTATTGAAGAAGGCGTTTGGTGGATTTATCTGTGACTGTTGCTAGGTTTTGAGCGTGTGATAATTCCCCTTCTTCTACATTGACATTAACCCCATTCTCCACTCCCTGATGTTTACCTCTGTTTTTGTGTGTATACTTGTATCTTTGATATTTTCTTTTATCCCTTTCCTATTATCTTTTTAGTCTGGTTGATGAATTACGATACACTACTACTCCCCTCTTCCCTGGGTGGGGGAAGGGTACAGACTAAAGGTGGGTTTAGGAGCTAAGGCAAGGAATGTGGCCCTGGCATCTTCACCATCAGAAGTTATCCGGGGAGCAGGGCAAGCTAGGAGGCATCTAGCATTAGGGACAGGGAAGGGGTCTCTGGTCCTGTTAACCCGACAACAAAGCCGTGACAAATTGCTTGATGTTATTATGTAATGGGACCTTCCAAATCTGTCCTGAAAGTGGTTGTCATGGGAAAGATGAATTGGAAATGTTGGATTTGCAGTAACTGATCCTCTTCTTCTTTCCCCAAATTGATTCCTGTGTGTGAAGGAGTCAGGAGGCATAGCTGTTGGCCAACCGCCATCAAATGTGTATGGGTCTTTTATCTTCTGCACACGTCTATGATTTTTCCTGGCTCCACTATTCTTTGCCTAACCCAAGCTTTTTTGTTTACTCTAGATTACATTATTGTATACTACATGTTCTTTGTCCTTTGTTTGACCATCAGCCTGGTCTTGTCAGTTTGTGAAAGTCGCAAACACTTTGTCCTAGATGATCTGGATATATATGATTGAAAAATTAAAACCAACAAATCCAGCTCTTAAGTCCTCGAAGCACATTAGATGAATAATAGCCAAACCCAACAATTTTGGCATCACTGTCCAACCATCTGATGTGTTTGGGAGCCCTCACAATCCTCTCAGAAGGATCTGGTATTTGGAATTTCAATGCCCGATCCTTTTGGTTTCAGGAGAGATTATCTGATTCCAGAAGTGTTTGGCCGCAGCGTTCTACTCTTCCCTTTGAAAATGCATGAACACTTGGCCAAACAATGAACTCGCGTATGAGGAAGTCAGGAGGGATAGCTGTCTGCTGAATCACCCGCTAGCTCATGTGACTCCCAGGTTTACTTTCTCCTTGTCATTTATAACATTATTACAGTTTTCGAGATGATTATGGAGAACTTCATCATATCTTCACCATTTCTTTTTTTACCAGGAGCTAATTGATAATAAAGCAAATGAATATTCCACAAAGAATGAAAAGGCTTCAAGAGATTGCTGCCGAAATCTTCTCCAGGAGCTCAGTGCCACTATGCAGAATGACCTATTGGCGGGAAAATATTCCGTACCTGGAGGACACAAACTGTATTTAATGGAGAAGCTTAATGTTATGGAACGGTACAACACAAGACCTGGGAAAGGTATAAAGGTGAGTTTCGCAAAAAATATAAAGGAAAAAAAGTATAAAAATATCTGGCAGCACAAATGACATGTGGTGTTTTTTTTTTTGGGGCCATGTTGTGAATTCCGCTCTTGGGCTCCCTCCGGTGGTTGTTAGTAGCATTTTTGTGAGTTCTGCTCTTTGGCTCCCTCCTGTGGTTTTGAGTGGTATGGCTGCTTCTTGGATTTAGCTTCAGCAGCTGTTTTCACTGATCGTCTTTCTGGCTCGGCTATATTAGTCTGGCCTTATCCCTCATTCAATGCCAGTTGTCAATTGTTCCTGCCTGGAGTCATTGCTCTTAGGACTTTCCTGACACTCTGACCAGTTCATCAAAGCTAAGTCCTTGCTTGTCCTTTTGCGGTTCTCTTGTTGTGGACTTTGTTGTTCAGCACTTTCTTTGTTTTTGTTCATTTGTCCAGCTTTTCAGTATGGATCTATTCAGTTAAGCTGGAAGCTCTGGGCAGCAGAGTTTGCCCTCCACACCTTTAGTCAGGTGTGGAGATTTTTGCATTTCTCTGCGGTGGACTTTTTCTAGTTTTTTTTTACTGACTGCACAGCGTTCTGTTCTGTACTATTTCTATTTAGCTAGAAGTGGCCTCCTGTGCTAAATCTTGTTTTATACTACGTATGTCATTTCCTTCTCCTCTCACAGTCATTATTTGTGGGGGGCTAATCTATCCTTTGGGGATTTTCTCTGAGGCAAGATAGTTTTCCTGCTTCTATCTGTAGGGGTAGTTAGCTCTTAGGCTGTGACGAGATGCCTAGGCCGAGTTAGGAGCATTCCAGGGCTACTTCTAGTGTTTGTTGAGCTTAGGGACTGCGGTCAGTATAGTTGCCACCTGCTCAGAGCTAGACGTATATCGCTCCTTAATCACCAGATCATAACAGGGCCATAACTATTAGGGTATGCTAATGGCCATCCTTCATCTGATCTGAGAGGACCTTTCAGCAGTAGAACTTTTACGTTTGACTTACTGTTTTGAGGGAAATTACTAATTTGAAAAAGCAAAGAAAAAAAAAAACCTGACACATCGTAACCCAGGGCCTTCCACCAAGATAGCATCTTTCCAGTTTTGGAGTGAAAAAAACATCTTAGTCTTATTTGCTGTCCAGTGACCTCTTGTAGTCCATACAGATCTCCATATAAGCATGTAAATAGTATTGGTTACCACCACACAAGGGTCTACAGTATATAAGTAGGGTCAGACAGGCTTGGGGAACACTTTGTAGTATACCATGATGGGGTTAAACACTTATTTAGTGGGAAATATGAAGGATTGCCAAATAAATGACTCCAAAGTGAAATTTGGGATATATATGGAACTTGCTCTGCTGTTTTTGGAGCTACTTCAGAAGTGAACGGAGAGACAAGTCCAAGTTCAAGAGATAGGTCAGATTCTAAAAGATGTGACCTTCTTCCATAAAATACCAAATTAGGTCCCATTCATGTCTAAGATAAGAATACTCCTTAAATTGCCATCTTATACCTCTTTATGTATTTATGCAAGTTAACCCCCTCACCCGTGTAATCAATTTCACTTTTCGCTACCAAAGGCTCTTGAAGTGATGCAGGAGTTTATCAATGAGAATAAGGACATTGAAGCTGCCATCGTTCAAGCAGATGAGACCCTGACTGACAAGGAGAGACAGCTAGCAGGTGAGACATGAGCAGTCGTAGTGACACCTACAAATGTCATAGACGTTGACTCAATTCTTCACTCACGATGTTTCTGAAACCAAATACTGGGCAAATTATAACATTATTGGGTAACCGTTTCCTGCCAAATTTAAAAAAAAGTGGGTGGCCAGGATCGGGGAAAAGCTGCAAGACCCAATTGACTTGGTTGGAGAATTGAAAACAGTGAAGAGGCCTCATTGGTAAGTCAACCATAAAGGTCCTTCATTATCATGATTGGTTGGATTACCGGAACTGTGATCTACTGTCTGATATGTAATTAGTAATACCAACTGTTAATCACACACCTGTTTCTCTTTTTTAGAGGAACGTGCTCAAGCCGAAAATGCGGAGAGGGAAAAACAAATTATGGAGCAAAATAATAAAAATCTGCAACAACGCATGGAAGATCAAGAAAGAAGTTTTGAGCAGCATAAAGCAATGCTCATGGAGAAGATGGAACAAGACAGAAAGATGATGGCTCAGCAAAACGAATTGGTCATATCTCAGAAGCTCAAGGTAGAGTATTACAAAGCCCGGCTGGATTTCCCCCAAATTGTCCGTTCTGGTGCATGTGATTCATGAAATGGGAATTATTTTGCATTATCTCTCTGATGGTGGCCAATGGGTCTGAAATGATGTTCATAATCCAGATTTATCAAAATTTTACTAGCGTATCAAGTTGCTTACCCAGAAAGTCTTTCTGGTGGTTCCTCATGGTTCTTCCACCAAAAATCTCAGCAATGACTTTGAAGCTTCCTCGAGAGAGATCCAACAATGTCTGTAAGACTACTGGAAAAAGTTGAAGCTTCTGTTAGATGTAAAATTGGGGTAACAGGAGTCGTTACAAACAATTGTTAGATATCATCTCAATTTATCAGCATTTTTATTGTTTCCGGACCACTCGTAGACTTTCAATGTCTGGGCTGTCCAGGTTCCCATTCTTCAGTGACATTTTAAAACCTCACTGCATAGGAGCTCAGGCAACCCTGTAGCTGCAGGAGTCAAAGACAGCCGGAGTCCCCGTAGAGAAGGCAGAGACGATTTATTACCGTCTGTGCCTTCCGCATCGCTTCATACACAATAATAAACAAGATCTGAGTATTTAGTAAAGAAAGCACTGAAGACGCTTCCTCCTCCATACACAGAAGTGTATAGTGAAGGCGCAGGAGCTCCACTGGGTAACAGGAGATACACACAGCTCTGCAATGCAGCTAATAGGCTGGATGTCCCCTGTAACTGGGGCTAATATACAACTCCCAGTTACAGGGGAAATAAGATGAAAATGAAAATATTTCAATGTCCCCCACTCCCACACACACACAAAGGTCTTTATTACATTATGGGGGGGTGGGTGAGCAATGCGCAAAATAAATGAAAAATAAGGAAATAAAATATAACATGTAAAAAATAAATAAATAAAAAAGTGTCATTGCCAATCCAAATTACTGTTACCAGTCTTGCTTCTGTAAAAGAAAGTATCCAATATATAAAAATATTTTTTACAGAGCGGGCAACAAATTTTTAAATGTATTTTTGTGGTGATAAAAAACACATGGAATGGGAAAAACAGACATTTATTTCCCTTATTTTTCCACCAATATCGACAGATATGAGCAAAGAAAAAAAGAGACTATGACAGTGACACAAATGGAGCCCACAAAAAGACACAAAAAACCTTGCATATCTATACCTGAAAAAAAAAAATTACATCTCTTTAAATTGCATGTATGTCAAAAAAAAAAGATGTGCCTCATCTCAAATGGGGGTTAATTGTCCCAGTCCTGAACTGGTTAAGTAGTCATGGTTTTAATTTTTTTTGTGTTGATAAATCTTTACCTCTTCTTACTTTTGTTTTTGTGTCCATTTTAGGAACAAGAAATAATGATGAAGCAAGGGTTTAATGACAAAATGTCAGCCCTGGAAAACGAAATTCGACACTTACGGGAACAGAACAGATCAGAACCCGGAATATGTATTATAATTTAATTTTATTAAAAAAAAGTGAATTAAAACAAACCTATCACCTGTTTTTTCCAATATAAACTAAAGCGATCACCCTGAACTGCTCTATTCGCTGAGACTCTCTTACCTGCACAGTTGAGCTAAAGGCAAATCACAGTCTTGTACTGCGCATGCGCCGGCACCGACCACTTCTGGGTTAGTAAGTGCCTGCGCATTATAAGACTTTGCTCTGTCCTTAGTAGGAGCTGGTACAATCACTTGAAGTTCCCTTTGTAGAAGATAAATATATTGAAACAGTAGAAGTCCTCTACTCTGGACCCCATAATCATTGTTGGTTCTTCGACAAAATGGAGACTGGTCCCTCCATCCTGCACAGCTAGAAGATCAGGGGATTGTCTGAATGTTCCTTCCAGGACAAAGATTGATGCACTTGGCACCTGTCCACACTGCCGAAAGTACCAATACCTGGTTTACAAACAACAGTATCACTGTGCTTGATTGGCAGCAAACTCACCTGATCTTAACCCCATAAAAAATCTATGGAGTATTGTCAAGAGGAAGATGAGACCCCAGACCCAACAATGCAGACAAACTGAAGGCTGCTATCAAAGCAACCTGGGCTTCCATAGCCTCTCAGCAGCGCCACAGGCTGATCGCCTCCATGCCACGCCGCATTGATGCAGTAACTGATACAAAAGGAGCCCCGACCAAGTATTGAGTGCATTTACTGAACATACATTTCAGTAGGACAACATTTCAGATTTTTAAAAAAAATTTCAAGCTGGTGTTATAAAGTATTGTAATTTACTGAGATAATGACTTTTGGGTTTTCATTGGCTGTAAGCCATAATCATCAACATTAACAGAAATAAACACGTGAAATAGATCACTCTGTGTGTAATGACTCTATATAATATAGGAGTTTCAATTTTTGTGTTGAAGAACTGAAATAAATTAACTTTTTGATGATATTCTAATTTATTGAGATGCACTTGTATGTGCGCATGTCTGTGCATGTGTGCATGTCTGCGGATGTGCGCATGTCTGCATAAAATGTACATGGCTGTGTATGTGTGCACGTTTACATGTCTATGTATGTTCAGATGTCTGCATAAAATGTGCATGGCTGTGCATAAGGGTACATGTCTGTGTATGTGTGCATGTCTACATAAAATGTACATGGCTGTGTCTGTGTGTGCATGTCTGTGTATGTGTGCATGTCTGCATATGTGTGTACATGAGGGTGCAGGAATGGCTTTGCCCTCTCTGGTCTGTGTTTAGTCTCACACAGAGCGGCATATACAGAGCCTCCAGTTGTGCTGCTTGTAATCCAATATTGAAACACCCAACTCTTACCTGAAAATTTAAATGGGAATCGTGGACATGGGCCACTTCCAAGATCCGGACTGGAGGGAGAGATCCGTCCCACTACTTTCCTACAGATCTCTCCAAAAATAAAAGCCCACGTCAAGTTCGCCTAAGTCTGACTTGGTCGAATAGCTTGACAAACTCCACACTCTATAATTTTACGTTGTAACCACAGCTGTGGCTGTGATTACAATGCTCTCCAGTGGGTTCAGTATGTTTTCTATGCACATCCTGGGGGTCACATAACAACCCTCATATATGACTCCCCTCACTGCCTCACAGTGTTCATGTCTACGTATGTGTGCACGTCTGTGTATGTTTGCATGTCTGTGTATGTTTGCATGTCTGTGTATGTGTGTACATTTCTGCGTACTGTATATGTGCATGCCTGCGTATGTGTCTGTGTATCTGGAATAGTATGTATTTTTGTAAGATGCGTGTATGTAATAGTGCATTGTGGTGTGGAACAACATTCATATATTTAACGCACATTTACTATAACGACTCCTTGCACCGATCCTCTGACAAGAAGTGAGTGGCGGCAAGAATAATAAAACTTAATTTTCTCCCTGTAGCCAACACTTTCCAGTAAGTCGTCTAACCTGGTTTTAAACGTTATTTACCTGCAGAATAACTCTATATCTAAAGATAAAAACCATTTGTCGAGGTGACAAGTTACCTTTAAAAGGTGTCCGGTACTCTTGTAGGTTTTCACTTTGACTCCTAACATTGTCTAATGTAGTATAAGGATTCTGCTCCTTCTGCAATTTGTATTGAGTCAGTCACGTGCCAACTGCTTTCTTTTCTGCTTTTCTCATTGTTTCAATTGAGACAAGCAGAAGAAAAAGAGGTTGGCACATCATTTTAATTAGGCAAACATTATATTGGGCGGTGACGTGTCAAGTGCAGAGTGTGAAAACAGCCTAATCCTGTCACAGTATCCTAAAAATCTTGCACTGTATGTGATATGCAAGTGGGACCCCGACCTAACATGCAATTTTCAATCCACAAACTTTTTATGGTGACATCATGTTCTGTTTCCATATCTCTGTAGTATGCTTCAGTTTGCTCCTGTATCTATGCAGTAAGCTCAGTTCTGGTACTGTATCTATGTAGTAAGCTCAGTTCTGGTACTGTATCTATGTAGTAAGCTTGGTTCTGTTCCCATATCTATGAATCATCCAAAAGTGATTCAGTTCAATTCATAGTCCAAAAATGAAAGAGGTTTGGCACAACTGCAAAACCAAGACGTAGCTGTCCACCTGAACTGACATCCCAAGCAAAGAGAGCACTAATTAAGAGAAGCAGCTAAGAAGCCCATGGTCACTCTGGAGGAGCTGCATAGATCTGTAGCTAAGGTGGGAAAATCTGTCCTGTCCACAGGACAACTATTGGTCATGTACTCCACAAATTTGGCCTTTATAGAAGTGTGGCAAGGAGAAAGCCATTTTTTAAAGCAGTTTTCAGAAAGTTATGTAGGGGACACAGCGAATATGTAGAAGAAGGTGCCCTGGTCAAATGAGACCAAATTTGAACTTATTTTTACGTAAATGTAAAATGTTATGTGTGGTGGAAATATAATACTGCACATCACCCTGAAAACACCATCCACACCATCACACATGGTGGTGGCAGCATAATGCTGTGGGGAGGCTTTTCTTCAGCAGTAACAGGGAAGCTGGTCAGAGTTGTTGGGCAGATGGATGGAGCTAAAGATAGGAAAATCCTATAGGAAAACCTTGAGACTGGGGCATAGGTTCACCTTCCAGCAGGACAATGACCCTAAACTTTGTGCTAGAGCTACAATGGATGGTTTAGATCAAAGCATATTCATAAGTGTGTAAATGGCCCAGTCACAGTTCTGATCTAATCTGTAGCAAGAGTTGGAAATTGCTGTTCACAGACGCCAAAATCCAATCTCACTGAACTAGAACTAGTTTGCAAAGAAGAAGGGGCAAAAATGGCACCTCTAGATGTGCAAAGCTGGTTGAGACAGACCCTCAAAAGATTTGCAGCAGTAATTGCAGCAAAATGTGATCCTACAAAGTATTGACTCAGGGGGCTGAAAACAAATGCACGTCTCAATTTTCAGATTTATATTTGTAAAATATTTAGAGTATCATTCCTTTACACTTCACAAATCCTTGCTACTGTGTGTTGGTACATCAGATAAAATCCCCAAAAAATAAATTTAAGTTTGTGGGAGTAACGTGAAAAATGTGGAAAAGTTCATGGAGTATGAATATTTTTTCAAGGTATTGTATGTTATAATAATTCACAAATATTAGCAGAGATGTAAAGAAAACAACTTTATTTTAGTGTAACAGCATGTTTATAGCCTTTTTATTTCAATCCTGTACTGAGATCTTCATCAGTCATTGGGTCTCGATCCCACAGTAGATCCATCAGAACACGGAATTTACGAGTAAAAAGGATCCCAGTGATACATACACTCGCCTAAAAATATTAAGATCTGAGATAAACTTTTTTTTTAAACTAAGTGAGTCCAAAAATCTGTACTACAAAATGTACCCTTACATGGTTTGGACCTCACTTTCTTCCTCATGTACAGCCACAAATAATGAAGCTTCGGTTCCGAGATGGAATTTACAACATATTTACGGCATGTGCTCATTTTTTCAAAGGAACCCAACAATTTTTTTTCAAGGAGAAAACGCTTTAGGAAACTTTTGTGATTTTTTTTTTGGTTATTTCCTAAACGTTTTTCCTATGTTTTTTTTTTTAAAGAGTTTTACCATGGTTGTTGTGTTTTTTTGTTTTTAGCTGTTTTGTTTTCAGTCCATCGAATAATGTGATTTTGTTTATGTAAAATGTATGGAAATTTAGCTCTGCTTTCGAAAATAGAAATGTTGATGCGTCTAATGATATAACTCAACGATTAATTAGCACTGAATTAGGGCAATACAAATGTAATACTTTTCCAAGGTAGATATTGATTTTAAATAATGCATTGCTTAGAAAAAACCGGTTTTCCTTAATACATCTCCTACTGCACCAGGTAAAATCCCGGTTATTATGTCTCCGAGAAAAGTTGATGGTTTTTTCTTGGTGTCTTCTTTCAACCTCCTAATGTCATCCTCCATCATTTCAGCTTTCTTTTTAAAACCTTCTTCCAGCATTGTTTTTTGTTCCTGCAAAGAACACATTGGATTAATTCCTTCTGAGAATTCATTGCTAAAAAACCCTCTGCCCTGTCCTGGGTATGATGCACACCCCAGCCAGCATCATCCAATGGCAGGTTTTGGCATTGTCCAGAAGATTTGCCACCTCTTTCAGGCATCTGGAGGTCAGAAGATTTGCAAAATCCTTTAGGAGTCTGGAGGCCAGAAGATTTTCCAACTCCTTCAGGAGATTTACCAACTCCTTCAGGAGTTAGGAGGCCAGAAGATTTACCAACTCTTTTAGGCATCTGGAGGCCTTAAGATTTGCCAACTCCTTCAGGAGTTAGGAGGCCTGAAGATTTGCCAACTATTTCAGGAGCCTGGAGGCCACAAGATTTGCCAATTCCTTCAGGAGCCTGGAGGCCAGAAGATTTACCAACTCTTTCAGGCATCTGGAGGCCATAAGATTTGCCAACTCCTTCAGGAGTTAGAAGGCCTGAAGATTTGGCAACTATTTCAGGAGCCTGGAGGCCACAAGATTTGCCAACTCCTTCAGGCATCTGGAGGCCAGAAGATTTGCCACCTCCTTCAAGAGTCTGATGGCAACTCTTTCAGGAGCCTGGAGGCAAGAAGATTTGGCAACTTTTCCAGGAATCTGTGATATCTCTGCGTTTTTCAGGAGAAAGAAGGACATTCCAGGAAAGTTCTCAGGTATCAGATTAACGATGGGAGCTTTTTTGAAACCTAAATTGTGATGGATTACCTTTAGTTTCTCTTTTATCATCCATTCGTTTTCTTTCCTCATATTCTCCTGTTCTGCAATCATTTTCTTTTCCAGCATTTCCACATGCATCTTATAAGTTTCCTTGTCATTCTCCTGTTTCTTCTGCAGCTCCATGTTGTTTTTTTCCAGGATCTCCTTCTCTCGTGCTGCAACTTCTGCCTGCTTTCTCTGCTCTGTTGAAATAAATAGATTTATCTATATAATTCACTGATAATCTAATAATAATATTGGATTACTAATAATACCCTCATGGTGGTCCAGCGCTGAGTCTCTGCTGCTGCCCTGGTCTTATTAATTAGCTGCAATGCTTACATCACGTGCTCAACACCGCAGCCAATCAGTGAGCTTAGTGGCTCTGAGTGCTCATGGGCAGCACCGCTGAGATCAGTGATTGGCTGCAGCGCTGTCTACATTGCAGTGAATAAATGACAATGTAACAGCAGCGGAGGATTAGCATAGGAACCAGGAAGGGTGAGTAAAGCAAGTTTGTTTCTTTATGCAACAAATGGAATATATCAGATGACGATTTCTTAAAGGGGATGGCCCTTTAACCATCAACCTGCCTGGGTCATTTAACCTGGCTCAGATATGATGCCACCAGAGAATTCAGGTTGCTGTGGTTCACTACTACCACGGCCTGTTTCTCAAAGTTCAGCCTCATGCCAGCCTCCTGACGAAGAACGGCGAAACGCGCGTTGAGGCGGCAGGCTGGGGTCCAGGTCTTCCACCACATGTAAGCTATATGATGGCACATGCACCTTATGTTTAATTTATGTAGTTCTGCACCTTTCTGTATCTCTGCATTATGGCACTAAGGTTCCCGTGCACTAGCACCTTATTTTTTCTATGGGACAACTCGTGCAATAGTTTTTCAACATATCACCTTCAATATGATATTAAGTGACTGCTTGTAGCCTTATTGCACAGAGATTCCGATGCACATGCACTTTATATGTTTTTATTGGGACAAGCTGTGCAATAGGTTTCAATATATAATTCCATTTTTTGATACCGATTTAGAATTTCTATTAATAGCTGTCTCATTTGTAGGCCTCTATATATTGGCACCTTTTATAAGATAATTTGTGTAATATTGCACTTGGTATTTTTGATCAGTTGTTCTATAACATTGATTAATTATGGTCCCTATGAGAGAGCCTATATTATAATATTTGGATTTATTGATGATAATTTGCAGATAATGAATATTCTACATATTGTGCATAACTTATTTAGCTTTACATTGTGACTGAATTCCCCCTTTACCCTGCTTGGTTAGCGATACTCTGACGAATGATATTAACATTATGTTTTGTGTTGAATAAAGTAATTAATCTTGCAAAAAAAATACTCTGGACCTCATCTCTTTTGTACTAAGAGGTTTTTTCTGTATTACTCATGCCAAACTTAGCCATGCTACTGTTGAGTCAAATCTGTTATACTGCTGCTAGCCTAGCTCTCCATTGGACTCTGCGGCAAACTAAGCTCTGTTATTGCTAAGTCATATCTGCTTTACTGCTACCAGCTCTACATTGGACTCTGTGACAAACTAAGCTCTTTTATTGCTAAGTCATATCTGCTTTACTGCTACCAGCTCTCCATTGGACTCTGCGACAAACTAAGCTCTGTTATTGCTAAGTCATATCTGCTTTACTACTACCAGCTCTCCATTGGACTCTGCGACAAACTAAGCTCTGTCATTGCTAAGTCATATCTGTTTTACTACTAGCCTAGCTCTCCATTGGACTCTGCGACAAACTAAGCTCTTTTATTGCTAAGTCATATCTGCTTTACTGCTACCAGCTCTACATTGGACTCTGCGGCAAACTAAGCTCTGTTATTGCTAAGTCATATCTGCTTTACTGCTACCAGCTCTACATTGGACTCTGCGACAAACTAAGCTCTGTTATTGCTAAGTCATATCTGCTTTAATACTACCAGCTCTCCATTGGACTCTGCGACAAACTAAGCTCTGCTATTGCTAAGTCATATCTGCTTTACTACTACCAGCTCTCCATTGGACTCTGCGACAAACTAAGCTCTGTCATTGCTAAGTCATATTTGTTTTACTACTAGCCTAGCTCTCCATTGGACTCTGCGACAAACTAAGCTCTGTTATTGCTAAGTCATATCTGCTTTACTACTACCAGCTCTCCATTGGACTCTGTGACAAACTAAGCTCTGTTATTGCTAAGTCATATCTGTTTTACTACTACCAGCTCTCCATTGGACTCTGCGACAAACTAAGCTCTGTTATTGCTATGTCATATCTGCTTTACTGCTACCAGCTCTACATTGGACTCTGTGACAAAATAAGCTCTGCTGCTGCTGATTCAACTCTTTTATTCTGCTACCAGCTCTGCATTGAACTCTGTGACAAACCCAGCTCTGCTTTCACATAGTCAACCCTATTACTTCTGCTCTGGATTTTCTGACAAACTATGCGCTTCTATATCACTGTCAGTTCACTAGTTTCTCCTCACTAAGTCTCTTTTAGTCCATTTTGCTGCTCCTATCACCATTCTGCCACTGCTGCTCCTGTTGTCCCAACCGGATCCCCCAGCTGCATTAACGTCATCTGTCCGTGCTTCATTACAACGGCTCATCCGGACTAGGGTTATTTAAGAATCCACTTCAACAGGTGAAGGACGGCATATAATGGGGCCCAGTAGATTAGAAAGTCCAGAACTTTCAGGTAATCTAAAATCCTACCAGCTAACTTTTTTTCTTTTTCCTCCAGAGTCTTGTCAGCCTGCAAGATGGTGGATTCGGTATGTTCCATTTCTTTAAGAAACTCCTGCAAGACCTCCAGATACTGTGAAGAAATTCAATAGTAATACTATTATACAATAGGAATACAATACAAAAGAAATACTTAATATTATCAACGATAATTACTAAGGATAAACAAAGGAAACAAGTAAATTTTGCACTGCTACACATGTATACACTAGTGAATTTGTGAAATTAAAAACCCCAATTGCTTACCAAGCATGAAGTTTTAACAGCTTATCATTGTCCCCAATCTCTTCCTTTTCCTGTCCTGATCTGGCGGTACATCACTTCAATGACACTCTTAGAAGCACCCTTGACCAAGTAGCTCCCCTCACCCTCAGGACCTCCAAACACAGAATAAAACAGCCCTGGCTCACATCGCAAACCCGATTTCTCCAGCGATCCTCTAGGTGTGCTGAACGCTTATGGAGGAAAACACGCACACCAGAAGACTTCATACACTTCAAATTTATGTTAAGGACCTATAACTTTGCCCTTCACTTCGCTAAACAGACCTACTTTACCACTCTGATCTCCTCACTATCCAACAACCCCAAGAAACTTTTTGACACCTTTCACTCCCTCCTCAGGCCAAAAGCACAAGCCCCTATCACAGATATTTGTGCTGGTGACCTGGCCTCCCACTTTATAGAGAAAATAGACAATATCCGTCAGGAAATCCGCTCCCAACAACTAAGTTCAGTGACTCCCATCCCTCCCCTCATTGCCCCTGGCTCACTCTCCACATTCGATCCCATCACAGAAGAAGAAGTCTCCAAGCTCCTCTCCTCTTCTCGTCCGACTACATGCACTACCGACCCCATTCCCTCACATCTCCTCCAGTCTCTCTCTCCAGTTGTCACAAGTCACCTAACTACAATCTTTAATCTCTCCCTCTCCTCTGGCATTTTCCCCTCCTCCTTCAAACACTCTATCATTACTCCATTACTAAAGAAACCCACCCTCGACCCATCCTGCACAAACAACTACAGACCGGTCTCCAATCTCCCCTTCATCTCTAAACTCTTGGAGCGCCTGATATACTCCCGCCTTACCCGTTACCTCTCCACTCACTCCCTCCTAGACCCTTCACAGTCCGGTTTCCGCCCCCTACATTCGACAGAAACTGCACTCATCAAAGTGACCAATGACCTTCTGACAGCAAAACGTAATGGTGACCACTCTCTGCTCATTCTTCTCGACCTTTCTGCAGCTTTTGACACTGTTGACCACCCTCTCCTGCTCTCTAGGCTCCAGTCACTAGGCATTAAGGACACTGCTCTCTCCTGGTTCTCCTCCTATCTTTCCGACCGCTCCTTCAGTGTTCTGTTCTCTGGCTCCACTTCATCTCCTCTTCCTCTCACTGTTGGGGTACCTCAGGGCTCAGTCCTTGGCCCCCTTCTGTTCTCTCTCTACACGGCCCCAATTGGACAGACCATCAGCAGATTTGGCTTTCAGTACCATCTTTATGCCGACGACACACAACTATATACGTCATCCCCTGACCTTACCCCCGCTGTACTACAGAATGCCACTGACTGTCTGTCCGCAGTCTCCAACATCATGTCCGCTCTCTATCTGAAACTCAACCTCTCCAAAACTGAACTTCTTCTGCTCCCACCATCTACTAACCTCCCTAAATCTGACATTTCCCTCTCCGTGGGTGGCACCATAACAACACCCCGGCAGCAGGCGCGCTGTCTGGGTGTTATGTTTGACTCCGATCTCTCCTTCACCTCCCATATACAATCTCTTGCCCGCTCGTGCCGCTTACACCTAAAGAACATCTCTAGAATCCGCCCTTTTCTCACCATGGAGACAGCTAAAACCCTCACGGTCGCCCTGATCCACTCCCGCCTGGACTACTGTAACGCTCTATTAATTGGCCTCCCCCTCACTCGACTTTCCCCTCTCCAGTCCATCCTTAATGCAGCAGCCAGGGTCGTCCATCTGGCTAATCGTTACTCGGACGCGTCCGCTCTTCGCCAGTCGTTACACTGGCTGCCCATTCATTACAGGATACAATTCAAAGTACTTGTTCTCACCCACAAAGCTCTCCACAGTGCGGCACCCCCTTACATCTCCTCCCTCATTTCTGTCTATCAGCCTAACAGACCACTGCGCTCTGCAAATGACTTTCGGCTAACCTCTGCACTAATCCGTACCTCCCACTCCCGACTCCAAGACTTCTCCCGTGCTGCGCCAATCCTCTGGAATGCTCTACCCCAAGATATTAGGACCATCCATAATTTGCATAGTTTTAGGCGCTCGCTCAAAACACATTTGTTCAGAGCGGCCTATCACGTTCACTAATCAAAGTTATGTTATGTTTGTGTGTAGCCCATTCACTATCCCCATCTATTCCCCAACCCCTGAAGATGGCTGGACCATGATTGTAAATACATCATTGTAAATACACACCTGTACTTTGTATCTCCCCCACCTCATTGTAGATTGTAAGCTCTCACGAGCAGGGTCGTCTTATTTTGCTTTAATTATTGTATTGTTAACGTTGTTACTTATGACTTTTGTGTTTGAAACTGTTAAACTGTAAAGCGCTGCGGAATATGTTGGCGCTATATAAATAAAGATTATTATTATTATTATTATTAACAGCACAATGGTCCAAAGCAGTTCTACGTACCTTCATCCCTTTCCCTCTAGCCTTCAGATAATTAACCTCCAATGTTTTCTTCTCTTCAGTGAATAATTTATATCCGCCGGCCACCGAAAACTTGCCGTCATTTATTGCCTTTTTCATTCCAGCACTTAACTCCTCTAGTAAGGCTTTGCACTTCCTCACGGATGCCTCTTCATTTTGACTTATATATGCTGCCTTTTTCCTTTCCAATTCCTCCTGCAAAAGAAAAACAGGAAATAAAAAGTCCAATCAATAAATGAACGATCCATAAATGGTAAAAGAATCGTTCTTCGCGGCCTCGAAAGCCGAGCTGGAGACAGACAAGGTAAGAGCACCGAAGAACAAAATGCATCTGTAAATGTAATAATAGAAAATTGGGCAGAAGAGGTAGAAAATAGTGCCCCAGTAAACCCAGAGCTTACTAAATTACAGAGCTAGAGCTTGGAGTAAAACCAAATTGACCTTCCATGAGGACAAGGGTACCTGGCGTACCGAGTGACTGATAGTAAGTGAAGTTCAAAGACTGTCAGTACTTCTGGTCATTTTTCTCCCTGGTTATATCATTTTAAAAACTATCCAGGTATCTATTGTATGTAATGTAATAATAATGTAGTAGAACATTTTGCAGTGATACTGTTTGTGGGAGGTCTCAAACCCTAATCTGTTGTCGATCAAGCTTTTTTATATAACTTTACTTACAGCAAGCTTTCCCTGGTATTCTTGATTTTCATCCTTGAAGGAAAGATTCATAAAGACGTTCAGTGCTTCTGACTGACAAGCCTTGTGCAGGTTTAGGAACTCATCACAGGTCTCAGTTGGAAATTTGCTTGTATTTTGACTCATCATCTCGTCATACTTAGATGAAGCTTCTACTATGGCTCGAGAGTTCTCAAGTTTGGTCAGGGCAAGAACCGCATTTTCTAAAGAAGGAATTGAACCACTACGAATTGCCTCTACGTAGGAGACTGCAAGGTCCCCAAGACCTAAAGATAAAGAGGAGTGAGAGTGAGACCATTACGAGTTGGACGATCACACAGAGAAATGAGGAAAGCCATCCCATACAGTGAGGACCTACCTCTCCCGGTAATCTTGTACCCCCCTGATAGGGATTTAACTTGACTGTTTCTATAAATGTAGTCACAGAATTTTTTTGTCTGTTCTACAAAGGAAGCATCTAGCTGAGTTTCTTCAATGTTATCCAGGTTCTGGAGAACTGTTTTAGGTGCCGGCCGATCAAACACAAAACATTTGTGTGAATGGAAGTAATGGAGGAGACACTCCCGGGGAAGGTTGTAGTTTTGTACTGCAGGACTCAAGCCTAAAAAAAAATTAAAAGATTTGATTGATATCCGCACATTAATATATATACCATCAGGTTTGGGGGTGACGCTCTAGAAGTGGATATATGTAGCAGTCACGCCCCTATTAGAGATGAATAAGGACGTCACCCCCGTCACCCTGCAACTGTTGACTTAAAGGTAAAAAGTATTATATAAGTACAAATTCTATATAATGTGATATTACTGTTAAGTAATCGTCAATGTACTGTAATAATTTTAGTAGGCAGTTGTTAGCGTTTCCTCTGGCTCTATATGATTCACACTGGGAAGAGCGAACAATAAGCAGGAGTGAAGGGTCATAGAAGAAGAATTAGATTTTTCTACAAAGTTCATTAGATTTTTGTAATCGTTAGTGAAGAAGAAATGAACTGAAGAGAGCAAGGCTGCAAAGAGTGTGTGTGTGTGATGGAAGGAAGAACAGAGATAGCAAGTATGTAATGGAATCTGCTATTTGGCTGTGGATCTAGGATATGAATGGCAACTTCTGAGGACCAAAATAGGGAGACTGGAGACAAGAGAAACGAGTCAACTCCATTGGTATGGAGATGGACATCTATAAGGTAGTCGTGGGTTAGGGGGGACCCTAAGACAGCAGGCAATGGGGGACAGAGTCTACATGTAAGCCGTGCATTGGAAATGGGATGCAACAGAAGAGCAGGAGGAAATTCTTAAAGCTGGAGTGTCAAAGCCAGCTAAGCTTTACAGAACAAACAATGCTGAGTACATTTGGAAAGTTGGCTCTGATCTCACATCTCCCAAGACACCCTACTGATTCAGTGTCTTTAACCAAGCAATATCACATGAATCTGATATAGAAAAAAAAGATACTTAACCTAAAGTTTCATAAGAAATTGATGTTTTTAAACAGGTGTTGAAAATGTCCACCGTTCGCATCCAAGCACGTCTGCACGCACCATTCCATATTGTTCAATGTATTCAGCAGGACGTCTGGGGTCATAGCCTGGATTTCTCTCAGAGCGCCTGAATGTTCGTGGCTTGTTACTATACACCTAACCTTTCAAATGGCCCCGAAATAAAAAAAATATGGCCGTGTTAAATCAGGCAATCTTGGTGGCCACGGTACCATGGAGATTACGATGTCATCAAAGAAAGCTTCAATACATGGTTTGGACTGCAGTTTTCGTCCTCCAAACTTCTTTAACAACTCCCTTGGGCACCTCTTTAAGGAGTTTTAAGAGTTTTCCAATAAATTTTCACAATAAGAACACACTCAGCCAAACTGTATCTGTACATCGTCAACAAATGAAGAAGGAATTTGGCAGAAGTCAAGTACAAGCACCACACATAAAGCAAGTCTATCTCGTAGTGGAGACGATCGGCGGGACGACACGTTAGAGATACCACTCAGCAAGAGGACTTTTCTAGTCATTGTCATTGAGATTAATTGCTCTCTCTCTTCTCATGGACCAAAGTAAATACAGTCCAAAATTCAGTACGGAAGACCGTCTCTTTTAGAACTTACAGCAATTTTTCCAGGTAAAGTAGCGCGTGAATCACCCTGTATTTACCGGTACAAGGATTAGGCAACATAGCACTGACTGGACAGTATCATTATACATTCACATCCCATTGACAAGCGGGAAACTCCCAGTTGTTAATTTATAAACCAGCACAACACAGAGTTCCAAGAAAAGTATAATCTATAAAAATTTGTACCTTTCTTTAACCTCAAGGCATTTTTCAGATACTCATCCTCGGTGATGTCCTTTCCATCAATTTTCAGCTCTAGGCTAAAATCTCGAACACACCACACAAATGACGGGAATGTTCTCTTGAACTCTGACGAGTCGTCTTCCAAATCTGCCTCCAGCTCGGATGATTTTATTTTTATCTTCTCGGTAAGTTCTGTGACATAACTACGAGAAGTTAAGGAATTATTTATATGTCAGCTGAAGAAAGGGGTTATCATTCATTTTATAAAAGTTCAAAGGAAAAAAATGACCCCCAAAAAAGTTTTCCAAACTGGGTTTTAGATTCTGTTCATATGGAAAAAGTTATAGAGCTCGTGTGAAGGATACTGAAGTTGGTCCATGGCCTGTTGGTCAATTGTCCCTACACTGTTAAATACCAGGCTGCTGCTAAGAAGAACAGCGAGGGCGAAAATCCAGGAATCGTTTTGGCTGTTTCCCTGAAAAAAAAAAACAAGAAAAGTTTTTGATATTCAATCCCCAATAACAGGTTTAGAACTCAAGAATCCAAAAGTGCAGAATAGGTAAAGATTTCTGGTCTTCAAAGCCAATCCTCTCTCCCATTAGTAGATACACCATTCATAAGGTATGGATAAGAAGGTTCTGCATGGTGGCTCATAGAAGGTGATCTCCAATGGAGAACCTTCTTCTAAAGTAGATGAGTTGTCCATTTTTGGACAGACTCTTTAACTTGTATATATGGCCAATAAAAGAGATGGGACAGGTGACATTCTGAAAAACAAGAGAAAACTTTGGTGTACATAGAGTGAATCTGGTATCGGAACACATGAATGTCCAAACTCTACCTATATAGAGGGTCAACTTTAGGTCTACAATGGTTTAGGTTCCACTGACCTTCTCCACATCACCCAGTCCTTCTGTATCTATCAGCACCAGGGTTTGCTCCTTGTTAAAAGGGTGAGGGACACACCACATCCAGATACCTTTAGTCATGGACTGGACTGTCGATCCTAAGGAAAAGCCTGTATGGACAGACACATGATGGTATAAGGAATGGGTTGTGAAAAAACAGACTGAAGGCATAATGACGAGTAATGATGTCCATGAATGGAAAAAGAAATGATATGGTATGAGAATGGAGGAGAAAAATGGCAGATACTTCCTACAAAGCCATAATGTCCTTCTTATGAGTTTGGAGGCCCCTGTGTATAGGGTTCTCTCCATCTGATATATGGTTGCCAAAATGGATCCAATATTCATAACAGAGTACCTCCACATACAGTATTAAATGTCATGGAGAGAAGGAAGAGGCCAAATTCTGTTCCTCATACACAAGAATTGTCACTCCATCTACCAAAAGATTGTGACTTTCAATTGATGTCAAATTGTCAATGCATGACCATCGGATATTGACGTGAACTGGGAATGTTGCTCTATATACTTATTTCTGGCCCCTGTCATACTTCTCTTACCATTTTTTCTTCCTGCCAGTCTGTTCATCAGATAAGACTTCCCAGTACGATATTTCCCAACTATGGCGACAACAACTACCTTCTGAGTTATGCCGGATAAAGTTTGTAGAGCATCCTGATTAACTTGGATTGTTCCATCTTCGTGGTTCTCTATCAAACACACTGGACGATTCATATTGGAAAGTCTGTAAATGATAAAAATATAAAATAAAATATCCTGTACTGATCCTGAGTCACATCGTGTATTATGCTGCTGAGCTGCACTCATTATTCTGCTGGTGCAGTCACTGCGAAAAATACATTACATTACTGATCCTGAGTTACATCTTGTATTATTCTCCAGAGCTGCACTCACTATTCTGCTGGTGAAGTCACTGTGTACATACATTACATTACTGATCCTGAGTTACATCCTGTATTATCCTCCAGAGCTGCACTCACTATTCTGCTGGTGCAGTCACTGTGTACATACATTACATTACTGATCCTGAGTTACATCCTGTATTATCCTCCAGAACTGCACTCACTATTCTGCTGGTGAAGTCACTGTGTACATACATTACATTACTGATCCTGAGTTACATCCTGTATTGTACTCCAGAGCTGCACTCTCTATTCTGCTGGTGCAGTCACTGTGTACATACATTACATTACTGATCCTGAGTTACATCCTGTATTATCCTCCAGAGCTGCACTCACTATTCTGCTGGTGCAGTCACTGTGTACATACATTACATTACTGTTCCTGAGTTACATCCTGTATTATACCCCAGAGCTGCACTCACTATTCTGCTGGTGCAGTCACTGCGAAAATACATTACATTACTGATCCTGAGTTACATCTTGTATTATTCTCCAGAGCTGCACTCACTATTCTGCTGGTGAAGTCACTGTGTACATACATTACATTACTGATCCTGAGTTACATCCTGTATTATCCTCCAGAGCTGCACTCACTATTCTGCTAGTGCAGTCACTGTGTACATACATTACATTACTGATCCTGAGTTACATCCTGTATTATACCCCAGAGCTGCACTCACTATTCTGCTGGTGCAGTCACTGCGAAAATACATTACATTACTGATCCTGAGTTACATCTTGTATTATTCTCCAGAGCTGCACTCACTATTCTGCTGGTGAAGTCACTGTGTACATACATTACATTACTGATCCTGAGTTACATCCTGTATTATCCTCCAGAGCTGCACTCACTATTCTGCTGGTGCAGTCACTGTGTACATACATTACATTACTGTTCCTGAGTTACATCCTGTATTATACCCCAGAGCTGCACTCACTATTCTGCTGGTGCAGTCACTGTGTACATGCATTACATTACTGATCCTGAGTCATATCCTGTATTTTACCCCAGAGCTGCACTCACTATTCTGCTGGTGCAGTCACTGTGTACAAACATTACATTACTGATCCTGAGTTACACCCTGTATTATACTCCAGAGCTGCACTTACTACTCACTATTCTGCTGGTGCAGTCACTGTGTACATACATTACATTACTGATCCTGAGTTACATCCTGTATTATACTCCAGAGCTGCGCTCACTATTCTGCTGGTGCAGTCACTGTGTACATACATTACATAACTGATCCTGATTTACCTCCTGTATTATATCCCAGAGCTGCACTCACTATTCTGCTGGTGCAGTCTCTGTGTACATACATTACATTACTGATCCTGAGTTACATCCTGTATTATACTCCAGAGCTGCACTCACTATTCTGCTGGTGCAGTCAGTGTGTACATACATTACATTACTGATCCTGAGTTACATCCTGTATTATACTCCAGAGCTGCACTCACTATTCTGCTGGTGCAGTCACTGTGTTAATACATTACATTACTGATCCTGAGTTACATCCTGTATTATACCCCAGAGCTGCACTCACTATTCTGCTGGTGCAGTCACTGTGTACATACATTACATTACTGATCCTGATTTACATCCTGTATTATACCCCAGAGCTGCACTCACTATTCTGCTGGTGCAGTCTCTGTGTACATACATTACATTACTGATCCTGAGTTACATCCTGTATTATACTCCAGAGCTGCACTCACTATTCTGCTGGTGCAGTCACTGTGTTAATACATTACATTACTGATCCTGAGTTACATCCTGTATTATACCCCAGAGCTGCACTCACTATTCTGCTGGTGCAGTCACTGTGTACATACATTACAGTACTTATCCTGAGTTACATCCTGTATTATACCCCAGAGCTGCACTCACTATTCTGCTGGTGCAGTCACTGTGTACATACATTACATTACTGATCCTGAGTTACATCCTGTATTATACTCCAGAGCTGCACTCACTATTCTGCTGGCATTACAAACACTACATTACTTATATATGGATCTTTGGTTGTACTCTGTATTTTACTTCACAGCGGCATTTACAATTCTGATGCTGCATACTTGTTATCATACGCATATATTAATAATATATATTAATATATATAATATAATAATAGTTCGCTATTACACGGTTCTGTATTGCACTAGTGAGAACTGCGCTGCAAAACCTGGAGGAATTTTTTTGTAATTGTTGCAGTTTGTTTTGCAAGAAGAAGAGATTTTCCGCTGCTGATATGAGGCCTAAAGAATCAGCGCCTCACTGTGGCTGCAGGTGTAATAGCAGCTTCATAGCTCAGCTCCTACATGGCAGAAGAACAGTTCATGTTTCCTATATCACAGAACAACAAATCCGGAATGTGGGTCACTTCTAGGACCCTACTCCATGAGCAGGGGTGCGGGTTCTTACATTTCCGACTGGTGCCCTCGTAGGGTGAGATCCTCATCGGATCGATGGTTATGTCTGTCATTAAACAACCCCTTTAAGTCTCTATCATTTATCATCTCTATATTTATGTTCATGTTAAGGGTTTCCTAATTCACATTTATGTTACAAGAAGCTAAATGCAAGAGTTCCACCCTACATTAAATTTAAGCTAAAGAGAAAGAAAGAAAGAAAGAAAGAAAGAAAGAAAGAAAGAAAAAAGAAACAAAGATTTCACTGCACTCAATATTTTTAGTTTGTAGTTTATGAACAAACAATATAAAATAACACTTGATACAATCCTTCTTACCTTCCAGAGATCCGCCTCAGTCTGTGCCCAGAATTCAATGTGATCGTCGCACGTTACTCTCTTATTTATATGCTGAAAATGAAAGTAAAAGTATCGAGAAGCCTCAAAATCTGAAACTACGTGAAATAAATAAATATTATAGCTGTGTTCAATTAAAAAGAAGGAAAGACAAGCAGGCTTGGAGGGAGGAGAAAGACAGAAGGAAAAGCGTAAGAGAATGAGGAAGGAAGGAAAGAGGGAGGGACGGAGGGAGGAGAGAAAGAAAATGATAACAAGAAAAGAAGGTAGAAGAGAAAGAAAAGCATAGAAGGAAGGGAGGGACACAGGAGAGAGGGAGGGGTAGGGAGAGAGAAGAAAGAGAGATAAAAACAAGAAAAAGAAAACAGGTCTAAAAAGAGAGAACAAAGAGGAGGAAAAGGAAGGAAAGAGAGAAAGAAGGAAAAGAAAGAGAGGAGGGAAGGAAAGAGAGGGACAGATGCAAGAGAGAGAAAGACAAAATAAAAAAAACTAAAAATAAGGAAGGACAAAAAGAGAGAATGAAGGAGAGAAAGAAAGAAAAGGATAGAAGGGAGTGACAAAGGATAGGGAAATAACAAGAAAAAGAAGGCAGGGAAAAAAAGAAATAACAAAGGAAAGAAAAGGAAAATGAAGGAAAGAGGGAGGACTGGAGGAGAGGGAGAGAGAATAAAAAAAGATAAAACAAGAAAAAAAAGGAAGGACAAGGAAAAGAAGGAAAGAAGAAAGGGGAAGGAATGAAGAAAAGAAAAAGGAGGGAGGGATGTAGGAGAGTGGGAGGGAGAGGAGAAAAAGAAATAGAAAGAAGATAAAGGCAAGAAAAGGAAGGTAAAAAGAAGAGATAGATGGAAAAGGAAAGTTGGACGGGGGAGGAAGGAAAGAGTGTAAAGAGAGAGGAATGGATGGAGAAGAGATAAAGAGAAAGGAGATAGAGAGATAAAGAAAAAAAAAAGAAAAAAAGAAGAAAAGAAGAAAGGTAAAAAAGAGGAGGAAGGAAAGAAAGCGAGAAATGGAGGAGTGAGAGGTAGAGAGACAAATAAAAAATGATAAAACAATAAAAAGAAGAAAGAACAATAAAGGGAAAACGAAGGAGAGAAAAGGAAAAGGAAGGAAGGAACATTTTCTGCAAAAACTGAGTACAAGCATAGCAGAAGTGACACTGTTTTGAAGGAGAGGGATGGTTGTTGGCAGATATGCAACAGATACAGACTTATTTATGTGCAGGAGCAGTTCACACTTTTCTGACAGTAGATGGTGATGTTGTTACTGTTAAATGCTTAGATGACTGTAATGCATATACTTGTTGTACTTTGTTTCACTTTCTCTCTGGTAAAAGGTCCTTCAGACTTCCTGTTATGCTGTATTAAGGAGCTGATGCATGTACCTCATGTTCTGTGTAGATAAAAGTTGAATTACCCCATGTAATCTACTCTCACAAGTTTCTTCTGTGACCAAACTATGCAACAGTAAGGCGGAGGAATCCTTGGAAGCACCAGGACCATTTTTATAAAAGAGACTGGTGCAATTCTGTGAAATATGTGTAGGCGAGGAAAGCTGTGATAGGGGGTAGCCTTCCTGATGTAGTGGGCTCAGGCAAGAATCATCCAAATATTTGTTAACAACGTAACACTTTGGAAGACTTAAGGTGTGGTGGGACCATGGAGCACCATGTGCTCGGTACTGGCGAAATATATGTGGTTTCTGAAATCATATGTAAAAAACAAATACATGCAACTAAATTGCCTACAGAAACCTTATGTCCCCAGACACATTAATATCGATCATATTGACTGGACCAGTTGATCATCTAGTATGTATGGGGGTTGAGAGACAGATGATATTGGGGGAGAGAAGGATCAATAACTTGGAATTGCAATGGCCGATCTTTTTGCTCTCCCTGTAGCTAAAAATTTCTGTGTATGGAAGATACACCTCTATTGGGAGCTCTGATGCTTTCACACTATCCTAAGTCAGCAAGAAAAGGCTGCTGCATTCTCTGCCTCAGCTTTTAGGCAGGTTTTGACTGTTCCTCCATATCGTAGGGCTACACCACGTGATGTGATAACTACAAGGCATTATGGGGAACCTCGCGTGGCTGAACAAGAGATCATGTCTGTCTTCTGTGACTGATGCAATCTCCTGCAATGTGTACAAAGGCGATCGGCAACTTGAATTTGACTCGAAGTCAATTCACTTCAAATTGATTCAATCGTCTCTAGTATGGGGGTCTTAGTCACATATGTGTTCGTTGAGTTTACGTGCTCCAAGGCCATGACCATGTGTTGGCATCAGAATGTCTTTTTTCAAAACCAGCCAACCATCTGATGTGTATGGGGGACCTCCCTTCTCTTTGCCAAAAAAGAAAAGGATCCTGTAGTTAGAATTTCAACAGCTTAATTTGGATAAGCCGAATCCCAAGCAGTCTGTCAATGTCTTTCTCCTCTCTCCCCAGTAAGAACACATAATGCTCGGCTGAGTTGACAGCTCATGCATATGGAGAAGCTGGACTGATGCATGGGCAGACATAGCGCCAGTTCAACCGGCTGCACCGGGGTCCGGAGGCTCCAGGAGGCCCCTGCAGGGCGGCTAATAATGAGGGCAATCTGGCCAGTTTATTCCGGCCCCGAGGCTCCGGGGGGGCCCTGGCCAGATTGCCCTCACGTGCGGCGGGCAGGTAGCAATCCCTGCAGCTTTGCTGCCTGTAAGAGAAAATGGTAGCGGAGCGGAGCTGCAGGGAATTTATCCATCCTGCTTCCTGCCCTCGCTTCCTCTCTCACACATCAGCGGCTGAATTACATCATCATTCCGCTGCGCCTGTGCGAGACAGGAAGCTGCCAGCTATGATGTGGCTTCAGGATATTGTGCGCAGAGGTGAGGCGTGTGTGTGTCTGTGTGTATGCAGAGAGATGAACGGTGCTGTGTGTGTCTGGCAATGATTGGGCTGACAGAGAGGGCAATGATGGGGGTGATGGGGCAGAAGGCAATGATTGGGTTGACGGACAGGGCAATGATTGGGGTGGTGGGGGAGAGGAAATGATGGAGGTGGTGATTGGGCAATAATGGAAGTGGTAGGGAGGAGGACATGATGGAGGTGGTGTAATAGGCAATGATGGGGTGGTGGGGGAAAAGACAATGATGATGGCAGTGGAAAGGACAATAATAGGGGTGGTGGGGAGGAGGCAATGATGGAGGTGGTGGAATGAGCAAAAATGGGGTGGTGGGAGAAAGCAATAATGGAGGTGGCGGAGAGGGCAATCATGGGGGTGGGGGAGAGGGCGATAATGGGATGCGGGGGGGAGGAGGACAATGAGGGGTGTGGGGGAGTGGGAGGAAGGGGGATTTATAATGGATTTAGGAACAGGGGGAGGTGGAGGAAGACGTTATTATCGATTATTATGTCTAACACAGTCCCTTAGTATAAAAGTGTACTCACTTATGTATAGTACAGTCCCTAAGTGTATGTGTATATATATATATATATTTATATATGTATATACTGTATACATGTAGCTTTGTCACCTTAAAAAGAGGGGGGCCCAGACATATTTCCTGCACAGGGGCAACAAGCTGTCTGTGTCTGCCCCTCCCTGGACTGATGAACATTTAGATTACAGTGATCTCATATTTATGGTCATCTTTATTGGTGCAACCTCAGGTTTTGGGCCTACAGCTTACAATGATTATATTGCTCCCGCTAATATATGTACATATGTCATAATTTATTACTTAATAATATATTAAACACAAAAACGTCTCTGAACAAAACAATTTTTATTTATTATCGTACAAAGAAATCCAGGAAGAAAAAGGGAACATAACACTGTAAATGTGGGAAATGCCATGGCAGTGGGCAAATATTCGGTGATCTATATACTATTTGTCCTTCTACATGTTGTGAATTGTTCAGTTTATAAAAGCTATGAAGGCCTATCCCAGAGATAATGGGATCACTGTGAGTTTGCATAGCAACAGTCCATGTAGGCCTTCCTTAGCAACGGTGGATCTTTGCCATCCTGAGAAATTCTCGGAGTGACTCTTGGAGTGACCCTTGTATATGATTATTACCAGGCAATCATCGATCTCTGTTTCCTTGGAGGTGCGCTTAGACCCCCAAGTAAAGTTTATCGGAATCCCGCAAGCAAAATGGCAGCTCTAATCTCACATTAGAATAGTTAAAAAAAATAGTAAGGAAAACAAAAGGCAGAAATATAATGCTACAGCCCCAAATTTTCCAAAACAATTCTGAACGTGTGTCAGCAAAAATGTGTGAAGTTTATGTAAAGCGCACCCAAAAGTGGTCAATTTTGGCTAGCCCTTGGAGCAGGACTTAAAGGGCTTTGTTGACTTTTGAGGACTTTTTTTCAGACTTAAATGCATGTAATCCTGGTTAAAAATAATTTTTACAATCAGTTTGCATTAAAATATTGAACCTTTTGCCTTCTATAGCCTCTGCGTTGCACTGTCTAGCTGATATATGACCACAGACCCAGGGTGGACATAACATTGGCACAATCTGAGCAGCTACACAGGGGCCCAAAGAGGTAAAGGGACCCACTTCCACCTCCAAAGTAGTGGAATTGAGCATTATGATGAGTGAATGGACTGCAAAGGGTCCATATATTTTTTGTTGCACACAAACCCTCTTCTGTATAGGTCCACTTCAGCACAGACCACATCAAAGTTGTTGGAGGAAGGACAATGAAACCCAATTGCAAAAAATGATTTTTATCCCCAAATATATACATTTAAAAAAACAACAACAAAAAAACACTTTAACCTTTAACCTCTTTCCGACATCGGGCATAATAGTAGAAAAGCTGACATGTGCCTCTAACAGCCGCGGGTGGAATCACAATCCACCCTTGGCTGTTAACTCGTTAGCAGTCGCTGTCAAACGCAGCGGCATTTAACTCGCGATTCTGGGAAGGGCACCGGAAATGGTATAATTAGAAATGTCAGCTCGGCACGCAAATAATAAGCCCTCACCCAACCCGAGAAGAAAGGGAGCAAAAAATCAAAATGCAAAACCAAAAACACCTCTGGTAGTTAAGGGGTTAAATGTCCCTCTCTTACCTATGGTAATGTTGTATGACCAGCTGCTACTGGTGGTGTAAACACTGTTAGTATACTATTTTTCTAGATGCTAACACTTTTCCATAATTGTGTAATTCTTGTTAATACTGCTTAATAATCTGATTATGGCATACATTTAAAGACAAAGCTCCTATAGAAGAACTTTTTTAACAATTTTCCCTAAAGTTCCAGGCAAGAATGTCGTGATGATTTCATCCATTAATGATATGGGTTGTCTGTTCTCCTCTCGCAATCGGCCAATCTCATCCTCCAGCATTTGACATTGCGTTTTGAACCCTCCTTTCATCATTTCTTCTTGTTCCTGCAGAGAAGAATAAAACCAAATAGTCCAGTAATTGAAGTTATCAAGATTTCTGCTCATATCTTGGTCCAGTTTTTGGCCCATAACAACTGTTCAAGTTTATGGTTGGTGTACACTTGTTTTTGGTCCTCTTCTTCTCGATTTTCAGGTCAGCTGCTAAATTGGTTGTAAACAATGACAACTCACTCACGACTACCAGAATTGTGCTCAGACCAGTTGTCAATGCCCTTCCATCCACTCCAAAGAACAAAAGTCGTAGATGTACAAAGAGCAAAAAAATCAGCAGCTTCATTCCTCAGTAGAACATAGTATGGTGCTAATATCAAATTTGATCACTAGAGTTGGTGAAAATTGGTTAGTAGAATCTGGTCCAGTGGCCAACTCTGTAATCTATGACCTATGGACAGGAGCCAGGAGAACCTCCTCTCACATTTGGCCTCCTTGCATCCGCACCTCCGCTTTTGATTAGCCGGCGTAGTGTGACACATATGTGATGACACGCCAGGTCGACTAATCAAAAGAAGAGCCGCAGATTCCGTTAGGTGTCAGGCAGTCCTCAGGGGTCACAGATCAGTGACATGGCGGTTGGATCGAATTCTGCATATCGATTTGCACCATCTCTACTTTTCACCATGTCAGGGCATCTGGTCGAACTTAGAAAAACAGAAACATTGGTAGATGAACAACAATTCCAGACCACTCATGGAAAAAAAATGTGACCCTTTACCTTAAGTTTCTCTTTTATCAGCCATTCGTTCTCTTCCTTTATCTTCTCCCTTTCTTCACTTATTTTCTTTTCCAGCATTTTCATGTGCATGTCATAACTTTCCCGTTCACTCGCCAGGTTCTTCTCCAACTCCATGTTCGTCCTTTCCAGGATCTCCTTTGCTCGCGATGCAGCTTCTGCCTGTGATTTTTGCTCTGTAGAAATAGATGGACATTGACATTTTTAGATTTCTGTGGGTTATTTATGTGTACTCCATTGTTGCTGTTTATATACTTTATGTTCCCACTGAGTTGATGGCATCTTCTGAAATTTCGCAAAAGATAAATGATGAATTGGTTGTTATAATGAGAGGTCTTCAGTGGTTGGAGTTAGTATTTGCTTTATAAGTCTTACCAGCCAGCCTCTTTTCTTTTTCTTCCAGAGTTTTATCTGCTATCAGGATGGTGGATTCCACACTCTCCTTTTCTTTGAGGAACTGTTGCAAAACTTCCAGAGACTATAATGAAATCAGATATTGATATAGATAACTTATTGATTGATCTATGGCTTAACCCAAAGCTTTGACTATGAATCTGCCTGAAACGCGTTAGGATAGATATTGGCTTTTAAGATGTGTTGAACAGGTTACTTATTCCCTTACCTTCACTCCCTTTCCTTTGGCTCTTAGATAATTGGCTTCCAATGTCTTCTTCTCATCAGTGAATAGCTTATATCCACCAGGCACAGAATACTTCCCTTCCCTTATTCCTTTCTCCATTTCAGCGCTTAGCTCTTGCAGCAAGGTTCTGGACTTTATCTCCGATGCTTGTTCATTTTGCTGCTGATATATTGCCTTTTTAATAACCAACTCATCCTATGAGAGAATAACATTAAAAAATACAATATAAATTGGATATTTAGGCTTCCTGTATTTTGTGCTACTTGGCCTAAATGTTCAAATGCTAGTTTGCATGTAAGAGGGGCAAACGTTAGTCTGGTTGCCCATGTGCATGTTTTCACTTTATTGGTATTAATACTGTAATATTAAATAGCTGTCGCCAGAATAATCTTTGCAACTGAAATCAGAATTATACATAGGGCTGCTTCCAGGAAGTAAGACAGTGTGTGGCCAAGCACATGGTTGATGTACCATTGTTACTGAGCAGAAAAAGGAACTAAGACGTAAGCCAAAGTCGCGGAGCAGGGGCCTAAGAAAAGAGCAGCTTTACAGTGTTCAATCAGAGTCAGGTATCAGAGTCAGGTATCAGAGTCAGGTATCAGAATCAGGTATCAGAATCAGGTATCAGAGTCAGGTGTCAGAATCAGGTATCAAAGTCAGGTATCAGAATCAGGTATCAGAGTCAGGCATCAGAGTCAGGCATCAGAGTCAGGCATCAGAGTCAGGCATCAGAGTCAGGTATCAGATAGAGTATTTCTGATGTTTGACTTTGATATATGATCATGTCCTAAAGTAAACACTGTACAGCTTCAATGGACTCGGTAAAGAGTCTCAGAGACGCATGCCCCAAGAGAAGGAATATTGTGGGCTGATAAGTTGATCATTTGGGACTCGATAATTTCATAGGTGGGGAGTGTTGTAATGCTGATGTCATGTGCCATAATGTTGGAGTGTGCTGTGCCAAAAATAAGAGTGTAGTCATCAGGGATTGGTTTTGGCTTTGAGAAAAGGAGGTTAAATCCTGCGTGGTACCTAGAGAATTTGTGGCTGGCCTCTGTAGAAGATGGTTGTGGGTTAACACATCCTTGAACTCATAGTTCCTGTATTAAGTCAAAACTGAAAAGTTCCATATCATGCGACAAAAGTCCCACGAAGTGACTCAGTGTCCAAAAAGTAAAATTTGTCAATCAAGTTAGCTGGAAATGATGTTATGCCTTTATTGTGTTATTTTACTTACTATTAGCTTGTACTGGTATTCATGATTTTCATCTTTGAAGGAAAGTTTCATAAAGTCACTCAGGGCTTCTGCGTGACATTCCTTGTCCAGGTTCAGAAGTTCATCTTGTGTCTCAGTTGGGAATTTGCTTACATGTTGACTCATCAGCTCGTCGTATTTGGATAAAGCTTCATGAACGGCTCGGGAGTTCTCAATTTTTGCCAACGCAAGAACGGCATTTTCCATAGATGGAATGGAACCGCTACGAATTGACTCTACGTAGGAAACTGCGACATCTCCAAGACCTAAAAGGGTTTGAATAAGAGCTATTAATTGCGGAAATTATGTACAGAAAGGCTAAGTCATATTATAAAGTAAGGACTTACTTCTTCCGGTCATTGTGTACCCGCCTGATAGGGATTTAACTGGACTTTTCTCGTAAATGAATTGACAGAATCGCTTTGTCTGTTGTACAAAAGCATGATCCAGCTGAGACTCCGCCACGTTATCCAGGTTCTGGAGATCAATCTTTGATGCCGGCCGATCAAACACAAAACATTTGTGTGAATGGAAGTAATGGAGGATACACTCCCGGGGAAGGTTGTAATTTCGCACTGCTACGCTCATGCCTAGAAGTAGATTGATTGTCTCATAAATAACATATGTCACCTATCCACAGGATAGATAATAAAAGTATGATCATTGTGGGTCCAGTTGCTGAATTCCGTACAAATCCCAAGAAGAGAAAGGGAGAGGTAAAAAATGCTTTGAGTGAACAAAGCATTACTGAGCATGTGCAAGCACTGCTCCTTCATCTACTCTGTCTTAGCTGGCCAAGTGTTTGCACATGCTCAGTACCACTTTATTTACAGAAGTTACTCTGGACCCCGAGAGTTTCAGCTATCGCACATTTTTCATCTATTTTTAAGGCATTTGAAGCAAATCGATAGCGATAGCAATCTGCAGAATTTTGAATGCAGCTCTGGAGATGAATACAAAAGTTCACTTCACAAGGATTAACATTTACAGATTAATGTTTGTACCTGTCTTTAGCTTCAAGGCATTCTTCAGGTACTCGTCCTCGGTAATGTTCATTCCGTTGAGTTCCAGTTTTAGATTGAAATCTCGGACGCACCATACAAATGATGGGAAAAATCTCTTGAACTCTCCGGAATCATCATGAAATTCTGATTGCTGCTCGCTCGCTTTCACTTTTATTTTCTCAGTAAGTTCTGTGACATAACTAGGAGAAGTTAAGGAGTAATATATATATGGATAACAAATATCTGTCACGTCTCCTCTGGGACCTGGTCTGGTGGCATCTGCTTCTCTCACCAGGCGCTGCAATATTTATTCTACGGGAGGCACTGGTGATGGAGAAGACGTCAGGACCAGAACTTCTGGGCAGTGCAAGCTCTGTCAAGCCACTGAGACTACGATGGCTAGAACCTGTGGTGCTGTCCGGTCTGGCAGTATGTGGGTGTATGTGCTGCTCACCTGGAGTTACCAGCTCTCTGCAATTGAACAATGCCGCACTCTATTGAAACTCTCGACTTCTGCTAGTAGCTGTCAGATATAGTTTATCTGGTTCAGTTCCTGCTTGCTTGACTATTCTGCTGTTGTCTAATCTTGCCCCATTCCCTGACCATTCTTTTGCATTCTGATTTTGTACCTTGACTGTCCTTCTGTGACCCAACTGTTCAAAATGTATCTACCCTGACATTTGATTTTACAGGGGAATCGGGAGCAGCATAAACCTTAGCAGGTAAGTTGATGCCACCAAATTTGGAGGATTCACCCCTGTGCTTTAAATAATTGAGGTCAAACTGTTTTTTTGGCCCTAAGCTACTTCTCTTAACTTCTCCACGCATGTATGTGCTTACAATGTGGAGAAGGGAGTAAGCAACTTCTGGCGGTGGATTATCCCCATCAAAAACAAAGTGATTGAGAATTTAAATTCATGTGATCCTTCTCTCCCCCAACATCATCTGTAAGAGAAGAGTCAGAAGGCATACATAATGATAAGATGATCGTTCGGTCCCTCGAAGTTGGAGGACTTGGTCAACTTTGACCTAATCTGTATGTGCATGTCCAGCGTAACAACGTGAACAATTTGTCATGGGGGGGTTGAAGTATTCATCTTTAGGGCTGACTATATGTATGTCTGTAAGGTGGAGCCATGATGACTCCGTATCGGGGGGGTTTAATGCACCAGATACTTCCAATACAGTAGATTTCCCATTAAGGTCTCGGAAAGGATACTGGAGTTGGTCCATGGCCTGCTGGTCAATTGTGCCTACACTGTTAAATACCAGGGTGCTGCTGAGTAGAACAGTGAGGGCAAAAATCCAGGAATCGTTCTGGCTGTTTCCCTGAAATTAAAAAAAAAAGGGATTTCTCAGGTTAATTAAAAGGGAACCTGTCATTGGATTCATGCTGCTCGAACCATTGGAGCCCGGTATATTTTGGTATGAAACGTGGTCTGAGACAACAAAGTATGAAACAAGACAATAGGGAGAGATATAATCAGTCCAGTCCTCGGATGGCTTCTCCCTGCTCCAGTTGATAGACCTCTATGTGCTCACATGGGACAGACCTTTCTATCGACTAGTGCGTGGACGCGAGAAGCCGGACTAGACTTGTCCTCTGCCTATAGTCCTGGCATCTCTTCAGACTATGTTTTGTTTTCAAAGCACTAAAGAATAGTTAGGATTATGACTCAACCATTTTATTTACACAGCTCCGTAGACCTAGTTCCTCAATGACTGCAGACTACAAACAAACTCAATCCCATAGGTTGGCTTTTTGAGGGCAGAGTTCAAATGTTGATAGGAATGTTGTCCCCGACTCTTCCCTTATCTACCGAATGCAGTTGGAGCACAGTGGAGTCACATCTGACTACAGGATCAGGGTTTGTTTGTAGTCTGTTACCATGGTGACACATAGAACTATGGATGCAAATGTATACTGCATCAGGTAACATATGTGGGTATCTATATCTGCATTTTTGTGTTTATTTTGGACCCAGACGCCCAATTATACAGCAGAATAAGTATTCATAGAGGCCTCTGTTGAGTTTGTTATGAATGTCTGGAGAAAGAGCTCGGAGCTGCTCTTGGCCGGGATCCCAGAGATTCCTATATATGGATCTGATAACTCCGGCTGCAGAAATGTTTACACTGACCTTCTCCACGTCGCCCAGTCCTTCTGTATCCAGCAGCACCAGGGTGTGGTCACGTTTCGCAGGGTGAGGGACGCACCACATCCAGATACCTTTAGTCATGGACTGGATTGTAGATCCCAAGGAAAAGCCTGAAGGGGAAAAGCAAAATTCTTATGGATTTTATACAGTAGAGAGTACAAACAAGACATATGGTCATATTCAGTGTGGGCCTAAAATACAACGCAGTTCTAGGAAGAAAAGACCCATTTGAAGGTCACTTCAATTCCAGTGGTGAAACGCGTCGGTAATCATTTTTTTCCAATAGCCCAACTCTCTTTATAACATCACCGCCCTACTTTCCTCTTCTCCGCTCAACAAATGTAAGTTTGTCACATGTTCTCACGTAGCATAAACGCTCCCCTTTTCTTCCCAATCACATTTTTTTAACAGTCCAAGCAAAGTGGATGGGATTTCTTAACCATTTAGTCCCATTGTGTTTTTTAAGGGAGCAATTGAACCGGGTGGTTTTTTTTGGACGGTTTTTTTTTTCAGTATAGGCTTTTATGGGGAGCCTGGGAAAAAATGCATTTGCAGTTTTCAGTTTAATCTTTTCTATTTTTCTACGAGCCCCTGAGACATTCCAGGAAAATGAGTAAGTGTACAAATATATACTGTGAATAATTCTTGGAATTTTTCAACCATATATTAATGGCTCATACACATTTTATAAAAGTAGTCCTAACCCAGCATTTTGGGCAGATCGACCAACCATCTAATGTGTATGGGAGTCTTGTGACTCTCCCCAGACAGAAAATGATGGGGAGTCTTACCATTATTATGTCCCGCCAGCTTGTTCATCAGATAAGACTTCCCGGTACGGTATTTCCCAACTATGCCCACAACAACCACCTTCTGGGTAAAGCGGGATAAAATGTTTAAGGCTTCTTGATTAACTTGGATTGTTCCATCGTCATGGTTCTCTATTAGACACACTGGGTACTCCATTTTTTTTTTATAACTCTGTGAATTAAAAAATAAAAAGTTAGAAATGTTACTTCCACTGTGGGCATTGTGAGGTTATGCCTACTTAGAAAATGCACTACTCTTGAGCTCTGGCTGTGTCTGGTACTTTATTTCGAGGCACAAGATTGCTGAATTAATAAACCATCATGTGCGGGGAAAGATGCGGGCTCGGCGTGTAAGCTTGCATCAAAGGCAAGAATATGACATAAATGTATGTCATATGTCATGAAGGGGTTGAAGAGATCTATCACCAGGTCACAAGTGGCCATATATTTGTTCTTTTATTATTACCACTGCTGCCCTGAGTATACCATTATTTACTTTAAATCCGATATACGGTTGCAGAGATATCGCCCTTTTTATTTAGTGCTAATTTTAATATTTTTTTTTACCAAAGGTGTGGTGCTTACACGGTAATAATGCAGAACAGTCTAAAGTCATGCTCTCTTGGTGAAACTGCCCTAACTAAAGTGACCAATGACCTACTAACCGCTAAGAGCAAGCGACACTACTCTGTCCTCCTCCTCCTGGACCTGTCTTCTACCTTTGACACTGTGGACCACTCCCTTCTGCTACAAATTCTCTCATCTCTTGGCATCACAGACTTGGCCCTATCCTGGATCTCATCATATCTGACAGACCGAACATTCAGTGTCTTCCTCCCCCTCACCACCTCCTCACTTCGCCCCTTGTCAGTCGGTGTTCCTCAAGGCTCTGTTCTAGGACCCCTACTCTTCTCCATCTACACTTTCGGCCTGGGACAGCTCATAGAATCCCATGATTTGCAGTACCATCTCTACACCGATGACACACAGATCTACCTATCCGGTCCTGACCTCACCTCCTTACTTACCAAAATCCCGCACTGTCTGTCTGCTATTTCAGCCTTTTTTCTGCTCCTTTTCTAAAACTGAACACAGAATTCATAATCTTTCCCCCATCTCACTCTAATCCTCCACCAGACCTATCCATCAATGTCAATGGCTGCTCACTTTCCTCAGTCCCACACGCCCGGTGCCTCGGGGTGATCCTCGACTCTGCCCTCTCTTTCAAGCCACATATCCAAGCTCTTGCCTCCTCCTGCCACCTCAAACTCAAAATTATTTCCCAGATCCGCACATTCCTTGACCGGGACACCACAAAAACCCTAGTGCATGCCCTTATCATCTCCCGCCTTGACTACTGCAACCTCCTACTCTCTGGCCTCCCCTCTAGCACTCTGGCACCACTCCAATCCATTCTACACTCTGCTGCCCGACTAATCCACCTGTCCCCCCGCTATTCACCGGCCTCTCCCCTATGCCAAGCCCTTTACTGGCTTCCTATCGCCCAGAGACTCCACTTCAACATCCTCACAATGACATACAAAGCCATCCACAACCTGTCTCCTCCATACATCTGTGACATGGTCTCCCATTACTTACCAACACGCAACCCCCGATCCTCTCAAGATCTCCTTCTCTACTCCCCTGTCATCTCTTCTTCTTCCCCCATACTCTGGAACTCTCTACCCCAACACATCAGACTCTCGCCTACCATAGAAACCTTAAAAAGAACCTGAAGACTCACCTCTTCCGACAAGCCTACAGCCTGCAGTGATCCTCAACCTAGTGAACTGCCGCACAACCAGCTCTACCCTCTCCTAGTGTATCCTCACCCATCCCCTGCAGATTGTGAGCCCTCGTGGGCAGGGTCCTCTCTCCTATTAGTGCCTTGTTTTTTGCTCATGTTTAATGTATTTGTCTACATTGCCCCGTATTCACATGTAAAGCACCATGGAATAAATGGTGCTATATAAATGTATAATAATAATAATAATAATAATAATAATATAGACCATAAAAATGACCAATAAATTTAAAATAAAATCAAGTATCTCTGCAACTGTATTGCGGATAAAAAAAAAAAAAAACCTTAGCATTGCAAAAAAAATAGCAAAAACTGTCCACTCTTGTCCTGGTCAAATACCTTCTTTAAAATGTATTGAATTTACTCCTATTTTTTACTTTCTAAGGTTTATTTCTTTCTAATTTTTTCCAAATTTTGCACCTTTTTTTGAAGTCTATTTTCTACTTATTCATCATTTTTTTTTCCCTCTGTCCACCATTGCGGAAAATCTGTTTGTTTTTTTTAAAAGTTACGATTTTTCATTTGCGACTTTTTTTCAAGAGTTGTAAACTTTTTGTGCAAGTGTACTCCAGTCTTTTACCAGGAGAAACTAATATGCCGTCCCCTACGGACGAGCTGCAATGTCAGGCACTTGGCACAAAACTCCGACTCTTATCTCTCCAGCATGGCTTCCTGAGCTAATCCGGGTCACACTGACTCAGGACTATGGATACAATCCTTTTCTCTACCCGTCAAGCTGCTAAATCCTCATCTATATTTTGAATATATTAAATTATATATTAATATGGAACTTTTTCGAAAAACAAAAAAAACTGCAGAAAAGTAATAAAACCCCTCTTACCGTGCAGAGAAGATCCTCCCGTCCGTGCTCCCTGCTCGGCTCTCACTGCAATTCTTTCTTCCTCTCTATTATATTATGAAAACTGAAAGTAAAAGTAGAAAATATTCCATTTTCTCCCCTCCCCCGTCACATAGACAGAAAGAGAATTGGTATTTTATTCTAGGAATACTGTATATAGCTGCTTTGTTCCAAAAACAGCGCCACACATGTGCACAGTTTGTGTCAGGTATTGCAGTTCCCATTAATAGACAGGAGCATAGCAAGGATCGGGGGGGTCCTGGGTGACTAAAAATCCCCCCTTTTCCCTGTCCTCCTATCTCTACTGCATACTTCTATCACTAGTGCCGTTCTGACCCCGTCTTGCTGAATGTTTTGAGTTTTCATTGCAAAAAGTCGCATAGTCCATTAAATTGATGAAGAATTTGTGCAAAAATTTTAGGAATGTATAAAATCACTCCAGGTGACTAGTATACATGTGCACAAGAATTTACTCCACAATTTCCGTTTTTTTTTTTGGTTTACGTTTTTTCCCTTGCCTTATTCCAAGAGCCATATCTTTAAAATGTTTCCATCCACATAGTCGTATGAGGACTTCTTGTTGTGAAAGATGAGTTGTACTTTTGAAGGACACCATTTATTTTATCATGTGATGTGCTGGAAAACGGAAAAAAAATCCATGGAAATTGCAAAGAAAAAGTGCAATTCCACAATTGTTTTCTTTGTTTTTTTTATTTATCATGTTCACTATATGGTAAAGCTGACCTGGCGATATGATTCTCCAGGTCAGTACGAGTACGCAGATACCAAACATGTCTATTTTTTGTTGTTGTTTTTTTAGGTGGTGAAAATGTTTTTGAAAATTTGTGAAAAATTCAAATTTCACTTGTTTTGCCGTTTTTCAGAGACCTGTAGCATTTTACATTTTTGGTTGATGGGGCTGGGTGAGGGCTTAGCTTTTGCACCCGGAGCTGACATTTTTATTTATACCATTTTGGGGTGGATTCGATGTTTTGATCGCCTTTTATTGCATTTTATTACAGTGTTGCGGCGGCTGAAAAAGGCTGAAAAACGTAATTCTGGTATTTCATTTTTTTTTCTCATGCCGTTTACTGATAAGATTCATTAATTTTTATATTTTACGGACATCGCGATACCAAATATGTGTATTTTTTTATTTTTTTATTTTGAATGGGGAAAAAGGTGGGTGATTTGAACTTTTAACTTTTTTTATTTTTTCATATTTGTATTTTTTTTTTTACTGGATTTAAAAGTCCCCTTAGGGGACTTGAACCTGTAATCATTCAATTGCTGTGAAAATCACGGTCTGTTATGAACACTGGTTACTGGCTCTCACAGGAGTACCATTATGCCAAACATGGAGGTCTTAGGTAGCTGTCATGGCAACCCATCGGCGCCCCACGCTCATGTCATAGGTGCCACAATGGGCACATGGAATGATGCGCCCCCTGACGGCACGCATTGAATGCTGTTGTCAGAGATTGATAGGTTACCAATCACAAACGGAGCTTCGATTGACCAGCGACTGTTAGAGGGAGATGACGGCTAAATAACAGCCACAATCTGATGGGTTCCGAGCCCACATCAAAGTCAGGAACCTGACCTATCATCACGTCAAAAGTGGCCACTTACTGCCTTTATTTTCTTCCTGATGCTCCACTGTGAGTTTTTTTTTTTTTTTTTAAATCCACCATATGATTCCAGAGATATGGTCCTTTTTTACATAGTGCTAATTTTTATAGTCTTTAAAAGGGGGCGGTGCTTACATGGGAATAATGCAAAGCAGATTTAAGACACACCCCTGAGGATCCTGTGATCCACGTTTCCTTTGGTAATGACCATAAAAATAGTACTAAATAAACAGCCAATATTTTTTTAACTGTATAGCTTAGTTAAAAAAAAAATAGATCAGTCAAGACAGCAGTAGGAAGAAAATCAGAGCAACAGCTGGTCACTTTTAGTTAGGTGACAGGTCCTCTAAATAATTAATTTTATTTTTTTTTGCCGCCCTTCTGATTACTTCAATCGGACAGTGCCGAGCCAGAGCGATAAAATATTGTGCAAGTTTTGAGTTTTAATATAAATGTATTGAACACCTGCCAGGGCCGTGGGGTACTCGGTACCGGGTCCGGTACTTAAAGGGGATGTCAAGGTGGCGGCGACCCTGTCCGTAATCCTGGGTACCCAGGTAAAAGGGAATGTCTGTGTTCGTGACGCCACCTGTGGTTCTCGGTCAGAGGTCCTCTGGGGTGATGTTATGGCAGTTAAGATAGTATAACTTCCCACAGGTGAAGTTGGGTCCCCAGGGCTCCTGGTGTGTAGATGGAGATGGTGGGTAGTGTAGAAAGAAACGAAGGACACAGGTTTGCAGTCTCTTTACCTAGTTTGCTGGAGACTTCAGGCAGCCACAGTCCAGGGCACCAGATCACAGGTACAGGCAGGGTCCGGCCGGCTTGGAAGCGAGTTCAGAGTCCCCTTTACCAGGTGGAGTTAAAAGCCTTCCTACTAGCACTGTGGTGTAGTCCCTTGCTGCCTGTGGCTTCTGTCAAGGTCCTCACTGTTCTCTCTGTCCTACTTAGGTGGGACACTAACCCGTATGACAGGTGGCTCGAGCCTTTTTACAGAGTCTCTATCACGACCCAGGCTCTATGCGCCACTGTGTCTCGTTGTGTTAGGGCGGGTGTTGTGAATTCTGTGGTCAAGCTCCCTCCTGTGGTCATGAGTGGTACTTTGGCTGGTTCTGTCTATGAGCTTCCTTTGGTGGATGTGAGTGGGGCTGCGGCTTCTGAGTTTCCTTCCTCAGGTGACGAGGTTAAGTCGTTAGGTGCTGCTCTATTTAACTCCACCTAGTTCTTTGTTCCTGGCCTCCAGTCAATGTTCCAGTATTGGTCTTGCTTTCTCCTGGATCTTTCTTGTGGCCTGTCTGCCCTGCATAAGCTAAGTTTTGCTTGTGTTACTTTGTTTGCTATATTTTCTGTCCAGCTTGCTATATTGGTTTTTCTTGTTTGCTGGAAGCTCTGAGACGCAGAGGGAGCACCTCCGTACCGTTAGTCGGTGCGGAGGGTCTTTTTGCCCCCTCTGCGTGGTTGTTTGTAGGTTTTTGTGCTGACCGCAAAGCTATCTTTCCTATCCTTGGTCTATTCAGTAAATCGGGCCTCACTTTGCTAAATTCTATTTCATCTCTGTGTTTGTATTTTCATCTTAACTCACAGTCATTATATGTGGGGGCTGCCTTTTCCTTTGGGGAATTTCTCTGAGGCAAGGTAGGCTTATTTTTCTATCCTCAGGGCTAGCTAGTTTCTCAGGCTGTGCCCGAGGCGCCTAGGTCTGGTCAGGAGCGCTCCACGGCTACCTCTAGTGTTGTATGATAGGATTAGGGATTGCGGTCAGCAGAGTTCCCACGTCTCAGAGCTCGTCCTATGTTAGTAACTATCAGGTCACTTTGTGTGCTCTTAACCACTAGGTCCATTGTGGTTCTGAATCACCTGTTCATAACAGTACTGGAGGACAAAAGTACTAATGCTTCTCAATAGAGGGAAAAGAAAAGTTCTGAGACCATTTTTTTTTCTCTGTACTGTGTTTTGTCTTTCTTTTCCCCTAGACATTTGGGTGGTTCAGGGCACAGGTGTAGTGATGGACATTAAAGATCTGTCTTCTTGTGTGGATCATCTCACTGCAAGAGTACAAAATATTCAAGACTTTGTGGTTCAGAATTCTATGTTAGAGCCAAGAATTACTATTCCTGATTTGTTTTCTGGAGATAGAGCTAAGTTTCTGAGTTTTAAGAATAATTGTAAACTGTTTCTGGCTTTGAAACCCCGCTCCTCTGGTAACCCAGTTCAACAAGTTAAGATCATTATTTCTTTATTACGTGGCGACCCTCAAGACTGGGCATTTTCCCTTGCGCCAGGAGATCCTGCATTATGTAATATTGATGCGTTTTTTCTGGCGCTCGGATTGCTGTAGGATGAACCTAATTCAGTGGATCAGGCAGAGAAAAATTTGCTGGCTCTGTGTCAGGGTCAGGATGAGGTAGAGATATATTGTCAGAAGTTTAGAAAGTGGTCTGTGCTCACTCAATGGAATGAATGTGCGCTGGCAGCAATTTTCAGAAAAGGTCTCTCTGAAGCCCTTAAGGATGTCATGGTGGGATTTCCTATGCCTGCTGGTCTGAATGAGTCTATGTCTTTGGCCATTCAGATCGGTCGACGCTTGCGTGAGCGTAAAACTGTGCACCATTTGGCGGTATTATCTGAGCATGGACCTGAGCCTATGCAGTGCGATAGGACTTTGACCAGAGCTGAACGGCAAGAACACAGACGTCAGAATGGGCTGTGTTTTTACTGTGGTAATTCCACTCATGCTATCTCCGATTGTCCTAAGCGCACTAAGCGGTTCGCTAGGTCTGCCACCATTGGTACGGTACAGTCGAAATTTCTTTTGTCCGTTACTTTGATCTGCTCTTTGTCATCCTATTCTGTCATGGCATTTGTGGATTCAGGCGCTGCCCTGAATTTGATGGACTTGGAGTATGCTAGGCGCTGTGGGTTTTTCTTGGAGCCCTTGCAGTATCCTATTCCATTGAGAGCAATTGATGCCACGCCTTTGGCCAAGAATAAGCCTCAGTACTGGACCCAGCTGACCATGTGCATGGCTCCTGCGCATCAGGAGGATATTCGCTTTTTGGTGTTGCATAATTTGCATGATGTGGTCGTGTTGGGGTTGCCATGGCTACAAGTCCATAACCCAGTATTGGATTGGAAATCAATGTCTGTGTCCAGCTGGGGTTGTCAGGGGGTACATGGTGATGTTCCATTTCTGTCTATTTCATCATCCACCCCTTCTGAGGTCCCAGAGTTCTTGTCGGATTACCGGGATGTATTTGATGAGCCAAAGTCCAGTGCCCTACCTCCGCATAGGGATTGTGATTGTGCTATCGATTTGATTCCTGATAGTAAGTTTCCTAAAGGTCGACTGTTTAATTTGTCTGTGCCTGAGCACGCCGCTATGCGGAGTTGCGTAAAGGAATCCTTGGAGAAGGGTCATAGTCGCCCGTCGTCGTCGCCATTGGGAGCAGGGTTCTTTTTTGTGGCCAAGAAGGATGGTTCGCTGAGACCTTGTATTGATTACCGCCTTCTAAATAAAATCACGGTCAAATTTCAGTACCCCTTGCCGCTGCTGTCTGATTTGTTTGCTCGGATTAAGGGGGCTAGTTGGTTCACCAAGATAGATCTTCGTGGTGCGTATAATCTTGTGCGTATTAAACAGGGCGATGAATGGAAAACAGCATTTAATACGCCCGAGGGCCATTTTGAGTACCTGGTTATGCCATTCGGGCTTTCTAATGCTCCATCAGTGTTTCAGTCCTTTATGCATGACATCTTCCGAGAGTACCTGGATAAATTCCTGATTGTATACTTGGATGATATTTTGGTCTTCTCGGATGATTGGGAGTCTCACGTGAAGCAGGTCAGAATGGTGTTCCAGGTCCTGCGTGCGAATTCTTTGTTTGTGAAGGGGTCAAAGTGTCTCTTTGGTGTTCAGAAGGTTTCATTTTTGGGTTTCATTTTTTCCCCTTCTACTATCGAGATGGTCCCTGTTAAAGTTCAGGCCATTTATGATTGGACTCAGCCGACATCTCTGAAGAGTCTGCAAAAGTTCCTGGGCTTTGCTAATTTTTATCGTCGCTTCATCAATAATTTTTCTAGTATTGCTAAACCGTTGACTGATTTGACCAAGAAGGGTGCTGATGTGGTCAATTGGTCTTCTGCTGCGGTGGAAGCTTTTCAGGAGTTGAAGCGTCGTTTTTCTTCTGCCCCTGTGTTGTGCCAACCAGATGTTTCTCTTCCGTTCCAGGTCGAGGTTGATGCTTCCGAAATTGGAGCAGGGGCTGTTTTGTCGCAGAGAGGTTCTGATTGCTCGGTGATGAAACCATGCACCTTCTTTCCAGGAAATTTTCGCCTGCTGAGCGAAATTATGATGTTGGCAATCGAGAGTTGCTAGCCATGAAGTGAGGAGTGGCCGAGGAGTGGCGTCATTGGCTTGAAGGAGCTAAGCATCGCGTGGTGGTCTTGACTGATCACAAGAACTTGACTTATCTCGAGTCTGCCAAACGGTTGAATCCTAGACAGGCTCGTTGGTCGCTGTTTTTCTCCCGTTTTGACTTTGTGGTTTCGTACCTTCCGGGCTCCAAAAATGTGAAGGCGGATGCCCTGTCTAGGAGTTTTGTGCCCGACTCTCCGGGTTTGTCTGAGCCGGCGGGTATTCTCAAAGAGGGGGTAATTTTGTCTGCCATCTCCCCTGATTTGCGGCGGGTGCTGCAAAAATTTCAGGCTAATAGACCTGACCGTTGCCCAGCGGAGAAACTGTTTGTCTCTGATAAATGGACGAGTAGAGTTATCTCTGAGGTTCATTGTTCGGTGTTGGCTGTTCATCCTGGAATCTTTGGTACCAGAGATTTGGTGGCTAGATCCTTCTGGTGGCCGTCTCTGTCGCGGGATGTGCGTTCGTTTGTGCAGTCCTGTGGGATTTGTGCTCGGGCTAAGCCCTGCTGTTCTCGTGCCAGTGGGTTGCTTTTGCCCTTGCCAGTCCCGAAGAGGCCCTGGACACATATCTCTATGGATTTTATTTCGGATCTCCCCGTCTCTCAGAAAATGTCGGTCATTTGGGTTGTTTGTGATCGCTTCTCTAAGATAGTCCATTTGGTACCCTTGTCTAAATTGCCTTCCTCCTCTGATTTGGTGCCATTGTTCTTCCAGCATGTGGTTCGTTTACATGGCATTCCGTAGAACATCGTTTCTGACAGAGGTTCCCAGTTTGTTTCGAGGTTTTGGCGAGCCTTTTGTGCTAGGATGGGCATTGATTTGTCTTTTTCCTCGGCTTTCCATCCTCAGACAAATGGCCAGACTGAACGAACCAATCAGACCTTGGAAACATATCTGAGATGTTTTGTTTCTGCCGATCAGGATGATTGGGTGTCCTTTTTGCCTTTGGCTGAGTTCGCCCTTAATAATCGGGCCAGCTCGGCTACTTTGGTTTAGCCGTTTTTCTGCAATTCTGGTTTCCATCCTCGTTTCTCTTCAGGGCAGGTTGAGTCTTCTGACTGTCCTGGTGTGGATACTGTGGTGGATAGGTTGCAGCAGATTTGGACTCATGTGGTGGACAATTTGACATTGTCTCAGGAGAAGGCTCAACGTTTCGCTAACCGCAGGCGCTGTGTGGGTCCCCGACTTCGTGTTGGGGATTTGGTTTGTTGTCATCTCGTTATGTTCCTATGAAAGTTTCCTCTCCTAAGTTTAAGCCTCGTTTCATTGGTCCATATAGGATTTCTGAGGTTCTTAATCCTGTGTCTTTTCGTTTGACCCTTCCAGCTTCTTTTTCCATCCATAATGTATTCCATAGGTCATTGTTGCGGAGATACGTGGCACCTGTGGTTCCATCCGTTGATCCTCCTGCCCCGGTTTTGGTTGAGGGGGAGTTGGAGTATATAGTGGAGAAGATTTTGGATTCTCGTATTTCGAGACGGAAACTCCAGTACCTGGTTAAGTGGAAGGGTTATGGTCAGGAAGATAATTCCTGGGTCTTTGCCTCTGATGTTCATGCTGCCGATCTGGTTCGTGCCTTTCATTTGGCTCATCCTGGTCGGCCTGGGGGCTCTGGTGAGGGTTCGGTGACCCCTCCTCAAGGGGGGGGGTACTGTTGTGAATTCTGTGGTCAAGCTCCCTCCTGTGGTCATGAGTGGTACTTCGGCTGGTTCTGTCTATGAGCTTCCTTTGGTGGATGTGAGTGGGGCTGCGGCTTCTGAGTTTCCTTCCTCAGGTGACGAGGTTAAGTCGTTAGGTGCTGCTCTATTTAACTCCACCTAGTTCTTTGTTCCTGGCCTCCAGTCAATGTTCCAGTATTGGTCTTGCTTTCTCCTGGATCGTTCTTGTGGCCTGTCTGCCCTGCATAAGCTAAGTTTTGTTTGTGTTACTTTGTTTGCTATATTTTCTGTCCAGCTTGCTATATTGCTTTTTTCTTGTTTGCTGGAAGCTCTGAGACGCAGAGGGAGCACCTCCGTACCGTTAGTCGGTGCGGAGGGTCTTTTTGCCCCCTCTGCGTGGTTGTTTGTAGGTTTTTGTGCTGACCGCAAAGCTATCTTTCCTATCCTCGGTCTATTCAGTAAATCGGGCCTCACTTTGCTAAAATCTATTTCATCTCTGTGTTTGTATTTTCATCTTAACTCACAGTCATTATATGTGGGGGGCTGCCTTTTCCTTTGGGGAATTTCTCTGAGGCAAGGTAGGCTTATTTTTCAATCCTCAGGGCTAGCTAGTTTCTCAGGCTGTGCCCGAGGCGCCTAGGTCTGGTCAGGAGCGCTCCACGGCTACCTCTAGTGTTGTATGATAGGATTAGGGATTGCGGTCAGCAGAGTTCCCACGTCTCAGAGCTCGTCCTATGTTAGTAACTATCAGGTCACTTTGTGTGCTTTTAACCACTAGGTCCATTGTGGTTCTGAATCACCTGTTCATAACAGGCGGGAAGGTGACGTGTAGTCCAGCTGTCCTGCCAGTTTCTGCTGTAAGTCTTGGCGTCCCTCACAACCTCGGTCTTCCGGCTACCGGTGTCTGTGCTCTGTAGGGCGGTAGGCCTGTTGCAGCTGTCCTCCCCAGTTCTCACTCTCCTGCGCTTCACTTCTCCTACACGCTCTCTACAAATCGTTCGGATTTCTCTTTCTCTCTCTTTCCAGGAGCTGCTTCAATTCTCGTGGCTGCACAGCCCCTCTGCTCCCTTCTCCTTTGTCTCTCTGACAGGAACTGACTACTACTACTCAGCTACTGCTTAGTTTCGCTACCGAGAGGGGTGACCTTGAGAAGGGGTCATGACCACCATGGTGTGTGCTGCATCACACTGTGAAGGAGACCAAGAGGCTTAGTCAATAAGTCTCACACGACATGGTGACGTGAGTCACATCATAGTGCAGGGCCGGACTGGGACTGAAAGTCAGCCATTAAATTAAATAGATAAATGTGTGCACAGCTCGTGGAGTGTGGTGCCCAGGTAGGTTCCAACACCTTAGTAATATGAAATGAAACCTGGCACTCAACTTGTACGTGAAATGCTTTCACGTATAAGTTGAGTGAAAGTCAGCCATGGCATTTGAAAGCCCACCTCAAGTGTGGTGATTGAGAAATATGTTCATGCCCTTGGGGGTTATGACTTATTCGGATGTATATCACATTTTCAAAATAAAAATTGCTGTAAATGGAGCACCCCCAGACGCAGAGCCGCGGGTTACTCGGTACCGGTCCTCTCTGGCTCAGTTCTAGGGTTGTCACGGTGGCTGGACCCGGTCCGTGACCCTGCTAAGGGCGTCCAATAAAAGGTGATACAAGTCTGTCAAGGTTTCGTGACTCCACCTGTGGTATTCGGTCAGGGTGACTGACGCTGCTCGGGGTTCACAGGGGTGATGTGATGGCAGCTAGATGGGATACCTTCCCACAGGTGAAGTATGTCCCCAGGGCTTCTGTTATGACTGGCAATCAGGCAACACAGCGTGCAGTAATCAGCGCACATACAGAGATCTGGCAATAACCCAAAACAATAGGACGAGCTCTGAGACGTGGAATCTCTGTAGACTGCAGTACCTGATCTATCCTCACACAACTGGAAGCAGCAGTGGATTGCGCCTATCAACTACCTATGCAACTCGGCACTGCCTGAGGAGCTGACTAGCCTGAAGATAGAAATACAAGCCTGACTTACCTCAGAGAAATACCCCAAAGGAATAGGCAGCCCCCACATATAATGACTGTTAGCAAGATGAAAAGACAAACGTAGGAATGAAATAGATTCAGCAAAGTGAGGCCCGATATTCTAGACAGAGCGAGGATAGCAAAGAGAACTATGCAGTCTACAAAAAACCCTAAAACGAAAACCACGCAAAGGGGCAAAAAGACCCACCGTGCCGAACTAACAGCACGGCGGTGCACCCCTTTGCTTCTCAGAGCTTCCAGCAAAAGATAATAACAAGCTGGACAGAAAAAACAGAAAACAAACTAGAAGCACTTATCTAGCAGAGCAGCAGGCCCAAGGAAAGATGCAGTAGCTCAGATCCAACACTGGAACATTGACAAGGAGCAAGGAAGACAGACTCAGGTGGAGCTAAATAGCAAGGCAGCCAACGAGCTCACCAAAACACCTGAGGGAGGAAGCCCAGAGACTGCAATACCACTTGTGACCACAGAAGTGAACTCTGCCACAGAATTCACAACAGTACCCCCCCCTTGAGGAGGGGTCACCGAACCCTCACCAGAACCCCCAGGCCGACCAGGATGAGCCACATGAAAGGCACGAACAAGATCTGGGGCATGGACATCAGAGGCAAAAACCCAGGAATTATCTTCCTGAGCATAACCCTTCCATTTGACCAGATACTGGAGTTTCCGTCTAGAGACACGAGAATCCAAAATCTTCTCCACAATATACTCCAATTCCCCCTCCACCAAAACAGGGGCAGGAGGCTCCACAGATGGAACCATAGGTGCCACGTATCTCCTCAACAACGACCTATGGAATACATTATGTATGGAAAAGGAGTCTGGGAGGGTCAGACGAAAAGACACCGGATTGAGAATCTCAGAAATCCTATACGGACCAATAAAACGAGGTTTAAATTTAGGAGAGGAAACCTTCATAGGTATATGACGAGAAGATAACCAAACCAGATCCCCAACACGAAGTCGGGGTCCCACACGGCGTCTGCGATTAGCGAAAAGCTGAGCCTTCTCCTGGGACAAGGTCAAATTGTCCACTACCTGAGTCCAGATCTGCTGCAACCTGTCCACCACATAATCCACACCAGGACAGTCCGAAGACTCAACCTGTCCTGAAGAGAAACGAGGATGGAACCCAGAATTGCAGAAAAATGGAGAGACCAAGGTAGCCGAGCTGGCCCGATTATTAAGGGCGAACTCAGCCAACGGCAAAAATGACACCCAATCATCCTGGTCAGCGGAAACAAAACATCTCAGATATGTTTCCAAGGTCTGATTGGTTCGTTCGGTCTGGCCATTAGTCTGAGGATGGAAGGCCGAGGAAAAAGATAGGTCAATGGCCATCCTACCACAAAAGGCTCGCCAGAACCTCGAGACAAACTGGGAACCTCTGTCAGAAACAATATTCTCAGGAATGCCATGTAAACGAACCACATGCTGGAAGAACAAAGGCACCAAATCAGAGGAGGAAGGCAATTTAACCAAGGGCACCAGATGGACCATTTTAGAAAAGCGATCACAGACCACCCAAATGACAGACATCTTTTGAGAAACGGGAAGGTCAGAAATGAAATCCATCGAAATATGTGTCCAAGGCCTCTTCGGGACCGGCAAGGGCAAAAGCAACCCACTGGCACGTGAACAGCAGGGCTTAGCCCTAGCACAAATTCCACAGGACTGCACAAAAGCACGCACATCCCGTGACAGAGATGGCCACCAGAAGGATCTAGCAACCAACTCCCTGGTACCAAAGATTCCTGGATGACCGGCCAGCACCGAACAATGAAGTTCAGAGATAACTTTACTAGTCCACCTATCAGGGACGAACAGTTTCTCGGCCGGACAACGATCAGGTTTATTAGCCTGAAATTTCTGCAACACTCTCCGCAAATCAGGGGAGATGGCAGACACAATGACTCCTTCCTTGAGGATACTCGCCGGCTCAGATAACCCCGGAGAGTCGGGCACAAAACTCCTAGACAGAGCATCCGCCTTCACATTTTTAGAGCCCGGAAGGTATGAAATCACAAAATCAAAACGAGCAAAAAATAACGACCAACGGGCCTGTCTAGGATTCAAGCGCTTGGCAGACTCAAGATAAGTAAGGTTCTTATGATCAGTCAAAACCACCACGCGATGCTTAGCACCCTCAAGCCAATGACGCCACTCCTCGAATGCCCACTTCATGGCCAGCAACTCTCGGTTGCCCACATCATAATTACGCTCAGCAGCAGAAAATTTCCTGGAAAAGAAAGCACATGGTTTGAACACTGAGCAACCAGAACCTCTCTGTGACAAAACCGCCCCTGCACCAATCTCAGAAGCATCAACCTCGACCTGGAACGGAAGAGAAACATCAGGTTGACACAACACAGGGGCACAGCAAAAACGACGCTTCAACTCCTGAAAAGCTTCCACGGCAGCAGAAGACCAATTAACCAAATCAGCACCCTTCTTGGTCAAATCGGTCAATGGTCTGGCAATGCTAGAAAAATTACAGATGAAGCGACGATAAAAATTAGCAAAGCCCAGGAATTTCTGCAAACTTTTTAGAGATGTCGGCTGAGTCCAATCCTGGATGGCCTGAACCTTAACCGGATCCATCTCGATAGTAGAAGGGGAAAAGATGAACCCCAAAAATGAAACTTTCTGCACACCGAAGAGACACTTTGATCCCTTCACGAACAAGGAATTAGCACGCAGTACCTGGAAAACCATTCTGACTTGCTTCACATGAGACTCCCAATCATCTGAGAAGATCAAAATGTCATCCAAGTAAACAATCAAGAATTTATCCAGATACTCACGGAAAATGTCATGCATAAAAGACTGAAAAACAGATGGAGCATTGGCAAGTCCGAACGGCATCACCAGATACTCAAAATGACCCTCGGGCGTATTAAATGCCGTTTTCCATTCATCTCCCTGCCTGATTCTCACCAGATTATACGCACCACGAAGATCAATCTTAGTAAACCAACTAGCCCCCTTAATCCGAGCAAACAAGTCAGAAATCAATGGCAAGGGATACTGAAACTTAACAGTGATCTTATTAAGAAGGCGGTAATCAATACACGGTCTTAGCGAACCATCCTTCTTGGCTACAAAAAAGAACCCTGCTCCCAATGGTGACGACGATGGGCGAATATGTCCCTTCTCCAGGGACTCCTTCACATAACTGCGCATAGCGGTGTGTTCAGGTACGGACAAATTAAATAAACGACCCTTAGGGAATTTACTACCAGGAATCAAATCGATAGCACAATCACAATTCCTATGCGGAGGAAGGGCATCAGACTTGGACTCTTCAAATACATCCTGAAAGTCCGACAAGAACTCTGGGATGTCAGAAGGAATGGATGACGAAATAGACAAAAATGGAACATCACCATGTACTCCCTGACAACCCCAGCTGGTTACCGACATAGAGTTCCAATCCAATACTGGATTATGGGTTTGTAGCCATGGCAACCCCAACACGACCACATCATGCAAATTATGCAGTACCAAAAAGCGAATAACTTCCTGATGTGCAGGAGCCATGCACATGGTCAGCTGGGCCCAGTACTGAGGCTTATTCTTGGCCAGAGGTGTAGCATCAATTCCTCTCAACGGAATAGGACACCGCAAAGGCTCCAAGAAAAATCCACAACGTTTAGCATAATCCAAATCCATCAGATTCAGGGCAGCGCCTGAATCCACAAACGCCATGACAGAATATGATGACAAAGAGCACATTAAGGTAATGGACAAAAGGAATTTGGACTGTACAGTACCAATAACGGCAGAGCTATCGAACCGCCTAGTGCGTTTAGGACAATTAGAAATAGCATGAGTAGAATCACCACAATAGAAACACAGTCTGTTCAGACGTCTGTGTTCGTGCCGTTCTACTTTAGTCATAGTCCTGTCGCACTGCATAGGCTCAGGCTTACTCTCAGACAATACCGCCAGATGGTGCACAGATTTACGCTCGCGCAAGCGACGACCGATCTGAATGGCCAAGGACATAGACTCATTCAAACCAGCAGGCATAGGAAATCCCACCATTACATCCTTAAGAGCTTCAGAGAGACCCTTTCTGAACAAAGCCGCTAGTGCAGATTCATTCCACAGAGTAAGTACTGACCATTTTCTAAATTTCTGACAATATACTTCTACATCATCCTGACCCTGGCATAAAGCCAGCAGATTTTTCTCAGCTTGATCCACTGAATTAGGCTCATCGTAAAGCAATCCCAGCGCCTGGAAAAATGCATCAACATTACTCAATGCAGAATCTCCTGGTGCAAGAGAAAACGCCCAGTCCTGTGGGTCGCCGCGCAAAAAAGAAATAATAATCAAAACCTGTTGAATAGGATTACCAGAAGAATGAGGTTTCAAGGCCAAAAATAGCTTACAATTATTTCTGAAGCTCAGGAACTTAGTTCTGTCACCAAAAAACAAATCAGGAATCGGAATTCTTGGTTCTAGCATCGATTTCTGATCAATAGTATCTTGAATCTTTTGTACATTTACAACGAGATTATCCATTGAGGAGCACAGAGCCTGAATATCCATGTCCACAGCTGTGTCCTGAAGCACTCTAATGTCTAGGGGAAAAAAAAGACTGAAGACAGAGCTAAGAAAAAAAAATGATGTCAGGATTTCTTTTTTCCCTCTATTGGAAATCATTGAAAGGTCTCCTTGTACTGTTATGGCTGGCAATCAGGCAACACAGCGTGCAGTAATCAGCGCACATACAGAGATCTGGCAATAACCCAAAGGAATAGGCAGCCCCCCACATATAATGACTGTTAGCAAGATGAAAAGACAAACGTAGGAATGAAATAGATTCAGCAAAGTGAGGCCCGATATTCTAGACAGAGCGAGGATAGCAAAGAGAACTATGCAGTCTACAAAAAACCCTAAAACGAAAACCACGCAAAGGGGCAAAAAGACCCACCGTGCCGAACTAACAGCACGGCGGTGCACCCCTTTGCTTCTCAGAGCTTCCAGCAAAAGATAATAACAAGCTGGACAGAAAAAACAGAAAACAAACTAGAAGCACTTATCTAGCAGAGCAGCAGGCCCAAGGAAAGATGCAGTAGCTCAGATCCAACACTGGAACATTGACAAGGAGCAAGGAAGACAGACTCAGGTGGAGCTAAATAGCAAGGCAGCCAACGAGCTCACCAAAACACCTGAGGGAGGAAGCCCAGAGACTGCAATACCACTTGTGACCACAGAAGTGAACTCTGCCACAGAATTCACAACAGGCTTCCCAGTGGTGTAGGTGGCGATGGTGTGAGGTGCAGTCAATAACGAGGACACAGGGTTGCAGTCTCTTTACCTCTTTACTGGTGACTTCAGGATCCAGAGCACAGTTAACAGGGCTATCAGAGACCGGCCGGTCCGAAGGCACATCCAGAGTTCTCTTTGCAGGTGGAAATCGTTGCCTACCACTAGCGCCTGTGTGTTATAGTGCTTCCCTGCTGAGCATTCGGGATAGTCCTCAAAACTTCTGTTCTCGTTCTTTCTCGTTCTTTCTAGTTCTTTCTATTCTCCGCCCCCCAGGTTTGTTATGGCTAGGACGCACCCATTTGACGGGTAGGCTCGGAGCTCTTCCGGGACCCTAGAGACGCCCCTCTGCACGCGTCCCTATGTCTGCTTAGGTGATGTAAGGTAGACAGCCAACCTATAATTAACTGTCCTGCGGTATTTGATGTAAGGCATAAAGTCAGTTAGTTCCTCGGTGTTCCGGGCACCGGCTACGCGCCTCACTAGGATGTTGCTGTTCTCCGGGCACGACTCCTACTGGCTCTCCTTTGTGCTTGATCTCGTTTCTCACTGTCCACAATATCCTTTGCTTCGTGTCCTTTCTTTGGATGCCGCCGCAGATAGTGCAGGCGCGGTTCCGTAACGTTCTATCCTTGTCGCTAGGTGCCTGCCAGGTTCCCACGCCTGACAGGGACCCCCCTGAATCTTCCCCCCGCAACACCCCCTGCCACAGGATGTTGCCTGAACAAAACCCAGTCAGCTTCTGTCTACCTTCCTATCCAACCCCTAGTTTTACCAGTGTGAGGAGTGGCCTAATAAATAAAACCCTTTGCTCCCCCTAGTGGCCGGAGTGTGAAGTGTAATGTGTGCTGGTGATACCTGGTCAGATGAACTCCTTCAGTGCGATCAGACGTACCATCACTCCCCTTAGTGGCAGAGCGACATTACTGCAACGACCAGGTCTCTGGGTAAACTGCACAAACTGCAGTTTATCATCTGCAGACAAAGCTGAATTGACGTAATGTAAAATATAAACTTCCATCTGGACTGTTCAATGTGTCTTCTCCTCCCGCCTCGGCCCATCGGCCGGTCTCCGGTGTTTGAATGGCAGGTCACAAATGTGAATCTGCACATGAGCCACCCACAATAATGATGGCACTGATGCGAAATTTCAAGACGGAAGCAGGTCACTGTAAAAGATGTGACATGTTATTCAAATAACGGAGGCAGGGAGAGGGACCAGGAAAAAAGGAGAAGACCAAGCGGACAGTTCGGTCCCTGTGCACTGAAAGCTTTCATTATTATGAAACGCTTGTCCATTAGGTAAAATTGTTTTTAAGTTTGCATAACCAGTCCAAAATTGGGCTGTTTCCCATTGTTCCTGACCAGGCACATTTTCGTCTTTTTTACGTCCATGTAGTGTAAAAAGGACTCGCGCTTCCGAGAACGAAGTCAGTCTAGGCGCACTGAACGATGGAGTGAAGATTGCTCGGTGCATACTGTTTAGCATGGTCTGACTGTGTGAAGAGGCTGATAGGTAAACATTTACCAATTGGCGGTTGTTTATCGCTGGGGTCGATCCGTGTAAGCACACCATTAGCCAATCATATCCAAATTTTGTGCACATGACAGGACTGTTTTCGAGATCACCTAAACTTGCACCTTCTAGACAGACTGGGTATAGATAATGAACATGCTGACTAACCAAGTCAGCTTCATCTCCTCTTTCATCCTTCATGTGCCTACCTTGAATGGAAAGAAAACAAGATCACGTGGGAGAAGGGTTCCCTGTACTGCAGAAGATATCAGGAATCACCAAATGGTAGAGCGGGCTGGTGCAGTTACAGGCCTATCTGGCAATTGCCAGCATTCCCTGCCATAGCGTCATGATGTTGTGGGCCCTAGTAAGCATCAGACGTGCCAAGGAGGCCAGGAACGGAAGTGAAAACCGGCTGCCAAGGAAGACAAGACTGGATGACAAACTAGGGCAGTGCTGGTTTTTCATCTCTAGTTCACAAAGTTAGCATTTTATAATTGAGAACATTGTACGTAGTTCCTGGCAGCTCTAAAAAATGGCCAGTCTATATGGTTACCAGATCCCAGTGGTTGCCCTGGCCTTCACGTTTCAACCCCTGTACAGTGATCTAATATTACACTGGGAATCCTTGAATGGGACCATAGGGTCAGCTGTTGTTCGGTGGTGCAGGCTGGCAGGAATGGTCAGGGAGATGGGTCAAAATTAAGAGGGCAAACAAGGTATTAAAAGAGGTCAGGTAAGAGAAAGGACAATAAACAAGCAGGGGTCAAAGACAGGAAATTTCACTAGAAAACCAGAGCTGGAAAGCAGGGTGGGTGAACCAGGCAAGGAGATCTGTGTCTGGCAGCTTCCAGCAGTACTTTGGGAGCTTTTGCAGGGAGTGGTGCTGTCAAATTCGCAAAAAGGGAGCTGATTACTACAACTGACAGCACACACACACATACTGCTAAACTGCATGGCACCAATAGCTCCATTCACACTAGCCATAGGAGGGACAAAGCCTGCGCTACCCAGAACTTCTGGTCCTGACGTCTCTGCCAACACTAGTGCCGCTAGAAGAATGAAGATGGCAACACATCTGGTAAAAGATGCAGACTTCGCATGCCTTGGAGGAGATGTGACACTTTCTTCTGTAAGTCAACTTTCCTCCTCTGTTCAAACCTGTTACCACTTAAAGAGGACTTATCACTTGCTCAAAATAAATGAGTTAAAACACGGTGAAAATCCTGGAGCTTCCCTGATTCCCACGCTTTTTTCCATTTTGTTCTGCATTGCTCCATTGCAGAGATATTCACATGTGTTGCTTTTGGAGACCAGTATGTGAAATCTCCTTTTCCAGAACAACTTTCTTCAAAGCTTTCTCTGTGGGCGTCCTTCCCCTCTCTCATTCAGACCCTTCCAATCACAGTTCGGTAGCTGATCTAGAAGTCTAGTAGTCGCATACACTATCGAGCTGTGAATGGTAGCATTATGCCCCCAGAGAACACTCCGAAGAAACACCCAGTTGCACTGCAAGTAGAAATTTCACATATTGCACTCCAGAAGTAACAAGTGTCAATATCTCTACAACAGTGCGATGCAACACAAAATAGAAAAGAGCATCAGAATTAGAGTAGCTCAGGTGTTTCTAAATTTATTTCAGCAAGTAACAGATCCTCTTTAAAGGGACTGTTTAATCCTTAGGCTTTTGCCTCCTAGTACGCAAAATCCACACGTACCATTGCTAATAGCTGTCTGCTTTGTTTTCTCTAACCAATCCATCCAACGAAGGCTAGTGTATCCATAACATTTAAAAGGACTGCCATGCATAGTCTCTGAGACCCCTTAAAATCCACTTTTGACAATTAGTGATGGTCACAGATGACCTCTTCCTCTACCTGCACAGTGACCTCTGCACAGGCCCCAGAGCATGTCTGCAACACTCTCCTACAGAATTCAATGTGTCATTTTAGGACAAAAAGAATTCTAACGCACAAGAAAATCTAAACGCAGCATTAAGAATGAACAGTCAGGTGATACAAATCATACCTCCTCCACCCCCGCAGAAACTGAACAGGAACTACACTGTCCACTGGCTAATAGAAGAAGTTCCTGAACAGAGGAACCACTCTCCATGAATACAGCCACCCTTTTAACAACATGAGCTAAAAAAAACACTCAAAAAGAACTTTTTGTCTTTTTGCATTGTGTTTGTAAAATCCTTTGTATCGTAGACCGAGAATTCTTTACAAGAAATAAATTAGGAGACTACAAGTTGGAAATTGTGGGAGTATTTCTAGAAATTCCGATGTATTCTCGTGTTAGTATTTTAGCCAGAGAATCCTCTTGCTTGGGAACTCCTTACTCTAAACAATACTGGGGGGTTGGAACATCCTGTATCCTGGTACTTTAAGCTCCTTCAACTTTTAGACCTCGTGAGATCCTACAAAGTATCTTACTCTCGCCTTCTTTTCTTGACATAAGACAGATTGTAAGTTACGTAAAACATGTTTACTGTCTCCTACATCACCCGGGGTCTCCAATCAGAGTCCGCCACATTATCCATCTCAGCTCTTAACCTTTCAGCAGCAAAAAACTTTCAAATTTATAAAAAAATAATTCAGAGAAAAGATAGCTATTAGAAGGCTCAATTTAATAATCACACCTTAAAACAAATATATGATGCGTTCTAGTAATGCCCAAATAACAGTCCTATACTCTGCACCATTTTAGACCTGAGAGGTGCCTAGGGGGCAGCGGTCTCAGGAATTCCCGGGACTTCTGGTTCCGCGAGGGATGAGGGTTTAAGTAAACCCAACCCAAAAGGGAGTGTTCTTGGGTTAGTCAGGGGCGGGTTCCTGGAAGAGAACAGGTGACTATTTGGGACATAGGACTTGACCATCCTGGGAATTGTTGGTAACTATCATGGTGCCCAATTAATACAACCATGCAGAGCTAAAATAAAGGCCACACAGTGGGTCCAGGTAACATGTTCGCATAGTGTTGATACAAAGAGCCCAAACTACTCTACGATATAAATTAATTATCGAAGAGCAAATTAATTCTTAGGACCCAGGTCCAGCATCCACGTCAGTACTCTGTGACTGCCTTCTACCTGCCTGCCTTCCCCACTCTTCTTTTGATTAACATCACACAAGACGGAAAATGGTTTTCTTTCTGCAACAAAAGAGTCCATTCTACTAACAGAAGCCAAAAGTTTTCCCTTTTGGCCTCGTTCTGGCTCGTATTTTTTCTACATTCAGTTTTTTTTATTGTATAGGAAAAGTGCACTGCAAAAAAAAATGTGTATCATATTTTTACAATTGATCCCTATAGAGGAAGGATGCCTAGGCATCCATCCTGACTTTGGCCACTGTCGGTCCCACACATCTTAATGATGTGCACAATTGCAGTTTGTACCTGACCTTAGCGTCACTGCTGCTGGAGATGGATTGCACTTGGCAACAGGCAGTGGGCAGCAAGTTATACAGAAGGTGAACACTTAGTAGCCGGGATTTTTCTATCTGGAAAATAAAGTGTTGAGCACCAGATGTTCCTAAAGCTGGTCATACATATTTCAGAACTGTCAGCCAAACTGTTGTTCAGCCGACCACTCTCTATCTTGATCTTCCATACACAGAAACGTTCAGCTCGGCTGGGTGCTCCTTTGTTCCAATGATGGAACGATCTTGAGTGACTTTTCTCCAAAAACATACAACAATTGCATTCCATCCTCCAAATCTTTATGTTCCTCAACACAATCTGTCAGGGGACAGTTGTGAGACTGCCATATACATTAGAAAGTTGCCCAATAGCACCGAAATCAGTGGCTTCAGATGATTTTTAGCTAATGCATATAGGGTCTGGTGACCATTTGAGAATGTGTCCTAATCATGTGATGGATACACAGCTGTATTGGGTGGTATATATGTAGGATGGTTATAAGATCTGTCAGAAACAAGCACCTGTGTGATCATTGCATGAACTTTGCTGAACCTGGAAAGTAGCTTTTTGAAGTGCTAAAACCTCGCTTTCTGCACCCCCAGGACTGTGACATGGAGGAAGAATGTCAGGGTTAACTAAGGTCACACGTGAAATTTTATATTTTGTGTGGGGTTAGGAAGAGGGGTGCAATATTTCATTTATTTTGGGGGGCATAAACAGCACTACATATATACAGTTAGTTTTCTGATCAACGTTGAAGTCTTTTTGGCCTTGAAAAGAAAGACCTCCCACAAACTGCTCCCACAAGGCCGAAATCTTCAATTGTCTACAATGTCTTGTGATGAAATATTAAGATTTTTCTTAACTGGAACTAAAGAGATGAATCCTCCCCCTGATAAACTATAGCCCATAGCATTATCCTCCTCCACCAAACTGTACAGTTGGCACCATGAAATCAGGTGGGTAATGTCCTCCTGACATTCACCAAACCCAGACTGGTCTATCGGACGCCAGATATAGAAGTGTGATCTGACAAGGTGAAACATGGACATGGGACGGCCACAAGACAAGGGGTACAGCCAGAGGCGTAGCTAGGGTTTTGGTCCAGGGGTGGCGAAGCTTCTGAGTGGGCCCCTAACCAGGTAACCTTGATTACAACTCGGTGACGCCTGTTATGAAAGGCAATTCAGAATCACAATGGACATGGAGGTCAGAGCACATACAGTGAACTGACAATAACCCAAAATAATAGAACGAGCTCTGAGACGTGGGAACTCTGCAGATCGCAATCCCTAAGCCTATCAAACCACACTAAAGGTAGCCGTGGAGCGCTCCTGACCAGAACCTAGGCGCCTCGTCACAGCCTGAGAAACTAGCTAATCCTGAAGATAGAAAAATAAGCCTACCTTGCCTCAGAGAAATTCCCCAAAGGAAAAGGCAGCCCCCCACATATAATGACTGTGAGTAAGATGAAAACACAAACATAGAGATGAAACAGATTTAGCAAAGTGAGGCCCGACTAGCTGAACAGAACGAGGATAGGGAAGATAACTTTGCGGTCAGCACAAAAACCTATAAAAAACCACGCAGAGGGGACAAAAAGACCCTCCGCACCGACTAACGGTACGGAGGTGGTCCCTCTGCGTCTCAGAGCTTCCAGCAGGCGAGAAAAACCAATAAAGCAAGCTGGACAGAAAAATAGCAACAAAATAACATAAGCAAAACTTAGCTTTGCAGAGCAGCAGGCCACAGGAATGATCCAGGGAAAAAAACAAGTCCCACACTGAAACATTGACAGGAAGCATAGATCAAAGCATCAGGTGGAGTTAAGTAGAGAAGAAGCTAACGAGCTCACCAGATCACCTGAGGGAGGAAACTCAGAAGCTGCAGTACCACTTTCCTCCACAAACGGAAGATCCCAGAGAGAATCAGCCGAAGTACCACTTGTGACCACAGGAGTGAACTCTGCCACAGAATTCACAACAGACGCCCCCTAATAGTGGAGGAGAACCTCAGCTGTTACTGAAGATAATCTCTATATAATGACCAACATGGATATTACCGCCATATGGTCAGTGGTAGATACCAGTCCTACAGAACATAGATCACAGCACAGTTACAGATAATGACTTACCGCTGACGTTCTTTATGATGGAGTCGTCACTTTTCCCGTCTTTTCCATCTGGCCCAGACCGACATGACAACTTCTTCCAGCAATGACTTGGCTGCAGAGAATACAACAAAGACACATTTCACTTCTCACATTCCAGCCCCATGACCATCTATTCCCAACCTGCACAAACTCCTCATCCTGCTGATACCCCAATACTGAGCCGCTGCTGCCGTATGTGTCCCTATTACTGCACCTGATACCCCAATACTGAGCCGCTGCTGCCGTATGTGTCCCTATTACTGCCCCTGATACCCCAATACTGAGCCGCTGCTGCCGTATGTGTCCCTATTACTGCCCCTGATACCCCAATACTGAGCCGCTGCTGCCGTATGTGTCCCTATTACTGCACCTGATACCCCAATACTGAGCAGCTGCTGCCGTATGTGTCCCTATTACGGCACCTGATACCCCAATACTGAGCCGCTGCTGCCGTATGTGTCCCTATTACTGCACCCGATTGTTGTGAATTCTGTTGTCAAGCTCCCTTCTGTGGTCATGAATGGTACTTCGGCTGGTTCTGTCCATGGGCTTCCTCTGGTGGTGGTGAGTGGGGCTGCAGCTTCTGAGGTTCCTTCCACAGGTGACGAGGTTAATTCGTTAGCTGGCTGCTCTATTTAACTCCACCTAGATCATTGCTCCATGCCACCTGTCAATGTTCCAGTATTGGTCTAGTTCACTCCTGGATCGTTCTTGTGACCTGTCTTCCCAGCAGAAGCTAAGTTCCTGCTTGTTTTTCTCTGGTTTGCTATTTTTCTGTCCAGCTTGCTATTTTGATTGTTGTCTTGCTTGCTGGAAGCTCTGGGACGCAGAGGGAGCGCCTCCGCACCGTGAGTCGGTGTGGAGGGTCTTTTTGCGCCCTCTGCGTGGTCTTTTTGTAGTTTTTTGTGCTGACCGCAAAGCTACCTTTCCTATCCTCTGTCTGTTCAGTAAGTCGGGCCTCACTTTGCTAAATCTATTTCATCTCTGTGTTTGTAATTTTCATCTTTACTCACAGTCATTATATGTGGGGGGCTGCCTTTTCCTTTGGGGAATTTCTCTGAGGCAAGGTAGGCTTTATTTTTCTATCTTTAGGGCTAGCTAGTTCCTTAGGCTGTGACGAGGCGCCTAGGGAGCGTCAGGAGCGCTCCACGGCTATTTCTAGTGTGTGTGATAGGTTTAGGGATTGCGGTCAGCAGAGTTCCCACGTCTCAGAGCTCATCCTATATTATCAGTAACTATCAGGTCATTCCGTGTGCTCTTAACCACCAGGTCCATTATTGTCCTGACCACCAGGTCATAACAGTACAGGTGGCCCAAAGTTTTTCCATTGGTAGATGTCATCATTATCATTCACACCGTAAACCTGACCGAAACCGGCATCCACCTGCCTCAACCGCCCATCGATCACGATGCATAGACGATCTGCGGAGAAAAGTGGTGAGAGAGACCAAGAAAAGCAAGTATCATGAAGATGGCTACGATAACGTTACAGGATGGAATTTACTATTTATGCAGTTGTCAGTTTCTCAGCTGATGATCTTTAGATATAAAAACTGTAGGACAAAATTTAGCTGCAACTCTTTTTTTTTTCATCTTCTATCAATGGGGGTCCAATCATTGGGGCCTCATGATTTCCATAAAGAAGGAGACGGGGCTCCTTCCTACAATAGATCTGTGCTCCATATCTGAGTTTCTTCTGAGCACAGGGGCAATTACTACCTCTACAACTCCTATAGTTATACCCCCGGCTCTGAGCAGCAAGGTCCTGCACAACTTTGTGGGAAAAAATAAAGTGAACCCAATACTCCATATATAACGATTTAATGTTAAAAACTGACTATTTTTGTAATGTACATCAATTAAAAAAGCCCTATTTTTAATTAAAGGGACCCATAACACAGTTTTCTCAAAACATTCGACATAGGATAGGAAAATATTAGATCAAATATGAAACCTGAAGAAAATTACTAAATAAAATATAAGACTACGAGACTAGTTAATATAAAAAAATATTAAATATTAACCCTTCTATATCAAAACCAAGAAGAAATAACGAGACGTTTGTCCATAGGTGACATCTGCAGTTCTCCTAGTAATTGCACAGAGGTTACCTGCAGCAGTGGCAGCTCCGATGCTCAGCAGTAATACACCGAGGATCTGGATCATGATGACTCCTTGTGTGATGTGATCTACTGCTGATTCTGCCCCTTTTATAAGCCGCCTGAACTCCTCCTCAGGTCACTTATCAATTTTGGAAATGGGATGATTCCTCACTCCACCTTAAAAAAAACCAAAACGATTATTTGTGGCATACTGGATACTGCTTCAAATCTGCAAGGAAACATCAAGCAGCGTGTGCATGAATTTTCGGAAATCTCGTTTACTTTATTGGTACTGTAAAATGCGGCAATTTTTGTTTTGTGCTTCAAAAATACGGAAAAAAAAATTGTTGGAGAAATGCAAAGTGTGAAAATACTTTTAGGCCACGTTTACTTCTGAAAACTTTCAGACTCTGCTGGCTCCATGTGTAGCTCCGTATGCCCGTCCTCCCCATCTGTAAATTGGACCAGACTTGAGCATGCTGCGATTTTTTTTTTCACATGGTCCTCTGTATTTATAACCCATGTTGACTGTCATAAGAATTAAAAAACTAGATTTCTGCGAGAACGGTATACATGCCAAAAATACGTTCCACAAGAACGATATACTTGCACAAGCTAAAAATACGTTCCACAAGGACGGTACATAAGCCAATAATACGTTCTACGAGGACGGCATACAAGCCAATAATACATTCCACAAGGACGATATAGAAGACCAAAAATACGTTCCGCAAGGACGGTATACAAGCCAATAATGCATACCATGAGGACGGTATACAAGTCAAAAATAAGTTCTGCAAGGATGGTATGCAAGCCAAAAATACGTTCCACGAGGATGTTATGCAAACCAAAAATACATTCCACGAGGATGGTATAAAATCCAAAAATACGTTCTACGAGGACAGTATGCAAGCCAAAAACACGTTCTACGTTCTGTGAGGACGGTATACATTTGTCCGAACGTATCCTAATAGCCTGACCTGAAATATGATATATATATTTAGTGAAGTTGTGATTTCACTGTAGGAGTCAGGTATAAGCACCTAATTAAAAGTGCCAATTTTCTGCCCGGCCGCTGCCCACGTATCTCATGAAACCCATGGCCCATGTGTTTCTTGAATGGCCTCCTTTCAGCTGCCTTCTCTGGAATATAGCTGACAAGAGGCTGCAGCTGGAGGCCCCATATGCCATAAAGCACAGGATAGCCGTCCTGACTCCTGACTTGTGCCTGGGCTCAGCTAGCCTCCTTCTCATCGGTTGTCAGCTCTGGGTCCCTTCTAGGGGTCGGCTGTCTGCATGGTGCTTCATACTCCTACCTCCTAAATGTAGCCTTAGTCCTCCCTGTATTCCACCTGGGGGCTTACCATCATAAAAAATAATCATAGGCAATTAAGTCCCCTCCCCCCTTTAGCACTAGGTCCATCCTCTTAGAAAAACACCTATTTGTGATCTATTTGTAGTGGGGTAAGCAGAAATCTAAACTCATGCAGCACCTCTCCAAAGTCTTAGCGATGAATAGTCTCTGCAGTCGTCTCTGCTCCTGCAGTGATGAGACATTGCGGCTGGAGACCTCTTATTTTTGTTAATCCTGGACCTGCCCTCCTTACTCTGTCCACAGGTCCACCCCCAGGGAGCAGCAGCCTGTTTCTATCCCTTCTTGTGCTCAGTTACTCCATTGAGGTCCAGTGGGCATGGTAGATCATATCTGTCCTCAGCGACCTTCTCCCAGTCTATCAACAGGGCTTCTTCCCAGTGATAGTCGTCTGAGAGCCGTTGGGAACAAAGACACTAGTCCGGACACCATTAAGTGGTTTCCAGGAGAAGCAAATGATCAAAGTGATCCAGATCTTCCGAGCGGCCTCCTACAGAGGTTTTTAGGACCTGCAGGGTGTATTGGACCAGAAGGTCATCCCTAGCTGTTCCAACCAACCTTTTACAACTCAATCTTTTTCTAAATAATTTGCATGTTCCTATTTGTTGATTTTTGTCCCCCTCTATTATTTCAGTTCTCATGTTTTTCTGGTAAACATAAGTGACTCGCCCACCAGGGCAGTGGGGATACTTGGTACCAGGTCCGGTGGCAGTTAATGGGGTGGTCATGGTGGCAGCGACCCAGTCCATGGCCCTGGGCGTGCAAGTAGATGGGAAAAGGTCTTAAAAGGGGTTTCGAATAAAGTTTATATTTGTGACGTCACCTGTGGTTCTCGGTTTTCGGTTGCTGATTAATAAATGGAGGACACAGGGTTGCAGTCTTTACCTGGTTTACTGTTGTTGTAGTAAGCCTCAGTCCAGAGTACCGGCAAAAGGTGCAAAAGGAGTCCAGGCAGCCTGAAGACAGGTGGAAACCCCTCTGACAGTTCAGTTTGGGAGCCTCCCACTATGCACTGGGCTATTAGTCCCTTGCTGCCTGTAGTGTCCTGACAAGGTCCTCGTTCTCTCCTGTCCTGGGACAGTACCTGCACAGCAGGCATCATGAGCCATTCCTCTGGGGTCTCGGCACACGTTGATTCTGGGCTCTATCAGCTGCTGTATCTCAGGTATTATGTGGGCAGGTTACTTTCAGCTCTCTGCCCTCCGGTTCTGCTGTGGGACTTGCAGTTCCACACAGCCTCGGGCTCCTGGTGCCCGGTGTTAGGTGTCGAGTTCCCGCCGCTGCACAGGGGGAATCTCGAACCATGTCCACTGCGGTCTCCCATTCTCCTCCAGCCACAGTGGAACCTACTCAGCAGAGATGTCGATCCCAGCGCCTGGCTCAAGCGGATACAGTGCGCTTGGGTACTGCTACCTTTCCAGGCTCTGCATTTGTAGCCCGAACTGTTCAGCAGCGAGCAGGCGTTTCAGGGACTAAGTCCTGCTTTTCCCACACTGAGCATGCCCACGGGACAACCTCCCATTGGAGGTCAGGGGTAACAAGCTCAGGTCCTGTTGCGGCTCCTATTGGAACATCAGGAAGATCCGGGAGCACTACTGCTATAAAAGGTTCGCATGGCCGCTCGGCCATGCGCTAGTGTAAACTTATTAACTTGTGTGTGTATGAATGCCTGTTGATGGATGAAAGCTCCGAATCATTCCCATCCCTAGTGCTGTTGCCTTCTCGCGAATGGTAGATCTACCTAGCCCGACAGTGCTATCCTGCACAATTGCACAAGTTGCTGAATTCAGTTAGCAGCATCCACCAGAGCGGCGCTGCATCCACTCATGTGCAGTAAATATCCACTGTAGTTTCCCTGGAACCGCAGTAGAAAAAACAAGCACAGTCACAGGAGTGCTGAGATGAAGGTTGAACTTCCACCTGATGAAGACGGGGTACCGTTGAAACGCATTGTGGTTTACACCAATATTTTATGTCCTGGCTTCATTTCAGCGCTCTTGTGACCATGCTTGTTTTTTCAAGTTTCGTTTGTTCCTTCTCGAAGCTGCACGGCTGGAGCTGCGTTGAATCCTGCTTTCCCTTTTCAATTCCCTTGCTGTCCTCACAGCGCTCCTAAGAGACCGCTATTTTCCTTACATATATAAAGAATGCAAGGCATAGTTGTAACCTGAGAGCCGGTGTCCAATAAAGCGTTCATTGGGATACCGTTGATCACGATGGGGAGGACTGGTCATCCTCTGATGTACTTGGCTCGCCAGCTTTGTGGGCCTGGTCGTCCTATTCCTAGGGGTTGGCACACTGCCCCAGGGGTCGCTCATTTAAATGGCAGAACCTTGCGATGTGTCCTGCCTGGTTGCAACGGCGGCAGATGGGTCATCCATCCCGATGATATTGGTCGTTGTCTCTTCCTCTGGTGGGTGGGATCCTCTTCTGTCGTCGCCAGAGGACGTCCTCCCAACTGGAAGCCAGCTGGATTTTCTCTTTTGGGGATTCCTGCAGGGACAGCATGGTTTTGGCTAGTGCAGCTACGCTTTTAGTCAGTTCCTGGATCTGGAGGTGCAGTCCTGCTGAGGGATCATCCAGGATCTGTGCGTCGGCCTCAACGGGGGCCTGATGAAAAGATGCCACCCCCTGGTGGTACGTGATTGTGGAACGCCTAGGGGGCACTGTGCGGCTGGGCGGTGGTTCATGTAGCACCCGGATGGCTCTGTCTTTAAAGGGAACCTGTCACCCCGTTTTTTGAGATTGAGATATAAATACTGTTAAATAGGGCCTGTGCTGTGTGTTACTATGGTGTATGTAGTGTACCCTGATTCCCCATGTATGCCGAGAAATACATTACCAAAGTCGGCGTTTTCGCCTGTCAATCAGGCTGGTCTGGTCAGGTGGGCGTGTTCACAGCGTTCTTTTCTTCCCCAGGTTTCCGTTGGTGGCGTAGTGGTGTGCGCATGTCCAAGGTCCGGATTCCCTGTGCCCACGTGAAGACACAGCGCGCAATCTGCGCTGTCATTCCTTTCATCGGTGCGGGCGGCCATCTTCCTGGGGCCGCGCGTGCGCAGATGTAGTGCTCTGCTGCACGGGGCTTCAGGAAAATGGCCGCGGGATGCCGCGCGTGCGCAGAAGAGATCGCGGCGGCCATTTTCCCAAAGCCGAGATGCAAACTCGATTGATTGACAGGCGAAAACGCCGACTTTGGTAATGTATTTCTCGGCATACATGGGGAATCAGGGTACACTACATACACCATAGTAACGCACAGCACAGGCCCTATTTAACAGTATTTATATCTCAATCTCAAAAAACGGGGTGACAGGTTCCCTTTAAAATGTGCAAAGTCCAGGTCAGGGTTTTGCAAGGCCAGGATGCGCAGCTGTGTCCTGTGGGTGCTGGACAGGAGTCCCTCGATGAATTGCTCCTTTAATAGCTTGTCCCCATCCTGCATGCAGTTAGGGTCAGCCTGTTTAATGGCCCGTAGTGCCTTGTAAGGAGGTTGCTGTCCCTGCTCCTTACCTGGAACCACTTAGTCAGACAGCTGGCTTGTCGGGGGGGGGGGGGAAGACTTTCTGCTCTGGACACTAGGGACCATGTGACGCCTGGGGCAGGGAGGAAGAGACAGAGGTGTGGTCAGAAAAGTGCGGGAGAGCAGAGCGCGCCAGAGAGAGGGGACAGCTGCACAGAGAGAGGGCAGGCTGCAGCATCGCGCTCCCCATGACAGAGTGCTCCCCGTGAGGGCACTAAGGCTGGAGTGAGAGTGGGGACTTGGAAGCCTCCATAATCTGAGAAGACTCTTCCCCTGACAGTGACTCTAGTGCAGCCCTGGTGACCACAGTGACAAGCAAAGATCCCTGAGTGTGATAAGTAACTGCCCAGTGTGTGTGTGTCATTACTACAGAGAAGCTGCCAGGCTTACAGAGACTCCTGCAGCAGTGACTAACGAGACTGTGCTACTTCCCGGTTTCAGTTTTACTTTGAGAAGAACAGGCTGCAGAGACTTAACCCCAGAGTTTCCAGGAAACAGAGAAGAGACTTATATTCCCTGGTCTCCGCAGTATCAGTACAGAGACTGTGATTCTTGGTGAGAGACTTAACAGTACGGAGCCCCTGATTCTTGGCTGTGCTGTAAAAGCTAAAGACTGCATCTTGTGAGTACATGAAAGTGGACTCTGCTGGTGACTGTACCCACGCTGGAATTAGGACCCTCCAGTCAGGACCTCCCTGGACTGATAAGTCACAAGAACACTCGTTAACCCTTTTGTTCTCGCTTAACTGTTTACTGTTTGATTTACCTCTATTAACCCCCTGTTTACTCCCTGCGAGGAGAATCTTACGCCTGTTAATAAATTCCCCTCAACAGTTGGTCTGTCTGTTCCGTGGTGACATACGCAACCCTGCACTCTATTACAGCCTCCTGGAGATTAAGAGCATAGTCCCATATGCTATCCTGTGCTCTTTGTTTGCACCCGAAAAACCTCATTTTGATTTCTGCAGCGGTGTGGGTGTCAAAAGTGGTTTTAAGTTTGACAAATATCTGCTTAACAGTTTCTTTTTCCATATCCGGCCACGATTTCACTTCTCTTTGTGCTGCGCCAATTAGTTGGCAAGTTAGAATGTTGACCTTTTGATCTTCTGTCAAGGTATATACACTTCAAATAGGCTGCAGAGCCTTTCTTCAAAGTCACTCAACGTATAGGACTCCCCTGAATATTGTGGCAGCCAGGCAGCTCCTGGTATAAATGGCATGGATAAGGGCATTATAGGAGCTGTTACTGGGGCCTGGGGGCATCATGGGGCCTGCGACTGTGTCCGCCGCAAGTTCTCCTCCCGGTTTGGACATGTCCCTTTCCCCCTTGCTAACCTTGCAGGGCTGACATCTTGCCACCGGAGTCTGCAGTGATCCCTCCTGTGTGCGGTAAGTCGCTCCTTCCGGGGCTCCCTGGCAACAATGACAGCAGTTACTCTCGATAACACCGACTAAGAGTATACAGACGTAGACAAAACTAAAAGTTAAATGCGAGCACAGTACAATGTGATTAACCCTTTCTATGCATATATCAATAAAACATCAGTGTAAGGCCAGTATTTTAGTAATCACCTATTCGGAGCAGTTTTCGAAATGTCTCTTACAGAAGAGGCCTTTTCTCCTAAGTAACTGGACCTCTATAAAGCTATTTATATATGTGCATATGTGTTCAGATTTAAGATGGTAGCAGTACATCCTGAAACTTGAGTTAGAAGGGTCCTTGCTGGGCTGAGTCCCGAATAATCAGAAATGCCATCTTGAAGCTCTTAGGGAATGCCAATCTCTCCAACACAGGGCTTCAATAAGTCATTAGTGAAAGAAACACCGTCCTGAAGCTCATAGGGAATGCCAATCTCTCTAACACAGGGCTTTCCTATGTACTTAGAGTTGAGGTCTCACATGGCCAGATATTATACACCAGAGGGGAAGTGAGGGACCGGATGTTATACACTGGGGAGCGAGGCGCAAGATGTTATACACCCGAGGGGGCGAGCGGTCGGATGTTATACACCGGGGGAGGCAAGGGAGTTTATGTTATACACTGGAGCTGATGGGGCCGGATGTTATACACTGTAGGCCATGGGGCCAGATGTTACACACTGGAGGCGATGGGGCCGGATGTTATTCACCGGAGGCGATGGGGCCGGATGTTATTCACCGGAGGCGATGGGGCCGGATGTTATACACCGGAGGCGATGGGTCCGGATCTTATACACCGGAGGCGATGGGTCTGGATCTTATACACTGGAGGCGATGGGTCTGGATCTTATACACCGGAGACGATGGGTCCGGATCTTATACACCGGAGGCGATGGGGCCGGATCTTATACACTGCGAGAGGCAATGGGTGTTGTGAATTCTGTGGCAGAGCTCCCTCCTGTGGTCACAAGTGGTACTTCGGCTGGTTCTCTCTGTGAGCTTCCGTTGGTGGAGGAAAGTGGTACTGCGGCTTCTGAGTTTCCTTCCTCAGGTGATGTGGTGAAGTCGTTAGGTGCTTCTCTATTTAACTCCACCTAGTGCTTTGATCCTGGCTTCCAGTCAATGTTCTAGTATTGGACCTGTTTCCTCCTGGATTGTTCCTGTGGCCTGCTGCTCTGCATAGCTAAGTTCCTCTTTGCTATTGTTTGCTGTTTTATTCTGTCCAGCTTGTCAATTTGTTTTTTTTCTGCTTGCTGGAAGCTCTGGGACGCAGAGGGTGTACCTCCGTGCCGTTAGTTCGGTACGGAGGGTCTTTTTGCCCCCTTTGCGTGGTTTTTGCAGGGTTTTGTGTTGACCGCAAAGTTACCTTTCCTATCCTCGCTCTGTTCAGAAAGTTGGGCCTCACTTTGCTGAATCTATTTCATCTCTACGTTTGTCTTTTCATCTTAACTCACAGTCATTATATGTGGGGGCTGCCTTTTCCTTTGGGGTATTTCTCTGAGGCAAGGTAAGCTTATTTTCTATCTTCAGGCTAGCTAGTTTCTCAGGCCGTGCCGAGTTGCATAGGCAGCGTTAGGCGCAATCCACGGCTGCCTTTAGTGTGGCTGGAGAGGATTAGGGATTGCGGTCAACAGAGTTCCCACGTCTCAGAGCTCGTTCTTGTTTTTTGGGTTATTGCCAGGTCACTGTATGTGCGCTGACCTCTATGTCCATTGTGGTACTGAATTACCTTTCATAACAAATGGGGTCACATGTCATGCACCGTGAGCTTCCAGAGGATTGTCCAGAATGTAAAAAACAGCGCCACCCCTGTCTTTGTGTGATAGTGCAGCTTGGCTCCAATGAAGGGAAGGGGGCTGAGCTGCAGTATGAACACGACCTCGTGGTATTTTTGGAGGAAAGTAGCCATGTTTTTCAAGGACCTCTTGCACATGCACAGCACATGACCACTAAAGCTAGAGAATGGCTACAGGCACGGACCACCAGAGCAGTGGTGCTGGAGCAGTGAACGATTTGAGGCTCAGTAATGCTTTATAACATTTCTGACAAATCCCACAATAACCCTTTTCATTTTATGACTGGGGGATTTTAGAAAAAAAATGAAGTTCTGACTTCTTTAAAGATCAGAGAAATAATCCGCAAACAATAACAGACCTTGTAGCGAGCGAGGACGTTATAATCAGGGGGACGAGGGTTCAGTTTGATTTTTTTTTTCGCCTACTCACAATGAAAGTGAAAGCCGTTAGGCCAGTATTTTAGTAATCACCTATTCGGAGCAGTTTTCGAAATGTCTCTTACAGAAGAGGCCTTTTCTCCTAAGTAACGACCTCTATAAAGCTATTTATATATGTGCATATATGTTCAGATTTAAGATGGTAGCAGTACATCCTGAAACTTGAGTTAGAAGGGTCGTTGCTGGGCTGAGTCCCGAATAATCAGAAACGCCATCTTGAAGCTCTTAGGGAATGCCGATCTCTCCAACACAAGGCTTCAATAAGTCATTAGTGAAAGAAACACCGTCCTGAAACTCATAGGGAATGCCAATCTCTCTAACACAGGGCTTTCCTATGTCCTTAGAGTTGAAGTCTCACATGGCCAGATATTATACACCAGGAGGGCAGTGAGGGACCGGATGTTATACACTGGGGAGCGACGGGCAAGATTTTATACACCTGAGGGAGCGAGCGGTCAGATGTTATACACCGGGGGAGGCAAGGGAGTTTATGTTATACACTGGAGCTGATGGGGCCGGATGTTATAGACTGTAGGTGATGGGGCCAGATGTTACACACTGGAGGCGATGGGGCCAGATGTTATACACCGGAGGCGATGGGGCCGGATGTTATACACCGGAGGCGATGGGGCCGGATGTTATACACCGGAGGCGATGGGGCCGGATGTTATACACCGGAGGCGATGGGGCCGGATGTTATACACCAGAGGCGATGGGGCCGGATGTTATACACCGGAGGCGATGGGGCCGGATGTTATACACCGGAAGCGATGGGGCCGGATGTTATACACCGGAGGCGATGGGGCCGGATGCTATACACCGGAGGAGATGGGGCCAGATGTTATACACCGGAGGAGATGGGGCCGGATATTATACACCGCGGGAGGCAATGGGGTCACATGTCATGCACCGTGAGCTTTTAGAGGATTGTCCAGAATGTAATAAACAGCGCCACCCCTGTCCTTGTGTGATAGTGCAGCTTGGCTCCAATGAAGGGAAGGCGGCTGAGCTGCAGTATGAACACGACCTCGTGGTATTTTTGGAAGAAAGCAGCCATGTTTTTCAAGGACCTCTTGCACATGCACAGCACATGACCACTAAAGCTAGAGAATGGCTACAGGCACGGACCACCAGTGCAGTGGTGCTGGAGCGGTGAACGATTTGAGGCTCATTAATGCTTATAACATTTCTGACAAATCCCATAATAACCCTTTTCATTTTATGACCGGGGAATTTTAGAATAAAAATGAAGTTCTGACTTCTTTAAAGATTAGAGAAATAATCCGCAAACAATTGCAGACCTTCTAGAGAGCGAGGACATTATAGTCCGGGGGACGAGGGTTCAGTTTGATTTTTTTTTTCGCCTACTCAATGAAAGTGAAAGCCGTTAGAGAAGCACGTAGACATTTCCTGGAAACTGGGAGTCTACTGGAAATAGCACAGATATCACAAACATGTGAATCTCTCAGATTAAAACCCTTCAGTGCTCAGCAATGTGGAAAATTCACATGCAAAGTGATTGGAGACTGGTTTCTTTAACTGTTTTCTGACCCTTTATTTTTCTCTTTTGCTTTCATTATTTCCACTTTTTCCGTCATCCCTAACTTTAACATTTCTCGGAACAAAAATAAATAAATGTTAACTCATTTTTATTTTTCCATTTTTCATTCAAGAGCCATGATTTTATTATTATTTTATTATGCGAGTCTTCATGGCCAAGCAGCTGCATGCAGCCTGACATCACCGAGCACAATGCCGACCGTCAGATATAGTGGTGTAAAACAGTCACCGTTGGACTTTGGGGATGAAACTTCTGTTTAATGTCTGTATACAAATCCCTTTTTACACTACCCAATGTTTTGGATTTTTTTAAGACTCATACTTCTGTCGATGTGACGTGAGTGCCATAGCCAACACCAGATGCAGGGTCTTGCTGGTGGACCTGGGAAAGGTGATAATAGGTCTTTCAAAAAAAATAATAATACTGCAGCCAGGGTAGAAACTTAATTGAATTAACTACGTCATTATGTAATTTTTCCATTTTCTCCTTATATTTTTCTAATTAATAATCAATGCCGAAGATTTCCAGGTCACACACGTGGTCCATCTGTCAACTGCACTAGAGTGGGACACACAGAGCCGGTGAAGTGACGTCTGTTCGCTCCATTGTGGAGCCTCTGGGGACAAATGAGGTTACAACGCTTAATTGAGGATAAAACTAATGATCTTTGGCGATTAAACCTGTCTGGAAACCTCATAAATGTGATTAGGATTGGCCACGGCTGACTCAAGTTCCGGAATCTTGGCTAATGATTTATTGGCCATGCTTGTAGACCTGAAGACACAAAAGAGCACAGTGAGGTCAAAAATACTCTGTTGTAAAAAAAAAATCACAGTAATAAGCAAGTGCTAGTCAAAAGATGGAAAAAACAGGGTATTTAGTTGATACTTTTTTTGCAAAAAATGTATACTAAGCTGCTCCACCAATCGTCAAGGTATACCCATACAGAGCAAAAAAAGTATCAACTAAATACCCTGTTTTTTCCAGCGTTTGACTAGCACTTGCTTATTACTGTGATTTTTTTTTTTACAACAGAATATTTTTGACCTCACTGTGCTGTTTTGTGTCTTCAAGTTTCTTGGTGGTGTGTGAACAGGTTTCTACAGACTCGTTCAATGTGCAAGTAGCCCATGTGTTTCTGGTTCTATAATTGTTCTCTTGTTTCTACAAGACTGGGGAGTCCATCACTCCTTATGGGTCATTTGCATCAAAGCTGTTCCATCCAGCATGTCCACATGGGTATTCCTTCTCTGAACCCTGCTTATACAGGTACTATACAGATGATCAGGTTTTTAAATACATCAGGTAGGGATTATATACATTAGGTAGGACTGCTCTATATGGGTATACTTTGACGATTGGTGGAGCAGCTTAGTATACATTTTTTTTGCAAAAAAACGTATGAACTAAATACCCTGTTTTTTCCATCTTTTAACTAGTACTTGCTTATTACTGTGATTTTTTTTCTACAACAGAGTGTTTTTGACCTCACTGTGCTCTTTTGTGTCTTCAAGTTTCTTGGTGGTGTGTGAACAGGTTCCTACAGACTTTTTCAATGTGCAAGTAGCCCATGTGTTTCTGGTTCTATGCTTGTAGACCTGTAGTATTTGGATTGGGCCCAAAACCTAAGGATGAATTTGGCACTAGTCACTGAAAGTTGCATAATCACCGACCCACCCATACAGCAGCCCATTGGTGGTCCTTGGTAAATTTGCAGTAGAAAGTCCTGCAAGAAAACAAAAACCCACAGGCTTCCCATATAGTCATCTGAACCTTGTCATGTGGGAAGGGGGAGATGAATAATGGGACACCCATCAGTATTAATGGAAGGAAAGGTGGTTGGAGGCCATGTCTTAACAGGCTGAATGACAAATTCTGCTGCCGGGAGGGAGTTTGATGTTGGACAGCGAGATGACCCGAGTATAGACTTGGAGTAAGCACGTATGGCTGCCTGAATAACTGGAGATGGTTGAGCTTCATATCTTTCTGCTCATTAGATCAGGCTGTTCCGGGGACGCGGTTACAGCAGCCACTCTCTATACATAGAGTAGACTGAACCCACACCGGGACCACACCCATGACAAAAAGACCGAGTGCTCCTGGGAAGAATAAAGTTAATTTCTTCCCAGCAGTGCAGGTCTGAGTGCCGGCTCTGGGCAGGGTCAAACTACTCTTAACCTGCAGATTAATACAATATCTGCAGGTTAATAGCATTTTTTCGCATGACAGGTTCCCTTTAAGGGTGACTAAGATGGAAGACATAGGGGACTTCAACATGGCCCAGGCTACCATTACATGCGGGAGTCAGGGAACGTGCACACTGGAAATTGCTCCATTTTAGTAGCATTGAAAGCACATTTAAATGGTTAAACAGCAGTGATCGGAGAAAGCTCTGGTCGCTGCTGTTATAAGGCAGATGCAAATCCACTGGCACTCAGATCCCAAAATACAATGGATGCAGCACGACCTTCAATAAAGCTTAGAAAGATACTTCATCCATGCCCAAGGTGTGCAACAGTTTGGCTCGAACACTTAAAGTAGGCTCAGTGTTACAGTCGGAAAAAAAAAGTTATGTTTCTTGGAAGAAAGGGATGAAAAAAAAATGAAAGTGAAAAAATTAAAAATGTTGGAAGGGGTTAACGAAAACAACTAGCAAGAAAAATCATGCACTAGTCTGCTGTAAGAAGGTGGAGGTGTTACCCATTTTCCCCCTTGAAGACATGCATCTTGTTGCAATGCATTATGACATTTGAATGATTAATAATCTGTATTGATAGTGATAGTCTTGGATATAACAAAACCTAAGTAGCTTATAGGGTTAAAAGTTGGGATTAGCCCAGGGTGGGAAGGGATAACGTGAAGGGACAGTGGTGAAGTTCCTGTCAGGAGTCAGATAGGGCCTAGCTTACAACTAGAGCAGACCTCCGGTCTGATTAATCAGCAGAGCTGCATGAATTGGATGTCAATAAAAGTGAGAGGAGACCGAGGCAAGAGATAGAGTGATCTGGAGTAGAGAAAAGAAAAAGTGTTAGAAGGAATTAGTGATTCTCCTGAGACGAGTTCTTGGCCAGGAAGCCTTGTGGGATGGTAGATAGTTATCTGACAGTCAAAGGATGGAGCAGCTCTGAGAAGGAAACTGGGACTAAGAGAGAGAGAGTGTCCCTTGCAGTAGCGTCCTTCCCCACCAGTGCACTAGCCAGGGTTAAGTGAGGTGACAGCTTGGGACCAGGTTTGTGACGTTGGCGGAGGGGAAGGACCCGCATAGGGCGTTAGGGGAGCTTAGGGATAGGCACAAGCTGAGTTATAAAGGTGACCCATCCCTCATTCCCTACTATTAGGGCCTTCCTCCCCTTTTCCCATACCATTGTTGGTACTTTCTGTGCCATCCACTGGACCGACCCTTGGGACGTGGAACCACTGGTTGAGATATAGGACTCTCGCTTACCAGTTAGTGGTGCTGTTGATGGGGACTAGGGAAGCTCCCAAAGTGCTGTGCTGGGTGGCAGTGAAGCTGCAGAGAGAGAACAGAGAGTGAAGTGACCTCAGGAAGTGTATGAAGAGGTCATATGTTCTAAGAGAAATGCCCACAAAGTGTTGAACCCGCTATCTACTGTACATACATCCCCATAGGTTATTGATAGTAAAATACAGTTTATTTTTCAGTGGTCTCCCTCATTGAACTCTAGAAGATAAGGTCTTGGCCAGCCAAGGTCAATGGCATCATGTGGTCTGCAAGAGAGTAACACTCTCACAGGTAAATTCCACACACCGAGCCAGGACCTTCAAATCCCTGTAGCGTGATGGGGCTTGGAAGACAAGTACCTTGCCCAGAGCTACCGCCCTGTGCCATGTTATGTTTGGTGTAGTCGGCAGGATCGAGTCTCAGAACAGAAAGAACGAAGGGATACGGAGAAGACTTGAGTTGCATGGAAGTTGGCAACCATGATGTGGTTTAAGATGGTGCCGAGCATGGACTTTAAAATGACTGTTAGTGGCAAAGCACAAGAAGGACCCATTGTGGGTGTAGAGGACATGAAAGGGCGCAAAGAACCGACCAGTCCTCCAGAGGTCCCACCTCTAGAAGGGAGTGTCCTAAGGTGAGACACCAGCTTACAGTGAGGAATGCCTGCCCGAAGAGGGTTGACATCCCCAACCAGGACCTTTATTTTCCTGTAGCGTGACGGGGCTTGGAAGAAAAGTACCTCGCCCACAGCTACCGACCTGTGCCATGTTACGTTTAGTGTAGTTGGCAGCATCGAGTCTCGAAACAGAAAGAGCGAAAGAATGCGGAGATGACTCGAGTTTCATGAAAGTTGTCAACCATGATGTGGTTTAAGATGATGCCGATCATGGACTTTAAAATGACGGCTAGTGGCCCAGCATGAGAAGGACCCATTGTGTATGTAGAGGACATGAAAGGGTACAAAGAACCAACCAGTCCTCTAGAAGTTCCACCTCTAGAAGGGAGTGTCCTAAAGAGAGACACCAGCTTACCATGAGCAATGCCTGCCCAAAGAGGGTCCACATCCCCAGCCAGGACCTCCATTTTCATGTAGCGTGCTAGGGCGTGTAAGACTAGTAGTAGTACCTTGCTCTGCACCATGTTACATTGCAATCTGCCTTTGGATACAACTTTTCACATGGCTGAACAAAGAGGCCTTAGCCGGAGATTCCTGCCGACGGCTGCTCTGTGTTGTTTCCAGTAAGTTCCCTGTTTCCAGTAAATGTCTCACATCTTCTCTACCTACTTTTACTTTCATTGTAAAAGAATGCAAAATAAAAAAAGACTCAATGTGAACATTCGCCTCCTGGCCCTCGTGGCTACACATTCTCTGCTGATTATTTCTCTGATCTTTAGAGAAGTAAAAGCTTCTTTTTTTTAGCTCCAAATCCCCAACACAGACATAAAATTCAAAGGTTTTTTGTGGGATTTTACAAAATATTCTTTATGTTAGTGAATGTTGTAAAATAAAAAACTAAGCATTATTTACTAATAAATCCCCTGCCACCCCAGTACCACAGATCTGGTGGTCCGCACAACGTCTTAATCATTGAATTCAGGATTTTCATTGAGTCCTATTGCCCCCAGTGTAAAATATTCAGCCCCTCCCAGGGGCAATGCACCCAGAAACAGAGTATACATGTCCATAGAGATACACTGGATATATAATGCATTTCTAAAGATATTTTTCTGCTCGTTTTCTACAGGTCTACTTCTGTGTAGTTTGGAAACCTGTTTCCGTATCCTCTGCAGTGTGAAGCTTGGCAACGGAGCCTGGAGCTAAGTTACTTGTTTATTTACCTTATCTGTCTCGTGCTTGTCAATATCCCGTGTTTGTACCATCTGCAGTGGTGAGGCTAGCGTCCTTCCCCCACCAGTGCACTAGCCAGGGTTAAGTGAGGTGACAGCTTGGGACCAGGTTCGTGACGTTGGGGGGGGAGGACCCGCATAGGGCGTTAAGGGAGCTTAGGGATAGGCACAAGCTGAGTTATAATGGTGACTCATCCCTCATTCCCTACTATTAGGGCCTTCCTCCCCCTTTTCCCATATCATTGTTGGTGCTAGCTGTGCCGTCCACTGGACCGACCCTTGTGGTCATGAAAATTGGCCACAGAGACATATATATCTCCTCTAAGAAAAAGGACGTGGAACCACAGGTTGAGATATAGGACTCTCGCTTACCAGTTAGTGGTGCTGTTGATGGGGACTAGGGAAGCTCCCAAAGTGCTGTGCTGGGTGGCAGTGAAGCTGCAGAGAGAGAACAGAGAGTGAAGTGACCTCAGGAAGTGTATGAAGATGTCATATGTTCTAAGAGAAATGCCCACAAAGTGTTGAACCCGCTATCTACTGTACATACATCCCCATAGGTTATTGATAGTAAAATACAGTTTATTTTTCAGTGGTCTCCCTCATTGAACTCTACAAGATAAGGTCTTGGCCAGCCAAGGTTTATGGCATTATGTGGTCTGGTCTGCAAGAGAGTAACACCCTCACAGGTAAATTCCACACACCGAGCCAGGACCTTCATTTCCCTGTAGCGTGACGGGGCTTGGAAGACAAGTACCTTGCCCACAGCTACCGCCCTGTGCCATGTTACGTTTGGTGTAGTCGGCAGGATCGAGTCTCAGAACAAAAAGAACAAAGGGATACGGAGAAGACACGAGTTGCATGGAAGTTGGCAACCATGATGTGGTTTAAGATGGTGCCGCGCATGGACTTTAAAATGACTGTTAGTGGCACAGCACAAGAAGGACCCATTGGGTGTAGAGGACATGAGAGGGCGCAAAGAACCGACCAGTCCTCCAGAGGTTCCACCTCTAGAAGGGAGTGTCCTAAAGAGAGACACCAGCTTACAGTGAGGAATGCCTGCCCGAAGAGGGTCCACATCCCCAACCAGGACCTTCATTTTCATGTAGCGTGCTAGGGCGTGTAAGACTAGTAGTAGTACCTTGCCCTGCGCTACTACTAATAAATCCCCCGCCACCCCTGTACCACAGATCTGGTGGTCCGCACAACGTCTTAATCATTGAATTCAGGATTTTCATTCAGTCCTATTGCCCCCAGTGTAGAACATTCAGCCCCTCCCAAGGGGCAATGCACCCAGAAACAGAGTATACATGTCCATAGAGATACACTGGATATATAAATGCATTTCTAAAGATATTTTTCTGCTCGTTTTCTACAGGTGTCTGCACCAAAATATGCAATACCAATCTCCTCCGGTTACTATGTGTTTGCTGCATTTCTTTTATGCCTTTTCCCCCTTATTTGATGGTTTTTTGGTGCAGATATGAAGCAGAGTTTTCAACGCTTTTTTAATAGAAAAGAAAAGCTTTGATTCTGAGTTTTAAACTGCAGCAGACGTTTTTTTCAGAAGAAACCTACAGAGAAAAAAAGCACCAAAACCACAGAGATCAACAGAGTCTTCAGACCACAGAGGGCGGAGATTTCATGGAATCACCTCCATTTTTCTTGGAAATTTAGACCTTGTTCACATGTAGCCTAAATGCTGAGTATATTCTGCTGCTTGTTTTACGAGATCTGCCCCTCTTTCTATTGTTTAAAAGTTGGGTGGTGTGTAGCTTGTACTCCATATGCACCCCCACATATAGCCTGCACCCCATATGCTCCCCCAAATATAGTCTGCACCCCATATATAACTTGCACCCCATATGCACCCCCACATATAACTTGCACCCCATATGCACCCCCACATATAGCCTGCACCGCATATGCACCCCCATATATAGCCTGCACCCCATATGCACCCCCACATATAGTCTGCACCCCATATGCTCCCCCACATATAGTCTGCACCCCATATGCACCCCCACATATAGCCTGCACCCCATATGCTTCCCCACATATAGTCTGCACCCCATATGCACCCCCACATATAGCCTGCACCCCATATGCTCCCCCACATATAGTCTGCACCCCATATGCAACCCCACATATAGCCTGCACCCCATATGCTCCCCCACATATAGCCTGCACCCCATATGCTCCCCCACATATAGTCTGCACCCCATATGCACCCCCACATATAGTCTGCACCCCATATGCACCCCCACATATAGCCTGCACCCCATATGCTCCCCCACATATAGTCTGCACCCCATATGCACCCCCACATATAGCCTGCACCCCATATGCACCCCCACATATAGCCTGCACCCCATATGCACCCCCACATATAGCCTGCACCCCCACATATAGCCTGCACCCCATATGCACCCCCACATATAGCCTGCACCCCATATGCACCCCCACATATAGCCTGCACCCTATATGCACCCCCACATATAGCCTGCACCCCCACATATAGCCTGCACCCCATATGCACCCCCACATATAGCCTGCACCCCATATGCTCCCCCACATATAGTCTGCACCCCCACATATAGCCTGCACCCCATATGCACCCCCACATATAGCCTGCACCCCCACATATAGCCTGCACCCCATATGCACCCCCACATATAGCCTGCACCCCCACATATAGCCAGCACCCCATATGCACCCCACATATAGCCTGCACCCCCACATATAGCCTGCACCCCATATGCACCCCCACATATAGCCTGCACTCCATATGCACCCCACATATAGCCTGCACCCCCATATGCACCCCCACATATAGCCTGCACCCCATATGCACCCCCACATATAGCGTGCACCCCAAATGCACACCCACATATAGCCTGCACCCCCACATATAACTTGCACCTCATATGCACCCCCACATATAGCCTGCACCCCATATGTTCCCCCACATATAGCCTGCACCCCATATGCTCCCCCACATATAGCCTGCACCCCATATGCACCCCACATATAGCCTGCACCCCATATGCTCCCCCACATATAGCCTGCACCCCATATGCTCCCCCACATATAGCCTGCACCCCATATACACCCCCACATATAGCCTGCACCCCATATGCACCCCCACATATAGCCTGCACCCCATATGCACCCTTTACCTCACGTACCTCCTCACACAGCCTGCGATCCCATGATGTACCCCTGTTCCCCAATTACCTGTTGCCAGTGCCTCCTCCTTCCCAGGAAAACCCTTAATCACTTGTAATCTTTAGTATGGCTCCACCTATAAGTCACATGGGCGTGGTGTAATCACTGGTCCTTCCATTGAGGCAGGGAGCTGATCGGCGCTCTTCTGCCCATGCACGCTCAAAAAAAATAAAGACGGCGGTTTTCCTCCCACTAAAGGTAAGAAAAGGGGGGAAGTTGAAAAAAAATTGTTTGTATTTTTAAAATCTTCCTTCATAGTGGCACCGCCATATACAACCTGCCGCCCTAGGCACCTGCCCCAGGTTCCTAAGGAAAAATACGGCCCTGGGTGTAATTGAATTCAATTTGAATTTTACAAAAATCGGCATTCGGGGAAACACAGAATATTTGTAATTTGGGTCCATGCAGAGTCAGCACAATGACAATTATTGGCCATCTTTCTTTTTTCAAACCATATTAAAGCCAAAAGTCACAGTCCAGCACGAGCGGCGATGATCCTAGATGAGTGATGGTTAAGGGCAGAGTGATTTCCCCCAGATCTTGTATTTCTTATGCTTCGGAATCTGGAGAGATCCCAGAGAACTTACATTTTTGCAAAGGATAATTTCTCTGTAAGTCCAGTTTTTAGGAACTATCCGAAAACACACAGAGCAACTTTTGCACTTTTTTTTTTTTTTTTTTTTTTTAAACCTACTTGATTGCCTTTTATACACATGAAGACTCCCACAATCCTTTGCAGTATTAACTATTTAATGTCGGTGGGGCTGTAGCTTGGCCTCCTACAAGGTGAGAGCAGACACATTGGCTGTGGTTGGGGCCAGTGAAGGTAATGGAGTGTGATACACAGTGACACTGGTATTTACGCATATTGGTGTAAATATTTTACTTTTGCGTTGATACATTGTTTCCAGCTAAATAAAAAAATGGGGAGGCTGGCTGCTGGGGGAGGGGGGACTGGTTTTGTTAATAAAAAAAATAACTCGAATTGTTTTTGGGGGCTCAGCATTCAGTAAATGTGGTAAAAATGAACCTGACTACATGATTCAGATCAGCCCAACTATCTCTAAGCCAAATTTTACAAATTGTAAAACTTTCAAAAACTCTAAAAAACAAAAAAAAAACTCTATAGTCTTTTTGTTTTGAGGCTTTAAAAAAAAAAAAAAAAAAAAAGTTATTTTCTAATTTGAAAAAAAAAATTAAGAAAAAATTGCCATTCCGTGAGGCCAAGTTTTCCTTCTTTGTGTTGCAAGCTGTAGTTTTATTAATCTGATTTAAAAATAAAAAAATAAAAATTATATATATATATATATATATATATATATATATATATATATATATATATATATATATATATATATATATATATATAATTTTTTTTTTTTTTTTTTCTGTAATTTACAATAATGGATAGAATGTGATCAGAAAATAGAGTTTTGGAATGTAATAATGAAAACTAGAAACAAATCCCTACAGCATTCTTAAGGCTGAATTTGCACGTTTTGACAGGTGTTTTGCTTGTGTGTTTTTTTTTTTTTTTTTTTTAGTTTTTTTTTTTTAATTTCTGCTGACCAAACCTGAGCCGGTGGAGAAATTTCAGACTACCGCAGATCCCCCTATAGACAGTGCAGTGGAGCCGGAGATCGTGATGTCCCGTAATGGCTGTCCTTCCTCTTCTGTAGAACCCCACTGACGATGGCCCCGCTCCTTCCTATGCCGCGGCCGATCTGCCTGATAGAAAATGTTGACGGGAATACGCTGGTTCTCAATAAAGAAGCCGAGAAAATCCTTCTGGAAATCTCACAGCCGGTGGTGGTGATCGCAATCGTAGGAAAATACCGGACAGGAAAATCTTATCTGATGAACAAACTGGCCGGGAGCAGAACGGGTGAGTGATAAAGGCGAGCGCCAAACATGTCCTATGTATGGAGAATGTATGATCGGGGGTCCGGTCACTGATCGGGGGGGAGCGCCACTCATCCACAGAGGTCACATGTCCATGACCGACCACTGCTCCACTCATTGTCTATAGGAGACCGGTCATACATGGACATTACTGCTCCACTGACCCGGGAACATGTCCTGTTATCTGCAGGAAGAGCGCCGGTAAGTAACAAACGGCGCCATTCACTGTCCTGTACTGAAATTCCCTCTACACCAGGATCAGTAAATATTTACATCTGTTACTTACCAGCGAAAACAGGGAATGATATTATCACATCATCTGCAGCAGCAGCGAGAGCTCCCAGAAATATCACACTAATGTATAGTTATGTACATACATTACTGATCCTGAGTTACCTCCTGTATTATACTCCAGAGCTGCACTCACTATTCTGCTGGTACAGTCACTGTGTACATACATTACATTACTGATCCTGAGTTACATCCTGTATTATACCCCAGAGCTGCACTCACTATTCTGCTGGTGCAGTCAGTGTGTACATACATTACATTACTGATCCTGAGTTACATCCTGTATTATACTCCAGAGCAGCGCTCACTATTCTGCTGGTGCAGTCACTGTGTACATACATTACTGATCCTGAGTTACATCCTGTATTATACTCCAGAGCTGCACTCACTATTCTGCTGGTGCAGTCACTGTGTACATATATTACATTACTGATCCTGAGTTACATCCTGTATTATACTCCAGAGCTGCACTCACTATTCTGCTGGTGCAGTCACTGTGTACATACATTACTGATCCTGAGTTACATCCTGTATTATACTCCAGAGCTGCACTCACTATTCTGCTGGTGCAGTCACTGTGTACATACATTACATTACTGATCCTGAGTTACACCCTGTATTATACTCCAGAGCTGCACTCACTATTCTGCTGGTGTAGTCACTGTGTACATACATTACATTACTGATCCTGAGTTACCTCCTGTATTATACTCCAGAGCTGCACTCACTATTCTGCTGGTGCAGTCACTGTGTACATACATTGCATTACTGATCCTGAGTTACATCCTGTGTTATACCCCAGAGCTGCACTCACTATTCTGCTGGTGTAGTCACTGTGTACATACATTACATTACTGAACCTGAGTTACATCCTGTATTATACTCCAGAGCTGCACTCACTATTCTGCTGGTGAACATAAATGGTTTTATCATTTGTCTCCAGGTTTTCCTCTGGGATCCACCATCCAATCAAAGACTAAAGGGATTTGGATGTGGTGCGTTCCTCACCCTCAGAAATCCGGACAGACACTTGTCCTCCTGGACACTGAGGGTCTCGGTGATGTGGAAAAGGTGAGTTACAGCCTCTGTCTCGTCTCCTATCGGTCAGACATTGATCAGTCTCTTGTCTCCTCCGTCCCTGTCCGGTGTTGTGGATCAGCAGTAATCTTTTCCTCTTCTCCTCTTTTCCTCTTCAGGGCGACTGTAAGAACGATGCCTGGATCTTCTCCTTGGCCGTCATGTTGAGCAGCTCCTTGGTGTTTAACAGTTTGGGGACGATTGACCAGCAGTCTATGGAGCAGCTGCAGTATCCGAAATACACTTTGGGAACATACAGTATCATTTGACTTTTATAGATGACCTGTCCCTTGCTATATAGAGGTGTATAAAATATCTATATATAGTCTAAGGGGTACTTCCGTCCGTCTGTCTGTAACAGAAATCCCGCGTCGCTGATTGGTCTCGCCAGCTGTCTGTCCTGGCTGCCGCGATCAATCAGCGACGGGCACAGTCAGGCCGAGAATTAGTCCCTCCCTACTTCCGTCCAGTCAGTGCCCGGCGCCCGCATACTCCCATCCAGTCACCGCTCACACAGGGTTAATGCCAGCGTTAACTGACCGCGTTATGCCGTGGTTAACGCACTCCGTTACCGCCGCTATTAACCCTGTGTGTCCCCAACTTGTTACTATTGATGCGGCCTATGCCTCGGCGGGTGAGTATATAACTATTTTTTTATTTTAATTACACGGTGAGTGGCCGGGCCCGGGCATAGTGATCTATGTGTACGGTGGCCCCAGCTGTGCGGAGTAGTCGTGTATCATATGAAGCTGTATGGGACTATTTACTTCTATGGGCTGTGTTATATACTACATGGGCTGGGTTATTTACTGCGTGGCCTGTGTTAACGCATCGGGTATTCTACAACATGTATGTCTATAGCAGCCGCATAGTATATAGCACATGCCCCATAGTACGCCTATATACTACGTGGCCTGTGCTATATACTATGTGGCTGCTATATACATACATATTCTAGAATACCCGATGCGTTAGAATCCGGCTATATATATGTATTCTCATTTAAAGATTTTTTTTTCTGTATTTTCATGACTATGAAAATTGTACATTCACACTGAAGGCATCAAAACTATGAATTAACACATGTGGAATTATATACTTACCAAAAAAGTGAGAAACAACTGAAATCATGTCTTATATTCTAGGTTCTTCAAAGTAGCCACCTTTTGCTTTGACTGCTTTGCACACTCTTGGCATTCTCTTGATGAGCTTCAAGAGGTAGTCACCGGGAATGGTCTTCCAACAATCTTGAAGGAGTTCCCAGAGATGCTTAGCACTTGTTGGCCCTTTTGCCTTCACTCTGCGGTCCAGCTCACCCCAAACCATCTCGATTGGGTTCAGGTCTGGTGACTGTGGAGGCCAGGTCATCTGGCGTAGCACCCCATCACTCTCCTTCTTGGTCAAATAGCCCTTACACAGCCTGGAGGTGTGTTTGGGGTCATTGTCCTGTTGAAAAATAAATGATGGTCCAACTAAACACAAACCGGATGGAATAGCATCCGCTGCAAGATGCTGTGGTAGCCATGCTGGTTCAGTATGCCTTCAATTTTGAATAAATCCCCAACAGTGTCACTAACAAAGCGCCCCCACACCATCACACCTCCTCCTCCATGCTTCACGGTGGGATCCAGGCATGTAGAGTCCATCCGTTCACCTTTTCTGCGTCGCACAAAGACACGGTGGTTGGAACCAAAGATCTCAAATTTGGACTCATCAGACCAAAGCACAGATTTCCACTGGTCTAATGTCCATTACTTGTGTTCTTTAGCCCAAACAAGTCTCTTCTGCTTGTTGCCTGTCCTTAGCAGTGGTTTCCTAGCAGCTATTTTACCATGAAGGCCTGTTGCACAAAGTCTCCTCTTAACAGTTGTTGTAGAGATGTGTCTGCTGCTAGAACTCTGTGTGGCATTGACCTCGTCTCTAATCTGAGCTGCTGTTAACCTGCGATTTCTGAGGCTGCTGACTCGGATAAACTTATCCTCAGAAGCAGAGGTGACTCTTGGTCTTCCTTTCCTGGGGCGGTCCTCATGTGAGCCAGTTTCATTGTAGTGCTTGATGGTTTTTGCCACTGCATTTGGGGACACTTTCAAAGTTTCCCCAATTTTTCGGACTGACTGACCTTCATTTCTTAAAGTAATGATGGCCACTCGTTTTTCTTTACTTAGCTGCTTTTTTCTTGCCTTAATACAAATTCTAACAGTCTATTCAGTAGGACTATCAGCTGTGTATCCACCAGACTTCTGCACAACACAACTGATTGTCCCAACCCCATTTATAAGGCAAGAAATCCCACTTATTAAACCTGACAGGGCACACCTGTGAAGTGAAAACCATTCCCGGTGACTACCTCTTGAAGCTCATCAAGAGAATGCCAAGAGTGTGCAAAGCAGTCATCAAAGCAAAAGGTGGTTACTTTGAAGAACCTAGAATATAAGACATACTTTCAGTTGTTTCACACTTTTTTGTTAAGTATATAATTCCACATGTGTTAATTCATAGTTTTGATGCCTTCAGTGTGAATGTACAATTTTCATAGTCATGAAAATACAGAAAAATCTTTAAATGAGTAAGTGTCCAAACTTTGGGTCTGTACTGTGTATGTGTGTATGTGTGTCTATCTATCTATCTATCTATCTCTATTGTCAGGTTGGCGCCGTTATACTGATAATTTGGTGAAGAATCTGTCTTGTGGTTCTTGTGTAACCAGTGTTAGAAGTTTTCAGTTGATGAGATGCCTGCGCTCCGGGTCAGGACTGTAGGCAGAGTCTGATCTCCCGGCTCTAAAGCCAGCCAAACCAAGGAAAGACCTGACCACAGGCCGCTCCAAAGCAGTCTTTCTCTCTGCCTCTTTGATGAGGAACATGTTTGTGCTTTGGGATGGCCCGTTGGCTGGTCTTTCCTTGGTTTCTCTGGCTTAGAGCAGGAAGATAAGACTTTGCCTCCAATCTCAACCTGTAGCATGGGTATCTCATTAAGTGAACACTTCTAACACTGATTACACAAGAACCACAAGACAGATTTCTTCACCCCAGGTTTCATTTTAATCAGTTTAACACTTCCAACCTGACAATGCCTGTAGTTTACTTAGCAAAATTCTGCTGACAGGGTTACTTTAATGGTCATCAGAGGAAGGTATTCTATGCTGAATGCGCTTGAGGAAAACATCAAGATCTGCTTTTAAGTAATCACGGACCAATGACGTTCTTGAAGGGAAACAAGTCTGGAGACACTGCAGGACCTGGTAGCACATTTTGATCAAGCAGGCTCCTCACAGTAACACGAGCAATTTTTCTTTCTTTTTTTTTTTTTGTTTCTCTATGCACCGCAAAGTTTCTCCTATCCGTTGCAATACTTATCAGAGCGCACACTGTCTGGACACTGATGCAATCAATTTGCTGATTTTTCACGGACCCATAGACTTGTGAGGGGGACTTTCATCTGTGACTCCAATCAAAAACAGATGGGTCTTCTGTTTTATCTGCACGCATTGTCCACAAAAATTCAGATGTCTGAATGAGGCCTTTTAGACCAGAATTTTTTTCTATTTCTTCACCAAATCGATCACCCATTCACACTTTCCTTGACCCCAGTTTCCCAGTTATGTCACTGAACTGACAAAGCTGATCAAGCTAAAATCGTCTACTAAGGAAGACCACAGCGGGGAATATAAGAGATACATGCCATCCTTCACCTGGTGCGTCCGAGACTTCACTCTGACACTGGAGAAGAATGGAAAAGCAATAACGGAAGATGAATATCTGATGTCTTCTCTGGAGCTCAAGAAAGGTAATAGAATTACAAAATTAGTTTATTTTTCTCTTCCCTGTAGGAGAAGGGATGGGGAATTAAGACTCTTTTTAGCATCCTGTAATCAGACTGTATGCTATGAGAACGCACCGACTAACAATTTTGGTTCCAGTGAGGTTAAAAAAATAAAAATAAAAATTAACTCCTGTCCTGAACCGGGGCCAGCTCCTCTGTAGTCATTGATCAGGATGCAGCAAAACGCGCGTCGGGGTGAGTGCCACACTGTCTGCAGAACCTATTCTGATCCAGGTACTAGTCATTTCCCCAGCTGGATATCTTCACACATCTATACATTTTATATGTCAAGCGGTGATGGATTGTGATGGCGTGTGCGATATAGTATCAACACTTTGAATACTAATTTAGGATATGTCAAATCATTGACAGCATATTATTGACTTCCAATCCATCCCAGTGTTGGCATCTCTTACAATTTTGATTGTATACATTTTTTGGAGTGATTATTGATTTTATGCTATGTGCACACGTTCAGGAATTCAAGCAGAAATTTCCGGAGAAAATCCGGATATTTCTGCCAGAATTCCGCAACAATTCTGCATGCAGAATTACCGCGGTTTTACCGCGGAATTACCGCGGAATTTGCGCGGATTTTCCCAAAAATTTCTCACTGCTTAGCCAGTGGGAAATCCGCGCAAATTCCGCAAAATTAATGGACATGCTCATTATTTTTCCGCAAAGCGTTTTTTGCGCGGAAAATAGCGCAGCATGTGCATTAAAATTGCGGAATTCATGTAAAATGATAGGATGCATAAAATATGCGGATTATTTGCGGATTTATAGCGTTTTTATAGCGCAAAAACGCTTAAAATCCGCAAATAATCCGGAACGTGTGCACATAGCCTTACACTGCTTTGCATCATCTTTTCTCCTGGCATTTGTCCTGCAGCTATATTTGATCTTATGCAGAACCCTTTCAGGTTCTGTGGCCTGTTGTGTTTTCTTTGCCAATTTTTCATGTTTAGACCTTTCAATCCGGTCAATTGTATTGGTTCCCACAGAATATTGAGGAGAATGAAGTATGCACACATCCTCCAATTTACAGTATGAGCCCCCATAGCCTCTCTATATACAGTAACTGGCCCATATACAGTATGAAAATCCCACACAGCCCCTTTATATAGTCTGAGCCCCCACATAGACTCCCTATTTACCATATGAGTACCTCACATAATCCTCTATATACAGTGTAAGCCCTCACATAGCCCCTTAAATACAGTGAGCCCCACCTAGCTGCTAAAACATTAGCCCCTTATTTACAGTGTGAGCCCCCACACTGCTTCTATATACATTGAGCCCCCACATAGCCTCTATATAGAGTATTATCCCCCACAAAGCCTCTATGTATAAGCCCCAACATTGCCTCCTATATACAGTATGAGCCCCCACATAGCCTCCTGTGACATGCCTAGTGTCCAGTGTGTGTGGCTACCATAGGAGGTGACTCTGGAAAAGCTTGTCTGCAGGATTCACAGCTTATCTGGGTTGGCATAATGGATATTAACTACTCTAATTTATCTATTCAAGGTACTGACGAAAAAACCAAAACTTTCAATTTATCCCGTGACTGCATTCTGCACTTCTTCCACGAACACAAATGTTTTGTATTTGACCGGCCGGGATCAAAGAAACAACTTCAGATTTTAGAAGAATTAGAAGAAAGCGAATTGGAAGAAGAGTTTGTGGAACAAACTAAAAGATTCTACAGTTACATGATGCATCACAGTCGTGCGAAATCCCTGGCTGGAGGAGCTGAAGTAACTGGGAGAAGTAAGTTATATAAATGTAGACTATGTTCCAAACAAAGTCCTCTTATTGGATTGTGATAAACCTTCAATTTGATGATCGTTTTGTACAAAATTGTTTTGCCTCCAAAAATACTACAAACTGCTCTCCACTAAGTGGCACCCTTCTGTCCATCTTGCAACTTGTGGCTGGTTTTCAATCAGTTTCTAGAAGCAAAGATGCCCCAAAAAAACTGAAGGCTGAGCAGAGAAACAAAAGTAACCTCCCCTCATGTTCTTTGGTCCATCAAATTGCATAAAAGGATAAGAGGGGGGATTTACTTTAGGAAAAGTAAGCTATTTGACATAGCAGGAGCTGTTACACAAAGGGGTCTCTCTTGGTGAGGTGGATCCTCCTAAGGTCAGGGTGAGCACACGTGCCAAGGTTGTCTCTGCAACAGGCAGGTACAGAATGTGGCGGAAAAGCTAGAGTTTCTGGAAGCCACGTGTGGACACGTAGAGAGAAACTTAGTCTTGAGACGTACTGGAAGCTGCAGGCGGACAGGAGACTTACTGGAAGCTGCAGGCGGACAGGAGACGTACAGGAAGCTGCAGGCGGACAGGAGACGTGCAGGCGGGCCCATAGAGGCAAACAAGCATTTGAGATCTTCCACTGATGGGTAGCAAGATTACTGGAAACTCATGGACAAGAAGCTAGACAGCCAAGAAACATCATGATGACTGTGGACTGGAACTGTGCACAGTCAACTAAGAGTTACTATCAAGTCTTAATACAAAGACCCAGGTGTGTATCTTGGGAGGCCTTATCTAGGCCCAGGAAAAGCAACACATAGGAACACGCCAGGATACTTGCAAATCCCAATGTGGAGCATGATACAATCTAATGGACCAGAGCTTATGCTTAACTGGAGCGATGCATGGCAGGGAAAGGTAGACACAACTCCTAATGTACTGATATAGAATGACCCACTCAAATAGTAAATGCAAGTTACAGATTATAAGAAGCTCCTAAATGCAGTAGACTGGTATGTGCACTAAATGCTTGAGGGCAACATGAGTCTTTTTTTATTCAACAGTTTTTTTGTGAAAGGATCGCTACGATTTAAATGCCATTTTCCCTTAATGTTGGCAAGTAGATGACATACTAATACAAAGCATGTAGTATATATCTTGCAGTCTTTATTCATTAAACTTTCCACCCTTCCTTGCTTGCTTTTATCTATCAATGTATTTTGGGGGTTTATTTATGGCTTTATGGAAACCAAAATAACCTAAATCAAGTCTGTGGAGCAAGGACAGTCTGCTGTAAACCTTGAACTTGTGTGAGCAAATGTTTTGTTGGCAATTTCTGTAGAATACACAAATAGGGATGAACATAACGGCCATATAACGCTAAATATGGGAATCTAATATTGTCTGTATCTTTCAGTGTTAGCTGTTCTCGCGGCCTCGTATGTGACAGCAATTCAGAGCGGAACAGTCCCCTGCATGGAGAACGCAGTCCTGGCTCTGGCCAAGATAGAAAACACCGGAGCTCTACAAGACGCAATGTCCAAATATCAATGTGAGATGGAAAAACGTGTTCTGAAATTCCCAACGGAGACACAACAAGAGTTCCTGAACATGCACATGGAATGTGAGAAAGAGGCCATTGTGGTCTTCATGGGACGTTCCCTCAACGATGAGGATCAGAAATATCAAAAGAAGCTGAAGGTCAGTCGCGAGAATACAAAATGAATCCATAATAATAATAATAATAATAATAATAATAATAATAATAATAATAATAATAATAATAATCCCTTCCTTTAATATTGACTCTCCTGAAACTCCAGGCTCCATAATCGAAAACAGGTGGCTGCACTGATCACGAAAACCAGTTCTTCCTTTATTTGAATATTAATATCTGTAAATTTTACCATTTTATTTACAATTTTTATTAAGTGTCAGATACATAGCCGGGGGGTGATCACAATGAACCCACCATTGTGGTCACTTAGACACAGATGACACCAGAGATATTAAACAGATCTCACCGCTGCCTCCAATCGTCATGACAATTATGCAATTGGCTGCCGAGTGATGGACGAGGCCGTGGCTGCTTCCACTACTAGGCCGGTTATTTGTGAACTCAGTGACTGTATGGTGTATATACACCTCTGATTCGAACGCAAAGGATATATGTTAATACCCTGGTATGGTCACTGCCAGCTTCACAATGGCAAGCTACTCGCTGCCACCACAAATCTTTTATATAGGCTGACTGGACACCCGTTACATGTAGCATTTCAGTTCAGGGGTGCGGTTTACAGAACAAGAGGAACAGAGATATTAAAATTAATATTTAATCCAGAAAGATGGGCAGTGCTTATAAAAATATACAAAGATAATGCAAAATGGGAACAAAACAAAATATATATATAATTTGAATAAAATTAAAAAGAGTAATGAAAGAAACTTGCTAAACCTGGTCACAGAAATCGCTCGAAGCTTAGCAGAGGAAAGCATTCCTCCTGATCTGGAGAAAGGACACTCGCGCAGTAAATGGTTTCCCAGAATGACAGACCCAAACTCAGTTTCTGCTTTATTAGCTTTAGGTTACGCCCACACGCCTCAACTTGATTACCTCACATTGGGGTTGATTGTAGGTTGTTCTCAGCCCTTTTAACATTGAGAGCTCCAACTTACAGGATATCTTCTCTACTGAAGGTCCCAGGTGTTGGAAATTAACGTCATATATTTTTTTTATCGTGACTTTACTTTGGCAGAGACAAAATATGACTTGGTTTGCATAATATATCGGATCGTTAAGTTGAAGGAGGTGTTCTAGTAGCCCCTACAGGGATGTGACTCACATCCCTCTTTTTGCTATAAAGCTGAACATCTATATCCCATTAATGTCAAATCGATACAAACACTAATATTCATATTTCTACAATGTAGACACAACATCTGGAACATTCCCTCTGAACCGAGGATGTTCCATTCTTGTGTGTAAATAAATGTCTGTAAATAAACACATCTGTTTAATTACCTGGACATTGCAGGGGGGCCACTGCTTCAAATGTTTTTCTCTTCTTAACTAGAACTAGTTTCTTCTCTTCCCCAAATGTTATTGTGAGGCCCCACTTTGAAAAGGAGTTTAATTTGTCAGCTCTTCTCCCTTTTCTGGAGATGTCTTATGGATTTTAATTTTTCCATTACCTTAAGTACATTGTCTTTATTGGCATTATTTTTGTGCTGCTTCGCCTATGAGAATTGTTAAATCTTGGCATTCTCATGTTTTTGAATGGCAATCAATAGGCACAACTTGGCGATTCCCATTATAGGACAGTGACCTCCTTTCTATCATAGCTGGAGTTCAGAGCTTATTCATTCAATATCTCCAATACACACCATCTGTCGCCAAACAGGGTACAGAGAGGAGCTGTGCTGCTCTGCCACTACTGGAGAAGACAAACACTTTTTGGCAGGGATGCTAGGAGTTGACTCCTGACAGTCTGGTATTGAATGTGTTGGTTCTAGACAACCATTTTTAAGTCAAAAAGACAAACATACAAAAAAATATCAAATTCCTACGAGATATCGAAGCATAAGATCAATAGACATACTAGACAAACTAAATCAAGATATGATAGTATCAACATGATATAGAAAAAAAATGTAGTATACTCTGCCTCCACGATTTAATCTGTGGGCGATTCTATTTATCGAACACCGAGACCTCATCTAACGAGAGTAGACTTGACTTCTGCACACTTCTACCATTAGACAAAAAGCAGTGGAGTCCAGACTAACTCAAGCTTTAAAAATGTTCCCTTTTTTAAACCAGGGATTAATTGATGATAAAATGAGTGAATATTCTACAAAGAATGAAAAGGCTTCGAGAGATTATTGCCGTAATCTTCTTCAGGAACTCAGTGCCACTATGGAGAATGACATATTGGCCGGGATATATTTCGTACCTGGAGGACACAAACTGTATTTAATGGAGAAGCTTAAGGTTATAGAAGCCTATAACACACGGCCTGGAAAAGGTATAAAGGTGAGTTTCATAATGTGTGTTAAGACCCCTGATAGAAATACCCACTTAATTGCAATTTTATATCTTTCGTAAAAGAAAAAAATATTTTATACTCTTCATCAGGTCAGCTGACCCTAGCCACCATGTAACCAATTCTACCTTTTCACAACAACAGTCTCTTGAAGTGATCCAGAAGTACATCATTGAGAAGAAAGACATTGAAGCTGCCATCATTAAAGCAGATGAGACCCTGACTGAGAAGGAGAGACAGCTAGCAGGTGAGAAATGGGCAGTTGTAGGGACGGCTGCGAATATCATGGACACTGGCCCAATATTTGATCAACTGATGTTTCTGGAACCAAATACTGGTCAAAATATGATCTTATTGGAGTGCAAGGAGCGCTGCAATCCAGTGATCTGCTGCACGACAATTTACTTGACTGGAGAGCTGTTTCGGGTCCTTGGAAAGGCCAAAAAAAAGGCCATGCTATAAAATCAGACCTAAAGGTCCTTCTTTCTCAGGACTGGTGGCATTCTGATCTACTGTCTATGTATTTCGTAATGGTAATTGCTCACTTGTTCTTCTTGCTGTTTCAGAGGAACGTGCTCAATCTGAAAACGCGGTTAGGGAAAAGCAAATTATAGAGCAAAATACCAGAAATATGCAACAATTTAAGGAAGATCAGGCAAGAAGTTTTGAGCAGCATAAGGCAATGCTCATGGAAAAGATGGAACAAGAAAGAAAGATGATGGTTCAGCAAAATGAATTGGTCATAGCCCGGAAGCTCAAGGTAGAGTATTGTAAAGTTCAGCTGGATTTCCCAAAACTGTCCTTCGGGTGCATGAGATTCACAAAATGGGAATATTTTTGTGTCTCTGGTGGTGGCCGATTAGTCTATAATGGCACTGTGACTACAGTATGGTGGCTTCTGATGATGCTTCCACAAAAAGGCTCAGCGATGACTTTGAAGCTTCCTCGAGAGAGGTCACGTTCCTTGTTTTAAAATATAAACTCTACAAAGTCCAACAATGTCTGCAAGACTCCTGGAAAACGTTCAGGGCCCGATTACATGCAAAAGTAGGGTACTTGGGTATGTAAAATGTTGATTGATAACTAAGAAATCACTCCCATGTATTTATTTTTTTGAGTCTTTCTAAATCTTTGCTAATTCTGTATTTTTTTTTTTTTTTTTTTTTTGTGTCCATTTTAGGAGCAAGAAATGATGATGAATTTGCAAAATCAAATGTCAGACCTGAAAAAAGAAATAAAAAAATTACAGGAAGAGAACTCAAAAAGTGGATGTAATGTAATGTAAAATTATAAAAAAAAATACCTTAGTTAAAGTTCAAAATATTAAGGTAATCTACTCTGGAACCCAACAGACCTATAATTTTCAGTACTTTGACAATGGAAGACCGGTCCCCATCCTGCTAAAAAAAAAAAAAGTCTTGAATGTTTGACACTGCTGTTCCCTCTAGGACAAGGATTGGTGGATATACATTTTCTGTGCTGTAAAATAACAGAATATATAAAAATACTTTGTGCTAATACTATAAAAGATGTGCTGGATTGTGTTTCGAAGTCTCCCAGGATCCAGGGTGATTCCTTCTTTGTAGTTTCGCCTGCAAGCCGACAGATTCCTTGCTCTGTGCATGTGTGAAACGCCTAAGGAGTTAGTGATGTGTTACATCTTTCTTTTGTTTGCCAAAATTCTAGTTGATGGTTAGAGATGGCCAGATCGATTTGTGGGACTCCAGTTTCTCGGCCAGGTCTGTAGTCCCTGGCCACTGGATGGGAGGATCACGAATCTGTTACTTTCCGGAAACCTTGATGAAGCTTTCGACTAGCTGGTACTTGTTCAACGTCATCATTGTGGCATGACATACAGATGAAGTCACACCAGCCCTGGCTAATCAAAAGCTGTGGTGGAAATCCTGCAAGTTAAGAGATTTGCAAGCCTCTCATTTAAATACTGCAATACCAGTCACTGCCTGTAAATAAACGATGGTGCTGTTTGTGAAAATAAAAAATTGCAAAATTCAAGAAATAACTACTATAATTCTTCAATGAAGGGAAGTGTGAACAACACAATATTTATTTTGGCATTACAATATGATTCAACTGGTATGTTTTAGATACTACATAAGATTTGTATGATTCCTATGTTTATATGCTATATATTTTGGATTGCAGGGGGTTACATTTCTTTATTTACCTTTCAGAACATTCTGATGTTCGTTTTGTTTTTTGAACCAAGAATAACACTGAACAAAATATCTGAGATCCTGTTTTTCCTCGGTTATATGGGTAAAACTGTCTCCACTCTAGGATCTGGACCATACAATTATTTATAAAAGATGAATGCACGACAGAAGGATGGAGACAGAATGTCCCTTTTCTTTCTGTGTTTCAACCCTGTTGTGAGACCTTCAATCATAACATATACTGGGCATATCTGCAAAGGAACATTAAAGGGAACCTTTCACATTCAAATAATGGTATTTAATTGCAGATACAGGGTTCATTTGAAGGGAAATTGCATGAAAATTATCTTAGGCTGCCATATTGGAGCAGCATCTACAGAGAAAGGATTAACTTTGCCCCAAAAGATGTGTACACATACCCTCAAAGCCAGCAAAGGAAGTTTGCATATGTAGGGGTCACACTGGACCCCATGGCAGTTCCTTGTCACTGCCAATTAAAAGTTATCCCCAAACTGAAAATAATTCAGCCCCCGGACAAAACTAATTTTTGATGGACATGTTAGATGTTGGCCGATGTATTTAGATTTCTTTTTTTCCTCCTCTAGGATGGACCAGAGGGGGAACAACTGATTTTTCAACAAGAATTGAGTGGTATATCTGCAGAGTTTCCGTTCACTATAACATATTCTAGGAGAGAAATTAAATTCCAGGATATGTTGGTTTAGTGTAAGAACAATAGTTTACAGATGGATATGTATATCTCAAACCCAGATGGACAAATAATATTTTACACATCAAAGTTCAAATCCAAAAAATGTGATGTCATTACGTTGCAGTTTGCTCCTTAAGCTTACATGGGTAGTGTAGAATAGACCAATGTTTGGTACAAATGTGTAGCAAAATTGTAAAAAAAAAATGGCTACCTGATACAGGGGGGAGAAATGTATAATAAAAAAAACAGATGGGATGTTAATTGTAACCCTCTACTGTGTAGTTCTTTTAACCACTTCTGGGTTTTCAAATTCTGAAGTGGTTAAAAGTGACTTAAGATGGATCATGTGTGCAGTAATGTCCTTTTGCTATGCGCTATGCTCATTTTATAGGGTGATTTTGCCGTGCCCTGAAAGATGCTGTGCACACATGCCATTAAAATGCTGCAAAACAAAATTTGTATTTTGGGAACACTTTCCACTAGATTTTGCAGGTCACTATAGAGATTTTTTTTCCCTTCATCCAGAAGAACATTTGTGAAGGCAGACCTGGATTTTGGGGAGAGGCCGGGCTCACAATCTGTCTAGTTTACCTCAAATGGTCTAGGATGGGACTGAGGTCTGCCACTCATGTTCTCCCTCCTCATGTTTGTATGGACCTTGTGCACTGGGCACAGTCATGGGGAACAAAGAAGGGTCTCTCCCCACCCCCCACAAAAATATAAGACTTCTCGGTCCTGAAGCTTCCGGCAGGGGCGCCGTGTTTGTGCGGATGGTAACACCAGAGGAGGTCTAGACTCTGCAGTGATAGAAGCTGTGGTAAAGTGACCGCGGTTTCCCCTCCATGATGAAGTCCTGTTTTGGGGGTGGGGGGTGATGAAAGCTACGGAGAAGTGACTTCAGGGCCATCGTCCTGAGACGTCTCACTTAAGGAAACACAGGAAGCTGTACAGGGTTTACAGTAAGGCATTTTCAAAGCAAATTCCAAATATGGTAATGCAGGACTTCATGTATCGGACAGTCCTTTACGTAATGTTTATTTCTCCATTTCAAAGAATTCCCTACTTGAAAGAAGATTTTGTAAAATCGCATAAAAAAAAAACCCTATCATTTTATGTCTGTGCTAGGGGCTTGGAGCTTTAAAAAGAAAAAAAAAATGTTTCTCTTTATAGAATCAGCAGAGAATTTTTCACAACATCATGATCAGGAGGCCAATGTTCATTTTAAGTGTTTTTTTGTTTTGTTTTTTTAATAAATTCTCACAATGAAACCAAAAGTAGGTAGAGAAGATCGGAGACATTTACTGGAAATGACACAGTGCAGCCGTCGGCAGGAATCTCTGCCTAATAAAACCTCTTTGTTTCGCAATGTGAAAAATTAAATCTAAAGGCGTATTGCAGACTTGTACATGATTTTACTTGCTTCCTTTTAACTCTTTCCCATCGTGACATTTTTATTTATATTTTTCCCTCATTTTTTTTTTTACATCCCCCTTCATCAAGGAGCCATTACTTTTTTTTGGGGGGGTTTCCCTTTGATTTTATTTATCCATCAATTTGCAGGACCCTGGTAGAGCAGCCACATATGTCATTCCTGGCCCCTAGGAAGAAGCCCTACAACTCGCCTCCTACCTGCCGGCATCCATGACGTGTGTCCTGATTGGAAGGCCTCTCATGACCATGACATGTGCGTCATGTCACAATGATGACCATTTTTGATCTACAGTTTGGCAAGGGGGAAGCATTCCCATTCGGTGGAAATTATGTGGCCTCCTGACCAGAGTCCTGAAAATCAATTTACTCGTCCACAGTCTCCATATAATTTACTGAGCAACTTTACTCATTTCTATTTTGCCGAACAATGGCGGAATGACACAAGGAACCTGATGGCTGCTAGGAGAAGCAAGGTGTCACATCTGAAGTTTTATGGCTGGGATAGAGTAAAGGATTGCGGCTAGACGGCAAGGCGAGCACGACGACGTCACAGGGGAACAACCCGATCTGTAGTGGCACAGGGCATCAAACAGTAGAATGGAAGAAATCGCCGGTGGGGGGCGGCAGACCAAGACTGGGTGGTATAGGTCAACTTCTAATTTGCACATTATATAGTGCCATGGTAAAGTATTGGTTAAAAGAAGGCTGAAAGATGGCAAATATTTAGTTAGTGTACTATGTTTCTTGGTTACACTTTATGACTTTTCCATATGTAGATGGACTTTTGAGGATGCAGAGTAAATGGTGAAACGTAGTGCTCGATGAATTGCTTGTAACATTGTCTGGAGAAGCTGGAAAACTTTTACTTTCTGTGTTTTTATTCCTCATTCCTTATTCCTCATCAAACAATTTTTTTAAATTTTAATTCTTCTTGAAATTTACAAACAAAATTGTATTCTCCACTGCTAATTTTTTATTTTTTTTTTGTAATTTACTCAATGCAAACTCAGAAAAAGTGACCTTTGCCTTATTCTAACGGAACTTCTGGACTTTGTGCATGACTCCATTTCTGGTCCTTTTGCTAGTTGTATTCTCTGCCAGCTTGCTTCACCAGTCAGCAGTTACTCGGTTGATACAAAAGCTCCTGCGACTCCTCCCCCCCCCCCCCAAAAAAAAAAAAAATAAATAAATAAAAAAAAATCTCTGAATTGGGTGAAAAAATACAGGGAGCCCCTTAAATTCTCCCAAAGAGCAGACAAAAAAAAACAATTTTGGAAGCCAACTACCCTGCAAGAAATAAAGGAGGCTATGATAATCAGCAGGTTGAGTAGACATCCTACTAATCTACACATCCCACTTATCCCATGCTAATCCCCGTCACCCTAAAGAAATTTTAAAATTGTTTTTGCCTCCTTTTTTTCTCATAACAAGTGGCCTAATTTTTGTCATTTTTGTTTTTTTTTTGTCTTTTTTTTTTTGTTGTTATTGGGGAATGAAAAAAATGCCTCGAGTTTAGAAAACCTCCTTTCATTGGCTTCTTAGCTGTTTACACAACAGCTCTGCCCTGGTTTCGGTATCTTATGTTACTTGAATATCCCCCCAATAAAGGACACCCAGAAAAATGCAGAAATGTTTCCAAAATTGGCAGTTTTTCAACGTTTTATTGACTTTCCTAGACCCTTGCTGTGAGCATGTCCTGTCTAGTTGGGCAACAAGGAGGATTATGAAATGGTGCATGGGATTTACCACTGGCGATCTAACTGGACACCTCATAGGAAAGAACTTTCATCTTTTCCAACTTCTAAAATATTGAGAAAAAATGGGAAATGAAAGTGGACATTAAAACCTCAAAAATTCCCTTCCTGCATTCATGGTAACATCTGAAACGGCAAATAAGGATACAGTATATTCTACGATTATAAGTAAAATAAATATTGTTGACTACTTAAAGGGCAATTTGACCTGTCAATCTATATAAAAAAATAAATGTTTCAGTTTTGAGGCACACATTATAGGCTGACGTTCCCTGCTTTCTGTCTTTCAGCTTTACTGTGTAGACAAGGACAGAGTCTGCAGAGTCATCTCATTATCCCGTTATTCACTATACTGACACAGATTAAGTTCCTGGGCGACAAAGAAAAATGTTTTTGTTTATAATATGGTGATCTGAGTATTTTTATCACAATTTTATTATGCTTCTATTGTATTGTATTTTATTTTTGGCTGACGTCACTGGTGAACCCCTATGAAAGTCATCTGTCACGTCCCGTTTATATATTCCTGAGGAAAGAGCTGGATCATTTCCGAAACGCGTGGTTCTATTAATGATGTTTTTTTTTATCCATTTGGAATCTCCGTTAATTGGCAGCGCTCTTTACAGCCAAGGAACTTTGCTTATCTGTGTTATTACTTCCGTCCTGGAACACATCCATTGGAGATCCAGTGGGTGCAGCCGTGGGAGAGATGTGTCCTGTGTTTCTCAGTCTTGTGACTGTTAGCTGCACCCGCAGGTAAGTAATCACATTCACCTTACCAAGTTACCAGCGATCCAGCCCCATTGCTCCACACTAGCAGCGCTTTCTCTTAATAATTAACTATGTGCATATATATAGATAATCATGTTAGCCAAACAAGTAGCTGTTTAACCCCTTAACCCCTTTTTTTTCGGTTTTGCGTTTTCGTTTTTCGCTCCCCTCCTTCCCAGAGCCATAACTTTTTTTATTTTTCCATCAATATGGCCCTGTGAGGGTTTATTTTTTGTGGGATGAGTTGTACTTTTGAACGACATCATTGGTTTTACCATGTCGTGTACTAGAAAAAAGGAAAAAAAAATCCAAGTGCGGTGAAATTGCAAAAAAAGTACAATCCCACACTTCACTTGTTTTTTTTTGTTTGGCTTTTTTACTAGGTTCACTAAGTGCTAAAACTGACCTGCCATTATGATTCTCCAGGTCATTACGAGTTCATAGACACCAAACATGTCTAGGTTCTTTTTTTATCTAAGTGGTGAAAAAAAAATCCAAACTTTGTTAAAAAAAAAATTGTGCCATTTTCTGATACCCTTAGCGTCTCCATTTTTCGTGATCTGGGGTCAGGTGAGGGCTTATTTTTTGCCTGCTGAGCTGACGTTTTTAATGATACCATATTGGTGCAGATACGTTCTTTTCATCGCCTGTCATTGCATTTTAATGTAGTGTCATGGCGACCAAAAAATGTAATTCTGGAGTTTTGATTTTTTTTTTCTCGCTACGCTGTTTAGCGATCAGGTTAATCCTTTTTTTATTGATAGATCGGGCGATTCTGAACGCGGTGATAACAAATATGTGTAGGTTTGATTTTATTTTTTTTTTTTATTTTGAATGGGACGAAAGGGGAGTGATTTGAACTTATATATTTTTTTTAATTTTTTTTATATTTTTAAAAACTTTTTTTTTTAACTTTTGCAATGCTTCAATAGTCTCCATAGGAGACTAGAAGCTGCCATAGCCCGATTGGCTCTGCTACATAGAGGCGATGATCAGATCGCCTCTATGTAGTAGAATTGCTGATTTGCTAGGAGCTCCGACCACTGGGTGGCGCTCACAGTAATCCGGCACTGACAACCATAGAGGTCTCCAGGAGAGCTCGGGTTATCATTCCGACACACCGGTGACCCGCGATCACGTGATGGGGTCACCGATGTGTGTATTTCCAACCCGATTGCCGAAATAGCCATTTAAATGCCGCTGTCAGAGTTTGACAGCGGCATTTGACTAGTTAATAGCCGTGGGTGGATCGCGAGTCCACCCGCGGCTATTGCGGGCACATGTCAGCTGTTCAAAGCTGTTTCATCACCAGGTGTCATTGTAATCAGTATAACGGCGCCGACCTGACACTGTCTGTAGTTACTGGGCACAATCCTGCTGACAGGTTCTTTTTTACAAAGTTACTGGTAGTGACAACTGTATTGAGGAACTCACATTCTTACGAAATCTTTCACTTTCAGTTCTTGGTTGGAAAATACAACCAGTGAGAAATAACAGAAGAAACAGAGGAAATATCATTAGACTGTGCAGTAACTTAAGATGACCAACATTCACATCCAGTCAGAGATGAGCAAATCTTACGTAATTCAAATCAGATTAAATTTGCCACAAATAATTGAATAAATTCATCACAAATGGTCAGTGACCCTGCTTGCCATAAAATCAAGTAATCCACAAAAGATTTAATTATTTATGTCCCTTTCGTTGGATAGGAAATAACTTGCCGATCAGCGGGTCTCTGATAGGACCACACATCCAGCGATCTCAAAATTGGGGCTCTAAAATCCCCAGTAAAGGACTATGTAGCCCTGTCCTGAATGAGGCTGTGCATGCTCCATGCATTGTCTATGGGACACTGGAGCATGCGCATCTCCGCTCAATTTAGGACATGTCTGGTTTGGGTTCTCCTATGCCATTGGCAAGGCTTATTAGAGGGTCAAAATTGACTATTAGGGTTACTGGAGATCTAGTACTCTTCCTCTCTGAAGAGACAATTAAATTCCCAGATGTATGCATTGCCTGTAGGTCTCCTTACACCATCATACATCAATATTGACTATTAGGATTACTAGAGATCTAGTTCTCTTAAGGTACTGTTACACTAAACGACTTACCAACGATCACGACCAGCGATACGACCTGTGATCGTTGGTAAATCGTTGTGTGGTTGCTGGGGAGCTGTCACACAGACAGCTCTCTCCAGCGACCAACGATCAGGGGAACAACTTCGGCATCGTTGAAACTGTCTTCAATGATGCCGAAGTCCCCGGGTAACCAGGGTAAACATCGGGTTACTAAGTGCAGGGCCGCGCTTAGTAACCCGGTATTTACCCTGGTTACCATTGTAAAAGTAAAAAAAAAAACAAAAAAACACTACATACTCACATTCCGATGTCTGTCACGTCCCCGCTGTGCTCTGCTTTACGGCCGGCGCTGACAGTCAGTGCAGGGAAGCTGACAGCGGGGGATGTGACAGACATCGGAATGTGAGTATGTAGTGTTTTTTTTTTTTTACCCTGGTTACAAGTGAACACATGACAGCGGGTGATCAGCGACCAAAAAAAAAGGTACTGATCATACCCCAACGACCAGCGATCTCCCAGCAGGGGCCTGATCGTTGGTAGCTGTCACACATAACGAGATCGTTAGCGGGATCGCTGCTACATCACAAAAAGCGTGACGTTACAATGATGTCGTTAACGAAATCGTTATGTGTGAAGGTACCTTTACTCTCTGAAGAGACAATTAAATTCCCAAAAGCATGCATGGTCTGTAGGTCTCCTTACACCATCATATATCAATATTGACTATTAGGATTACTAGAGATCTACAGTAGTTCTATTAAAGAGGTTGTCCACTACTTGTTAGATCATCAATATCTAATCTTCTGTCGTCCGACACCTGGCACCCCCACCGATCAGCTGTTTTCGGCGCCCGCCAGCAGGAAGTACTCACTTGCCAAGCTGCTTCATCTACTTGTAGTGGCCGGGACTTGGTACTGCACATCCTCCTCCTATTCAAATCAGTAGGAGGCAGATGTTTAGTGCCCTGCGGAAGCCACTACAAGTAGACGGAGCAGCTCGGAAAGGCTACGTTCAGATTTGCGTTCCGCCGGGCTGCGTCGGGCGCAGCCGCGGCGACGCATGCGTCATTATTATTATTATTATACATTTTTATAGCGCCATTTATTCCATGGCGCTTTACATGTGAATACGGGGCAAATATAGACAAATACATTAAACATGAGCAGATAACAAGGCACACCGGTACATAAGGAGGGAGGACCCTGCCCGCGAGGGCTCACAGTCTGCAGGGGGTGGGTGAGGATACACTAGGAGAGGGAAGAGCTGGCTGTGCGGCTGTTCAGTAGGTTGAGGATCACTGCAGGCTGTAGGCTTGTCGGAAGAGATGAGTCTTCAGGTTCTTTTTGAAGGTTTCTATGGTAGGCGCAAGTCTGATGTGTTGGGGTAGAGAGTTCCAGAGTATGGGGGAAGCACGGGAGAAGTCTTGGATGCGGTTATGGGAAGAAGAGATGAGAGGGGAGTAGAGAAGGAGGTCTTGGGAGGACCGGAGGTCGCGTGTAGGTAGGTACCGGGAGACCATGTCACAGATGTATGGAGGAGACAGGTTGTGGATGGCTTTGTATGTCAGTGTGAGGGTTTTGAACTGGAGTCTCTGGGCGATAGGAAGCCAGTGAAGGGCTTGACACAGGGGAGAGGCTGGGGAATAGCGGGGGGACAGGTGGATTAGTCGGGCAGCAGAGTGTAGGATGGATTGGAGTGGTGCCAGAGTGCTAGAGGGGAGTCCAGAGAGTAGGAGGTTGCAGTAGTCGAGGCGGGAGATGATAAGGGCATGCACTAGCGTTTTTGCAGTGTTGCGGTCAAGGAAAGCACGGATCCGGGAAATATTTTTGAGTTTGAGACGACAGGAGGAGGCAAGGGCTTGGATATGTGGCTTGAAAGAGAGGGCAGAGTCGAGGATCACCCCGAGGCACCGGGCGTGTGGGACTGGGGATAGTGAGCAGCCATTGACATTGATGGATAGGTCTGGTGGAGGGGTAGAGTGAGATGGGGGAAAGATGATGAATTCTGTTTTGTCCATGTTCAGTTGTAGAAAGCGAGCAGAAAAGAAGGCTGAAATGGCAGACAGACAGTGCGGGATTTTGGTAAGCAAGGAGGAGAGGTCAGGTCCGGAGAGGTAGATCTGCGTGTCGTCAGCGTAGAGATGGTACTGCATACCGTGGGATTCTATGAGCTGTCCCAGGCCGAAAGTGTAGATGGAGAAGAGTAGGGGTCCTAGAACAGAGCCTTGAGGAACACCGACTGACAAGGGGCGAAGTGAGGAGGTGGTGTGGGGGAGGGAGACACTGAATGTTCGGTCTGTCAGATATGACGAGATCCAGGAAAGGGCCAAGTCTGTGATGCCAAGGGATGAGAGGATTTGTAGCAAAAGGGAGTGGTCTACAGTGTCAAAGGCAGAAGACAAGTCCAGGAGAAGGAGGACAGAGTAGTGTTGCTTGCTCCTGGCAGTTAGTAGGTCATTGGTGACTTTAGTTAGGGCAGTTTCAGTTGAGTGATGGGAACGGAAGCCCATATTTAACATGGGGGCGCATGGACATGCGTTGTGCTGCGTTTTGCGATGCATGCGTTTTTTTTTGCCGCACGCGTCAGGGCGCAATGGACGCAGCAAGATGCATTTTTTTTGCGTCCAAAATTTGGCAAAAAAGGACGCATGCGTCGCAAAACGCAGCGTTTTAGCGTGCGTTTTGGTGCGTTTTTATTTGTGCGTTGTGCACCGCTCGCTTTGGCTGTGAACGTAGCCAAAGCGAGTACTTCCTGCCAGCTGCCGAAGACGACACTAATAACAGTTGATCAGTGGGGGTGCTGAGTGTCGGACCCCGGCCAATCAGATATTGATGACCTATACTAACGACAGGTCATTAATCTAAAAGTAGTAGACAACATCTTTAATCTCTGAAGAGATAATTTGCATATTTGATTTTCCAGAAAAGCAATGCATGGCCCATAAGTCTCCTCACACAAGAAGAGATGTTTCCATTTAGGCCACAGTCAGAGGTCTCTTATCCAGCCCAATCGGACTTCTTTTCTGGTTTGGCTTTGATCCGAAGTTATGTGGTAAGGCTCAGTGAAGGGTCGATATTGATTTTTGGGACTGCTACCCCAATAAGTGGCGCTACAGTTCTTGTCCACTTCCTCTGTGAATTGTTGCATATAGCAAGTGGGAATAAAACAGCTAGGAGAATTTTTTTAATTAAAATACATGGACTGGACTTTAGTGTATGGGTGCAGTGAATGTGATCTACTGGTGGAAGGATTAGACCCTGTATAGTGACAGGAATGCAAAGAACGGTCATTATTTTCGGGTTCTAAGATATTGAGCAAAAATAGATAATGCAAGTAGGCACAAAAACCACAAGGTCGCCCTCCTGTATTCCTAGAAGCAGTGCGTGAGTATAGCAACTTTTGGGGTTTATTTTAACCACCCCAAGCTCATAGATTGAAAAAATGTAATTACAGAAACCCCTATAAAATAATTCACTTTTCACAGAGACCATAGACCGCACTGAAGCAGCTGACATGTTGTGTTTTTTTTGCAGATAATGTCAGATTTATTGTGAATCTCTGGGGCCAGGCCATCAAAGTTGTCTCATTGGTGGGGTGTGGGGATCAGGAGTCTGTTTATAGGGTTGGTATAGGTCTGTATATAGGGGGGTCTGGTTTCAGGTCTGTATATGGGGGATCTGGTCTGAGGTCTGTATACAGGGGGGTCTGCATACAGGGGATCTGGTCTGAGGTCTGTACATAAGGGGTGTCTGGTTTCAGGTATGTGTACAGGAGGTCTGTCTGAGGGCTGTATACAGGGGATCTGGTCTAGGGTCTGTATACAAGGGGGTCTGGTCTGGGGTCTGTATACAGGGGTCTGGTCTGAGGTGTGAATCCAGGGGATCTGGTCTGGGGTCTGTATACTGGAGGTCTGGTCTGGAGTCTGTATACAGGACATCTGGTCTGGGGTCTGTATACAGGAAGGGTCTGGTCTGGGTTTTGTATATAGGATGTCTGGTCCGGGATCTGTATACAGTTGGTCTGGGGTCTGTATACAGGGGGTCTGGTCTGGGGTCTGTATATAGAGGGGTCTGGACTGGGGTCTGTATAGAGAGGGGTCTGGTCTGGGGTCTGTTCGGAGATTTAGTTTTCATCACCTCAGCTGAATGATTTACAGCTACTAGCCAGGCTGAGTACATGTGGGGGTTGCCTGGTTGCTAGGGAATCCGCACATGTAATCAGGCTGGGTAGTGACTGTGAGGCTATGTGCACACGTTGCGTATTTTTTGCGGATTTTCCCGATAAAAACGCTATAAAATCGCTAAAAAAACACAAACAATATGCATCCTATCATTTAGAATGCATTCTGCATGTTTTGTGCACATGTTTGCGTTTTTTTCCGCAAAAAAAAAAAAACGCATTCTGCAAAAAGAAGTAGCATGTTCATTATTTTTGCAGATTTTTTGCGGATTTCCCATTAAATTGGAATATCCAGAAAAAAACGCAAAAAATCCGCACAGAAAAACACGTAAAAAACGCGCAAAAAAACACATGCGGATTTCTGGCAGAAATGTCCGTTTTTTGTCAGGAAATTTCTGCAAGAAATCCTGACGTGTGCACATAGCCTGAGGATCCGCATGAAATCCTGAATGTGTGCACATGGCCTCTATCATTCAGCTGCGCAATGAAAACGTAATCTCCGAACACTAACAAATACTCGGAGGTCACCGGAGCGTGCTGAGGTAAACCCGAGCAACGAGTACACTCGCTCATCACCAGTCTGTAGATCTCCTCAATGACTCGGCGTTCTGCCTCTCCGAGGACGGTCGGCCATTAAACAGTTACTAGTCGGAGGATTGTCTGATCATGGAGTTTCCTCACTTGTGAAATCTTCTTTCGCTTTCAGTCTCCGCTGTTATATCAGCTCAGAAAGTACAAAAGCGACCAGAAGACTTCACCGAGGAGGGAGACGGCGGCCATAACCGGTAATGTACTTCATTATACACTATTAATAGGGGGTCCGGTGCAGATGGCAATGGTCAGGTCTGAAAACAAGGAAGGACGTTTCAGCCGATGCGAATTATTGATTGACATTGACGTCTCTATCCTGTACGGGGTTAATGACGGGACACACAGCTGCTCGGCTCGTTACAGGCACACGGCGGTCACATGACTGGGGCAGGTCTACATGTGTTGTTGTGAACAATGAAGACCATCCCTTTAAGGGTTTTGTACCAAGATCCGACCTCTGTCCATAGTGGCAGCGCAGTGGGGCACGTGAGTTGGGGGTCCGGCACCGGGTCCCACCTCCTGTCATCACAATATCAGGGCACAGACACCATTGAATAGAATAGTGGATCAGGCAGCTGAAAGCTCTGGGACCCACCGTATAGCCTGCACCTGTGAGACTGAGACTCCGCGCACTGCAGGCGCCATGGCATCACTACCCTGTGCCTGTAGTGCCAGGGGGGACAGGGCGAGGGGAGGCGCGTGCCAGGGGAAAGGAGCGAGGGGAGGCGCGCGCCAGGGGGAATGGGGCGAGGGGAGGCGCATGCCGGGGGGGGAACAGAGTGAGGGGAGGTGCGTGCCAGGGGAGCGGGGTGAGGGGAGGCGTGTGCCAGGGGAAAGGGGCGAGGGGAGGAGTGTGCAGGGGGAATGGGGCGAGGGGAGGAGCGTGCAGGGGGAATGGGGCGAGGGGAGGAGTGTGCAGGGGGAATGGGGCGAGGGGAGGAGCGTGCAGGGGGAATGGGGCGAGGGGAGGAGTGTGCAGGGGGAATGGGGCGAGGGGAGGAGCGTGCAGGGGGAATGGGGCGAGGGGAGGAGTGTGCAGGGGGAATGGGGCGAGGGGAGGAGCGTGCAGGGGGAATGGGGCGAGGGGAGGCGCGGAACGGGGGGATGGGAGGCGCGTGTCGGGGGGAACAGGGTAAGAGGAGGCGTGTGCCGGGGGAGCGGGGTGAGGGGAGGCGCGTGCTGGGGGAACGGGGCGAGGGGAGGCGCGTGCCGGGGGTAACAAGGCGAGGGGAGGCGCGTGCAGGGGGAACAGAGCGAGGGGAGGCGCGTGCCGGGGGTAACAAGGCGAGGGGAGGCGCGTGCAGGGGGAACAGGGCGAGGGGAGGCGCACGCCAGGGGGAACAAGGGGAGGCGCACGTGCAGCGCCCCAGAGTCCTGGTCGTTGCAGTAATGTCGCTCTGCCACTAAGGGGAGTGATGTTATATCTGATTGCACTAAAGGAGTTCACCTGACCAGGTATCACCAGCACACATTACACTTCACACTCCGGTCACCAGGGGGAGCAAAAGGCTTTATTTATTGGGCCACTCCTCACACTGGTAAAACTGGGGGTCGGATAGAAAGTTAGCACAGAACGCTGCCTGGGAGAGCTCCAGGGAGGACCTGTCAGGGGTGGGTTCCTGACAGGGGCCTAGCAGAAAGGATAGAGAGTGACGGAACCGCGGCTGCACTACTTCCTTGGGATACCGCCGGAAGGACACGAAGAGAAGGATATTGTGGAAAAGTGAGAAACTAGATCAATTGCACACGTACATTAGCAGCAACGGTCAGACTTCGAGCCTATTTTTTGTATTGAGGCATCTAATGAGCGTGTGCAAAGGTCATTGAGAAGGAGCAGGGTCTGCTGTGACCTCATCTATTGCGATTAGTGGATCCTATTTTATCAGCTGGGCACAGTGGTGATAATTGTCACTGTGATTCTGTCTCTGATGATAATGAGCCTGCTGAAAACAAACAAAAAAACTAAATTACTATTTTTTCTTTTTAAACAAAGCTTGTGATACAGAAAAAAAGAAAAACGTTGCCAATTTATTTTGAAAAATACACCACAATTTGGTAAACGGGTTATTATGACACATTACCTTTAGCCCCTTTACGACATGCGCCGTACTATTACTGTGGAGGTCGGGTCCCCTGCTTTGATGTGGGCTCCAGCGCTGAGCCCACCTCAAACCCGGGACATGTCAGCTGTTTTGAACAGCTGACATGTGCCCGCAATAGCGGCGGGTGAAATCGCGATTCACCCGCCGCTATTAACCAGTTAAATGCCGCTGTCAAACGCTGACCGGCATTTAACCAGCGCTTCCGGCCGTGCGGCCGGAATTGGCCTCATCGGGGGTCGGTGATCCATCAGGATGGTAACCATAGAGGTCCTTGAGACCTCTGGTTACTGATGCCGGCCTGCTGTGAGCGCCCCCCTGTGGTCGGCGCTCATAGCAAGCCTGCAATTCAGCTACATAGCAGCGATCTGATGATCGCTGCTTTATAGCAGAGCCGATCCAGTTGTGCCTGCTTCTAGCCTTCTATGGAGGCTATTGAAGCATGGCAAAAGTTAAAAAAAAATGTTTTAAAAAATATTAAAAAAATGAAAAATAAATTTAAAAGTTTAAATCACCCCCCTTTTTTTAAAACAAAAATCAAACCTACACATATTTGGTATCGCCGCATTCAGAATCGCCCGATCTATCAATAAAAGAAAGGATTAACCTGATCTCTAAACGGCGCAGCGAGAAAAAAATTCGAAACGCCAGAATTACGTTTTTTTGGTCGCCCCGACATTGCATTAAAATGTAATAACAGGTGATCAAAAGAACATATCTGCACCAAAATGGTATCGTTAAAAATGTCATCTCAGCACGAAAAAAATAAGCCCTCACCCGACCCCAGATCACGAAAAATGGAGACACTTCGGGTATTGGAAAATGGCACTTTTTTTTTGTTTTTTAAGCTAAGTTTGGAATTTTTTTTACCACTTAGATAAATTGTAACCTAGACATGTTAGGTGTCTATGAACTCGTAATGACCTGGAGAATCATAATGGCAGCTCAGTTTTAGCATTTAGTGAACCTAGCAAAAAAGCCAAACTAAAAACTGTGTGGGACTGCAGTTTTTTTGCGATTTCACCGCACTTGGAATTTTTTTTCACGTTTTCTAGTACACGACATGCTAAAACCAACGTGTCATTGAAAAGTGCAACTTGTTCCGCAAAAAACAAGCCCTCACATGGCCAAATTGACGGAAAAATAAAAAAGTTATGGCTCTTGGAAGGAGGGGAGCGAAAAACGAGAACGCAAAAATGGGGGTTAAGGTTGATAGTACTAATGGTGGATAGTATAAATGAATAAATAGACTCCTAACGAATCCTATTCAATTTGTCAAAATATTCGGATTTGCTAAAATTTACATTTTTCACAATTCAGTTAGTACAAATCCTTAGCAAAATGTTTGGTTGTGAGGGCCTGGAAGGGGATAGAACAAATCTCATACTTTACTCTCTAAGGACCTCCCCATTCCTCTCCTACCGTCATCAGTTATTTTATCGGGATCCCCAGATTTGCAAAAATTGGGGCAGATTTATCAAAATTGTCTCTCAGTGAAACCTTTATTGATGCCCATGAGAACCAATCTCAGCGCAGCTTTCATTTTTCAACAGCAGTTTTAGAAATGAAAGCAGTTCTGTGATTGGTTGCTATGGGCAATAAAGAAAGTAGAAAATTAGGATAAATCTGACCCCATTGAGTTATTAATAAATCACTTTTTCTTCTTATCTCTTCTTTAGCGCCCCAGAGAAAACTATAAAAATGCCTCCGGCGTGGTCGATGCCGCTACCAGTGTGCCTGATAGAAAATGAAGGAAGCAGTCTGGTGGTCAATAAGGAGGCCGTGGATATCCTCCAACAAATCTCTGACCCTATCATTGTGGTCGCCATTGTAGGAAAATATAGGACGGGAAAATCCTTTTTGATGAACAGGCTGGTTGGACGTAATGGTGGTGAGTAATCCACTGGGTTACGCTGGCAATACCACACACAGCCTACAGGGAAGAGTGGCGCTGCTTCTATCAGAAAGGAGCCATAAAGACTAAGGACATCTATTACATGGAGAAAAGGATTTTACATGTGATAGTAGTTACCTCTAATGTCTGCAATCTTCTTTCCTTCATTCATTTATAGCCCCCTGATATGCAGATTGCAGCCTGATTTAAGTTATAGATTTTTGCCTTGTGGCATTTTCTCTCCCAGTAATATAGGCTGGATGTGACCTGTGTCTCTCCCAGTAATATAGGCTGGATGTGAGCTCTGTGTGTCTCTCCAAGTAATATAGGCTGGATGTGAGCTCTGTGTGTCTCTCCCTGTAATATAGGCTGGATGTTAGCGCTGCGTGTCTCTCCCAGTAATATAGGCTGGATGTGAGATCTGTGTGTCTCTCCCAGTAATATAGGCTGGATGTGAGGTCTGTGTGTCTCTCCCAGTAATATAGGCTAGGTGTGAGGTCTGTGTGTCTCTCCCAGTAATATAGGCTGGATGTGAGCTGTGTGTCTCTCCCAGTAATATAGGCTGGATGTGAGCTGTGTGTCTCTCCCAGTAATATAGGCTGGATGTGATGTCTGTGTGTCTCCCCCAGTAATATAGACTGGATGTAAGGTCTGTGTGTCTCTCCCAGTAATATAGGCTGGATGTGAGCTGTGTGTCTCTCCCAGTAATATAGGCTGGATGTGAGCTGTGTGTCTCTCCCAGTAATATAGGCTGGATGTGAGGTCTGTGTGTCTTTCCCAGTAATATAGACTGGATGTAAGGTCTGTGTGTCTCTCCCAGTAATATAGGCTGGATGTGATGTCTGTGTGTCTCCCCCAGTAATATAGGCTGGATGTGAGCTCTGTGTGTCTCTCCCAGTAATGTAGTCTGGTTGTGAGGTTTGTGTGTCTCCCAGTAATAAAGGCTGGATGTGAGCTCTGTGTATCTCTCCCAGTAATATAGGCTGGATGTGACCTCTGTGTCTCTCCCAGTAATATAGGCTGGATGTGACCTCTTTGTCTCTCCCAGTAATATAGGCTGGATGTGAGTTCTGTGTGTCTCTCCCAGTAATATAGGCTGGATGTGAGGTCTGTGTGTCTCTCCCAGTAATATAGGCTGGATATGAGGTCTGTGTATCTCTCCCAGTAATATAGGCTGGATGTGAGCTGTGTGTCACTCCCAGTAATATAGGCTGGATGTGACCTTTGTGTCTCTCCCAGTAATATAGGCTGGATGTGAGTTCTGTGTGTCTCTCCCAGTAATATAGGCTGGATGTGAGGTCTGTGTGTCTCTCCCAGTAATATAGGCTGGATGTGAGGTCTGTGTGTCTCTCCCAGTAATATAGGCTGGATGTGAGCTCTGTGTGTCTCTCCCAGTAATATAGGCTGGATGTGAGGTCTGTGTGTCTCTCCCAGTAATACAGGCTGGATGTGAGGTCTGTGTGTCTCTCCCAGTAATACAGGCTGGATGTGAGCTCTGTGTGTCTCCCCCAGTAATATAGGCTGGATGTGAACTCTGTGTGTCTCTCACAGTAATATAGGCTGGATGTGAACTCTGTGTGTCTCTCCCAGTAATATAGGCTGGATGTGAGGTACAGTGGGGCAAAAAAGTATTTAGTCAGTCAGCAATAGTGCAAGTTCCACCACTTAAAAAGATGAGAGGCGTCTGTAATTTACATCATAGGTAGACCTCAACTATGGGAGACAAACTGAGAAAAAAAAATCCAGAAAATCACATTGTCTGTTTTTTTATCATTTTTTTTTGCATTTTATGGTGGAAAATAAGTATTTGGTCAGAAACAAACAATCAAGATTTCTGGCTCTCACAGACCTGTAACTTCTTCTTTAAGAGTTTCCTCTTTCCTCCACTCATTACCTGTAGTAATGGCACCTGTTTAAACTTGTTATCAGTATAAAAAGACACCTGTGCACACCCTCAAACAGTCTGACACCAAACTCCACTATGGTGAAGACCAAAGAGCTGTCAAAGGACACCAGAAACAAAATTGTAGCCCTGCACCAGGCTGGGAAGACTGAATCTGCAATAGCCAACCAGCTTGGAGTGAAGAAATCAACAGTGGGAGCAATAATTAGAAAATGGAAGACATACAAGACCACTGATAATATCCCTCGATCTGGGGCTCCACGCAAAATCCCACCCCGTGGGGTCAGAATGATCACAAGAACGGTGAGCAAAAATCCCAGAACCACGCGGGGGGACCTAGTGAATGAACTGCGGAGAGCTGGGACCAATGTAACAAGGCCTACCATAAGTAACACACTATGCCACCATGGACTCAGATCCTGCAGTGCCAGACGTGTCCCACTGCTTAAGCCAGTACATGTCCGGGCCCGTCTGAAGTTTGCTAGAGAGCATTTGGATGATCCAGAGGAGTTTTGGGAGAATGTCCTATGGTCTGATGAAACCAAACTGGAACTGTTTGGTAGAAACACAACTTGTCGTGTTTGGAGGAAAAAGAATACTGAGTTGCATCCATCAAACACCATACCTACTGTAAAGCATGGTGGTGGAAACATCATGCTTTGGGGCTGTTTCTCTGCAAAGGGGCCAGGACGACTGATCCGGGTACATGAAAGAATGAATGGGGCCATGTATCGTGAGATTTTGAGTGCAAACCTCCTTCCATCAGCAAGGGCATTGAAGATGAAACGTGGCTGGGTCTTTCAACATGACAATGATCCAAAGCACACCGCCAGGGCAACGAAGGAGTGGCTTCGTAAGAAGCATTTCAAGGTCCTGGAGTGGCCTAGCCAGTCTCCAGATCTCAACCCTATAGAAAACCTTTGGAGGGAGTTGAAAGTCCGTGTTGCCAAGCGAAAAGCCAAAAACATCACTGCTCTAGAGGAGATCTGCATGGAGGAATGGGCCAACATACCAACAACAGTGTGTGGCAACCTTGTGAAGACTTACAGAAAACGTTTGACCTCTGTCATTGCCAACAAAGGATATATTACAAAGTATTGAGATGAAATTTTGTTTCTGACCAAATACTTATTTTCCACCATAATATGCAAATAAAATGTTAAAAAAACAGACAATGTGATTTTCTGGATTTTTTTTTCTCAGTTTGTCTCCCATAGTTGAGGTCTACCTATGATGTAAATTACAGACGCCTCTCATCTTTTTAAGTGGTGGAACTTGCACTATTGCTGACTGACTAAATACTTTTTTGCCCCACTGTATGTGTGTCTCTCCCAGTAATATAGGCTGGATGTGAGCTCTGTGTGTCTCTCCCAGTAATATAGGCTGGATGTGAGCTGTGTCTCTCCCAGTAATATAGGCTGGATGTGAACTCTGTGTGTCTCTCCCAGTAATATAGGCTGGCTGTGAGCTTTGTCTCTCCCAGTAATATAGGCTGGCTGTGAGCTGTGTCTCTCTCCCAGTAATATAGGCTGGATGTGAGCTCTGTGTCTCTCTCAGTAATATAGGCTGGATGTGAGCTGTGTGTGTCTCTCCCAGTAATATAGGCTGGATGTGAGCTCTGTGTGTCTCTCCCAGTAATATAGGCTGGATGTGAGCTCCTGGTGCCCTCTGCTAATGTATGCTGGATGTGAGCTCTGTGTGTCATCCAGTAATATATTCTGTAACCAAGCTCCTGCTGTCTTTAATTACTTTCATATCTCAGCACAGCTTCTATCCTGCACGTATTTCCTCTAAACATGCTTTCCTCTTTGTCTATAGCTTTTTTTTTCTCTAACTTTCTCTCCTGGCTATGGTAGATTTGTGTACAATCCCCTCTCTTGCAATCTCTAACACTGAGAGGAGGAAGGAGATGGCAGAGATGTCAAGAGCAGTAGCTCTAACAGATCTGCAATATTTCAGACCAAGTGTCTGCAAAGAAATGGAGACATTTATACTTGGATCAAAATTGGATATCAATAGACGTCTACAGAGTTTGCACAATAATATAGGAGGTAGGCTTCTGTATAACAACCATACTCCCATACACCGCTCAGCTGAGGTTGGCTTCTTCTAACCCAACATTCCTATGGGAGAAATTCACTTAGTGCATTCCAATATTTTTGGCATTTCTGCATCTATCACTTAATTCTTTTAGGTTTTCCTCTGGGATCCAGTATCCAATCCAAAACTAAAGGGATCTGGATGTGGTGTGTCCCTCACCCGCGCAATCCTGGGCATGTCCTGGTCTTGCTGGACACGGAGGGACTAGGAGATGTGGAGAAGGTAAGACTTTGCTTACTGCAGGTAGCTATATCTCTGTTACTCTAGTCTAAGATATAGGGAGTTGTTTTCTGTGGACCTCGTACTTTACTAGTGCCTGTGGCGGAGGAGGGAAGAGGTCACTGTTAAAGTTCCTTACATTACAAAATGATCAAAATCTTACATGGTGCTGAGCATACTACTGAGAGATGCGATTGCCCTTTTGTTACTGGGCGTTAAACCTTTGTGTCTCTCCCTTTTCCAGAGCAAATGTTTTGCTGGCAAACAGAGGTTGGGAAACTGGTAAAAATAATGACCAAACCATTTGTTTTGGGTGGCTAAACCGTGCACCACAATGAGGGGGTAATTTTGAACTTTACCTTAAGATACTTACCCCAATATTGACCCATAAAAGCATACTTGCCAATTTTCCCAGAACATACAGGAGTATCCTGAGAGAAGAGACAAACTCCTGGAAGAGATGGAAAATCTATGTAAGGTTTCTTGTGGGGCATGAGCTGAGGCTTGTTGGGGGTGGAAAATGGGCACAATGGAGAGTGGTATCACAAAGTGCCCCAAACCCTCCAATAGTAAAACCTACTAAAACTGGCCAGTAAATGTTATATGGACCTCATGTTGGGAAGGTCCATTACTTGGAACTCTCCGAATAATGAGGAACCATTGACAGCAGCTGATCTTGTTCTGGTGGATTTGGATTACATGGACCTTCATTCTTTACGATGGCCACCATGATGTGATACAACATTCAACTGCGGAAACTGATATGTAAGACTCTCGGTCCTTTTTTGTTCTGCAGGGAGACAGCAAAAATGATGCCTGGATCTTCTCCTTGACTGTTCTCCTAAGCAGCGCTCTGGTCTATAACAGTATGGGGACCATTGATCAACAAGCCATCGAGCAATTGCAGTATCCTTTACTGAGAATAAAAAGTTGCTGACATTCCGGGAGGTGATATAGCAGAAGAGACTTCCAGTGGAGTGCTGTGATCCTAAGATTTCAGGAGTAGGACAGGGCAACTGGCCATCCAGAATGACAGTGTTTTCCTTCTCATATATACAGTTTACTATTACTCCTCCAAGACAGAATTTCAGATACCTCGAAGCTCCTTGAAAACGGTTCTTCACGAGAATTCTTTATAGCTTCCTCCGGCAAGTGACTAGTGATGTGTAAGATGAATATTGGCTAATTTCAGTTTAGTTGGCTCATTCTCTGCCTGCATTAGCCATAGTGGAGAAGGGGCCTGGCTTGGCTAATAACTGAACCAGTCAGCCCCTTCCTACTTAGTAATGTTCCCACATTGAGAGTGAAGTAAAGCCCACCATAGATACAATCGTTCTACCGGCAGTTATCTCTCCCAACTCCTCCATACACAGGACTACTCGGCGGTCATGTGTTTTCTATGCTTTTCTCTCCACTCTTTGTGTCTCTCCACTGTGGCCAGAGCACTCTCCACTGCTCTCTTCTCCCCTCTACATTCCTTGTGTCTCATCACTGGTACCAGGATGCTCTCCTCTCCCCTCTCCTTTGCTTGTGTTATTTTTTTCACTGTGGTTGGGACACTCTCCACTTCACTCCTCTCCATTCCTTTTGTCTCTCCATTGGGACCAGGACATTCTCCACTGCTCTCCTCTCCCCTCTCCATCTCTTCACTGGGACCAGGATACTCTCCACCACTCTCATCTCCCCTCTCTACTCCTTATGTCTTTCCACTGTGGCTGGGACACTCCACTACTCTCCTCTCTACTGGAACCAGGACGCTCTCCACTGCTCTCCTCTCCCCTCTCCTGCACCAGGATACTCTCCTCTCCCCTCTCCACTCCTTGTGTCTTTCCACTGTGGCCGGGACACTCTCCACTGCTTTCCTCTCCACTCTTTTTGTCTCTTTCCACTGTGGTCGGGACACTCTCCACTGCTCTCCACTCCTTGTGTCTCTCCATTGGGACCAGGACAATCTTCACTGCTCTCCTCTCCATCTTTTCACTGGGACCAGGACACTCTCCACTGCTCTCCTATCCACTCCTTGTCTCTTTCCACTGTGGTCGGGACACTCTCCGCTGCTCTCCACTCCTTGTGTCTTTCCATTGGGACCAGGACAATCTCCACTGCTATCCTCTCTCCTCTCCATCTCTTCACTGGGACCAGGACACTCTCCACTGCTCTCCTCTCCACTCTGTCTCTTTCCACTGCGGTCGGGACACTCTCCACTACTCTCCACTCCTTGTGTCTCTCCATTGGGACCAGGACAATCTCCACTGCTCTCCTCTCCCCTCTCCATCTCTTCACTGGGACCAGGATACTCTCCACCACTCTCATCTCCCCTCTCTACTCCTTGTGTCTTTCCACTGTGGCTGGGACACTCCACTGCTCTCCTCTCCACTGGAACCAGGACACTCTCCAATGCTCTCCTCTCTACTGGAACCAGGACACTCTCCACTGCTCACCTCTCCCCTCTCCATCTCTTCACTGGCACCAGGATACTCTCCTCTCCCCTCTCCACTCCTTGTCTCTTTCCACTGTGGCCGGGACACTCCACTGCTCTCCTCTCCACTCTTTGTCTATTTCCACTGTGGCCCGGGACACTCTCCACTACTCTCCACTCTTTGTGTCTCTCCATTGGGACCAGGACAATCTCCACTGCTCTCCTCTCCATCTCTTCACTGGGACCAGGACACGCTCCACTCCTCTCCTCTCCATTCCTTTTGTCTCTCCATTGGGACCAGGACACTCTCCACTGCTTTCCTCTCCCCTCTCCACTCCTTGTCTTTCCACTGTGGCCGGGACACTCTACACTGCACTCCTCTCCTTGTGTCTCTCCATTTGAACTAGGATACTCTCCTTACCGCTCTCCTCTCCCCTTTCTTCTCCTTGTCTTTCCACTGTGGCCAGGACACTCTCCACTGCTCTCCTCTCCACTCCTTGTGTCTCTCCATTGGCCAGACCAATCTCCACTGCTCTCCTCTCCCTTCTCCATTCCTTGTGTCTCTTGACTGTGATGAGAAGCTAACGCTCCTGCAGAAACCATTTCCCTTTATTACCTAGACTTGCCTAATGGAGTGTATGGGTTTTCTAAACTAGACAACCCCTTTAAGAGTGCATTTGTTTCCTTATTGAGATCTCACAGCTATGTAACGCAACTAACAGAAATTGTAAAGACTAAGTCCGGTAATAGCAGAGATGGCAGTGCGGCCGAGAAGGAGTTATTACCATCGTTTACCTGGTGTGTCCGAGACTTTAGCCTAATCCTGGAGAGGGACGGAAAGGAAATAACAGAGGATGAATATCTAATGATGGGTCTAGAACTCAAATCAGGTAATCGCTATCATATTTGTCAACTGCGCAACCCCTTTAAAGGGGAGCAACTTACTAAATATAGTTCCCTGACTTAAAGGTGCCCAGATCTCCAGGAACAAGCTCCCAGGGGCCATATACACTCAGCACAGCAATTCCTGTGTCAAAGTATGACTGCAGCTGTGTGAAGGGGGCTGGCTTACTATGCATTTGATTATCTGGGCCAGCCCCATTTTATGTCTTAAAAAAAATCCTTACTTTCACCAATAACTATATGTAATAAGGTCAATTTTATCTTATTAATTTTCTATTTTACATTATAGGGGAGAATAATGAAAACTACAATCTCCCTCGTGAGTGCATCCGAAAGTTTTTCCACTCTCACAAGTGCTTTGTGTTTGACCGTCCAACCTCTAAGAAAAACCTGAAACGTCTGGATGAGCTGAAGGAGAGTGAACTGGGAGAAGAGTTTGTGGAACAAGCGGCCAAATTCTACAACCACATAATGAAGAGCTGCAGTGTTAAATTACTGACGGGTGGAATCACAGTCACAGGGAAACGTAAGCGCTGTGCAATACGTTTACAATAATTGGGCTCACCTAATATATAGATGTCATGGCTTAAGGGGTCGGAAACAAAGCTCCCTTTAATGATAATAACTCTATTTGTGTAGTACCAACATATTCCACAGAACTTTACAATAGAGAGGCTTTTTTAGCTTGTGAGTGGGGACATTAGAAACAAAGATGATGATTCTAAATTAGGCAAACCAAAATGTCAACTATTGTGTAGCTCCAAATATTTAGCCTTAATTAGCTGAGCTAGTTTATTATTTTATGGCAAAATGCCCCCCTCCCTCCCACTGGCTGCGCGCGTGCCTGCCTTCCTCCCTCCCACTGGCTGTGCGCCTGCCTGCCTTCCTCCCTCCCACTGGCTGCGCTCGTGCCCACTTTCCTCCCTCCCACAGGCTGCGCTCCTGCCTGCCTTCCTCCTTCCCACAGGCTGCACGCGTGCCCGACTTCCTCCCTCCCACAGGCTGCGCTCCTGCCTGCCTTCCTCCCTCCCACAGGCTGCGCTCCTGCCTGCCTTCCTCCCTCCCACAGGCTGCGCGCGTGCCTTCCTCCCTCCCACAGGCTGCGCGCGTGCCTGCCTTTCTTCCTCCCACAGGCTACACGCGTGCCTGCCTTCCTCCCTTCCACAGGCTGCGCTCGTGCCCGCCTTCCTCCCTCCCACAGGCTGCGCGCGTGCCTGCCTTCCTCCCTCCCACAGACTGCGCTCGTGCCTACTTTCCTCCCTCCCACAGGCTGCGCTCGTGCCCTCCTTCCTCCCTCCCACAGGCTGTGCTCACGGGAGTGATAGCAATCACATAAGAACACTTCAGTATTATAAATGGTGCATGGTGGGGACCTTGCTACAGATTTGGCTCAGGGTCATCTCCACATGAAGCTCTACAGCAGGAAATCCCCAATAATGCTCCATTTTTTTCCTCCACAGTGTTGGGTAAACTTGCATCCATGTACGTGGACACTATTCAGAGCGGGTCGGTACCATGCATGGAGAATGCAGTTCTTGCTCTTTCGGAGATTGAGAACAATGGCGCTTTGCAGGACGCACTGTCCACGTATGAAAGTGAGATGGAAAGACATGCCCCAAAGTTCCCAACGTTGAACGAGGGTGAATTCCTGAAAATGCACCAGAAAAGCGAAATGAAGGCCGATCAAGTATTCATGAAACGTTCACTCAATAACAAATGGAAATATCATCTAGAACTGAAGGTCAGATATCCAGCCCTGCAGGGTTACATAGATAGTATGATTGAAAAAAAGACGAATGTCCATATGTGCAACCGTGGGATGGGAAAAATTGAAAGGAAGCAGTGTAGGTACATGTGTAATGCATAAAAGATCTGATCTAAAAGAGCAAGTTTTTCCACTCCTGATCCTGAGCGTAGAGTGACTGGATCAACATTCAAAACAACAATTTTATACATAAGGCTTTACACAATTTTCTCCTATGAGACCATTGAAGTCCTTTTTTTGAAACCATAATTGGTTCCTGGAGTGACCACCTCTTGAGGTAGACTATTCCACAAATGTATAGTGCCCAAGGTAAAGGAGCTCTCGAGATTGAACCACTCTTTCTCCAGATGGAAGGAGTGCCCTTTTGTCTCCTCTGGAGATTAAACTTGTCCTTCTTTAGGCAGAAGGAGTGCCCTTTTGTCTCCTCTGGAGATTGAACTTGTCCTTCTTTATGCAGAAGGAGTGCCCTTTTGTCTCCTCTGGAGATTGAACATGTCCTTCTTTAAGCAGAAGGAGAGCCTTTTTGTCTCCTCTGGAGATTGAACTTGTCCTTCTTTATGCAGAAGGAGTGCCCTTTTGTCTCCTCTGGAGATTGAACTTGTCCTTTATGCAGAATGAAAGCCCTTTTGTCTCCTCTGGAGATTGAACTTGTCCTTCTTTAGGCAGAAGGAGTGCCCTTTTGTCTCCTCTGGAGATTGAACTTGTCCTTTGGGCAGAAGGAGTGCCCTCTTTTCTCCTCTGGAGATTGAACTTGTCCTTCTTTGGGCAGAAGGAGTGCCCGTTTGTCTCCTCTGGAGATTGAACTTGTCTTTCTTTGGGCAGAAGGAGTGCCCTTTTGTCTCCTCTGGAGATTGAACTTGCCCTTCTTTAGGCAGAAGGAGTGCCCTCTTGTCTCCTCTGGAGATTGAACTTGTCCTTCTTTAGGCAGAAGGAGTGCCCTTTTGTCTCCTCTGGAGATTGAACATGTCCTTCTTTAAGCAGAAGGAGAGCCTTTTTGTCTCCTCTGGAGATTGAACTTGTCCTTCTTTATGCAGAAGGAGTGCCCTTTTGTCTCCTCTGGAGATTGAACTTGTCCTTCTTTATGCAGAATGAAAGCCCTTTTGTCTCCTCTGGAGATTGAACTTGTCCTTCTTTAGGCAGAAGGAGTGCCCTTTTGTCTCCTCTGGAGATTGAACTTGTCCTTTGGGCAGAAGGAGTGCCCTCTTGTCTCCTCTGGAGATTGAACTTGTCCTTCTTTGGGCAGAAGGAGTGCCCGTTTGTCTCCTCTGGAGATTGAACTTGTCTTTCTTTGGGCAGAAGGAGTACCCTTTTGTCTCCTCTGGAGATTGAACTTGCCCTTCTTTAGGCAGAAGGAGTGCCCTCTTGTCTCCTCTGGAGATTGAACTTGTCCTTCTTTAGGCAGAAGGAGTGCCCGTTTGTCTCCTCTGGAGATTGAACTTGTCCTTCTTTAGGCAGAAGGAGTGCCCTTTTGTCTCCTCTGGAGTTTGAACTTGTCCTTCTTTAGGCAGAATGAAAGCCCTTTTGTCTCCTCTGGAGATTGAACTTGCCCTTCTTTAGGCAGAAGGAGTGCCCTTTTGTCTCCTCTGGAGATTGAACTTGTCCTTCTTTGGGCAGAAGGAGTGCCCTCTTGTCTCCTCTGGAGATTGAACTTGTCCTTCTTTAGGCAGAAGGAGTGCCCTTTTGTCTCCTCTGGAGATTGAACTTGTCCTTCTTTGGGCAGAAGGAGTGCCCGTTTGTCTCCTCTGGAGTTTGAACTTGTCCTTCTTTAGGCAGAATGAAAGCCCTTTTGTCTCCTCTGGAGATTGAACTTGCCCTTCTTTAGGCAGAAGGAGAGCCCTTTTGTCTCCTCTGGAGATTGAACTTGTCCTTCTTTGGGCAGAAGGAGTGCCCTCTTGTCTCCTCTGGAGATTGAACTTGTCCTTCTTTAGGCAGAAGGAGTGCCCTTTTGTCTCCTCTGGAGATTGAACTTGTCCTTCTTTGGGCAGAAGGAGTGCCCGTTTGTCTCCTCTGGAGTTTGAACTTGTCCTTCTTTAGGCAGAATGAAAGCCCTTTTGTCTCCTCTGGAGATTGAACTTGCCCTTCTTTAGGCAGAAGGAGAGCCCTTTTGTCTCCTCTGGAGATTGAACTTGTCCTTCTTTGGGCAGAAGGAGTGCCCTCTTGTCTCCTCTGGAGATTGAACTTGTCCTTCTTTAGGCAGAAGGAGTGCCCTTTTGTCTCCTCTGGAGATTGAACTTGTCCTTCTTTGGGCAGAAGGAGTGCCCGTTTGTCTCCTCTGGAGTTTGAACTTGTCCTTCTTTAGGCAGAATGAAAGCCCTTTTGTCTCCTCTGGAGATTGAACTTGTCCTTCTTTAGGCAGAAGGAGTGCCCGTTTGTCTCCTCTGGAGATTGAACCTGTCCTTCTTTAGGCAGAAGGAGTGCCCTTTTGTCTCCTCTGGAGTTTGAACCTGTCCTTCTTTAGGCAGAAGGAGTGCCCTTTTGTCTCCTCTGGAGTTTGAACTTGTCCTTCTTTAGGCAGAAGGAGTGCCCTTTTGTCTCCTCTGGAGATTGAACTTGTCCTTCTTTAGGCAGAATGAAAGCCCTTTTGTCTCCTCTGGAGATTGAACCATTCTTTTTCAAGATGGAATTAGTGCCCTCTTGTGGATATTGAACTTTTCTTTCTTCAGACGGAGGAAGCACCCTCTTGTCGTTTTTTAAGGGATTTTAAATGAAACTGCTTCTGACCATATATTTTTGCATGGGTCATTTATGATCTACAGGTTAATCATGTCACCATTTAGACATCTTTTCCCAAAAAATTAATTTAATTATTTTGTTCTTTCAGCATACCTAAGATCTTCTCTGTCCCTTATGAATTTTGTGGCTCCCCTTTGTATCTCCAGGGCATCCTTTTTATGAACTGGTGCCCTGTACTCCATTGCATACTCCAGATGAGGTGATAGGATTATATCTTTGTCCCATGCGTTTCTGCCTCTTCTACTACATGATGATATCCCGCTGGCCTTAGAAACAGCTGATTGACATTGCATGCTATTTAGTCTGATCTACTAGAAGTGCATCCAGATCCTTCTCCACCAGTGGCTCTCCTAGTTTAGTAGTCAATCACCACAACTCTCTCTTTTCAACCCAATTGCAAACTTTTTTTTCTAAGACTATAGACCATTTAGAACAGTGTCAAATGCTTTTCAACATCCATAAAACACCATATCCACAGTTCCAATCATGTGCCCAGGTTTCTGCCCAACTTTTCATGTAAACGTAAGGGAACATTGAAGCCAAAAATAATTTATTGCCTATCCACTGATGACCAGAATGGGAAAACGCAAACCATCCCCCCCCCCATTCTCTCTAAAACGCGGCTAGGAAGAGTTTTAACCCATTCACGACATATGACGTACATTTACGATATTGATAGCGGGCTCGTAAGCCAAGCCCACATTTTTCCTGGCAGATGGCTCATTACGATACTCCTGTTCATAGGAGACTGTGATTTTTTTGCTATACATAGCAGTGTTGATGCACTGCTATGTATATTACAATCGATCAGATGATCACAGTTACAAGTCCCCTAAGGGGACTATTTAAACACAGTAAAAAGTGGAAAAAAAATTAGAATATGAAAAATACAAAAGTTGAAATCACTCCCCTTTCACCCCTCTAAAAAAGAAATCCTTAAAAAAAAAACAAAAAAAAAAACACATATTTGGTATGGCTGCGTTTTGTAAAAGTGCAATTCATGCAAAAAAAAATCAAAACACAAGAATTTTTTCTTTTTTTTTTGCCCTCAACAACATTGTAAAAAAAATCCAGTAGGAGGTGATCAAAACATTGTATGTAACCCAAAATTGGTATTAGTAAAAACGTCAGTTCAGAGAGCAAAAAATAAGCCCTCGCCCAGCCCCAGATCCTGAAAAATGAAAACTAATACAGGCCTTGGAAAATGGTGACACAAACAAAACATGAATTTTCTAAAAAAAAAAAAAAAAAAAAAAATTCACTACTTAAAGTGAACCTGTCACCAGGTTTTGTCTCACATGTGATAAGACCATGACCTTGCAGCCCTGATATACAGCATTCTATAATGCTGTATATCTGCCTGTATATAGCTCTTGCTATACTCACCTGCGGGGCGGTCCGGTCCGATGGACATCCCTGGTCTGGTACCTCCTTTTCTTTCTATGCCGTCCTCCTTCTTGCTTCGTGTGGACGATGCATCCTACGTCAGTGTTGCCCTGCATCATGCTCCTGCGCAGGCGTACCTCTCTGTCCTGAGTAAAGTACTCCAGTGTGCATGTGCAGGGCTCTTTGACCTTTCCTGGCGCATGTGCACTACAGTACTTTGATCTCCCCTTAATAGGGCAGAGAAGTACGCCTGTGGAGGAGCGCGATGCTGGGGAGACTGTGTGGATGACGTAGGACACATCATCCACGAGCAGCAAGAAGGAGGATGGCATCACAAGAAGGAGGATGGCATCACAAGAAGGAGGATGGCATCACAAGGAGGAGGATGGCATCACAAGAAGGAGGATGGCATCACAAGAAGGAGGATGGCATCACAAGAAGGAGGATGGCATCACAAGAAGGAGGATGGCATCACAAGAAGAAGGGAGGTGCCGAACCAAGATGGGACGTCCATCGGACCGGACCGCCCTGCAGGTGAGTATAATAAACGCTCTTTTTCTTGTCCTGCAGGTCGGGTTTGGGGCAGATATTCAGCATTAGAGAATGCTGTATATCAGCCCTGAAATATGGTGGTCATATCAGACGTATTGCCCCCCTGATCCACACATGTAAAAAGCATGATAGTCCCTAAAGGGGCATGTTCCGTACCAGTTGTAATTTCCTTTTTCTAATTTTACCGACAGAATCAGATTAGCGAGAAAAGACACGAATTTATGAAAAGAAACGAAGCTAAATCAATAGAAGTATCTACCAATCTTCTCAAGAACCTCAGCCTGACCATGCAGAACGGGCTCATGCAGGGACGTTACACCCGACAGGGAGGACACAAATGTTTCTTGGTGGATAAAGAGAGATTCCTGGAAAGATATCACAGAATGCCAGGAAAGGGAGTAAAGGTAATTTCTTTATAATGTCAAGATCTCAACAAAAGGGGTCAGATTTTCATTATTTTTATGTTCCAATTACTCGCAACTTGATGTAAATTAAATTTGAGTTGAATTGTAGAAATTTTTTGTTTTTCCGGCAAATTTTGCCATTTGATTCACGTTAATCACCCCCCAAAAATAAAATAGATAAAGTGTTACTCTGCCTACCACTAGGGGGTGATCACCGCATAGGAAGCGTTAAGTTCCCATTTCACTGATCCCGTTGAAGTCTATGGCTCGGGTTGGTAACATCAGGGGTGAGGGTGACTTTATGCAGTGACCTTTTATGATTTTATTTTCCCAGTCTCTTGAGGTGCTGGTAAAATTCATGCATGAAAACAAGAACATTGAGGAGGCCATTCAGCTAGCCGAGGAGAAGATGGGCCAGGCAGAGAAGCGGCTGACAGGTAGATAGAAGTTCTATGCCTAAGAATTAATGATAAAATTGGAGAAGAAGTCTGGCAATAGAACAAAGTCGTCCTTGTTAAGTAGTCTGAGTATTTTCTGTATAACCCTGAGCTATCAGTCTTGGAGAAATTCTGCAGAATAATTCCATCTTCAGTGAAGCCCAGCAACCAGCGCCGATTTCAACCGGATGGGCATTTGTGTCAGCGCATCCAGCTGAATTGTATTGCAGCACAGATACTCGCCAGCTTCCTGCACTGCAATCCATGCCACTAGCCAATCAGAGGTCAGCAGCTGACGTTGGCGTGTCTATCACTGACGGTGCATGGCAATGACATCATGAGTCGTCCGTAGCGGGCATGCCGGAGTTAGCTGCCGGTCTATGAATCAAACAGTGCGCCTGGACAGGGCCCTGGATGGGGAGAAGTATACCTAGACGGGGCCCGGAATGGGAAACACAATAACAGGAAGTGGCCAGGAAGGGAAGCGCAATAACTGGAAGTGGCCAGGATGGGAAGCGCAATAACTGGAAGTGAGCAGGACAGGAAGCGCAATAACAGGAAGTGGGCAGGATGGGAAGTGCAATAACAGGAAGCGGGCAGGATGGGAAGCACAATAACAGGAAGTGGGCTGGATGGGAAGCGCAATAACAGGAAGTGGCCAGGATGGGAAACACAATAACAGGCAGTGGCCAAGATGGGAAGCGCAATAACAGGAAGTGGGCAGGATGGGAATCGCAATAACAGGAAGTGAGCAGGACAGGAAACACAATAACAGGAAGTGGCCAGGATGGGAAACACAATAACAGGAAGTGGCCAAGATGGGAAGCACAATAGCAGGAAGTGGCCAGGATGGGAAGCGCAGTAACAGGAAGTGGGCAGGATGGGAATCGCAATAACAGGAAGTGAGCAGGACAGGGAACACAATAACAGGAAGTGGCCAGGATGGGAAACACAATAACAGGAAGTGGCCAAGATGGTTGCATTGTTACATGGGGTGGCGAACATGTATGCGTTTAAAGAATCTTGTATGATACAAGGGCCCGTACATCTGACCAACATGCAGGTGGGGCCCAGGTCTAAACTTTGCTCTGGGGCCCATCAGACTCTAGTGACGCTACTGGATGATTGATAAGTTGAGCCGATGTCTGTTTCTGAGAACAACCAACAGAATTATGAAGCCGATGTGGATATGAGTGTGGTAACGCTATTGACACCATCGTTCTACTATTAGCATTAAATAACTTATGGGTGACATCTTAGTCTTAACACCCTAGCCAAAAGGGCGTCACTGTCACTGTTGGGCCTGTCACAGTTGTCGCTCTTTAGGCAACTCACAACATCACATTGGCCCTAACAGAGGTCGACAATACTACCCCCTAGGCCACAAGTCCCAGATTGGTGAGTTACTCTGCACTCTGGCCAGCTTCCTTCCCTGAAGTGCGGCTCTAGTCCCCACTTTGTACCAAGTGACAACTCACACAAACATCCCTCCACTGCTGCCTAGTTGTCTCTCTTGGACCTGACTCTGTTCTCTCAGGTCTGGTCTCTCTCGGGCCTGGTTTCTCTCGGGTATTCATTTGGGTATGGTCTCTCTTGGGTCTTCTCTCAGGTATTCACTCAGATCTGGTCTTTCGTAATGACCACTATAAACCAACTGCACTGATCACACACCATCCTGCTACATGTCCAGGTGCCGACTACTCCCCTTCTCAGCCCTCCCAGGCCTTTATAAATATTAACTGGCTCACAGCTATCACCTGACCTGGTGACTCCTCCAATCTCTTCCCCCCTAGGAAACATGTACTTCACTCTTGAGTTCCTGCCAATGTAATTCTTTCTGCTTTTCCTTTCTCTAGCATCTTTGACCATCAGATAGCTGTGTTCACTTGCAGACACTATGGAACTTTAACTGTGCATCTTCTCACTTGTCTATTTCCTTACAAATGAATCACAAAACATAATTCTAAATCTCGCAAAACAGCAGAGCAAAATTACTCAATTTTTTTTTGTGTAAGTTTTAACTGAAAAAAAGTTGATAAATGCACCATGTCCTCCATCATTTTTCTCATTTCATCACGTCCTCCAGAGTCCCATCAGCAGACCAGGTTGGCACAATTGCGGAAGGAATCAGTGGAGCGGAGACACAGAGACCTGCAGAAGTCCGTAGACCAGCAGAGGACTAATCAACAGCAGGTCTTAAACTCCCTGACCGACATGGCGGAGCGGAACAAACGTCAGATGATCCGAGAAAACCAGACACTGATCACTCAGAGGCTCCAGGTACAGGTCTGACCAATCAGGGCCCCGTTATGGGTCACCGTGTACAGGACTTGGTGTCAATAACTCCTAAGTGGTCATTCTTGAGTGTTTTGAGGGTTTTCCCAGGAATATATGGACTGGAATTTTGCTTTCTAAACATTGAGAAGTATCGGATTGATTATTTTATCACAGAGAGTTTTCTAATTTTTGCTTTCACTATTTTTTTTTTTTTTTTAGGCGCAACAATCGACACTGACTTCAACGCATCAGCAGGCCCTGGATGAGCTTCAGAGGACTATTGAGCAGCTAAGACAGAACAACCAGACACAGTCCGGCGGAGGAGGAGGAGGAAGATGTATACTGAGTTAACGCCAATGTTACATATGGATAATTTACTTGGGGAAAAAAACAAATTGGACCTCGCATGTCTCAGAGGGAAAGTGTCCTTGGGGATCATCTCAAGGTCATACACGAAAATCATTTGGCCCAACAGCAAAACCCAGAAATTGTCCCCGTCCTTCACTGAGAGCCACCAGCAAATGCACTACTTTTTCTCTTTATTTAAAGTTAACCCCTTAATAACCAGGTTTTATTGACCAACACTTTTTTTTTCGCCTTTCTGCATATGGACAGCCATAATGTTTTTTTATGTTTTTTTTTTTACTATCTAAAATAACACTTTTCTATATATTTTATACCTGCTATTGCTATTTTATTTTGACAGAAAAACATGTCGAACTATTTTAGTTTGTAATAACGATCACGTGACTATCTAGTCAGGATGGGATTTTTTTTTCTCCTTTTATGAATTAATTGCTAAATATATTTTTTTTATCATATTTTGGCCATTTTTTTTAAATTTTATTTGTACATCTAAAGTTTTTTTTTTGTCCTGGATCTTCACGTAACATAAGGGGTCACTGCTCCTATTCGAGCTGTAAATTCCCTACTTCCTCTAGAAAAACTTTTCTGATTACTCGCAGCCACCACTAGAGGGAGCTCACTACATACAGATTTATATGCCGAGCAGTGAGCTCCACCTAGTGGTGGCTGCAGGAATAATGTAATAATGTATATCAGCTATTTTGTTAGGGGCTCTGGATAAGAGAAGGAGGGTCCTGAGCGTCCAAACATATAAAGTGTTATCGCTTTTGCTGCCTAATTCATAGATAAAATCTGTGACTGACATTTATGGGGGCATTGTAGCTGACCTTTATGGACACTTTTTGTCTGTCCTGTATGAAGGCATTCTAAATGAAACGTATTGGGGGCCTAAAATAAATATAGCATTTTTCAGCAAAATTAGTTTCTGTATTTTTTTTTTTATTTTTATTTTTTTACTTTTATGAACCATTTTTCAGGCTTGATCCAAGCATGATAATATGATCAGAAATCTGATTGACAGCTCATATTACACCCAAGTCTACTGGGCGACAGATCCACTGAGTAGTACAGATAAGGGGATTCTTAATACCCCAACACCTCCCCCCCCCCCCACCCCCCCGAGCTATTGAGAAAAATATATGGAGTTAAATATTTGTCAAATTCTTTCTGCCACCACTAGGAGGCGCCCACTGCATATAAATTCAATAAGATCTATGTAAGTAACTATCGACCCTCCCCTAACCCGTCAATATGGGAATGTAGGTGATAAGAAGCTGAATAAAGTGATACCGTGATATTGTAATGCTGCCGTCATGCAGTATAGCGCAATCGTCACCAGGGGCTGCTGGTGGAGTAGGAAAGGTTGGACTCGCATCTTAGCTCCGCAGTACAGCAGCGTGGATGTCACCAAGTGGCGAGAGTGTGGTCAGACGAGCCGGGTCAGGAAACGCAGTACCAGAGGAAACTGCTATACACGTGGCCAAGTTCAAGCCAGAGTAGTCGGAGCCAAACAGAAGCAGAGATACCGGAAATGTGAGACAGTATAACAAGTCAGAGGGAGGTCAAGCCGGGTCAGACACTAAGAGGTCACAGCACGGGGAACAAAATGCTCAGACAAGCTGGGTAGAAGGAATGGGAAGACAGCGGAACTGAGCCAACGTGCAGAGGACAAATCAGGGAGTAACTGGGTCAGTCGCTCGAGCCTTGGCAAGAACTATAACTGACACTTCCTGCAGACAGCAGCGGGCTGAAATAGCCAAACGGATCCAAAAACGAGGCAAAGAAAATTAACCACGCATGCCCAGACCGGGGAGAGAATAATAAGAAACAAACACCGGCCTGGATCATGACAGATATCTGTGATCCGATGTCTTATTCCAAAGAAATCAATGTTGTTCTTAAAATGTAAATGAACTGTTAAGATCTATGAGCGGGACATAGATCTCCCTGAGACTCTGCCTCCAGATCTTATTGTAAGTGAAAGGAGGGCATTACCTGTGTGAGACATGTAGATCAGAGAACAGACGGTGAGTCATTACCTGTCTCACTCTGGTAATGGTGCCTTTCATTTACAATAAGCTCTGGAGGTGATACGGAATAGCTTCTGTCTCCTAAGGATGACATAACAACTCTCTCTATTAATTAAAGGAGTGTTTAAAAATCCAACCTAAATCACTATTTAGTTTCATAACCTAAACTATTTAATATACTTTAATTAAAAACTCCATGTCCTTCCTTAACTACACTGTGGTTTTTTTAAACCTCTTCCTTTTTTATGACGCTTTGAGAATCCCAGTACATGCTGGGATACTCACACAAAGTATCATTGGGGCAAATGCTGTGTCACTGCCCTCTCCCTTAAACAAAGTGTCATCAGTGATGCACGATTGAAGGGCTAGGCTAGTCTCTGTGCTTTGTGCACAATTACAGTGCACTCGATTGCCAGCTTAGAACGAGCCAGCAAAAGTGCATAATGTCAGAATACCTAGCATGCAGAGACCAGTGGCGTGGCAGGCTGGGTACTTTGACAACGCGCACTGACAGTGCTCTCGTTACTGCTGTTCTGAGCTGGGAGAGAGTGCGCTGTCATTGTGCACATCACACAGTGATAGAGGAGGGACTACCCCAGACCCTGAAACGAGCGTTACTAATGACTCTTCAATTCGGGGGTTAGTGACCGCAGTTTCTGCCTCCTGATGACGCTTTGTTTAAAGAAAGTTTGTGTAGCTAGAAGAGTTCTGACCATTGATGGAGCAGAATTGCCATCGGGTGTTATTACTACAACCATCATTATTAAACATACGGTGACATACAATCACGTTTACATCCGGTTCTGATGACCAGAAGATGCTACGTGTTGATCTATACTTCAAGGTTTTACATGAAGTCACCACGACCCTAAGGCTATGTGCACATGTAGCGGATTCGTGTGCGGATTTTTCCGTACCGTTTTTGCAAAATCCGAAGGCAAAAAGCACTGCGGATTTACCGCTGATTTCCTGCGGTTTTTGTTCGGAGCCCACCTGCGGTTTTACACCTGCAAATTCCTATTATGGATCAGGTGTAAACCGCTGCGGAATCTGCACAAAGAATTGACATGCTGCGGAAAATACAACGCAGCACTTCCGCACGGTTTTTTTTCTTTGCCATGGGCAGTGCGGATTTCGTTTACCAAATGTTTACATGGTACTGTATAACGCATGGAAAACTGCCAATCCGCTGCGGATCCGCAGCAAAATCCGCAACGTGTGCACGTAGCCTAAAGGTCCGGTTGATTCAAGAGAAGCGGCTTCTGTAAATGTTGCACCTTTTGCTTAGTCATTAATTATTATTAACGTTCCTACAATCATACTATGGAATATATGGTTTTATAAGCTGATTGTTCTAAATTTCTTTTTAAGCAATGATGACCTAAAGGAGTACTTAAGATATTAATAACTATATATTAAATCCCTTTATCAGGAAACAGATTCCCAGTAAGATCTTTCTCCCGCCCATAGATCTTAAGAAAAACATAGATTTCTCTGGATTAAGAAATACGATCCCAAAGATCAAGGTATCATTTTATTCAGGGTCTTATGACCTACATCCCAATATAAAAGGCTTAGGAGGGTTGATCCTATTGTCAGATTCACTTAGAGTAGCTTTGTATCGGAAACTAAAAGTTCTAACCCCTTATTAAATATTCTGAAGCGATTTTTAGATTCATTCCCTAAACCTCACTATTAATCCTTTCATCATTTTAAGAAATTATAATTATAATCTGCTTTTACTTCCAGGCTCAGACCTGCAGTTGATCCTTCATCTGCTGTAAGCATAACAAACTCTTCTCTGGTGCTGTCCACGCTATAAACGCTGCTGCAAGTCTTGAACTATCTATACATTTTCAGTTCTAACATATCTGGCTTTGTGTTTTCTGGTGTTTCTTGCTCGGCTTGTCGGACTGCTGTCCTGGTCCACAGACCATCGAGTAAGTTCTGGACTTTTACACAATGTCCTGCATTTTGATTTGAGGTGGGAAATATCGAAGTCTAAGAGATGTGAAGGTGCAGAATATTGTATCAAACCAGCAATACTGTACTCATGGCAACATTGACTGGCTTTGGGTGTGACGAGGGGCATTATTAGCCAGCACAGGCTGTTGGAGGATACCGCAGGTCCCTTATTTTACTCTTTGTTGGATGTAGATACACACACAGCCATGCTATATTATTACACCCCCCCCATGTAAGCATAGCAATGCTACATCAATACCACCCCCATGCACACACACAGCCCTACTACATCAATAAACCCCCATGCACACAGCTCTGCTATCAGACACTCCTTATGCACACAGTCTGCTACTTCAATGCAACCTCATGCACACACAGTTGTACTAGATCAATAACTCCAGTGCACACACAGCCCTGCTATATCAATACACTCTTCATGCACACAGCTCTGCTACATATATACACCCCCATGCACACACAGCCCTGCTATATCAATACACTTTTCATGCACACAGCTCTGCTACATATATACACCCCCATGCACACACAGCCCTGCTATATCAATACACTTTTCATGCACACAGCTCTGCTACATATATACACCCCCATGCACACACAGCCCTGCTATATCAATACACTTTTCATGCACACAGCTCTGCTACATATATACACCCCCATGCACACACAGCCCTGCTATATCAATACACTCTTCATGCACACAGCTCTGCTACATATATACACCCGCATGCACACACAGCCCTGCTATATCAATACACTCTTCATGCACACAGTTCAGCTACATCAATACAGTCCCATGCACACACACTCTGCTACATCAATAACCCCCCATGCACACAGCCCTGCTATATCAATACTCTCTACATGCACACAGCTCTGCTACATCAATACACCCCTCATGCAGAAATATTTGCCCATCTATGGACTAGATCATTGGTGAGCTTCTTTAAAAGAGTTAGCTGTAAAATGGTTTGAAAGCAAAAGTTTATTTAATGCAAAGAACACAATGGAGAATGAAGCGATTTTATTTTTTGTTTCTCCTATGAACCACACACAACATATGTATTTGTAGGGTCTAATAGCAGTTTGGGTCTGAGGAGCTGTTGACTTTGCACTTATAGATGATTCCTTTCTCGGTGATCAGCCACAAGTTTCCCCGATCATAAGATACATGTTTGAAAGTGTCATAAAAATTCAACTGGGTCCAAGAGGTTCCGATGGGTTTCCCAGCAGAGATCCCTTCCCTGAAATAGAGGGGAGAAGTTACTCACAACTATAATAGTGGCATAATGAGCCATATGATAACTATGTGATGCTGTCGGCCGTCATTAGTGCAGCTCACTGCAGATAGATTCTGTAACTTAAAAGTATAAAAATTATAGTTAGAAATTACAAGTGATGTCCAATAACTCTAAAGCTGATACCTTTTATACACTTGTCCCTGGGAGTTCACGCCGTACACAGAACCATCGGTGCCGACCTCCACCACGGCCAATTTGCCGTCTATTTGCTGCCACCGACTCCCTTGACAGGCCGTGGACGTCACATCATAGCGGTAATATATATCATCGTAGGCGTTTACACCCCAACATCCCCAGGGACCGCAGGTGTAATACTTCAGACGCCCTTCTATGTTGTTGTAGGCTACATTTATCGAGTTGGAAATGGTCTGATCTCTGTTCGCGCAGTAAATATCATCCAATCCATTGGCTCCGGACAGGAATTTATTCCCGCCTGCATCTATCTGTTTCAGACGTCCTATAGAAGTAAACGGTAGAGAAAAATTAAAGGGTTTTCTCAAACAAAGAAATATGGTTGAAAACAGATCTGAAAAGGCTAAATTAACGAATGAAGCTATATTCGCCTGAAACCCTGGTGCTTCCCTTCTCGTCAGCCCCATTACGGTCACTGTAGCATTGATGTACATTGTACTGACACAGACATGTAACTGCTGCAGCCAATCACTGTTTGTCTGCAGAGGTTGCACGGCCATATTGGGATGTCATAATTGCAAAAGAACTACAGTGAGCAGTGAGTGATCTGAATCAAACCGGGAGTAGCAAGGGGTCCCGTATGGTGAGTATAATTTATTTTCTAATTTTTAAACCAGCTATAGTTGTAGCTGTGTAGCTGGACCGTGTGTGCATGGAGGATGTGTTGATGTAGCTGGGTCCTGGCATTTAGTGTGGCGGAGTGGCAGCACAGATGAGTTTAGCTATGTCACATTACAAACCATTGTATCCGTTCTCTTTCTTCATAGTACAGTCACCTCTGCTGTACTGAACCTCTCCCCACACTGCCTGTCCATGGATGAGAGCTCACAGGTATCAGTAATCACACTTATACACTTATGCCTGTTCTGAGGAAAATTGTAATCCCTCTGCAGTGAAAGCAGAGCAGGCTGTCATTACATCTCACACAGGAGTAGCCTGCTCTCCTCTCACTGCAGACAGATTACAAGATGCTGTGAGCACAATAACAGTGAGAATACTGACACATTCCAGATAAGATTCCATTAATCAGTGTTGGGGGAGAGACAGTACAGCAGAGGTGACTATGTGAGAAGGACAACTGAGAGAAGGACTAAACACAGACTGCTGGGATATTTTTCTGTGTGCTCTAATCTCCCAGCACTGTCTAATCATGCAGGAGGTTAGACCAGGAGATCAGTGACGTATCCTTACATCTCGCAAACTGAGAAACTTGCTCTAAGATATGAAAAGAGTTACTACCCAGTTACTTTCTATGTTATAGACAGGCTCAGAACAGCTAAATATAGAGATCCCATATTTTCGCTTACTACTTAGACATGGGGGAACATGGAATACTTTTGGATTACTGCAGTTGCCCTTGAATTTCCTGAATGAAAAATGGTGCAGCCTGAGGAAGCCACAAGGCACGTGCGGAGTCTTCTTACCTGATGCCTGCACCCAGTCGTTATCTTGGAATTTGTAGATATTCTGCATTTTGTTGACTCCCCAGACACCGGCGGGACCGACCGTCACGTGCATCAGCTTTCCAGGAATATTTTTCCACCCGTGGCCCAGCCATTGGTAGATGTCATCATCATCATTCACACCGTAAACCTGACCGAAACCGGCATCCACCTGCCTCAACCGCCCATCGATCACGATGCATAGACGGTCTGCGGAGAAAAGTGGCGAGAGAGACCAAGAAAAGCAAGTATCATGACGATGGCTACGATAACGTTACAGGATGGAATTTACTATTTATGCAGTTGTCAGTTTCTCAGCTGATGATCTTCAGATATAAAAACTGTAGGTCAAAGTTTAGCCACATCATTTTTTTTTTCATCTATCAATGAGGGTCCGATCATTGAGGTCCTATGATTTCCATAAAGAAGGAGCCAGGGCACCTTCCTACAATAGATCCGTGCTCCATTTCTTAGTTTCTTTCTGTACATCAATTAAAAAAATCCCTTTTTTTAATTAAAGGGACCCATAACACAGTTTTCTCAAAAAATTCGACATAGGATAGTAAAATATTAGAACAAATATGAAACCTGAAGAAAAATAAATAAAATAAAATATAAGACTATGAGACTAGCTAATGCAAAAAAATATAAAATATTAACCCTTCTATATCAAAACCAAGAAGGAATAACGAGCCATTTGTCCATAGGTGACATCAGATTCAGCAGTTCTCCTAATAATTGCACAGCGGTTACCTGCAGCAGTGGCAGCTCCGATGCTCAGCAGTAATACACCGAGGATCTGGATCATGATGAGTCCTTGTGTGATGTGATCTACTGCTGATTCTGTCCCATTTATAAGCCGCCCGGACTCCTCCCCAGGTCACTTATCACTTTTGGGAATGGGATGATTCCTCACTCCACCTTAAAAAAAAAAAAAAAAATGATTAACTGACATGTGGCATACTGGATACTGCTTCAAATCTGCAAGGAAACATCAAGCAATATGTGCAAGAATTTTCAGAAATCTCATTTACTTTATTGGTACTCTAAAATGCGGCAATTTTTTTTGTGCTTCAAAAATACGCAAAAAAATCATTGGAAAAATGCAAAGTGTGAAAATACTTTTAGGCCACGTTTAAACTGCTGAAAACTAGGACCATTCAAGTCTGCAAATTTCAGACTGTACTGGCTCCATGTGTAACTCCGTATGCCCATCCTCCCTGTCTGTATATCGGACCAGACTGGAGCATGCTGCGATTTTTTTTCACATGGTCCTCTGTATTTATAGCCCATATGGACTGGCATATGAATTAAAAAACTAGATTACCACGAGGACGGTATACATGCCAAAAACACGTTCTACAAGGACGATATAGAAGACAAAAATACGTTCTGCGAGGATGGTACATAAGCCAAGAATACATTCCTCAAGGACGATATACTTGTACAAGCCAAAAAGACATTCCACAAGGACGGTACACAAGCCAATCATACGTTCCGTGAGGATGGTATACCTGCCAAAAGTACGTTCCACAAAGAAGAGGCGTTTTACAGGGACTCTATCATGCCTCAGCCTCTAACGGGTGCCACCTTGACTCCAGGGTGTAGGGTGGGCAGGTAACGTGAAATTAGCTGTCCTGCTGGTCTCTGGAGCAAAGCATAAAGGCTCGTTGCTCCCTCGGTGTTCCGGCTACCGGGATCCTGCGCCTCAGAAGGAGGCAGCCTGTGTAGGGCAGATCGCCTCCTGGAATCCACTCCTTTGCTATGACTTCTTTCACCCTCTCTGCAATACAGTTCTCCTTCAGTGTATCTTTCTGGAAGCTGCAGCTCTCAGGGCATGCACAGCTCAATGTCCTTCTTCCTCGATCTCTGACAGGATCTCACCCCTGCCAGGGACCAACTACCTGAGCGAAGCTCAGCCAGCAACTAACTAACTTTTCCTACAGGCAACCAGTTTTACCAATGTGAGGAGTGACCTAATAAATAGGAGCAGAGCTCCCCCTGGTGGAGTGTGAAATGTGTTGCATGTTTGTGATACCTGGATGCAGTTGTCCTTCTTTGCCTCCAAACGTAATATCACTCTCGCCTAGAGGAAAATGACATTATTGCAAGGACCAAGACCCTAGGGCGCTGATCTAATAGAGGATTTTTTGTCCAATTGGCAAAGATCCACTGATTCTGGAACAATACTTCTTTTTCTTCTGTGCCCCTCTGTTCGAAAGTTATTTCCCCGGTAATAATATTGCAGATTTTCCCTTCAACTATTTGAGCGTGGTGTACCACAGAACTTCTCCATGACCTCAGTGACCTCAGTGACAGAGCTTCATCCCAGTGATAGCCGTCTTAGAGCCCCGGGGTAGAAAGTCACTTCTCCAGACACCATTAAGTGGTTTCTAGGAGAAACAAGTGTTCCAAATCTTCCGAGTGTCCTCCTACAATTTTTTAGGACCTGCAGGGTGTATTGAACCAGAAGGTCATCCATAGCTGCTCCGACTAACCTCTTGCAACTCAACCTTTATCTATATAATTTGCATGTTCCTTTTTGTTGTTTTTTTGTCCCCCTGTATTATTCCAGTTCCTGTTTTTTCTGGTAAACATAAGTCATCCAAAGACCAGGACAACCTAGAGGTTTTACATAACAATGCCAACAAAAAGATGAGCTAAGGAACGTCCCAAACCTGTTTTACAACTCTAGAACTAATGGTAGATTTTTCGCTGGATTTTTTTGTTTTATTAAACTGAGGACTTCGTCCAATTGCCGCTGTTCCTCTTCTTCTGGAACAATTTTTCTTTTTCTTCTGTGCCCCATCGTTCCAAAGTTATACCCCCTAGTAATAATGGTGCAACGTCTCCCTTCAATTAACTGGATTCTTCACCTTTTACACCCAAAAGGTTCCACTTTCAATTATTTGATATTAACAAAGTATGGCCATCATACAGTTCATTTTATTGGGTATAGCTAGAGAGGGACTGGGGTCCCTCCTACTTAAGTCAGACATTGAGTTAGTTATTCACCTCCTTAATGTGAACACCTGTTGGATAGCGCAGCGCTTGGTTTGTTTTACTATGACGAGGGCTATATTTTCTACTATGAACCTAAGGGCAAGTGCCTAGGGCGGCAGAATTTTTGGAGGCGGCACTTAAATGAGAGATTTGTTTTTCAACTTTTTCAAATCTTTGTTTTCAAGTCATGCATCTCCAAAATATGCGAGGGGTAAGTTTAGCTATAGAGGAGATGAACCTGGTAATTCACAAACAGCAATAGATATACTGTTTATTGCAGTGCTCCGAGCTGCTGGGTTTGACGCATTTTTGTGCACAGTGTCCAAGGTGACTGTGTCAACTTCACTGAAGCGAATGGCTCCATCGGGGGGTTTCGTTGGAATCCTTTTTTGAGGATGGATTCTGAAAAGTGTTTGGCGTACCCAGCAGCACAGAAGACCACAGCAACCAGCATACAGGTCATCATTGTGGAGGAGTCCAAGGCTGCCATACTGTTTTATGGTGAGTCCTGTAAATAAGTCAGAAGATAAGACTGACTCCCATGTACAGTATCTTACTCTTGAAACAAAAGGGCTGGGAGGACAGTGAGGATTTTGTATGTTGAAAATGAACTATTTGTTGACAAACTCATTGTTATAGTACAGATAACATTGTATACGATGGATTTCCTGCAGATATAGAAGAAAATCCCATTGCTAGTGTCTCCACCAGATACAGTCTGGTGCTAAATTAGGCTACATTCACACTAGCGTTGTGCGCCGCTGCGTCGGCGACGCAACGCACAACGCACGCAAAAACGCTGCGTTTTGCGACGCATGCGTCGTTTTTTGCCGAAAATCGGACGCAAGAAAAATGCAACTTGTTGCGTTTTCTTGGTCCGACGCTTGCGGCAAAAAAGACGCATGCGTCGCACAACGCAACAAACAAAAACGCATGCGTCCCCCATGTTAAATATAGGGGCGCATGACGCGTGCGTCGCCGCTGCGTCGCCCGACGCTAACCCGACGCACACTAGCATAACGCTAGTGTGAACGTAGCCTTAGACATGAATCCTAGATTGCAAATACAAAAATAAAAATGTTCAACATTGTAATTCTAAGATGGCCAAACATGATCATGCTGATGAAATAAATATGTAATACATTTTTTTGTGAGTGTGGTCATATTTTAAAGATGAGCAGGTCTTTTGAAATTTGAATTCGCCAATTTTCCCTAAAAAATATGAGGGAACTTTGATATTGGAAAGCTTGTAATTGCTTAGAATCTACACATGGGGGAGAGAAGAGAGGAGACAGAGGACCCCTCTCTCCAAACCTAAACATTTAAACCAAAAAGCTCTATTTAGGGTTGAGCGAAACGGATCGTTAATTTTCAAAAGTCGCCGACTTTTGGCAAAGTCGGGTTTCATGAAACCCGACCCGATCCCTGTGTGGGGTCGGCCATGCGGTACGCGACTTTCGCGCCAAAGTCGCGTTTCGTATGACGCGCTTGGCGCCATTTTTTCAGCCAATGAAGGAGCGTGGGCAGAGTGATGACATAGGTCTTAGGGGCGTGGATGCCTATCGTCATCTTGTCGCTTGTGCGCTGTAGCGATTTGAAATGTGTAACAGCAGCTTTTCTGTTCAGGGACGGAGGAGGGAGGGAGGGAAGGAGAGAGAGAGAGAGAAAAAAAAAAAATCCCATTGACTTTGCATTGGGTTTCGTGTTTCGGTCGATCCCCGACTTTTCGCCATAATCGGCCGATTTCACTCGACTCGACTTTAGAGATAGTCGAGTTTCGCGAAACCTGACTCGTCCCTAAAAAAGTAAAAGTCGCTCAACCCTAGCTCTATTTTGGACTGATCCATCAACAAAACATTGTTCTAATAACATTCTGTTTCTCCAGGTGATCATTAGCAACCGCAAATGGGCAGCCATGTTTGTTTTGAAGAGCAGTGGGTTTTTTCTTGCAATCCTGCCATGCACAGTATTATTATTCATTGACATCCTGATGGTGGATTTATGAACATTAACAATATCTGTTGTGGAAGAGGCCTTTAGTTGCTTAGAGGTTATCTTGGTTCCTTTTGAGGTCTTGCAGAATATTACACTAATCGACTTACCAACGATCACGACCAGCGATACGACCTGGCCGTGATCGTTGGTAAGTCGTTGTGTGGTCGCTGGGGAGCTGTCACACAGACAGCTCTCTCCAGCGACCAACGATCAGGGAAAAGACTTCGGCATCGTTGAAACTGTCTTCAACGATGCCGAAGTCCCCTGGTAACCAGGGTAAACATCGGGTTACTAAGTGCAGGACCGCGCTTAGTAACCCGATATTTACCCTGGTTACCATTGTAAAAGTAAAAAAAAAAAAAACACTACATACTTACATTCCGATGTCTGTCACGTCCCCCGCCGTCAGCTTCTCTGCACTGACTGTGTCAGCGCCGGCCGTAAAGCAGAGTGGTGACATCACCGCTGTGCTCTTCTTTACGGCCGGCGCTGACAGTCAGTGCAGAGAAGCTGACGCCGGGGGACGTGATAGACATCGGAATGTAAGTAGTGTTTTTTTTTTTTTAACTTTTACAATGGTAACCAGGGTAAATATCGGGTTACTAAGCGCGGTCCTGAGCTTAGTAACCCGATATTTACCCTGGTTACAAGTGAACACATCGCTGGATCGGCGTCACACACGCCGATCCAGCGATGACAGCGGGTGATCAGCGACCAAAAAAAGGTCCTGATCATTCCACAACGACCAACGATCTCCCAGCAGGGGCCTGATCGTTGGTCGCTGTCACACATAACGAGATCATTAGCGGGATCGTTGCTACGTCACAAAAAGCGTGACGTTGCAACGATATTGTTAACGAAATCGTTATGTGTGAAGGTACCTTTATCTTTGTTGGTTAATCACTTAAATTTCCTCCATTTGTACACGGTCTTTCTGAGTATAAAGGGTGGAGTCCAAACTCTTTAGAAGTGGATTTGCAACTTTTTCAGCTTGATGAACATCAACAACTCTTCTGGGGTCCTCATAAATCTCCTTTGTGCCTGCCATGATACACTTCAATAAACGTGTTGTGAAGATAAGACTTTTATAGATCCTTGTCCTTTAAATAATAACAGGTCACCCACTCACACCAGATTGTCATCCCATTGAATGAAAACCCCAGACTTTAATTTCACCTTCAAGTGACCTATCAATCCTAAAAGGTCTTTTCCCTCTTGCAGACACATGACATTGGATCATTTTCCTCATTTAATGACATTTTTGACTAATTTATCTGATTTGGTTCCCTTTATGTGCTTTTAGGACTTGTGTGAAAATCTGATGTAGTTTTATGTCACATTTAAAAAGAAAGATAAAAGTTCTGAAGGATTCACAAGTTTGCAAACACCACTGTATCTCCTTATAGATTAACTGTCCCAAAATATTTAACGAGTTTGACGGATCCGTCAAGAAAAAGGCAGAAAACCTATTTGAAAGTACGAATTTATTTTGTGTGATTAATATGGATTTTTTTTTTAGAATTTATTTTTTCCTTTTACTGCCCTGTTATTAATTAGTGTAAACCACAAAAATAAAAAGCATACTGTGATGCGCAATTTGCTTCTGTGGAACATTTTCGCGGCAGTTAATAACAACTTGGGTCGGCGCCGTTGACTTTGCACTTATAGATAACTCCTTTTTCAGTGATCAGCCATAGGTTTCCCTGATCGTAAGATACATGTTGGAATGTGTCATAAAAATTCAATTGGGTCCAAGAGGTTCCGATAGGATTCCCTGCAGAGATCCCTTCCCTGAAATAGAGGCGAGAAGTTACTCACATCCACAGGGTCAGTCAACAGGTCAACACCACAAGTATATCATCCATCACATATGCACATATCATGGAGAAAAGTATGTGACCCCTCCACATTACACCTACAGGAGCTCTTCTGACTTCCCATTCTATATACCGTACATAGACATTAATTTGGAGTCAACCCTCTGCAGTTCTCTTATAGAGAACAGAAGAGCGCTCAACCAAAGTGACTGTCTTTCATTTAGAAATAGGAGGGCGTAACGGTGCACCAAAGCGTAGGCCGCACCAAGGGTGCACCGAAATGCCCTAATTTGCAGAATAAATAAAAGTAGATTTTTCTGCAAATGTTAAAGAAGCGTTCTGGTAATTTTTTTTTTCACCTAAACCTGTGTAAATGTTAGCATAGTGTATTGTCTTTGTGATAATATTCTCACCGATCGCTGTCTTCTCATGTACCTGAGTCCATAATGACTTCACATCCACAGCCGTCTCTGCAGGCTTCCATCTTCTCATGTCTTCTGCAGCACAACCTGACATGGTGCCCTTAAAGATAACAGTGTCATAATAATGTTCCTGAATAAAAATAACCACCTATGCTGAGCCTTAAATAAGCCCTATACTGTGCCCCTGAAATAAAATATTACCCCACACTGTCTGTCCCTCTTACAGTACATGGCCTCCACATTATCCTATAAAATATTCCTACCACACCACCATCCCCCTTATGTACTATGACAAGCTGGCTCCGGGATTTTTCCACTACACAGGATAGATCCCAAGCCTTGTCTGGTGCTGTGGTCTCCCGTTAATTCTCAGCCACTGTGATGACTACTCAGCACAGACTCTGGTCCCAGCGCCTTGCCCAGGCTCATGCTGTATCTGTAGTTACTCCTTGCCCTCCAGCTAAGCCTATGGTGACTACTGGTATACACGTGCAGCATTGTGCTCTGGAGCCCAAGTCCAGATATCACCCTACTGAGCATGTCCGTGATGTGGCGCCTTCTCATTGGTGCTTGGACGTCAGCTGCTCTGGTGATGTGTCAGCTTCAGATTGGTCCTCCGGTCAGGTCCTGTCTGAGTGGGCGTGCCCAGGTCACAGCTGAGAGGCAGGAGGAACGGCCTTAATGTAAGGGATGCTGTCGGAGTCCGACGGCAGTCTCTTATGCCCATGGCTGCCGTAAGTGAGGTGTGCAATTGTCGCGCCCAGACACTTACGCCCCCACTAACGAAAATGGCAGCCTCCAGTGGCAAAAATAAAAGGGAATAAATAAAAAACTATGAAAGTAGTTAATTAAATTTTGTATTAAGAGTAATTGATTATATAATCAATTATTCATACAAAAACTAAAATCACGACACCTTCCCTTGAAGGTATAAAAGGTTATCAATGGCGCACGCCGGTGCGCTAGTATCAACCTTTGTCTGTGTGTGAATGAGACATAGCAACAGTGTGGTCTTTGTCAGCATGTGCTCAGGGTCAGCACCTCCGGAGAGGAGTTTGTCTTTATTTGATTCAGGGCTGGCATCTAGCCATTAGAATTCCGGCACCTCCGGAGAGGAGTTGATTGAGTGCTCTTGCTGACTGTGTGACCACTGTTTGCTTCTCACCCCGTGAGCGGGTTTTGATCCTCTGTGAGGTTAACAGGGATCGTATCTAGCATAATTTCTATTCTGTTTTTGTGTGCGATTGACACATCTCTATAGGAGAGCATTCATTTCATTACCGTGTGCGAGTGACACAGCTCTAGTGCAGTTCAGTGAGTGACGTTTAACTCTGAGTGCAAGCAATCACTTGCTGCAGGTTCTGCCATTGTTCACATTAGCTGCAGTTTTACATCTCTACACGGTGGACCCCGGGTTGCAATCACACTTTATCATTATTATTTTATTTAGTGCGATCTGCCAACCTTAACACCAAAACACTGTTCATCCTTGTGTACTATGACCATCATACTGCCCCTTTATAAACTAAAACGCAACACTGTGCAACCTTATAAATTTTACCCTCCCACCACACACCTTCCTCAATTATGAAGTATGATCTCCACACTGTCCCCACATCGTGAGTCTGTCTTCACAATGTCGCACTCATGCTGTCCCCACTCCATACTGAGCCATCCAAGCTGCCCCTCTTTTCATATTGAGTCCCCTATGTTGCCCCTCTCCATACTGGTCCCCCCCTATGCTGCCCTCTCTCAATACTGACCCACCCATACTGTCCCCCCTCAATACTGAATCCTTACACTGTCCCCCATCAATTTTGTCCCTTGCATTATCTCCTCACTCTCTTAGCGTCCCTAACATCCAGTCTTCAATAATATCCCCCTTAAAATCCAGTCTACAATTATAGCCCCCTAAATACCAGTCTATAGTAATAGCCCCCTAACCCCAAGTCGCCAGTAATAGCCCCTCTAAACTCCAGTCTACTGTAATAGCTCCCCTAACCCCAGTCTATAGTAATAGTCCCCCTATCCCCGGTCTACAGTTATAGCCCCCCTAAACCCCCATCTACAGTGATAGCCCCCACTAACCCCAAGTCTACAGAAACAGCCCCCTAAACCCCAGTCTACAGCGATATCCCCCAATAACCCCAAGTCTACAGAAATAGTCCCCCTAACCCACAGTCTACAGTGATAGCCTCCTTAACCCCGAATCTACAGTAAAAGCACCAACTAACCCCAAGTCTACAGTTATAGCGTCCCTAGCCCCCAATCTACAGTCATAGCTCCCCTAAGCACCAGTCTACAGACATAGCCCCCAAAGCTCAATCTACTGTTATAGCCCTTCTAATATCCAGTCTACAGAAATAGCCCCTCTAAAAGCCAGTCTACAAGAAAAGCCCCCTAATCCCCAGCCTACAGTGATAGCCCCTGTAACCCCCAGTCTACAGTAAAAGCACCACCTGTCCCCCAATCTATAGTAATAGCCCCCCTAAGACCCTTTAGCTCTATGTTCACTTACCTGGTCCTGTGTGCCTGTCCTCTCCCTGGCTCCAGTGACTGTCTTCCTCCTGGCTCCTACCCTCCTTTGGGCTCCTGTCCGCCTACGGGCTCTTCTTGTCCTCCTCTGGGCTCCTGTCATTGTATGAGCTCCTGTCCTCCTACGGGCTCCTGGGTTCCTGTCCTTCTACAGGTTACTGGGTTCCTATCCTCCTTCTGGGTTCCTGGGCCCCTGTCCTCCTACAGGTTTCTGTCCTCCACTTAGCTCCTGTTCTCCTACGGGTTCCTGTCCTCATCCTGGCTCCTGTCCTCCTATAGGTTGCTGTCCTCCTCCGGACTACTGTCCTCCTTGGGGTTCCTGGGCTCCTGTCTTCCTATGAGTTGCTGTCCTCCGGGCTCCTGTCTTCCTATGGGTTCCTGTCCTCCTCCTGGCTCCTGTCCTCCTATGGGTTGCTGCCCTCCTCTGGGTTCCTGTCCTCATCCTGGCTCCTGTCCTCCTACAGGTTGCTGTCCTCCTCCGGACTACTGTCCTCCTAGGAGTTCCTGGGCTCCTGTCCTCCTACGAGTTGCTGTCCTCCTCCGGGCTGCTGTCCTCCTATGGGTTGCTGTCCTCCTCCTGGCTCCTGTCCTCCTACGGGTTGCTGCCCTCCTCCGGGTTACTGTCCTCCTTCTGGCTCCTGTCATGCTACAGGTTGCTGCCCTCCTCCGAGTTCCAGTCCTCCTCCTGGGCTCCTGTCCTCCTCCAAGCTCCTTTCCTCCTCTACTGCACCCTGCGTGACATCTGCAGTGGGGTGAGATTACTTCACCACCCTGCAGGTACAACAGCAGCATTTGGACATTGCAGCAACTCTGAGTAGGCAGCTGAATGGCACTTTTTGGACCCCAGAAGTGTCAGCACTAGTAATTTCGGGGTAAATCAGCTCCCTGAGTTCATGGTTCATTTGTAGACTTGTCCTAAAGACACGAATATAAATGAATGGAGTTGCGCGTTTCAACTCATAAAAAAGACAGCAAATTTATCACATTGTCTAATGGAGGAGGGGAGATTTAAAAAAACAAAAACTTTCCCTCTCTCTTTTTGTGCCGCCCCCTGCAATCCGCCGCCATAGGCACCGGACTCCCGGCGCCTAGTGGCAAATGCGGGCCTGCCTGCACATAGCAGTTACTCACATAATAAAATGTTTAAGGAGAGGATGAAGTGATGGGCTAGAAGGAGAAAGTGACAAGGATGTTTCTATTCCTGAGCTGTGTATGCCAGTGTTCCTTCCTCTGGTTGATGGAATGCAGCAATGTTTGATGCTCCACAGCTCCGAGTAGTGACATTCACTACATGGAGACATTAGTGCAGCTGAAGGTGCTCAAATGATATGTGTATTAAGATCTTTTGCAGCAGCTGAGGTGTATTATGAGGTTCCCCAGCAGCTGAGGTGTATTATGATGTTCTGCAGCAGCTGAGGTGTGTGCTATCAGATTCGTCAGCAGCTGAGATGTGTGCTATAAGGTTTTGCTGTCTTCAAAGTAAGGTCTTTATGCTGCTTACAATACATGGGGCATATCCCCCCTTTGGATAGACCCTTATAAAATCCCAGCTCATAACAAGTCACATGCCAATAATCCCCACAAAATGTCAAAATTTTACTGTTCACCACTGTAGTATGAAGACACAAAAGAGCACAGTGAGGTCAAAAATACAGTGTTGTAAAAAAAAATCACAGTAATAAGCAAGTGCTAGTCAAAAGATGGAAAAAAACAGGGTATTTAGTTGATACGGTTTTTTGCAAAAAAATGTATACTAAGCTGCTCCACCAATCATCAAGGTATACCCTTATAGAGCAGTCCTATCTAATGTATATAATCCCTATCTGATGTATTTAAAACCTGATCATCTGTATAGTACCTGTATAAGCAGGGTTCAGAGAAGGAATATCCATGTGGACATGCTGGATGGAACAGCTTTAATGCAAATGACCCACAAAGGAGTGATGGACTCCCCAGTCTTGTAGAAACAAGAGAACAATTATAGAACCAGAAACACATGGGCTACTTGCACATTGAACAAGTCTGTAGAAACCTGTTCACACCACCAAGAAACTTGAAGACACAGAAGAGCACAGTGAGGTCAAAAATACTCTGTTGTAAAAAAAACCACAGTAATAAGCAAGTGGTAGTCAAAAGATGGAAAAAAACAGGGTATATAGATGATACGTTCTTTGCAAAAAAGCAGCTTAGTATACATTTTTTTGCAAAAAAATGTATCGACTAAATACCCTGTTTTTTTCCATCTTTTTACTACCACTTGCTTATTACTGTGGGTTTTTTTTTTACAACAGAGTATTTTTGACCTCACTGTGCTCTTTTGTGTCTTCAAGTTTCTTGGTGGTGTGAACAGGTTTCTACAAACTTGTTCAATGTGCAAGTAGCCCATGTGTTTCTGGTTCTATAATTGTTCTCTTGTTTCTACAAGACTGGGGAATCCACCACTCCTTATGGGTCATTTGCATTGTAGCTGTGCCATCCTGCATGTTCCACATGGATATTCCCTCTCTGAACCCTGTTCATACAGGTACTATACAGATGATCAGGTTTTAAATACATCAGATAGGGATTATATACATTAGATAGGACTGCTCTATAAGGGTATACCTTGATGATTGGTGGAGCAGCTTAGTATACATTTTTTTGCAAAAAAAAGTATCAACTAAATACCCTGTTTTTTTTCCATCTTTTGACTAGCACTTGCTTATTACTGTGATTTTTTTTTACAACAGAGTATTTTTGACCTCACTGTGCTCTTTTGTGTCTTCAAGTTTCTTGGTGGTGTGAACAGGTTTCTACAGACTTGTGCAATGTGCAAGTAGCCCATGTGTTTCTGGTTCTATAATTGTTCTCTTGTTTCTACAAGACTGGGGAATCCACCACTCCTTATGGGTCATTTGCATTGTAGCTGTTCCATCCTGCATGTTCCACATGGATATTCCCTCTCTGAACCCTGTTCATACAGGTACTATACAGATGATCAGGTTTTAAATACATCAGATAGGGATTATATACATTAGATAGGACTGCTCTATAAGGGTATACCTTGATGATTGGTGGAGCAGCTTAGTATACATTTTTTTGCAAAAATAAGTATCAACTAAATACCCTGTTTTTTTTCCATCTTTTGACTAGCACTTGCTTATTACTGTGATTTTTTTTTACAACAGAGTATTTTTGACCTCACTGTGCTCTTTTGTGTCTTCAAGTTTCTTGGTGGTGTGAACAGGTTTCTACAGACTTGTTCAATGTGCAAGTAGCCCATGTGTTTCTGGTTCCACCACTGTAGTATGGTAGCTTTTACCTTTTGTACACTTTTCCCTGGGAGTTCACACTATACACAGAACCGTCTGTGCCGACCTCCACCATTTTCATTTTGCCTCCTATTTGTTGCCAGCTTGTCCCTCGGCAGTCTGTGGGCTGCACGTTAGAGCGGTAATATATATCGTCGTAGGCGTCGACTCCCCAGCAGCCCCAGGGACCACAGGCGTCATACTTCAGACTTCCATCTACACTGACGTAGTTTGGGTTGGGAGAATTGGAAGTGGCACTGTTTTGGTTCAAACAGTAAATAGCATCCATTCCATTGACTCCAGCCACGAATATATTTCCACCTGCATCTATCTGTTTCAGACGACCTGTGGAAAGAAAATGAAAGCAAAGGTTTAAAGAAAATATTGTGCAAAAATGAAAATTATTTCCTGTGCATTTTTAGTCGAGGAGGAGTATGCAACTTGCAGTGACTCCAACAGAATGTCAGGAGCTGGTTATACAGGAAAATAAACTATATCTCCAGTAGAGATGAGCGAACCTTTCAAGGTTTGATTCTGTTTGATTTGCCCGACATGATCAACGAACGTACCCGAAGGCCATTATATTCAATGGGAGGCCAAACCAAACGCATAGACAACACCTTAAGGGTTGACAAAAAGCTTCCCAAGCAGCTAAAATTAGGAGCAGACCCCAGGAAAAGTGGCATCAATAGACCCACAGTAGAAATTTGCAAATGGCACAGCAACGGTCATCCATGGGCCATCAAAGTCTACAAGAGATAGGTGAGTATACAGTAGGTGAGGGTAGAGCTGGTCGTGCAGCGGTTTGGTGGATCGGTGGTTACTGCAGGTTGTAGGCTTGTCGGAAGAGGTGTTTCTTCAGGTTCCTTTTCAAGGTTTCCACGGTAGGTGAGAGTATGATATGTTGAGGGACACAGTTCCAGAGTAGAGGAGATCTACTGGAGAAATCTAGTATGTGATTGTGGGAAGAGGAGATAAGAGGGGAGTAGAAAAGGAGATCTTGTGAGGATCGGAGGTTACGTGTAGGTAAGTACCGGGAGACAAGGTCACAGATGTATGGAGGAGACAGGTTGTGGATGGCTTTGTATGTCATGGTTAGGGTTTTGTACTGGAGTCTCTGGGCAATGAGGAGACAGTGCATGGATTGACAGAGGGGAGAGGCCGGGGAATAGCGGGGGGACAGGTGGATTTGTTGGGCAGCAGAGTTTAGGATAGATTGAATGGATGCAAGAGTGTTAGAAGGGAGGACACAGAGGAAGAGGTTGCAGTAGTCAAGGCAGGAGTTGATGAGGGCATGTACAAGGAATTCGCGGATTCTAGATATATTTTTGAGTTGGAGTTGGCAGAAAGGGGAAAGGGCTTGGATCTTAGATTTGAAGGAGAGATCAGAGTCAAGCCATTGATTTTGATGGATAGGTCAGTTGTGGGGGGTTGAATGAGATGGAGAAAAGATGATAAATTTGGTTTTATCCATGTTAAGTTTTAGAAATCTATCAGTGAAGAAAGATGAAATAGAGGACAGACATTGTGGGAATCTGATAAGTAAGGAGGTGATATCAGGTCCAGAGAGGTAGATCTGTGTGTCATCAGCATAGAGGTGATACTGAAAGCTGTGAGACTCCATCAGCTGTCCCAAGACGTAGGTGTAGATGGAGTAGAGCAGGGGTCCTAAAACTGAACCTTTTGGGGCACTGACAGATAGGGGCCAAATGAGGTGGTGGGGATGTCTGAATGGGAGACACTCAGTGTCCTGTCTTGGCCACTCTTTGAACAGCCAGCTTCTTTAGCAATAACCTTTTGTTGCTTACCCGCCTTGTGGAGTGTGTCAATGACTGCCTTCTGGACATCTGTCAGGTCAGCAGTCTTCCCCATGATTGTGGAGCCTACTGAAACAGACTAAGGGGCCTATCTAAACGCTTAGGAAGCCTTTGCATGTGTTTTTTTGTTAATTATAATATCAGCATAAATCTGTCAGTGTGTCCCACCTGCACTCCTGCACCTTAGTTACGACATGTCTCAAGGTAATATTATCTTATACTGTTTGACTTTTACCTGAACAGACTTTTTGCCCCGAGACATTTATGCTGGTATCCTCCTGATATCCAGTCCTTAGCAGTTACATTTAGATGTAGCACCTATTTCAGATGCGTTCTCCAATAGGAGTTCATTACCAGGCAGTTATGCCTTCAGTTTTCTGCCCTATAATCTATACTGCTACATGATCTAACTGGCTCACTTTACTGTACTTGTATCTCCCCATACCAGCATATCATTATCTTCAGGTTTTTGCCGAGGGACACCTGTGTTTTTCCCCGATGTGATACACATTGGTCCATCCTCCTTCACATCGGTCTTTTAGCTGCTTTTTTACCTCCCCTCATTACTTGTCATTGTCATATACTTATGCTTAATAAAATTTAATATTCTTTTGCTAAACCCTTTATGTTGGATTTTGTTTTATGCTCTACAATTTATAACTTATTGCTTATTAGCTTTGGATCTCATAACCCAGAGATCCTCAATCTTGGTCTGTCTTATGCTATGGCTTAAGGGTATGCTCCACTTATCCGAGAAGATATTTTTGTAGGTTTATATAGTTGTTAATGTAAGGTTGAAGTGGTGAGTTAGTTTCGAGATAAAAACTGTTGTAAGGTTTGGAATGAAGTGTGACAGGATTGGGTTTAGTTGACAGGTGGTGAGATGTGATTTGGAGAGTAAAGAGGAAAGTTGATCTTCCGTGATGGTGAAGTTGTTTTTTGAGTATTTATGAGGAGAGGCTGTGGGGACTTTAGGCAAAAGCTTTGCCTTATGTTGTCAATCTTCTGTTTAAAGAATGAGGCAAAGTCTTCAGCTGAGATGAGTGGAGAGGAAGGGGGACCTGGAGCATGGAGGAGAGAATTGAAAGTTCTGAATAGCTGTTAAGGGTTGTGAGACAGGGATGATATGAGAGATTAGAAGTAGGTTTGTTTTGTTGCAGTGAGAAATTGTGCAGCATTTTGACAGCTTTTGTTACTGGATTGCAGATGAGGGACAGAACGTGCTCCAGTAGATGGCAAGCTCTGCATCAAGTGGCCTCTCCTCCTCTTCCTCCATCTTAACTGTTATGAAAGGCAATTCAGTACCACAATGGACATAGCGGTCAGAGCACATACAGTGATCTGACAATAACCCAAAATAATAGAACGAGCTCTGAGACGTGGGAACTCTGCAGACCGCAATCCCTAATCCTCTCCAAACAACACTAGAGGCAGCCGTGGATTGCGCCTAACTCTGCCTATGCAACTCGGCACAGCCTGAGAAACTAACTAGCCTGAAGATAGAAAATAAGCCTACCTTGCCTCAGAGAAATACCCCAAAGGAAAAGGCAGCCCCCCACATATAATGACTGTGAGTAAGAAGAAAAGACAAACGTAGGGATGAAATAGATTCAGCAAAGTGAGGCCCGACTTACTAAACAGAGCGAGGATAGGAAAGATAACTTTGCGGTCTACACAAAACCCTAAAGAAAACCACACAAAGGGGGCAAAAAGACCCTCCGTACCGAACTAACGGCACGGAGGTACACCCTTTGCGTCCCAGAGCTTCCAGCAAAACAAATAGACAAGCTGGACAGAAAAAATAGCAAACTAATAGCAAAGAAGCACTTGGCTATGCAGAGCAGCAGGCCACAGGAATGATCCAGGGAAAAACAAGTCCAACACTGGAACATTGACAGGAAGCATGGATAAAAGCATTAGGTGGAGTTAAGTAGAGAAGCACCTAACGACCTCACCAGGTCACCTGAGGAAGGAAACTCAGAAGCAGCAGTACCACTTTCCTCCACAAACGGAAGCTCCCAGAGAGGATCAGCCGAAGTACCACTTGTGACCACAGGAGGGAGCTCTGCCACAGAATTCACAACAGTACCCCCCCTTGAGGAGGGGTCACCGAACCCTCACCAGAGCCCCCAGGCCGACCAGGATGAGCCACATGAAAGGCACGAAAAAGATCGGGAGCATGGACATCAGAGGCAAAAAAACAGGAATTATCTTCCTGAGCATAACCCTTCCATTTAACCAGATACTGGAGTCTCCGTCTTGAAACACGAGAATCCAAAATCTTCTCCACAATATACTCCAACTCCCCCTCCACCAAAACCGGGGCAGGAGGGTCAACAGATGGAACCATAGGTGCCACGTATCTCCGCAACAATGACCTATGGAATACGTTATGTATGGAAAAAGAATCTGGAAGGGTCAGACGAAAAGACACAGGATTAAGAACCTCAGAAATCCTATACGGACCAATGAAACGAGGTTTAAACTTAGGAGAGGACACCTTCATAGAAATATGACGAGAAGATAACCAAACCAGATCCCCAACACGAAGTCGGGGACCCACACAGCGTCTGCGATTAGCAAAACGTTGAGCCCTCTCCTGGGACAAGGTCAAATTGTCCACTACATGAGTCCAAATCTGCTGCAACCTGTCCACCACAGTATCCACACCAGGACAGTCCGAAGACTCAACCTGTCCTGAAGAGAAACGAGGATGGAACCCAGAGTTGCAGAAAAATGGCGAAACCAAGGTAGCCGAGCTGGCCCGGTTATTAAGGGCGAACTCAGCCAAAGGCAAAAAGGACACCCAGTCATCCTGATCAGCAGAAACAAAACATCTCAGATATGTTTCCAAGGTCTGATTGGTTCGTTCGGTCTGGCCATTAGTCTGAGGATGGAAAGCCGAGGAAAAAGACAAGTCAATGCCCATCCTACCACAAAAGGCTCGCCAAAACCTCGAAACAAACTGGGAACCTCTGTCAGAAACGATATTCTCTGGAATACCATGTAAACGAACCACATGCTGGAAGAACAATGGCACCAAATCAGAGGAGGAAGGCAATTTAGACAAGGGTACCAGATGGACCATCTTAGAAAAGCGATCACAGACCACCCAAATGACTGACATCTTTTGAGAAACGGGAAGATCTGAAATAAAATCCATAGAGATATGTGTCCAAGGCCTCTTCGGGACCGGCAAGGGCAAAAGCAACCCACCGGCCCGAGAACAGCAGGGCTTAGCCCGAGCACAAATCCCACAGAACTGCACAAAAGTACGCACATCCCGCGACAGAGATGGCCACCAAAAGGATCTAGCCACTAACTCTCTGGTACCAAAGATTCCAGGATGACCAGCCAACACCGAACAATGAACCTCAGAGATAACTTTATTCGTCCACCTATCAGGGACAAACAGTTTCTCCGCTGGACAACGATCAGGTTTATTAGCCTGAAATTTTTGCAGCACCCGCCGCAAATCAGGGGAGATGGCAGACACAATTACTCCCTCCTTGAGGATACCCGCCGGCTCAGACAAACCCGAAGAGTCGGGCACAAAACTCCTAGACAGAGCATCCGCCTTCACATTTTTAGAGCCCGGAAGTACGAAATCACAAAGTTAAAACGGGCAAAAAACAGCGACGAACGAGCCTGTCTAGGATTCAACCGCTTGGCAGACTCGAGATAAGTCAAGTTCTTATGATCAGTCAATACCACCACGCGATGCTTAGCTCCTTCAAGCCAATGACGCCACTCCTCGAATGCCCACTTCATGGCCAGCAACTCTCGGTTGCCCACATCATAATTTCGCTCAGCAGGCGAAAACTTCCTGGAAAAGAAAGCGCATGGTTTCATCACTGAGCAATCAGAACCTCTCTGCGACAAAACAGCCCCCGCTCCAATCTCAGAAGCATCAACCTCGACCTGGAACGGAAGAGAAACATCTGGTTGACACAACACAGGGGCAGAAGAAAAACGACGCTTCAACTCTTGAAAGGCTTCCACAGCAGCGGAAGACCAATTGACCACATCAGCACCCTTCTTGGTCAAATCGGTCAATGGTTTAGCAATACTAGAAAAATTGCAGATGAAGCGACGATAAAAATTAGCAAAGCCCAGGAACTTTTGCAGACTTTTCAGAGATGTCATCTGAGTCCAATCATGGATGGCTTGGACCTTAACAGGATCCATCTCGATAGTAGAAGGGGAAAAGATGAACCCCAAAAATGAAACCTTCTGCACACCAAAGAGACACTTTGATCCCTTCACAAACAAAGAATTAGCACGCAGGACCTGAAAAACCATTCTGACCTGCTTCACATGAGACTCCCAATCATCCGAGAAGATCAAAATGTCATCCAAGTACACAATCAGGAATTTATCCAGGTACTCTCGGAAGATGTCATGCATAAAGGACTGAAACACTGATGGAGCATTGGCAAGTCCGAACGGCATCACTAGATACTCAAAATGACCCTCGAGCGTATTAAATGCAGTTTTCCATTCATCGCCTTGCTTAATTCGCACCAGATTATACGCACCACGAAGATCTATCTTTGTGAACCAACTAGCCCCCTTAATCCGAGCAAACAGATCAGATAACAATGGCAAGGGGTACTGAAATTTAACCGTGATCTTATTAAGAAGGCGGTAATCTATACAAGGTCTCAGCGAACCATCCTTCTTGGCTACAAAAAAGAACCCTGCTCCTAATGGCGACGATGACGGGCGAATATGCCCCTTCTCCAGGGATTCCTTCACATAACTGCGCATAGCGGTGTGCTCAGGCACGGATAAATTAAACAGTCGACCTTTTGGGAATTTACTACCAGGAATCAAATTGATAGCACAATCACAATCCCTATGCGGAGGTAGGGTATCGGACTTGGGCTCATCAAATACATCCCGGTAATCAGACAAGAACTCTGGGACCTCAGAAGGGGTGGATGACGAAATTGACAGAAATGGAACATCACCATGTACCCCCTGACAACCCCAGCTGGACACCGACATGGATTTCCAATCTAATACTGGATTATGGACTTGTAACCATGGCAACCCCAACACGACCACATCATGCAGATTATGCAACACCAGAAAGCGAATATCCTCCTGATGTGCAGGAGCCATGCACATGGTCAGCTGGGTCCAGTATTGAGGCTTATTCTTGGCCAAAGGCGTAGCATCAATTCCTCTCAAGGGAATAGGACACTGCAAGGGCTCCAAGAAAAACCCACAACGCTTAGCATACTCTAAGTCCATCAAATTCAGGGCAGCGCCTGAATAAACAAATGCCATGACAGAATACGATGACAAAGAGCAGATCAAGGTAAAGGACAGAAGGAATTTTGACTGTACTGTACCAATGGTGGCAGACCTAGCGAACCGCTTAGAGCGCTTAGGACAATCAGAGATGGCATGAGTGGAATCACCACAGTAGAAACACAGACCATTCAGACGTCTGTGTTCTTGCCGTTCAACTCTGGACAAAGTCCTATCGCACTGCATAGGCTCAGGTTTAATCTCAGGTAATACCACCAAATGGTGCACAGATTTACGCTCGCGCAAGCGTCGACCGATCTGAATGGCCAAAGACATAGATTCATTCAGACCAGCAGGCATAGGAAATCCCACCATGACATCTTTAAGGGCTTCAGAGAGACCCTTTCTGAATTCCATTGAGTGAGTACAGACCACTTTCTAAATTTCTGACAATATACCTCTATCTCATCCTGACCCTGACACAAAGCCAGCAAATTTTTCTCTGCCTGATCCACTGAATTAGGCTCATCGTACAGCAATCCGAGTGCCAGGAAAAACGCATCAATATTACTTAATGCAGGATCTCCTGGCGCAAGGGAAAATGCCCAGTCTTGAGAGTCGCCACGCAAAAAAGAAATAATAATTCTCACTTGTTGAGCTGGGTCACCAGAGGAGTGAGGTTTCAAGGCCAGAAACAGTTTGCAATTATTTTTGAAATTCACAAACTTGACTCTATCACCATAAAACAAATCAGGAATAGGAATTCTTGGTTCAAACATAGGCTTCTGAACCACCAAATCTTGAATCTTTTGTACATTTATAACGAGATTATCCATTGAAGAGCACAGACCCTGAATCTCCATGTCCACACCTGTGTCCTGAACCACCCAAATGTCTAGGGGAAAAAAAAGGTAAAACACAGTGCAAAGAAAAAAAATGGTCTCAGAACTTCTTTTTTCCCTCTATTGAGAATCATTAGTACTTTTGGCTTCCTGTACTGTTATGAAAGGCAATTCAGTACCACAATGGACATAGCAGTCAGAGCACATACAGTGATCTGACAATAACCCAAAATCATAGAACGAGCTCTGAGACGTGGGAACTCTGCAGACCGCAATCCCTAATCCTCTCCAAACAACACTAGAGGCAGCCGTGGATTGCGCCTAACTCTGCCTATGCAACTCGGCACAGCCTGAGAAACTAACTAGCCTGAAGATAGAAAATAAGCCTACCTTGCCTCAGAGAAATACCCCAAAGGAAAAGGCAGCCCCCCCACATATAATGACTGTGAGTTAAGATGAAAAGACAAACGTAGGGATGAAATAGATTCAGCAAAGTGAGGCCCGACTTACTAAACAGAGCGAGGAAAGGTAACTTTGCGGTCTACACAAAACCCTAAAGAAAACCACGCAAAGGGGGCAAAAAGACCCTCCGTACTGAACTAACGGCACGGAGGTACACCCTTTGCGTCCCAGAGCTTCCAGCAAAACAAATAGACAAGCTGGACAGAAAAAATAGCAAACAAATAGCAAAGAAGCACTTAGCTATGCAGAGCAGCAGGCCACAGGAATGATCCAGGGAAAAACAAGTCCAACACTGGAACATTGACAGGAAGCATGGATAAAAGCATTAGGTGGAGTTAAGTAGAGAAGCACCTAACGACCTCACCAGATCATCTGAGGGAGGAAACTCAGAAGCCGCAGTACCACTTTCCTCCACAAACGGAAGCTCCCAGAGAGAGAATCAGCCGAAGTACCACTTGTGACCACAGGAGGGAGCTCTGCCACAGAATTCACAACACTTAACATCACACACAGTACAGTCCTCATAAGTGATGCAACCACAACAAGCACTGCATCCTAAGTCACAACTTAAGGTACCTTCACACATAACGATATCGTTAACGATATCGTTGCTTTTTGTGACGTAGCAACGATATCGTTAAGGAAATCGTTATGTGTGACAGCGACCAACGATCAGGCCCCTGCTGGGAGATCGTTGGTCTCTGAGGAAAGTCCAGAACTTTATTTCGTCGCTGGACTCCCTGCAGACATTGCTGGATCGGCGTGTGTGACACCGATCCAGCGATGTCTTCACTGGTAACCAGGGTAAACATCAGGTTACTAAGCGCAGGGCCGCGCTTAGTAACCCGGTGTTTACCCTGGTTACCAGCGTAAAAGTAAAAAAAAACAAACAGTACATACTTACCTACCGCTGTCTGTCCCCGGCGCTCTGCTTCTCTGCACTCCTCCTGCACTGGCTGTGACGTCACCGCTCTGCTTTCCGGCCGCTGTGCTCACAGCCAGTGCAGGAGGAGTGCACTTAGTTACCCGATGTTTACCCTGGTTACCCGGGGACCTCGGGATCGTTGGTCGCTGGAGAGCTGTCTGTGTGACAGCTCTCCAGCGACCAAACAGCGACGCTGCAGCGATCAACATCGTTGTCGGTATCGCTGCAGCGTCGCTGAGTGTGAAGGTACCTTTAGGCTGTGGCAAGCAGTGGTCATGGGTCTGAAGTTCACAGGGGAGGCAAAGGTTGGCTAGCCTGGCCCTTTTTTGAGACCACAATGGATGACTCAACTCATGTTATCTGCCAACTTTGCACAAAATGACTGACTAAAGGCAAAAAATCCACTAATTTGTCTATTATATGCATGAACCGGAACATGCGCGATCAACATGCTTCAGTCTGGAAATCTTACTGTCCTCGCCAACCACCGGCCGCCCCATTAACCATATCTGCTGTTTCTCATCCTTCAACGTGGCAAGTGTTCTCGCACAGTTCTCCATCCGCAGAACCTCCACTTATTTACCCGCTACAGTCTTTGGTGAGTGAGATCCCGTCAGCTGTTACGGAAGTGGACATGTCTGCTGTTTTTGACCGATCTCTGACACCGAGCACATCACATCTTTCTCAATCCACCACATCATCTCCGCCTGCACCTCACTCGCAGTCCAGCAGCTACTTCACCCTACTCCACCCTGTGTCAGTACAGCAGTCTTATGGCCACCAGGACTCACTCACTGATATATACAGTGGGGCAAAAAAGTATTTAGTCAGTCAGCAATAGTGCAAGTTCCACCACTTAAAAAGATGAGAGGCGTCTGTAATTTACATCATAGGTAGACCTCAACTATGGGAGACAAACTGAGAAAAAAAATCCAGAAAATCACATTGTCTGTTTTTTTAACAATTTATTTGCATATTATGGTGGAAAATAAGTATTTGGTCAGAAACAAACAATCAAGATTTCTGGCTCTCACAGACCTGTAACTTCTTCTTTAAGAGTCTCCTCTTTCCTCCACTCATTACCTGTAGTAATGTCACCTGTTTAAACTTGTTATCAGTATAAAAAGACACCTGTGCACACCCTCAAACAGTCTGACTCCAAACTCCACTATGGTGAAGACCAAAGAGCTGTCAAAGGACACCAGAAACAAAATTGTAGCCCTGCACCAGGCTGGGAAGACTGAATCTGCAATAGCCAACCAGCTTGGAGTGAAGAAATCAACAGTGGGAGCAATAATTAGAAAATGGAAGACATACAAGACCACTGATAATCTCCCTCGATCTGGGGCTCCACGCAAATTCCCACCCCGTGGGGTCAGAATGATCACAAGAACGGTGAGCAAAAATCCCAGAACCACGTGGGGGGACCTAGTGAATGAACTGCAGAGAGCTGGGACCAATGTAACAAGGCCTACCATAAGTAACACACTACGCCACCATGGACTCAGATCCTGCAGTGCCAGATGTGTCCCACTGCTTAAGCCAGTACATGTCCGGGCCCGTCTGAAGTTTGCTAGAGAGCATTTGGATGATCCAGAGGAGTTTTGGGAGAATGTCCTATGGTCTGATGAAACCAAACTGGAACTGTTTGGTAGAAACACAACTTGTCGTGTTTGGAGGAAAAAGAATACTGAGTTGCATCCATCAATCACCATACCTACTGTAAAGCATGGTGGTGGAAACATCATGCTTTGGGGCTGTTTCTCTGCAAAGAGGCCAGGACGACTGATCCGGGTACATGAAAGAATGAATGGGGCCATGTATCGTGAGATTTTGAGTGCAAACCTCCTTCCATCAGCAAGGGCATTGAAGATGAAACGTGGCTGGGTCTTTCAACATGACAATGATCCAAAGCACACCGCCAGGGCAACGAAGGAGTGGCTTCGTAAGAAGCATTTCAAGGTCCTGGAGTGGCCTAGCCAGTCTCCAGATCTCAACCCTATAGAAAACCTTTGGAGGGAGTTGAAAGTCCGTGTTGCCAAACGAAAAGCCAAAAACATCACTGCTCTAGAGGAGATCTGCATGGAGGAATGGGCCAACATACCAACAACAGTGTGTGGCAACCTTGTGAAGACTTACAGAAAACGTTTGACCTCTGTCATTGCCAACAAAGGATATATTACAAAGTATTGAGATGAAATTTTGTTTCTGACCAAATACTTTTCCACCATAATATGCAAATAAATTGTTAAAAAAACAGACAATGTGATTTTCTGGATTTTTTTTTCTCAGTTTGTCTCCCATAGTTGAGGTCTACCTATGATGTAAATTACAGACGCCTCTCATCTTTTTAAGTGGTGGAACTTGCACTATTGCTGACTGACTAAATACTTTTTTGCCCCACTGTATATATATATATATATATATATATATATATATATATATAAACAAACAGACACAATACTCGTTCCCGTTCTGATTCAGGCTCAACTTCGGCATCAGCGTCTGCCCTGCCGTCTGCCCGACACACAGCGGGTACACGATGAAGTGACATCATCACGCACCCGCAGTGTCAAAGACAGAGGGGAAAGGTGGGGGGACAGGTGTCATCAGATACTCTCTCCCCCATTATTGCTTTCAACTATATCGGCATTGACGAACCACATCTTCTACTTCCCACCCCCCTTACATCTGCAAGGTCAGGTACAAAACAACTAGAACTTCTCTTTAGTGTAAAGGCCAAAGAAACCAGATCCTAGTATCTAAGTCTCCTGTACAGAGCCGGACCGGGGTGCCAAGGATCCACCAGTAACACTGACTCTGGTGGTCCACTCTTCAGCTACATGCAAATGTCACATTACCCTCAATCACAAATTTGCCTATGTTTCTATATGTTAATAAATGGGATAGTTTGTTGATTAAAGGTTGAGATGATGTTATTTTCTGCACATAGTGAAATAAATGTATTGTCCAATCTACTTCTCATAAAGGTGGAGTGGAGAGCCCATTCTTGCTTGGGGGCCCACCGGAGAATTCTCCAGTTTTCCTGTGGGCCAGTCCGAGTATACTCCTGGCATTGAGGCCTATATGTTGGATCACAACTGTTTCCCTTAAATTTACATGGAGTGGGTGAAAAAAATGGTGCAGCCCCAGAAAGCCGCAAGGCACACGTGGTGTCCTCTTACCTGACAAAGGCATCAAGCTGTTATTTACTAACTTATAGACAGATTGAAGCCTGTTGACTCCCCAGACACCGGCTGGACCGACCGTCACATGCATCAAACTCCCGGAAACTTGCACCCAGGTATTGTCCACCCGGCGGTAGATGTTGTCATTTTCATTCACACCGTAAACCAGACCGGCACCGGCATCCACCTGCTTTAGCCACCCATCGATCACAATGCATAGACGATCTGTGGAGAAAAGCAATAAGAGAGACCAAGGGAAGTGAGAAGATCACAGAAAAACTAAAGCAATTATCTGCAGTTAGCATAAATGCAGACACTGTTCACATGTCTGTTTCATGGTCCGTGTACAGACCGCAACCTCCAGAGTGAGACTTCTGACCTGGACTAACAACATAAGCAGATAAGAGACTGCTAGTTCTGGTCAAGGGGCTTGAAGTTGGTCCAGGGTTTTGTGGTCCATGTGCAGACAATGAAGCCTTAGGTTTCTTTCACACGTCCATGTCTCTGGTACGTGTGGTGACTGTTTGAATGGGTCTGTGCACGTCAGTGTGTTTCCACTGACCGTGTGTCCATGGGCAAAACACACTGACATGTCCATTTTTTACCGTCAGCACCCACTGCAAAACATCCCACACACGTGTACATTGATCATCCGTGTGACACGTCCCAGCGCCTGAAAAGCAGCGGTACAGTAGGCGCTGTTCCCCGGCACCAGGTGCTGAGGACGCTTTCATCATTCTCCCCTGCTCTGCCGGTGATCAGTGCAAGCAGGGGAAAAAGATGAGTGGTGGCTCATATTTGTGGGGTTGATGTCACCTTTGTATTGTCTGGTGACATCAAGCCTATGGATTAGTAATGGAGAGGTATCTATAAGACACATATCCATTACTAGTCCAGTAGTTATATTTATAAATAAAGACACCACAAGTATAAAGTCCTTTATTAGAAATAAAAAAACACACTTTTCCTTTTTTATTTAAAAATAACAAACACAGTTAGTCTTACCTAACACCTAATTCCACTGAAGCCCTCATCTCCTGTAATAAAACAAAAATAGAAGAAAAAAAAACAATATATCATACCTGTCCGTGGTTTTTTCCTACACTGTAATCCTTGTATGGAGATAAATAGTTTTCAATCTAGACGGTGCCAAGATGCAATCGTCCAGGCTGAGACCCACTGATGATTGAGCTGCTGGAAGCACAGCGTCAGTGACTAGTGGTGACGTCATCGAGGTTACCTCCGGTCACTAAGGCTGGTTTTACACTTGCCGTGTTTTTTCGGCCTGTTTTCGTGGACCCAATGCATTTCTATGGGGCCGCAAAAACGGGCTGCAAAAATTCATGTGAGCGCCGTATGTCATAAGGCCGTGAGGGCCGTATTTATGGGCATGAAAAAATATCGAGCTTGCTCGATATATTTCATGGTTTACGGACATGGGCCCCATTGAAAATCAACAAGGTTGTTTTTGCGTGCGCCATGACATCCGGTTTTGCGGATCGCCATTTTCTTTGTCCCCAATACTTTTGCTATAGTATTGGGAAATTGAAAAACGTCGATCCGCAATTTTTGGGGGGTCCGATATTGCAGCAGACCTTGTAAATTGCGGCGATACGGCCCGCAAAAAAGGCCCGACATAACAGGCTGCAAAAAAACAGGTAAGTGTAAAAGCAGCCTAAGGCTGCATTCCCAGCCAGGCCCCTGAACTGCAGTGACCTCAGCACTTGGCAAAAACTCAGTGATGAGGTCACCGCAGTTCAAGCTCAGTGACTTGAGAGCAGATCACCGATTCTCACAGTGATCTGCTCTGAAGTCACTGAGATTGAACTGTGTGTGGGGCGGCGGGTGAGGAATACTCTCAGCAGTTGCTCCTGCTGTCACTGTTATTACCAGCAGCAGGTGTAGACTGATGGGAGTAATACTGCCATCAGCTGCCTCCTGCTCTCACTGGTATTAGCGGCAGCAGCTGGGAATAGTAATAGTTCCATCAGTTGCCGCCTGTTGTTGCTGTTTTTACTTGATTATAACTCATCATTCTCCCCTCCTGATAACTGGCAGAGCAGGGGAGAATTACATCTTCAGCACCCGGTGACGGGGAACAGCGCTTACTGTACCGCTTCTTTTCTGGTGCCCATCCTTGTGGTACTGATGCGGTACACGGGTGGCACACGGTTGCTACACGTGTGCCGCCTGTATTATACACACAGACACTGACATCTCCGGTACTTTTTTTTCTGGTACTAGAAATATCTGGACTCGTGACACCGGCCTTAGGGTATGTGCACATGGATCCTGAAACAAGTCTTGTAAGACTCTTCCTTTTAAAATTCTGTTGCAAAACCAATTACTAGTTCAATGTTTGGTCTTTTGAGTTTTTTTCCTCCACTTCAGGTTTTGAAAAAAAAAACATCTGGCTGGAGAAAAGTGCCCGTCACTTCTTTGAAGCGGATCCTGCTGAAATCTGCCCCAAACTAGGTGCAGTCTAATCAACAGGCTGCAAAAAAAAATTCTACAGGGAAAAAACTCTCCTAAAACACTTGAATAACTCTCCAAAAAGTTCCAAAAGAAGAAGCATTTCCTAAAGCGGGTTGACTAGAAAACTCATCAATTTTGACCACAAAAAAAATAACTCTGTGGGTAAATACAATGGTTCACACTGAGTTTGTTGGAGGTTTTGTTGTGCGTTTTTGAAGCGGAAACTCTAAAAACCCTTTTGAAAACTCAAAATTTTGCTGATTAAGTCAGCAAAAAAAAAACCCTCAGTGTGAACACAACCTTAGAGCGTTGCACAATATAAAATATTTGTATCGATACTATACGAAAGTTCAAATTTACATGGATTAATGCTTAAAATTATTGCTCCACACTTAATAGATCATCTGAAATTAAGTGTATGTGCAATATTCAGCTATTAAATATAGTTTGTAGATTTGGACTGACAGACATGCTCAATAGATTAACTGATGTACCGATGAGAGATGGATGGATGGATGAATGAATGCATGGATCGATGGATAAATGATTGGATGGATGGAGGAATAGATGGATTGATTAATGGATGAATGGAAAAATCAATGGATGGTTGGATAGATGGATGGATAAATGGATGGATGAATAGATGGATGGATAAATGGATGGATGGTTGGATAGATGGATGGTTGGATAGATGAATGGATGGATGATAAATGGATGGATGGGATAGCTGAATAGATGGATAGATAAATGGATGAATGGATAAATGGATGGATGAAAAAATGGATGGATGAATAATTTATTGGATGGATGAATGAATAGATGGATGGATACATGGAAGAAAAAATGGTTGGATGGATAAAGGGATGGATGGATGAATCAATGGATGAATGGATGAATGGAAGGATAAATAAATGGATGGAGTAGATGGATGGATGGTAAGATGTATGGATGGCTAAATAGATAGATAACAGATAGATGATAGATAGATGATAGATAGATAGATAATAGATAAGAGATAGATAATAGATAAAATATAGATATATAATAGATAGATACATAATAGATAGATAGATAATAGATAAATAACATATAGATAACAGATAGATAATAGATAGATAGATAGATAGATAATAGATAGATAATAGATAATAGATAAATCATAGATAGATATATAGATAGATGATGATAGATAGATAGATGATAGATAGATTTCATACAGGTGTTACCTGCAGCAGACGCGGCTCCCATGCACAGCAGTAATACACTGAGGATCTGGATCATGATCGCTCCTTGTGTGATGTGATGAGCGACAGGTTCTGCACCATTAATAAGCCTCCCAAACTCCTCCCAATCTGTCATCTCCATAATGTCACCATGACATGTGTATGATGTACACCTCATTGTTAGAGGTGAAAGCCTGTGGGGCAGCGTAAGGAGGGGACCGCGGTCAATATTGGTCTTGACACCCCCCCCCCAACCATTTCCAACCATTAGAATCTTATTGCACTTGAGCCAGGTTTCATAGCTTTTTCCCCACAAATGGCGCAGGACGGAGATACATGTGTGATCTATGGTGTGCAATGATGCAGGAGATTTAAAACTGTGTTAAAAAGTAGCAAATACAAATAATCACACAAACAGCGAATCCTAAGAACTGCATATAGTACTATGCAAAAGTTTTGGGCAGGTCTCAAAAAACACTGCAAAGTCAGAATGTTTTAAAAAAAAGAAGTGGTGCAAAATACAAAGTGAATGACCAAAAAATAAATCTAAATCTCATCAATATTTGGTGACCGCCCTCTGCCTTCGCCACTTCTTCTAGGTACTTGCACATAGTTTATGAAGGATCTTGGCAGGAGGTTGTTCCAAACATCTGGGAGGACTGACCCCAGATCTTCTGTGTATGAGGCTTGTGTTTACTCTTTTATCTTTACATGTGACCGCAGACAAACCGGATGATGTGAGATCAGGGCTCCGTGGGGGCCGGATCATCACTTTCAGGACTTCTTGTTCTTCTTAAGGACATGGTCTGTATATTTGGGGTCTTTGTCTAGATGCAGAAAACATTCAGCAGGATATTCTCTACTTGACAAATATAAGTAGCCGGAGTGCTTCTACATAAGGTAAAATGAGCATCTCGCCTCAGGCGGCAGTCTGAGTTACCTCGCAGGAGGCGGCATTTTGCCATTCCCCAGGGATAGATCTCATCCAGTTCTCCAAACTGAATATTACACTGACAGCCTGCTCGGAGAACAGAGACAATGCTGGTTCCTGCTTTCTTTGTTTAGGCAGAGGAGGAGCAACCACCCACCAGGCGACCCTTACGAGCCGATGTTCACTGGCGTGATGAGTTGCATCACACTGCTGACATCCCAGATGCACCCGAGGCATCGAAGATGATGTTAAGGTAAGCAGTCCTTGGTTGCCGAAGACACAGATGACCGTTTTGTGGCGTGGGTGATTGAGGGGCCTATGTTATGATCAGGCGGCCTTGGAACAACATGAAAAAACCTTCGCTGGAGTAGTGGTAACTATACAGACTGCTAACACTGAACTTATCACAGACACTAGATGTAGCCGTGGGGTGTACCTATCCAGACCTAGACACCTCGACACAGCCGGAGGACTAATTATCCCTAAAGATGGAAAATAAGAAAACTGACTTGCCTCAGAGTAGACCCCCAAAGTATAGGCAGTCCCCCACAAATAATGACGGTGAGTAGGAGAGGAAAAGACACACGCAGGCGGAAAACAGATTTAGCAAAGGAGGCCACTTCTACCTAGATAGGGAAGTATAGTACAGGATACTGAGCGGTCAGCACAAAATCTACAAAATATCCACAGCAGAAAAATACAAAAACTCCACCACCTAACTAAAGGTGTGGAGAGTATATCTGCAACTCCAGCGAATCCAACCAGTCTGAGAAAACAACAGGACAGTCGAAGCTGGAACAAAATAGAAACTAAGAACAGCACGAAAAAATAGACACACAGCCTGTGAGCCTAAGAAAAAGAATAAGACACTTATCTTTAGCTGAAATGGCAGCAGGCAGGAGAGGCCAGGCAGAGAACCATTACTGGCAATAGAACATTGACAACTGGCAAGGAATAAAGAGTCCTGCAAAGCTAAATACCCCAGTCAGCTTTGCAATTAGCAGATACACCTGTCCAATCCTGCAGTCCAGGCCCAACTGCATTACCATCTACAACCACCGGAGGGAGCCCAAAAGCAGAATTCACAACAGGCCTAAGTGTGAAGGGCAGTATGGGGGAACAAGGTTCAAGAGGGGGGAGAAATGTGCAAGAGATCAGCATGGAAGGAACATTGGGCGAGAAACTATGGAGATGTGCAACTTATGTGGTGCACAGTATGGAGATAGGTAGCTTGTAGATAAGGTTGTGTAGAGCGGTTGCGTGTGGAAGATAGTGTACACTGAGGGCAGCCTATGGTCACTCAGTGACTAGGGACTATGGGCCCCTACCCAATTACTTGAATTACTCTAGGCTATTCCTGTCTCCCAGATTACCCCGGACGGTGATTCCAAGGTCCGGTTCTTGGTTATGTTCCTATCTTACCCTTTTCTGTTCCTTCCCTCACCTTACGAAGATGTGAGGCCAAAATGTATAGGCAAAAACTATCCAGACAGACAGGGGTAAACAGACAGGGATAAATGAAAACTACAATCACACAAATATACTCACCAAACAAGAGTGGGAAGCAGGGCAGGAATAGGAAGGAAGAAACCAAATGGGATAGGATAAAGATAAGCATGCAAACCAACTGCACGCAGCAATGAATCCCCTGAAAAACTCTCCAACCTCCAACTCTAAACTCTGAACTATCTCCTTCAACTCCAAACCAGGCAGTGGTAACTATGACTGGTAATGTCAGAAGCAAGGAGGAGGGTTCTTATACCTGCTGGGAGTAACAAACTCAGAACAGCTGATACCACCCTTGACAGAGAACTCCAAGAGTCCAACTGAGCAGTGTAACCCTTGCAGCACCAGAGCAAAAAAAGCCAATAGGACGGATAAGCTGTTCTAACTATCACAGGTGTATGTGTCACCAGACGCTGCAATTGCTTAACCCTACTCTGTTGCGGAAATCCTGTGACACTTATGAAGTATACAGCATAGAGAGGAGGCAGCATGTTGGGGATAGTATGGAGAAGGGCAGCTTGTAAGGTGCACAGTATAAAGAAGGGGCAGCATGTGGGTAACAGTATGGCGAGGGGGCAGTGTGGAGATAGGTACAGTGTGAGGATAAACAGTGGAGAGAGGACAGCGGTAAATAAGGATGGCGTGGAGTCCATAGTTCATAAGTGGGAAGTGCGGAGGTCATAGTTAATAAGGAAAGAAAACCAAAGGTATGAACTAGGGTATAAACTGGTGTGCATGCAGCATGTAAGTGCACTAGCCGCTAAACAGAAAACAACAAAGACAGAAACATCTCTTTCTCCCAGTCTCCTCTCACTGCCTGGGACACCCAAGAATGCAGCACTCCTCACATTGGACTTTAGGTCCTTCGTCTATGCTCTCCAGGCTCTATCAGACTCACTACCAAGATACTATCAATTTCCCTTCAGCCTAGCCACTCCCACTCTGGGCTAGTCCCAACCATTAACTCTTGTCATCCCTACTATCAGTATTTTCATAATATCAGCATCATTAACAAAAGTCACAAATCGCATTATACATCACAACAATATACTTGTTTCTTCAAGGGGGAACATGGGCAATATGTCCATCTCCTTACAGGTGTGTGACCATGCGCCATTGATGTAAATATTACTATTCAGGCCAAGTGATTGGCTGCAGTAGTCATGTGAATGTTGGACATAATATTAATTACTGTAGAACTGCCTGGACCACCAAGACATCAGATCATCGGAATTTCTGGCTCTGCACAGCTGCCACTTTCACGGACTCAATCTGGGTTAATAGCTATAAAAAATTTTTAATAAAAATATACACAATACGTCTACCATGATAGCTAATCCTAATCTACCATACTGGACCTTGCACTATGATGTCCCCCATACAGTATGACGCATGCCTACCTGGCCTGTGTGTCCTGCTCCTCGTCCTGCTGCTTAGTCTTGTGATCTGAAGGTCCTGACAGGCCAATTAGCGAGCGAGGGACCTGATGGTTTCCTGCTCCACCATTATTTCCATGTGTATCGGTTCCAAGGACACAGATACAGCTCCCCAAATTTGAGATATATGCAAGTAGCCCCTTCAGAGATGAAAAGGTCAGGATCTCGAGCACCACCTAATGGAAGTAGCAATCTGAGAAGTCAATATTGATCCTTTTAAGGACCTTGCCGCATGATGTAGGATTTGAAGCATGAAACGCCATTTGCAGACACGTGTTCCGTGGTATTTACTCCTCATTAATGCAAAGCAGGAAAACTGGTTTGGCTGGGAAGGGGTCCTCTGACAGGAGGTTTTTGATCCCGTGTAGGGATCATCACATGGCCTTTAAATCTCCATATGCCAACTATGGCACTGTCCTAAAGGAGAAACTTTACCCCTTTGTAATGTTAAACTGGCTACATCATGATAAAATGGCTAAAGACCTGAATAAACCAGACCCATTTTTCCCCTGTATGATTCTGTTTTCTCATAATTGGGCAACATAATACAATGGAAAAAGTAACCACCTCCAGACAAAAATCCCATCAGTTGGATGGAAAATTTGCATATAAGCCGTCCTAAATGTTAAAAGCCAACGGAGAGGAGAAATAAAAAAAAGCTAAACTTTTTTTCTGCCATTTTATCATCACCCTTAAATATGCCACTGGTGGCAAAAGGTCCTCTTTAAAGGGTCAATGTTGACTTTAAGGATTATTTCTTCCAATAGGTGTCTCCACAATTCGTGTGCTTTTCCTGTCCAAAGCATTGCCATGGCCATCTTGGAGGTCTCCACCATTGGGAACTTTACCATCTAGACTTTCTGCTTTTTCTAGGTCCAGGGCTAGCACGAGACTGTCTTCATTTATCTTCTAGAAATGCTTCCCCCGCAGTTTCCAAAATTCTGGTTCCTCCTCCCGATGCTGTGGACACGGCCTATACACCACTCTCTATCTCATGAGTGCGGCTCCTCTGACTTTTGCAGGGTTTCCAGTCATGTCTATGTCCATTCTTCCAAGCTGAGGTGGCAAATGGTCTCACCGGGTCACCACCTCTTGCTTCACTGCCTACGATACCGGTGGAGTGATGCATTACAACACAGAAAAAAGCAGTAGAATGATAGAATCCTAGAATGTTGGAGTTGGAAGGGACCTCCAGGGTCCTCATGTCCAACCCCCTGCTCAATGCACGATTCACTAAACCATCTCAATCAGAGAAGTCATCATCAGGGAGGTCAGAATCGCGGGAGCTCAGGGATTTTTACGAGATATTAAACTCTCCTTCCACCAACCTCAATTTTTTTAGTAAGTGTGATAATACAAATATCAAAACACAAACATACAATAGAGATCAACTTTACCGGATAGGATTTTTAGCAAGCGCCATTGTTAGAGGGCACCGGGGTATGACGACTACGCTAATGAACACGAGTCCTCTTAATATTAACCCAATCTTCAAACGTTACACGCTAAAAAAGAAGCTCTACCGCAGACAAGTTAGTGATAAGTGCTCCACCACCTCTTTAGACAACAAGTCAAGTTAGATATAATGATTACTTTTTTTTACTTTTTTCTAACCATGGGGGTCTCCTATAGTCCTGAAAATGGGACTTTATTGTGAATCTTGAGCCTCAGTACACAATCAGATCTAGGTTAATGCAATATAACACCATGTTCTCCTAAAATAGTTGTCCAACTTTTGATGACATTTGTTTACTTTTTACTTATCTGTATGTAATTGCGGCTAAAATTCAATTTCGCAGTTGGGATTCATTAAAAATTTTGCATAGTTTGCCTTCTATACCTTAAGCTTTGCTAGTGTCCTATTAAATGTCGGGAACTAATGTTGAGTTTAGTTGTCATAGCAAAAAATTAAAATCCATAATACCATGGATCATGGAGGGGTCATGTTACCCTCACATTGAATTATGGGATTATTTATAACTGGTGAAATGATAAAGAGCTGACACTTCAACCTCCATTAAAGCGCCACTTCACATTGAACATATGGGTTTAATTGTGGCTGGGGAAGAGAGAAACTGATTATAACTGGGGAAGTGAAAGGAAACTGACACTTTAAGTAGGGGCCTCCTACGATGAACAGGTAATTACAAAAAGAGATTTGTCTTGGAAAAAGACATCAAGACTGGGATTCGTTTACGCAGTGGTGGAAAAAGTACAATTCCCAACTTCCCAGGCAAGAACTTCCCGTGATCAAAGCACTGTTATGAAACATTTTAGAGAAAGTAGTTATTGATGAATATCGGGGTTTGGAATGATCCAATTTTTTTATGGAAGATATATTTTCGGGGTGTTGTAGCAAATGGATGAATGTAGCGCATTCACTCACATCACCGTAATGCCTTTCTAACCCCTTTAAGTAATAACACCATGATGGATGACGCTATCCATGCCATGTTTCATCTCTACAGAAAGATAAAATCAAAATAGGAAACAAGACAATAATATCTACTGCCTGGGACCTCCAGGGGTGAAGATATCCTGCAAATTGGGGATCTCATAATCTGCTATAAGACCTAGCATATCCCACAACCAGCTCCCACATGGGCTCACCACGGGGAGGTATAAATGATAGTTTGGGTGTCTGTCATTGTTCATTCTGGAAAACATAGTTACATGTGAGAGTGTTCCAGTTTTCTAATCGGAGTGCTTACCTTTAGAAATATAAGAGCCATTCCTGCAACATCAGGTTTTGTACTTCTCTTTTCATTATTCCATTTTATTGTATGTAATTGTATATATCATATTGTTTTGTTCCTATTTTTTATCACCTTTATATATTTTTTATAAGCACCTCTTACCTTTCGAGATTAAATACATAAAATTGAATAGCTTTGTTCCTCTTGTTCTGTAAACCGCACCCTTGAAGCTATATGCTACCTGTAACGCAGTGGTCCCCAACCTTTCTGACCTTGAGAGCCACATTTAGCTCTGAGAGAGGGTCACAAGCCACATCCTGCTCCCACTCACCTCACATTTATGGCAACCAATGACCCCCATTACTGGTATAATGAACATAAAAGCTTTTCCACAGAAATCACCTGGAAGCAGTATACCAAGATCCAGGGGTTCCCACAATACCTCCATTCAATATTCTCCCAACACACTGTCGCATCCAGCTTCAAGTGTCTCTTCTGATAGTATCATCCTGTCTCCAGCTTACCATAGTTAAATTATCTCTAAACATATGGGCATCCAAATCTGCTCTTCTGTGTAGAGCTGCTCACAATATTCACCATTTTGAGATGTGCTCTTTATACCTGTTTGCTAGACCTGGAGCTAATACACCAACCTGGCAGACAGCCGCGAGCCACAATTCATGGGACCGCGAGCCACATGTGGCTCCTGGGCTACAGGTTGAGGACCCCTGCTGTAGCCGGTGTCTAATCGGCCTGTGAAACAATTGGTGGTAGCTAGTAGTTCACTTTTGTTATTGTGGAGGAGCAGTGACCATTCCAGGGTGTGTACAGTATATTTATATATACACTGCTCAAAATAAAGGGAACACAAAAATCCCATATCCTAGATATCACTGAATGAAATATTTCAGTTGTTGTAAATCTTTATTCATTACATAGTGGAATAAAACCTAAAAATGATCAACGTAAATCACAACTAATATCCCACGGAGGTCTGGAGTTGGAATGATGCTCAAAATCAAAGTGGAAATGAATTTCAGGCTGATCCAACTTCAGTGGAAATGCCTAAAGACAAGGAAATGATGCTCAGTAGTGTGCGTGGCCTCCACGTGCCTGTATGATCTCCCTACAATGCCGGGGCATACTCCGGATAAGGCGGCGCATGGTCTCCTGAGGGATCTCCTCCCAGACCTGGACTAAAGCATCTGCCAACTCCTGGACAGTCTGTGGTGCAACGTGATGTTTGTGGGTGGTGTGAGACATGATGTCTCAGATGTGTTCAATCGGATTCAGGTCTGGGGAATGGGTGGGCCAGTCCATAGCTGCAATGCCTTCATCTTGCAGGAGCTGCTGACACACTCCAGCCACATGAGGTCTGGCATTGTCCTGCATTAGGAGGAACCCAAGGCCAACCGCACCAGCATATGGTCTCACAAGGGGTCTGAGGATCTCATCTCGGTACCTAATGGCAGTCAGGCTACCTCTGGCGAGCACATGGAGGGCTGTGCGGCCCTCCAAAGAAATGCCACCCCACACCATTACTGACCCACTGCCAAACCGGTCATACTGAAGGATGTTGCTGACAGCAGATCTCTCTCCACAGCGTCTCCAAACTCTGTCACATCTGTCACATGTGCTCAGTGTGAACCTGCTTTCATCTGTGAAGAGCACAGGGCACCAGTGGTGAATTTGCCAATCCTGGTGTTCTGTGGCAAATGCCAAGCGTCCTGCACGGTGTTGGGCTGTGAGCACAACCCCATCTGTGGACGCCGGGCACTCAGACCATCCTCATGGAGTCGGTTTTTAACCGTTTGTGCAGGCACATGCACATTTGTGGCCTGCTGGAGGTCATTTCCAGGGCTCTGGCAGTGCTCCTCCTGTTCCTCCTTGCACAAAGGCTCAGGTAGCGGTCCTGCTGCTTGGTTGTTTCCCTCCTATGGCCCCTTCCACATCTTCTGGTGTACTGGCTGTCTCCTGGTAGCACCTCCAGCCTCTGGACACTACACTGACAGACACAGTAAACCTTCTTGCCACAGCTCGCATTGATGTGCCATCCTGGATGAGCTGCACTACCTGAGCCACTTGTGTGGGTTGTAGAGTCCGTCTCATGCTACCACGAGTGTGAAAGCACAACCAACATTCAAAAGTGAGCAAAACATCAGCCAGAAAGCATTGGTACGGAGATGTGGTCTGTGGTCTCCACCTGCTGAACCGCTCCTTTATTGAGGGTGTCTTGATAATTGCCAATAATTTCCATCTGTTGTCTATTCCATTTGCACAACAGCATGTGAAATCGATTGCCATTCAGTGTTGCTTCCTAAGTGGACAGTTTGATTTCACAGAAATTTGATTTACTTGGATTTATACTCTGTTGTTTAAGTGCTCCCTTTATTTTTTTGAGCAGTATATATATATATATATATATATATATATATATACATATATATATATATATGTATATATATATATATATATATATTCATTCCATGCTTTGGAATTGGAGGTGTATATAACAAATGCTCACTGTGAATTCCCCAATAATTGGCCTAGTAGTGGAATCTTCTCTGGCCTCTTTCATCACTAACTAATTGTCCTGAAAATTAGTGTTAGGGCTCGGGAACAGCTTAGGGTTGGGTTTAGACATTGGGTTAGGGATAGGGTTAGGGTAATACAATTTTTATTTTTTGTAGATTGAGTGGTCTGCATAAAATCACGTAGATATGTCCAATATTGATCCACTTTCAGGGGGGCAAAAAAGCCTCCAAAACAGCTAAAATTAGGGGCAGACACCAGGAAAAGTGGCATCAATTGACCCATCAATTGTGCTATAAATAAATAATAAAAAAAATCATGTGGGTGCTACAACCCTCAGCTGTAAGTGTTAGCAAAGTTGGTTATCAAAAATAGAAGGATCCTCATACTGTTTTTTTAATTATTTTTGATAACCAGCTAAGCTAAAGCTGACAGCTGGGGGCTGGTATTCCCATGCTGGTAAGGGGCCATGAATATTGGCCACCCCAGCCTCAAAATAGCCCGCAGCCTAACCAGAAAAGGCACATCTATTAGATGCACTAATTCTGGTGCTTTGCCTGGCTCTTCCCACTTGCTCTGTAGCGGTGGCAAGTGGGGCACATATTTCTGGGGTTGATGTCACCTTTGTATTGTCTGGTGACATCAAGCCCATGGCTTAGTAATATAAAGGTGTCTATAAGACACCTCTATTACTAATCCTATAGTTATATTGTAAACTAACCCTCAGACAGAATAAAGTCCTTTAATTGAAAGAATGACACAGACCCCTTCAATAAATCTAAATCAACCCTTACTCATGTCATTGCCCAGTCCAAAGAAGCCATGGTCTCCTGTAACAGAATTAAAATAATAAACCCCAATATTCCTTGCCTGTCCGCCGAGAAGATAATAATCAATTTATTCCGTGATGGGTCTAGATCTGCTCAGTGTCTCTGCTGGATGACAGGCTGTATAGTCACATCCAGTGGCGTAGGAAGGAGGGTGCGGGGGGGGGGGCGGTCCGCCCCGGGCGGCACAATGCGGGGGGCGGCCGGCGCTGCAGGAGAAGAAGAAAAAACAACAACAAAAAAAAAAAACGCCCCTTTAAATCTTCGGGCGGCGCCGTCCGCCGCCACGACCAGGGCCAGCTCCCCCCACCACCGGGCCCCGCCCCCGCCCCCGCCCCCCGCTCTAATACTCACCTCTCCTGGTTCCTGCGGCTTCAGCGTCCTCTGACTCTGCGACGTCTCAGGGCAGAGGGCGCGATGACGTCACTACTGTGCGCGCCGCTCTGCCTCTCTGTCCTGAGCGTCGCTGAGCCGGAGAGACGCTGACTGGCTGCACCGGACCTGCGCTAGGAACGGGAGAGGTGAGGATTTTACATTTTTTTTTTCTTTATGTCTGACTGTCTGGGGCTGGGGCAATGCTGGACACACTGGGGCAATACTGGAGACCATGGGGCAGATTGCTGGACACACTGGGGCAGTACTGGAGACCATGGGGCAGAATGCTGGACACACTGGGGCAGTACAGGAGACTATGGGGCAGATTGCTGGACACACTGGGGCAATACAGGAGACCATGGGGCAGATTGCTGGACACACTGGGGCAATACAGGAGACTATGGGGCAGATTGCTGGACACACTGGGGCAATACTGGAGACCATGGGGCAGAATGCTGGACACACTGGGGCAATACAGGAGACCATGTGGCAGAATGCTGGACACACTGGGGCAATACAGGAGACCATGGGGCAGATTGCTGGACACACTGGGGCAATACAGGAGACCATGGGGGCAGATTGCTGGACACACTGGGGCAATACAGGAGACTATGGGGCAGATTGCTGGACACACTGGGGCAATACTGGAGACCATGGGGCAGAATGCTGGACAAACTGGGGCAATACTGGAGACCATGGGGCAGAATGCTGGACACACTGGGGCAGTACAGGAGACTATGGGGCAGATTGCTGGACACACTGAATACTGGAGACCATGGGGCAGATTTCAGGACACATTGAGGCAATGCTGGAGACCCTGGGGCAGACTTCTGGACATACTGGGGCAATACTGGAGACCATGGGGCAGATTGCTGGACACACTGGGGCAATACTGGAGACCATGGGGCAGAATGCTGGACACACTGGGGCAATACTGGAGACCATGGGGCAGAATGCTGGACACACTGGGGCAATACAGGAGACTATGGGGCAGATTGCTGGACACACTGAATACTGGAGACCATGGGGCAGATTTCAGGACACATTGAGGCAATGCTGGAGACCCTAGGGCAGACTTCTGGACATACTGGGGCAATACTGGAGACCATGGGGCAGATTGCTGGACACACTGGGGCAATACTGGAGACCATGGGGCAGAATGCTGGACACACTGGGGCAATACTGGAGACCATGGGGCAGAATGCTGGACACACTGGGGCAATACAGGAGACTATGGGGCAGATTGCTGGACACATTGAATACTGGAGACCATGGGGCAGATTTCAGGACACATTGAGGCAATGCTGGAGACCCTGGGGCAGACTTCTGGACATACTGGGGCAATACTGGAGACCATGGGGCAGATTGCTGGACACACCGGGGCAATACTGGAGACCATGGGGCAGATTGCTGGACACACCGGGGCAATACTGGAGACCATGGGGCAGAATGCTGGACACACTGGGGCAATACAGGAGACCATGGGGCAGATTGCTGGACACACTGGGGCAATACTGGAGACCATGGGGCAGAATGCTGGACACACTGGGGCAATACAGGAGACCATGGGGCAGATTGCTGGACACACTGGGGCAATACTGGAGACCCTGGGGCAGATTTCTGGACACATTGAGGCAATGCTGGAGACCCTGGGGCAGACTTCTGGACACACTGGGGCAATGCTGGACACTGGGGCAGATTGCTGGACACACTGGGGGTAATATGCTGGACACACTGGGGCAATGCTGGACACTGGGGGTAATATGCTGGACACACTGGGGCAGACTGCTGGACACACTGGGGAAAGGCTGGACACTGGGGCAGATTGCTGGACATACTGGGGCAGATTGCTGGACACACTGGGGGTAATATGCTGGACACACTGGGGCAGATTGCTGGACAACATGGGGGTAATATGCTGGACACACTGGGGCAGATTGCTGGACAACATGGGGGTAATATGCTGGACACACTGGGGGCAGGACTTGAGGCATGGGCAGAATGTAGATACGGGGCATGATTGGAGACACGGAGCAGGATTGGATCATGGGGCAGGACGGATACGATGGAGGCTGGTGGGGCAGGATGGGGAGATCATATGGGGTAGAATGGATACTCATGAGGGCAGGATGCGAGAACATATGGCTGGAGCCAGGAATGAGATAAACGGGGCCAGGGTGGGGAATAGTGTTACCATAGGTGATAATTAAGGGATATTATTACTGCAGTGATGTATTTATTTTATTTTTTGAGTATACTGTTTTAAATGGGGGGCAGGCCTGTTACTGTGCAGAGTGACACTATATCACCTTTTTTTCTTCATGTGATGTAATGTAGAAGTTGTGAAAAATTAAGTAATGTGTTCTGCAAGCGGAGCTCGAGATAACTGTGTTATTTCCTGCAGAAACGAGTCCTGGCTGGAAGGAATGATGGCGGTCTGTGCTGGATGAAAGATGAAGGACTTCACCTAGAGACGTCACTGGTGAGTCAGTGTTACCTATACACTGACACTATACACTGTATACTATATAGAGGTCCTGTGTATAATGTCACCAGTGATCTCTGTATTACCTCTACACAGACACTGCATACTAAGTACAGATCTCCTGTGAATACTGGCACTTATGGTGATAGTATTGTGGGTTTTTTTTTTATTACTGATCAGTATTGTAGTATTCAGTCACTATGTGGTGGTAATATGTGGTCTGGAAATGGTGCGGTGGTATTTGTCCCTTGTATGTAGTATTATTCGGTCACTATGTGGCCTGGTCATGGTGTGGTGGTATTAAGTCACAGGTGTGGCATGTGGGGGTGACACCATTAGGCCCAGTTTAAGTTCTACAAAACAGGAAAACCATTTTTGGTAACCTTTGTGTGTATTGAGCCGGGGGGGCGCCAAACTCGGGAACAGCCCCGGGCGGCAAAAGCTCTAGCTACGCCTCTGGTCACATCATGCAACAATGCAGCCTGCCATCTAGATGTAGCCTGCCAACTAGATGTAGCAGAACTAAACCCATCATCTTCTCTGCAGAGAGGTGAGGAATATTGTTGTTTATTATTTTAATTCTGTTACAGGAGACTTTGGCTTCCGCGAACTGGGTGATGACATAAGTATAGTTTAATTTAGATTCATTACAGGAGTCTGTGTCATTCTGTCAATGTCTTATAGACGCCTCTCCATTACTGAGCCGTAGGCTTGATGTCACCAGATAATACAAAGGTGACATCAACTCCACAAATATGAAACCCACTTGCCACTGCCACAGGGCAAGTGGGAAGAGCCGGGCAAATTGTCAGTATTAGCAATGGCGTGGGGACGCCTTTTGTTATGACCTGGTGGTTAGGAGCACCCAGAATGACCTGATAATTAAACCTCATACAGGACGAGCTCTGGGATGTGGGAGCTCTGCTGACCGCAAGCCCTAATCCTATCACACACACTAGAAATAGCCGTGGAGCGCTCCTGACCAGACCTAGGCGCCTCGTCACAGCCTATGAAAGGTAAAGGAAGCCCCCCACATATATTGACTGTGAGTAAAGATGAAAGTCACAAACGCAGAAATGAAACAGGTTTCAGCAAAGGGAGGCCAGACTTACTAAATAGACAGAGGATAGGAAAGGTAACTTTGCGATCAGCACAAAAACCTACAAAAGACCACACAGAGTGTGCAAAAAAGACCTCCGCACCGACTCACGGTGCGGAGGGGCCACTCTGCATCCCAGAGCTTCCAGCTAGCAAGACAAATCATGAAAACCAGCTGGACAAGAAAACAGAGAACAAAATAAGACTATAAGGAACTTAGCTTCTGCAGGAGAAGGCAGGTCACCAGAGAGATCCAGGAGCGAACTGAACGAATGCAAAAACATTGACAGCTGGCATGGAGTAACGATCTGAGAGGAGTTAAATAGAGAGTCCAACCAAAGGATAAACCACGTCACCTGTGTAAGGAACCTCAGAAGCAGCAGCTTCACTCATAGCCACCAGAGGGAGCCCATAGACAGAACTCGCCGAAGTACCATTCACGACCACAGGAGGGAGTTCGACAACAGAATTCACAACAGTACCCCCCACCTTGAGGAGGGGTCACCGAACCCTCACCAGAGCCCCCAGGCCAATCAGGATGAGCCAAATGAAAGGCACGAACCAGATCGGCAGCATGAACATCAGAGGCAAAAACCCAGGAATTATCTTCCTGACCATAACCCTTCCACTTGACCAGGTACTGGAGTTTCCGTCTCGAAATACGAGAATCCAAAATCTTCTCCACCACATACTCCAACTCCCCCTCGACCAACACCGGGGCAGGAGGATCAATGGAGGGAACCATAGGAGCCACGTATCTCCGCAACAGCTACCTATGGAACACATTATGGATGGCAAAAGAAGCTGGAAGGTCCAAACGAAATGACACAGGATTAAGAACTTCAGAAATCTTGTATGGCCCAATGAAACGAGGCTTAAACTTAGGAGAGGAAACCTTCATAGGAACGTGACGAGATGACAACCAAACCAAATCCCCAACACGAAGTCGGGGACCAACACAACGCCGGCGGTTAGTGAAGCGTTGAGCCTTCTCCTGGGACAATGTCAAATTGTCCACCACATGAGTCCAAATCTGCTGCAACCTGTCCACCACCGCATCCACACCAAGACAGTCCGAAGGTTCAACCTGCCCTGAAGAGAAACGAGGATGGAAACCAGAATTACAGAAAAAAGGAGAAACTAAAGTAGCCGAGCTGGCCCGATTATTAAGGGCGAACTCAGCCAAAGGCAAGAAGGACACCCAATCATCCTGATCAGCAGAACAAAGCATCTCAGATATGTCTCCAAAGTCTGATTAGTTCGTTCGGTTTGGCCATTAGTCTGAGGATGGAAAGCCGAAGAAAAAGACAAATCAATGCCCATCTTAGCGCAAAAGGACCGCCAAAACCTCAAAACAAACTGGGAACCTCTGTCCGAGACGATGTTCTCTGGAATGCCATGCAAACGAACCACATGCTTGAAAAACAATGGCACCAAATCAGAGGAGGAAGGCAATTTAGACAACGGTACCAAATGGACCATCTTAGAGAAGCGATCACAAACCACCCAAATGACCGACATCTTTTGAGAAACAGGGAGATCAGAAATAAAATCCATGGAGATATGCGTCCAGGGCCTCTTCGGGATCGGCAAGGGCAAAAGCAACCCACTGGCACGAGAACAGCAGGGCTTAGCCCGAGCACAAGTCCCACAGGACTGCACAAAAGAACGCACATCCCGTGACAAAGAAGGCCACCAAAAGGATCTAGCCACCAAATCTCTGGTACCAAAGATTCCAGGATGACCAGCCAACACAGAACAATGAATCTCAGAGATAACTCTACTAGTCCATCTATCAGGGACAAACAGTTTCTCCGTAGGACAACGGTCAGGTCTATCAGTCTGAAACTTTTGCAGCACACGCCGCAAATCAAGGGAAATGGCAGACAAAATTACCCCTTCTTTAAGAATACCCGCCGGCTCCGGAACACCCGGAGAGTCAGGCACAAAACTCCTTGACAGGGCGTCAGCCTTCACATTCTTAGATCCCGGAAGGTATGAAACCACAAAATCAAAACGGGAGAAAAAGAGCGACCATCGAGCCTGTCTAGGATTAAACCGTTTGGCAGACTCGAGATAAGTCAAATTTTTGTGATCCGTCAAGACCACCACACGATGTTTAGCTCCTGCAAGCCAATGTCGCCACTCCTCGAATGCCCACTTCATGGCCAACAACTCCCGATTGCCCACATCATAATTGCGCTCAGCAGGCGAGAATTTTCTAGAAAAGAAGGCACAGGGTTTCATCACCGAGCCATCAGAACTTCTTTGCGACAAAACAGCTCCTGCTCCAATTTCAGAAGCATCAACCTCAACCTGAAAAGGGAGCGAAACATCTGGCTGGCACAACACAGGGGCAGAAGCAAAACGACGCTTCAACTCCTGAAAAGCCTCTACAGCCGCAGAGGACCAATTGACCACATCAGCACCTTTCTTGGTCAAATCAGTCAACGGTTTAGCAATACTGGAAAAATTAGCGATGAAGCGACGATAAAAATTAGCAAAGCCCAGGAACTTCTGTAAGCTCTTCACAGATGTCGGCTGAGTCCAATCGTAAATGGCCTGAACTTTAACAGGGTCCATCTCGATAGTAGAAGGGGAAAAAATGAAACCCAAAAATGAAACCTTCTGAACTCCAAAGAGACACTTTGACCCCTTCACAAACAAGGAATTCGCACGAAGGACCTGGAACACCATTCTGACCTGCTTCACATGAGATTCCCAATCATCCGAAAAGACCAAAATGCCATCCAAATATACAATCATGAATCTATCCAGGTACTCTCGGAAGATGTCATGCATAAAGGACTGAAACACAGATGAAGCATTAGAAAGCCCGAATGGCATAACCAGGTACTCAAAATGGCCCTCGGGCGTATTAAATGCCGTTTTCCATTCATCACCCTGTTTAATTCGCACAAGATTATACGCACCACGAAGATCTATCTTGGTGAACCAACTAGCCCCCTTAATCCGAGCAAATAAATCAGACAGTAGCGGCAAAGGATACTGAAATTTGACTGTGATCTTATTAAGAAGGCGGTAATCAATACCTTCTTGGCCACAAAAAAGAACCTTGCTCCCAATGGTGACGACGACGGACGAATATGACCCTTCTCCAAGGATTCCTTTATATAACTTCGCATAGCGGCGTGCTCTGGCACAGATAAATTAAATAGACGGCCTTTAGGAAACTTACTACCAGGAATCAAATTAATAGCACAGTCGCAATCCCTATGAGGAGGTAGGGCACCAGATTTGGGCTCTTCAAATACATCCCGGTAATCTGATAAAAACTCAGGGACTTCAGAAGGAGTGGATGGCAAAATTGACAGCAATGGAACATCACCATGTACCCCCTGACAACCCCAGCTGGACACAGACATAGATTTCCAATCCAACACTGGATTATGGACCTGTAGCCATGGCAACCCCAAAACGACCACATCATGCAGATTATGCAACACCAGAAAGCGGATATCCTCCTGATGTGCAGGAGCCATGCACATGGTCAATTGAGTCCAGTACTGAGGCTTATTCTTGGCCAAAGGCGTAGCATCAATTCCTCTCAATGGAATAGGATACTGCAAGGGCTCCAAGAAAAAAACACAGCGCCTGGCAAACTCCAAGTCCATCAAATTCAGGGCAGCGCCTGAATCCACAAATGTCATTACAGAATAGGACGACAGAGAGCAAATCAGAGTAACGGACAAAAGAAATTTCGACTGTACCGTACCAATGGTGGCAGCCCTAGCGAACCGCTTAGTGAGCTTAGGACAATCGGAGATAGCATGAGTGGATTCACCACAGTAAAAACACAGCCCATTCCGACGTCTGTGTTCTTGCCGTTCAGCTCTGGTAAAAGTCCTATCACACTGCATAGGCTCAGGCATATGCTCAGAGAATATCGCCAAATGGTGCACAGCTTTGCGCTCACGCATGCGCCGATCGATCTGAATGGCCAAAGACATAGACTCATTCAGACCAGCAGGTGTGGGAAATCCCACCATGACATCCTTAAGGGCTTCAGAAAGACCGTTTCTGAAAATTGCCGCCAGGGCACATTCATTCCACTGAGTAAGCACAGACCACTTTCTAAACTTCTGACAGTACACCTCCGCTTCATCCTGACCCTGACACAAAGCCAGCAAGATTTTCTCTGCCTGATCCACTGAATTTGGTTCATCATAAAGCAATCCAAGCGCCAGAAAAAACGCATCAACATCACGCAATGCAGGATCTCCTGGCGCAAGGGAAAATGCCCAGTCTTGAGGGTCGCCACGTAACAAAGAAATAATGATTTTTACCTGTTGAACGGGGTCACCAGAGGAGCGGGGTTTCAAAGCTAGAAACAGTTTACAATTATTTTTGAAATTCAAGAACCTAGATCTATCCCCAGAAAATAAGTCAGGAATAGGAATTCTAGGCTACAACATAGGATTCTGAACCACAAAATCTTGAATGTTTTGTATCCTTGCAGTGAGATGATCCACACAAGAGGACAGACCTTGAATGTCCATACCTACACCTGTGTCCTGAACCACCCAAAGGTCTAGGGGAAAAGAAAGACAAAACACAGTGCAAAGAAAAAAAAATGGTCTCAGAAGTTCTCTTATCCCTCTATTGAGATGCATTAATACTTTGGGCCAGCTGTACTGTTATGACCTGGTGGTTAGGAGCACCCAGAATGACCTGATAATTAAACCTCATACAGGACGAGCTCTGGGATGTGGGAGCTCTGCTGACCGCAAGCCCTAATCCTATCACACACACTAGAAATAGCCGTGGAGCGCTCCTGACCAGACCTAGGCGCCTCGTCACAGCCTAAGAACTATCTAGCCCTAGAGATAGAAAATAAAGCCTACCTTGCCTCAGAGAAATTCCCCAAAGGTAAAGGAAGCCCCCCACATATATTGACTGTGAGTAAAGATGAAAGTCACAAACGCAGAAATGAAACAGGTTTCAGCAAAGGGAGGCCAGACTTACTAAATAGACAGAGGATAGGAAAGGTAACTTTGCGATCAGCACAAAAACCTACAAAAGACCACACAGAGTGTGCAAAAAAGACCTCCGCACCGACTCACGGTGCGGAGGGGCCACTCTGCATCCCAGAGCTTCCAGCTAGCAAGACAAAATCATGAAAACCAGCTGGACAAGAAAACAGAGAACAAAATAAGACTATAAGGAACTTAGCTTCTGCAGGAGAAGGCAGGTCACCAGAGAGATCCAGGAGCGAACTGAACGAATGCAAAAACATTGACAGCTGGCATGGAGTAACGATCTGAGAGGAGTTAAATAGAGAATCCAACCAAAGGATAAACCACGTCACCTGTGTAAGGAACCTCAGAAGCAGCAGCTTCACTCATAGCCACCAGAGGGAGCCCATAGACAGAACTCGCCGAAGTACCATTCACGACCACAGGAGGGAGTTCGACAACAGAATTCACAACAGCCTTTATTTTTGATAACCAGCCTTGCTGAAGCTGACAGCTGATGATTGCAGCCCATAACTGTCAGTTTTTCCTGGCTGGTTATCAAAAATACAGGGGAAACCGACGCCATTTTTTCATTATTATTTATTTGTAGTGCAGGGGCAGCTGATGAATACTCCCATCATCCGCCAATTGCTCTCGCTGTTAACAATTGAATACAATCTCAACATTGTTCCCTGCTAGCGCTGATCGCAGCGTGAGCAGGAGACAGTAATGTGAGCTGTCTTCTTGAGTTCCAGGCGTGAACAGTACCGCTATGCCGGTATGTGTCACACTGATGACACAGGGATGTCATCCGTGTGTCATCAGTGTGCATGTTTGCAGGACATTTTGCGGCCTGTGCTGCTACCGGAAGCATTGACGTCTGAAAGAGCCCTTGGTGAACTCGGTAATTTACCAAACTTTGGCCAACTTTTGCCGATTTTTGGGAAAAATGCTCAGAAATCTGAATAAAATCAAAAATTTGCAGAAGATTAAAAAAAGAAATATATATTTTTTTTTAATTCAAAAATTTTATTTAGCGTAAGACAAAATAATTAGTGAAAAAAAATTCCAGATCGAAAAAATTCCAGCAAACCTGACAAGTGTTTTGAGGTCTAATTAAACAATCATGCTTTCACCAAACTAGTCGACTATTCTTCGTTATGGTGGACATCGACCATTGCATTCAAAGCTTTATCTAATCTGCAGGCCTTTGCCTGGTCCTCTCCATTGTCAGGAAACCGTCCTTCCTGGACTGCAGATGTTTTGGTCTTAGTTTGCTCAGTTTCTTCTCCAGCAGTGACATCTAGCGGTCACTTTCCTTTCCTTCACCCAGATGACATTTATCGTGTAACTGTTTGTTATCTCTTCATATGTCTACCTTTGACCCAGATCCTAGGTCTACTCCAAGAGATGTCTGGAGATTCTTCAATAAAGTTCTACTTGTCACACTTGTGTTCCTCAGCCACTATCTTGGAGGTATTGTAATCTTAGGGTGTTAAGGGGATAATTTTGTTTTTTTTTTTTGGCTTTGGCGGTTGAGTGGGGGTTCTTGGAGTTGGTGGCAAAATTCTGGTGGGTGGTGGTTTCATCTGGAAGATGGTACCCTCTAATTGTACTAGCATGGTGGAGTTTTGGGACTCTTCAAGGTGGGTTCTCTGGGAGTCGATGGTATGGCAATGGGTCACAATTATAGGCACTATTACGTTCTATCATGCACACATGGGACCATATTACTTTCTAGGGAGCATCATGGGGGCAACATTTCTATGTGGCATACAGGGGTCATGATTACTTTTGAGAGGGCACTTAATGTTTGGGGGAAATGAGAACACCACGATTGCTGTATGTGGCACTAGAGATGTGTTATGTCTCACCTGGTGGATCCTCATAGTCCTTGGTCCGGATGAGCAGTTGTGATGCAGCATGGACAGATGACGTTGGTGCAGCGGGGAGATCCAGACGGAACAATGGAGGCCGTGGTGACAGAATGGTTGGGATCTGCTACTACATGGTCAATGTATGGTGGTAATATTGGTCATTTTATAGTGTTTATTATTTTGTGACAGTTTGGAGCAATTCAGTCACTCTCTAGTCGTAGCGGTATTACTTATTTTGTACAATGTGTTTTGTTCGGCAGTAGTATGGTAATATTATCCATTCACGGTGTGGCCATATAATTTGGTCCTATTATAGTAGTATTATTGGTAATAATGGTCTTTCTAGAATGTTTAGTGATGCAGAAATATTATCTATTGTTTATGTTGCGGTAATAGTAGTGGTCATGATGTGGCGGCATTATTATTTTTGCTTAGTATAGTGGTATTATTGGTAATAAGATGTTTTGTCCATCACAGTATGCAGGGATTATTTAGTCCTGGAACAGCATCTTATAAAATCTGTACATATGTTATATAAATATAGGTATTCTAGTTGGTGGTGGGATGCATAGGGAGACATATCGTTGTGAGCTTGTGCCCCTGATAATTTAGGACCCTAGCGGCCTCCTGTGATGACAGTGACGAATGCGAATTTTTGTAGCGTGTGATTGGCTGCAGAATTCTTCTTTTCCGATGACTTTTTTTTTCAAAAAAACTCACAAGAAATCAGGGGCCTCATACTGTCCCGGTAACAGGGACCCTAACTATTTCTATCACGGGGGTACTCTTGATGGTAGAGAGGCCTGAGTCTCCGACCTTACCATGCTCCTGTCAAACCCTGATCTGTCCCCTCCCCTGCGCCATGAAGCCTATGATAGAAATATAAGGCAAACAAGACACACGACAAAACAGGGATAACAGAAAGCAACAAACACTCATTAGAGGTAAAGAAATCTATAGGGAAGGATAGAAATGCACCAACCAAATGGAAATAGGACATTAAGGAAAGCATACATCCAAAAACAGCACGCAACAATCTCCTATTCAGCACAGCGTCTCCAAGGAGCTAGGAAGAAAAGCTTTCACTGGCAAGACAGAGACGGTCTGGCCAGGTTTTATAGGGAGAGGTAATGACCAGATCAGAAGCAGCTGAAATGGAGCTGCAAGTTTCTCACCAGCATAGAAAGGGTCGTTAACCTCCTCAGTACCAAAGGAAGCCAAATCCATTTGCTATGAGACACAAACACACAGGCTAAATGGAAAATCTGTGATTCACAATACGAACCCCAGATGTCCCAGGAGGACATGACACACTCGTGACAGTTGGTCATGTTTTTATTTTTTTCCTTCAATCCTGGAGTGGGCAGTTGAAATTCACCAGTGCCCAGTAGATCTTTTGCTTTCGGCTTTACCTTGCACGACACAAGCCTTTGCCCACCGCCGGCCACACTAGGCCATTGATGGACCACTACTTTGAAATATTCATGGAGACAAAAAGAATATAAAAGTATTAAAAGGCAATCTTTATTCCATGCGGAAGATACTAGAACATTTCGTTTTTAACTTTTTTTTACGTTTATTATTTTTTTTACTGCAGTCTAAAAACGAATTTTATCCGTACCTACAACTATCTCTCCCCATCCCTCACATGAGATCTGTCACGGTATCTAAAAACAGAGCGAGGGAGTGCGGAAGTCACATTTATAGATGGATCCCTCCTGGGAGAGAAGCCACAGGTTTCCCTGATCATAAGATACATGTCGGAAGTTGCCATTGACCATCAACTGGGTCCAAGAAGTTCCAACAGGATTGGCAGCCGAGATCCCATCCCTGAAATGGAAAAGCCAGAAGAAGTCAATGTTCAGCGTTTAGCAACAGACACTAACTGTCCGGTCCGTACCCCAAATTTTTAAGTTCGGGTTCGCTCATCTCTACTCAATACATGCAATGCGCACATGTATGGCGGAAATTGGAATCTCATCAGATTGGTCTTCCTAGTCTTGCCTGTTGCTGTCACTGTCCATTTAATCAGTACTAAACTGCTTACCCTGCTCGCGTGATGCTGTCATAGTTATAACTTGCATTCACCACTAGGGGGAGCCCACTGCTTATAGTATAATATAGCTCTCGTTGACTTTATTACAAATCCATATGCAGTGAGCTCCCCCTAGTGGAGGCTGCAGGTAGTCAGAATTTTAAAAAAAAAGTATATTAAAGCAGTTAAAATTCTGCATCTGGAACTAGTTCTGAACTTCAGCTAGACTAAAGTGCTGGCTGTGTAACACAGCTTGCACTAGAGCGTTATGGAATTTGGGTCAGCTGGAACCAGTTCTGAACTTCAGCTAGACTAAGGTGCTGACTGTGTAACACAGCTTACTGTTGTGAATTCTGTGGCAGAGTTCACTCCTGTGGTCACAAGTGGTACTTCGGCTGATTCTCTCTGGGAGCTTCCGTTTGTGGAGGAAAGTGGTACTGCAGCTTCTGAGTTTCCTCCCTCAGGTGATCTGGTGAGGTCGTTAGCTGCTTCTCTACTTAACTCCACCTGATGCTTTGATCCATGCTTCCTGTCAATGTTCCAGTGTTGGACTTGTGTTTCTCTGGATCATTCCTGTGGCCTGCTGCTCTGCATAGCTAAGTGCTTCTTTGCTATTTGTTGCTATTTTTTCTGTCCAGCTTGTCTATTTGTTTTGCTGGAAGCTCTGGGACGCAGAGGGTGTACCTCCGTGCCGTTAGTTCGGTACGGAGGGTCTTTTTGCCCCCTTTGCGTGGTTTTCTTTAGGGTTTTGTGTAGACCGCAAAGTTATCTTTCCTATCCTCGTTCTGTCTAGAATATCGGGCCTCACTTTGCTGAATCTATTTCATCCCTACGTTTGTCTTTTCATCTTACTCACAGTCATTATATGTGGGGGGCTGCCTTTTCCTTTGGGGTATTTCTCTGAGGCAAGGTAGGCTGATTTTCTATCTTCAGGCTAGTTAGTTTCTCAGGCTGTGCCGAGTTGCATAGGGAGCGTTAGGCGCAATCCACGGCTGCCTCTAGTTGTGTTTGGAGAGGATCAGGAATTGCGGTCTACAGAGTTTCCACGTCTCAGAGCTCGTTCTATTATTTTGGGTTATTGTCAGATCACTGTATGTGCTCTGATCGCTATGTACATTGTGTTACTGAATTGCCTATCATAACAGCTTACACTAGAGCGGTATGGAATTTGGGTCAGCTCCTGAGTCTACTCCATACATGCAGTGATCACATGTGTGCGGCCAGGGGCGGATTATCAGAGGGTCAATATGGGTGGTAGCCCAGGGCCCAGTGGTCTGGGGGGGCCCTGGGCTACCGCAGATTGACCCTCTGATAATCGTAGGTGACTGCCCGCCTGGCGGCGTTTGTGTGCCCCCGGACCCGGTGGGCAGAGAGAGGGGGCCCGCATTGGGCCCCTTCTAATCTGCTCACCGGGCCCTTTCCGGCGCTGCGGCGGTTTCCTATTGATGTGCGGGCGCGCGCCCGCACGTCAATAGTTAACAACAGCCGCCAGCCAATTGGAGGCTGGCAGCTGATGTCGGCCGCAGCGCGCACACGTCGCCGGCGTCTGACGTCATTGTCAGTCGCCGGCGAGTGTGCGCTGCTGCAGGGAGCTCGCCGCCTGGAGCGCGGACAGGTGAGGAGACTGCTTGTTTTTTTTTGTTTTTTTTTGGATCAGTTATCGGTGGACACACTGGGGGGCAATGCTGGAGGACATACTAGGGCAGATTGGAGGACACACTGGGGGCAATGCTGGAGACAGTGGGGCAGATTGGAGGACACACTGGGGGGCAATGCTGGAGACACTGGGGCAGATTGGAGGACACACTAAGGGCAATGCTGGAGACACTGGGGCAGATTGGAGGACACACTGGGGGCAATGCTGGAGACAGTGAGGCAGATTGGAGGACACTGGGGGCAATGCTGGAGGACACAGTGGGGCAGATTGCTGGAGACAGTGGGGCAGATTGCTGCAGACAGTGGGGCAGATTGCTGGAGACAGTGGGGCAGATTGGTGGAGACAGTGAGGCAGATTGGAGGACACACTGGGGGGGGCAATGCTGGAGACACTGTGGCAGATTGGAGGACACACTGGGGGCAATGCTGGAGACACTGGGGCAGATTGGAGGACACACTGGGGGCAATGTTGGAGACAGTGGGGCAATGCTGGAGACAGTGGGGCAATGCTGGAGACAGTGGGCCAGATTGCTGGAGGACACACTGGGGGGCAATGCTGGAGGACACACTGGGGGCAATGCTGGAGACAGTGGGGCAGATTGCTGGAGACAGTGGGGCAGATTGCTGGAGACAGTGGGGCAGATTGCTGGAGACAGTGGGGCAGATTGCTGGAGGACACACTGGGGGCAGATTGCTGGAGGACACACTGGGGCAGATTGCTGGAGACACTGGGGGCAGATTGCTGGAGACACTGGGGGCAGATTGCTGGAGACACTGGGGCAGATTGCTGGAGACACTGGGGCAGATTGCTGGAGACACTGGGGCAGATTGCTGGAGACACTGGGGCAGATGATTGCTGGACACACTGGGGTAATGCTGGATACACTGGGGCAGATGATTGCTGGACACACTGGGGCAATGCTGGAGACACTGGGGCAGATGATTGCTGGACACACTGGGGCAATGCTGGATACACTGGGGCAGATTATTGCTGGACACACTGGGGCAATGCTGGAGACACTGGGCCAGATTGCTGGACACACTGGTGGTAATATGCTGGACACACTGGGGGCAGGACTGGAGGCATGGGCAGAATGTAGACACGGGGCATGATTGGAGACATGGGGCAGGATTGGATCATGGGGCAGAATGGATACGATGGAGACAGATGGGGCAGGATGGGGAGATCATATGGGGTAGAATGGATACTCATGAGTGCAGGATGGGAGAACATATGGCTGGAGCGAGGAATGAGATAAACGGGGCCAGGGTGGGGAATATTATTACCATAGGGGCTAATTAAGGGATATTATTACTGCAGTGATGTATTTATTTTATTTTTTGAGTATACTGTTTTAAATGGGGGGGGGGGCGGTCCTGTTATTGTGCAGAGTGACACTATATCGCCTTTTTATCTTCATGTGGTGTAATGTAGAAGTTGTGAAAAATTAAGTAATGTGTTCTGCAAGTGGAGCTCGAGATTACTGTGTTATTTCCTGCAGAAACGAGTCCTGGCTGGAAGGAATGATGGCGGTCTGTGCTGGATGAAAGATGAAGGACTTCACCTAGAGACGTCACTGGTGAGTCAGTGTTGCCTATACACTGACACTATACACTGTATACTATATACAGAGCTCCTGTGTATAATACCACCAGTGATCACTGTATTACCTCTACACAGACACTGCATACTAAGTACAGATCTCCTGTGAATACTGGCACTTATGGTGATAGTATTGTGTTTTTTGTTTTTTTATTACTGATCAGTATTGTGGTACTCAGTCACTATGTGGTGGTAATATGTGGTCTGGAAATGGTGCAGTGATATTTGTTCCTTGTATGTGATATTATTCGATCACTGTGGTTGTAATTTGTGGTCTGGTCATGGTGCGGTGGTATTTGTTCCTTGTATGTGATATTATTGGTCAAGATATACCTAAATTGTATTGCAGATTTTAACAAATATTTAATAGGTTACAGTAGAGTAGGGCCCGGCCATTTTTCTGGAATAATCTGGTTCGGGTATATCATGACCCCCGTCACATGACCCCCGTCACATGACCCCCGTCACATGACCGGGGGGGCCCACAGTGTGTGAACAGCCCGGGGCCCTGGCTACCCTTAATCCACCCCTGTGTGCGGCGGATGTCGCCAGTTGAAGCTTGGGCAGTTTGGGCTTCCTAGTGATGACGTGGTCCCTGTAAGCAGCAGTAAACTCATTCCCTTGCTTGTTGGATGCTGTCATAGCAGCCACCACTAGGGGGAGCCCACTGTTACAGATTCTCATTGAGCAGTTGAATTCTATATACAGTGAGCTCCCCCTAGTGGTGGCTGCAGGTATCCATAATTTTCCCAAATAATATTCCCAGATACATCATAAATTCATAGCTACAAAATTTTGACCTAAGAGCAGAATGTCCGATAATGGAATTTATAGTTAATTATTCTAATTTTTGTACCTTTTATATACCATTCCTCCAGAGTTCACGCCGTATACAGAACCATCGGTGGCGACCTCCACCATGACCAAACTGCCTTCTACCTGCTGCCAACGACTTCCTCTGCAGGCACTGGGCTGCACGTCATAGCGGTAATAGATGTTATTGATGCTGTTCACACCCCAGCAGCCATTCAGGCCACAAGAGTAGTATTTGAGAGCCCCATCTAGTTGAACAAAGGGCAGCACTGTAGCTTTAGAAAGTGTGTCCACTTGGTTCAGGCAGTAAATCCAATCCAATCCATTAACTCCAGACACGAATATCTCTCCACCTGCGTCTATTTGTTTCAGAGCACCTATAGAAGCAAAATCAAAGATAAATGGAATGGAATTTTTTGCACCAATATATGCCTGCATTAACAAGTTACCACCATTAGAGGGCACTGTAGTACTGTTGACTATAAAAAGAGGCTGTAAGCAGGAAGTAAATGACAGTGGTGGCTGAAGCCGCATGGAAGGCAGTGATCCCCCTGTACTGAGGAAAGAAAGCAGCCATTCTTTCACTCCTTCAGCAAAATAAGTTATGAAACTTTGCAAATTGCTTAATGATTTATATTTTTTCTTGTAAATAGACACATATAAATGGCTTCTAAACTTCAGTTTGTTTTTCCCAGCCTGTTTTCCTGGAATCAGCTGGAGTACAGATGATGGCAGTGATGAGTCAGCTCAGCTCCTGTGTCTCCAATTCTAGGGGAAAGCTGCTGCAGGAGATTGTTTTCATAAGCAGAACAGTCAAAGGAGGAGACAGGAGCTGAGCTGACCCATCACTACCATCATCTGTACTCCAAATGAGTATGCATTGATATCAATGCAGCTGAAGGGAAATAGACTGGGGAAAAAGCAGGAGGTTGGAAGCCAATGTCCCTGCCTTCATCTGCACTGATATCAGAGTGTACTCTTTTGGAGTACGAATGATGGCAGTGATCCGTCAGCACCTGACTCCTTCTCTTATTAGAACAATTTTCTGCAGCAGATTCTCCCCAGAATTATTGAGACAGGTGCTGATCTGACCCATCACTGCCATCATCTGTACTCCAAATGAATATGTGTTGATATCAGTCAGCTGAAGGCAAATAGACAGGGGAAACGTAGAAGGTTGGAAGCCAATGTTCCTGCCTTCTGCTGCATTGATATTGGAACAAACTCATTTAGAGTACAGATGATGGCAGTGATGGGTCAGCTCAGTAGCTGTGCCATTAATTCTGGAGAAAAGTTGCTGCAGGAGATTGTTCTGATAAGATGAGAAAGAGCTTAGCCGTAACTAACATCATCTGTACTCCAAATGAGTGCATTTTGATATCAATGCAGCTGAAGACAAATATACTGGAGGCAAACTGTGGGATGGAAAGCAATGTCCTTCCCTTCAGCTGCATTGGTATCAGAACATACCCCTTTGGAGTACAGATGATGGCAGTGATGGGTCAGCTCAGTGCCTGTGTCACTAATTCTAAGGAAAAACTGTTGCGGAAGATTGTTCTAATAAGAGGAGACAGGCAATGATCCATCACTGCCATCATCTGTACTCTAAATGAGTACATACTGATATCAATGAAGCTGAAAACAAATAGACTGAGGAAAAGACTGGATTTGAAAAGCAATGACCCCCGCCTTCAGCTGCATTGGTATCAGAATGTGCTCATTTGGAGTACACATGATGGCAGTGATGGCTCAGCTTGGCATCTGTGTCACTAATTCTCTCCATAATTCTCTCCAGGAAATTGTTCTGAAAAGCACAACACTTAAAGGAGGAGACAGGAGCTGACTTATCACTGCCATCATCTGTACTCCAAATAAGTATGCTCTGATATCAATACAGCTAAAGACAAATAGACTGGGGAAAAGCAAGGGATTGGAGCCAATGATCCTGCATTTAGCTACATTGATAGTAGAGCATACTCATTTGGAGTACAGATGATTGCAGTGATGGGTCAGCTCGGCATCAGTGTCATCAATTCTCTCCGGAAGCTGCAGCAGGAGGTTGTTATGATGAGCACAACACTTAAAAGAGGAAACAGGAGCTGACTTATCACTGCTACCATCTGTACTCCAAAAGAGTATGCTCTGATATCAATACAGCTAAAGATAAATAGATTGCAGAAACGCTGCGGGCCTTAAGTTGCATTGATTTCAGAGCGTGTTCACTTGCAGTACAGATGATGGCAGGGATGGGTCACTAATTCAAGGGAAAAACTGTTGCAAGATACTGTTCTGGTAAGAGAATACAGGCAACGACCTATCACTGCCATCATCTGTACTCCAAATTCCTAAGTTCTGATATCAATGTATCTGGAAGTAAATAGACTGGAGAAAAGCAGGGGGTTGGAAGCCTTCAGCTGGATGGATATCAGAATGTGCTCATTTGGAGTACAGATGATGACAGTGATGATTCAGCTCGGCATCTGTGTCACTAATTTTCTCCGAGGTTGTTCTGAAAAGCACAACACTTAAAGGAGGAAACAGGGTCTGACTTATCACTGCCATCATCTGTACTCCAAAATAGTATGTTCTGATATAAACACAGCTAAAGACAAATAGATTGCGGAAAAGCTGGGGGTTGGGAGCCAATGATCCCACCTTTAGCTACTTTGAAATCAGAACATACTCATCTGGAGTGCAGATGATGGCAGTGATGGGTCAGCTCAGCATCTGTGTCACTAATTCTCTCCGGAAGCTGCTGCAGAAGGTTGTTATGATAAGCACAATGCTTAAAGGAGGAAACAGGGTCTGACTTATCACTGCCATCATCTGTACTCCAAATGAGTATGCTCTGATATCAAAACAGCTAAAGACAAATAGATTGCGGAAAATCTGGGGGTTGGAAGCCAATGATCCAACCTTTAACTACATTGATAGTAGAGCATACTCATTTGGAGTACAGATGATGGCAGTTGTCCCCAATTACAAGCAAGGTATAAGGTATTTGACTGCCGGACCCTCCAGGGATCAGCTATGGAATCAATCCCAGAAGATGCACGTTATATACTGATGCCATAAAGGTTATGGGTTCATAAAGCTGATAGATCAGGAGATGTTTGGTGAGACCCCCTAGAGATTTTCTAGCTGTGCCGTTCTGTCCTGCCACCTGGAGAAGACACTATGGTCTAGTGAGAAGACTTTTTGACCATGAGGAGCTTCAAGCAAACATCTCCCCATATCTTAGCTTCTTATGGGGAAGAAAGTAGAAAACTGCAGTAGCCCCTCGCTGAACTAACATGGAGAGGGTCGAAATTCGGAGCTGCAAGGCATCTAAGGGGTCTTCTTACCTGCTACGTTCTGCCAGAGGTTGTCTTGCCACTTATAGATATTGTTTGCCCTGTTGACTCCCCAGAGTCCGGCTGGACCGAACGTCACATGGATCAATTTTCCAGGCAACTGTATCCAGTTATTGTTCTCCCATTTGTAGATGTCGTCACCAAAATTTACGCCGTAAACCTGACCGTTGCTAGCATCGATCTGCTTCAGAACTCCAGGTATCGCGGTGCACTGCAGCTCTGAGAAGAGAAGATATGATAACGGCAAAAGGAACGCAGAAGATCACAGTAAGAGAAAAGCAAAAGTAATAATGTACAAAGTTCTACCATATCTAAGCTTCATGTATAGACAGATGTTACCTGCAGAAGTGGCCGCACCGATGCACAGCAGTAGACCAAGGATCAGGTGCATGATGACTCCTTGTGTGAAGAGCAGCAGGTTCTTCACCATTTATAAGCCGCTCGAACTCCTCCCCAAGGCACTTGTAAAACCGGCAGGGACTAGTAATGACTCAAGACTTCAAAATATTTCTAAAGTAACTATATACAGTGGTTTGCAAAGTATTCACACCCTTGACATTTGCGACCTCACAACCTAGAATTTCACGTTTTTTTTTTAAGGGTCTGCAACCGTTCATGTACAGAACATACCGACAGCTGTGAACATTTATTTTTCTTTTTATTGCAAAGCAAACAACAAATAGGACAAAAAACTGAGAACTTCAGTGTGCATAACTATTCACCCCCCCTAAAGTCAGTACTTTGTAGAGCCTCCTTTTACGGCATTTGCAGCTGCATGTCACTTTATGAGCTTTCCACATCTTGCCACTGGCATTTTTGACCATTGCTCATGCTCCAACTACTTCAAGTTTGATGGTTTTCTCTGGTGGACAGCGATCTTCAAGTCAGACCACAGATTCTCAATTGGATTAAGGTCTGGGCTGTGAATAGGCCTCTCCAAAACATTCACACGCTTCCCCTTAAAAAACTTAAATGTTGCTTTAGCTTTGGTTCATTGTCTTATTGGAAGGTGAACCTCCGTCCTAGTCTCAAATCACTGACAGACTGAAACAGGTTTTACTTTTCACACCATCCTTTTTCTCCTCAACTCTGACCATTTTCCCTATCCCTGCTACTGAAAAACATCCCATCATGATGTTGCCACCACCATGTTTCACTGTGGGGATGGTGTTCTTGAGGTGATGAGTTGTGTTGGTTTGGTGTAAGACATAGCATTTATCTTGGTGGCCAAAAAGTTCAATTTTGGTATCATTTGACCACAGCACCTTCCTCCATACATTTGGGGAGTCTCCCAAATGTATTTTTGTAAACTCAAAATGAGCCTTACAATTTGTGTGTAAGTAAAGGATTTTTTTCTGCCCATTCTTCCTTAAAGGACAAATCTATGGAGTGTATGGCTTATTGTGGTTGTATGAACAGATTCTCCAGTCTCTACCTGAGAACTCTTCAGCTCCTTCAGTGTTACCTTTGGTCTCTGTGCTGCCTCTGTGATTAATGTCCTCCTTGCCCAGGCTGATAGTTTTGGTGGGCGGCCCTCTCTTGGCAGGTTTGTTGTGGTACCATGTTCTTTCCATTTGATAATAATGGATTTGAAGGTGCTCCAGGGGATCATCAGAGATTGGGATATTTTTTATAACCCAAACCTGACTTGTATTTCTCAACAACTTTGTCCTTGGCTTGTTTGGAGATCTCCTTAGTCTTCATGGTGTTTGGAGATGTCCTTGGTCTTCATAGTGTTGTTTGGAGATCTCCTTGGTGTTGTTTGGAGGTCTCCTTGGTCTTTATGGTGTTATTTGGAGGTCTCATTGGTCTTCATGGTGTTGTTTGGAGATCTCCTTGGTGTTGTTTGGAGGTCTCCTTGGTCTTCCTGGTGTTTTTTGGAGGTCTCCTTGGCCTTCATGGTGTTTGGAGGTCTCCTTGGTCTTCATGGTGTTTGGAGATGTCCGTGGTCATGGTACAGTACACTGGATGATTGCAGTTTGCACAGAATGGTACAGTATACTGGATGATTGCAGTTTGCACAGGATGGTACAGTACACTGGATGGTTGCAGTTTGCACAGGATGGTACAATACACTGGATGGTTGCAGTTTGCACAGGATGGTACAGTACACTTGATAGTTGCACATGAATTGAATATTTCTTAACTCAAATTATCTTGAGGAGTTTGTTACAAGGTCAATAGAAATATTTGATTGGACCACAGACAGCCGGGATGTACCTGGAGCTCTTTTCCTCCATCAGTGCTGCTGTAAGACCTCAGGTGCCTACTAACCTCAGCCTGTCCTGCCTAGGAGAGCGACATGGTGTTAATTCGCTCTATTTTCTTCTACCCAGTGCCTAATAAAGTCATCTTGTCTGCAAAGTAACCGCCTATTAAAATGCCCCATCCAAAGCACAAATCTCCAAATCTCTACTTTAAAGGATCCCAGGTCCACCACCCCACGTGCCGCACCGTCCAAATTCTTACATGGGAATGGCACCAAAAACTACAGAAGCGGCACAATTCATTAGCACTCGATCCAGAGACTCACAGGTCAAATTAAAGGCATTTCAAGGGGTCGACCATTCTGAATATGTAGCACCCGACCGGACTCAGCGCCGTAGTATACAGCCCCCGGGCACCTCCGTAAACATTCCACGGCTCTCGTAACATTCACTAATCCTAGGGCGTTTTCGCTTTGTTACAGCCTTATCAGATAAATATTTAAAGTAGGTAAACCCACACCTTTCCAAGTAACCTCACACCTTGCTTTTGTGGTTTTCTCCAGAAAAGTGAATCTTCTCTGTCAATATGTAATATAAAGATAAACCGCACAGTGTAATCCAAAGACGACCACGTCTAGCCAACTTCCCGTCATGGCCAATTTTTTCTTTTCAGTAGCCATAACGTTTTTTTCCAACATCGCTCTATGAGGGTTTGTTGTTTTTTTGTTTTTTTTGTGAGACAAGTTGTAGTTTTGTGCTGAAAAGCAGGAAAACATGGAGTATTGCAGTATATAGGTAAAGTGAAGGTCTCCGATGAAGCCTAGGGTGTTGTTGTGCTTACGAGAAATATGAAGATGGCATCCATGCCCCCCAGCTGCATTGTCAACCCATCGAAACCTTGCGATTACATCATGGGGGAAGTAAAGGGTTCCCAAAACAGTGCGCTAATGTGTTTCCTCCACTCGAATACTGGAGTCAGACTTTGACAGTGGGATTTAATGAGCTAACAGCTCCTAATAGCCAGATTCCTACTCCACACTGATGAGGGGCAAAAACCCCGAAACAGCTGTCTGTGGATGGATACCATGCTTGGCATAGGTGGCTTTCCTTCATAGGATGCTGCCCTTCCCGTGGTTGTTCCTTCCCGGGGAAAGGCCTGGCTATTCACTGCTTGCGTCGAGAAACACGTGATGGTGTCTCCGCAGCTTCTTTACTTGCATCTGCATATTTCCCATAAGGGATGGGGGCAGTGTTCTGGAATCACTGCGTTGAGAAACACGTGATGGTGTCTCCGCGGTGTTTGATGTTTTGGTCTCCCCGAGGCCAATCATCTGTGCCTTTATAGCCTTTTTACTAGGCACTGCTCCTAATAGCCAGATTCCTACTCCACACTGATGAGGGGCAAAAACCCCGAAACAGCTGTCTGTGGATGGATACCATGCTTGGCATAGGTGGCTTTCCTTCATAGGATGCTGCCCTTCCCGTGGTTGTTCCTTCCCGGGGAAAGGCCTGGCTATTCACTGCTTGCGTCGAGAAACACGTGATGGTGTCTCCGCAGCTTCTTTACTTGCATCTGCATATTTCCCATAAGGGATGGGGGCAGTGTTCTGGAATCACTGCGTTGAGAAACACGTGATGGTGTCTCCGCGGTGTTTGATGTTTTGGTCTCCCCGAGGCCAATCATCTGTGCCTTTATAACAGCAACTCTGGTCGCTGCTTTTACAGAGAAATCTTGGCTGTATAATACAGCCAGCATCCACCATGTGTGAGGCTTACTCAGCTTCACAGCCCCCTCCATTCACCAACACCTGGGTTCCAGGCTGCAGATGTCATGATCCAGGCCGGGGTTTGTTTCTTGTTATTTTCTCTCTGGTCTGGTCATGCGGAGGTTTACCTTCTTTGCCTCATTTTGGCTTCTGTGTTGCTATTTCAGTTTGCTGTGGCCTGCAGACCAATGTCAGTGATAGTTCATACTCCCAGGCTAGAGCAGCTGACCCCTTGATACCGTGTTTTGTCCTCTGCCCGTGTACTCTGTTCCCATGACTTCCCTTTCCTGCCACCCCGCTTTGTCTTAGTGTTCGCTCCCTGTGCTTGGACCTCTTGCTATGTAACCCGGCTTGTCTTCTGACCTGTTTACTGTCTCTCGTCTGGGTTATATCTGCTCCCATCTGGCTCTGACTTCTGGCTTGTATTTGACCACGTGTGTTGCTGTGACCTCTGGTACTTTTTATCCTGATGGTTTCTGACTCGGCTCGTCTGACCACTCTTTTGCCACTTGGTGGCGCTTGTGCTGCTGCTCAGTGGTGTTCCGCTGGGTGTGCAACCTCTCTACCATCACCAACATCCCCTGGTGGAGGTTTACTGCACTGCAGCAGCATTACAGCAGACATTCTCACAACAGACAGCTCAGGTCTAAGTTCTAACCATCACATAGGTCAATGACAAGTTTTTCCGGCACATCATGTATAATATTGCACCCTTCCCTCTCAAACCTCTATCCAAAAAATTGCTCGATAAAGTTTTGCCTTTGCCCTTGTACAACAGTGTGAATGTTTTGCCACTGAAGACCTACAACGATAATATCAGTCCTGTGCCTTTTCAGGGTCCGCACTGATGTTGGCTCTTTCTCCAACAACGCGCGTCAGGGCCACCTGGGCTTTTTGAGAGCTACCAGTCGATGACAATTTGGTATGGAGGGTGCCCAGATGGTGCATAACTATACGAATCCAGCAAGAAAAAAAATCACACACATGATCTATTTCTGGGGAAAATATGTCTGTCTAGCAGCACAAAGAGGCTTTTGTACACAGTTTTATCGACTTTTTACACATGGCCGAGCCCCGAACCATTAATCTGGAGACATTCATTGATTTCGGCCTTGTAACTGTGAATAATGGGGAAACACCCTGAGAAGTAAATGTTTATATTGGATTAATCTAAAACTTTCTAAGTAATTTCATAACTTATTTATTACAGCTTGTAAGGAGGTAAAAAAAAAGAATCTGCCACCGTCTTACAAAAAAAATCAAGCATTACGAGGACATCGCTGTGAGGTTCAAGAGATTTCTGCTTTGGTAAATTCCACGAGGTTGCCCAAGTTGCCTCAGGTCGACATTGTTAGAAGTCGTTACAACATCACAATGCACTACAAGTGAATGGGGTCACATTGTGACCCAGAGTGTACTAACCACACTACGACTTACCAACGATCACGGCCAGGTCGTATCGCTGGTCGTGATCGTTGGTAAATCGTATAGTGTGACGGTACCCTAAGACGGAAACAAGTAAGTTGCAAAAAATCCAGCCTGCTTGGACTTTTTGCTTTATGCTCATCATGGTCGCAGTATACTCAATGTTGCATTGTGACTCCATTTACTTGTATTGCGCTGCAATGTTACAGCGTGACCGAACAAACTTTGGCCATCAACATCGCGGTGTAGCCCCAGTCTTATTGCTTTATGCTAATGTTCCTTGACTCTCCTGAATCCATCAGGTGCTGTTTCCTCTTCTTGCCACCATCTCTCCCTGTTCTTTGTTATGTTGAATTGCCATTGCAACTCTATTGCCATGTCCCGCGGTCCTATAGGCAACCAAAGAAGTGGAACTCCCCCTGAGTATTCAGGTAGTAGGAGTTCATACTGTGACACTAATCACTGCTCACGGACAAGCCGTGAGGCTCGGGTAGTCAAGAGGCCTGGGGTCTGATACCGAGAGGGCTCATCGTAAACAATGGGGTAAGGCAAAGGTGTAGGTCACAGTCCAAGGTCAAAATTCCAGGAAGGTAGCGGATCAAGACAAAGGGCCAAGACAAATGGATGGTCGGAGGCAAGGTCCAAGGTCAGGCAACAAAGATCAAATACAGGAACACAGAGAACAAAGCAAGAGGACGCTACTTGAGCTAAGCTACAACTGGCATAATTGGAAGCAAGAGACACCTAAATAGCCAGGTAATCACTCCGAACAGGAGACACATGGAGGAAGCCCCGGCACTCCCCAGCCCTGATTGGATGGTTAAACTGGCACTCAACACACTGAGAGCTCAACACAGCCCAGCCTCTGATTGGACGGCTGAGCTATCCATCACCATACTGTCAGCTAAGCATGCTCCTGTCCTAGATTGGATGGCTGAACTGTCACTCACGACACCGATAGGTAGAATCGTGACTCATGTCACTACTGTGGGCTGTTTCACTGCCCAGCTTTTTGCTTTGTACACTGCTGGCTCTGTTATAATAAACTTTGTGAAGAGGCCAGCTGCACAATACAGCTGACCAGCTTTCTCTACTAGACTCTGTAACAAAATCAGCTGTGCTGCAACTCTGCCATACCGGTGACAGCTCTGCATTGGACTCTGTGACAAATTTGGCTCTACCGTACCACTGTCAGCTATTAATTGGACTCTACGACAAGCTTAGCTTTGCTTTATCACCGAATTTAATTTGTTACACGACTAGTCCAGTCCTGCCACATCAGCGCCTGTGCTTCTTTGTCCCCTATGACACTGTTATGCCTTTGTAGATCCCATCTTTTCTGTGAGCTCCTCCTGTTGCCCTTTTACCACCGCTGCTCCCGTTGTTCCTTCTTGATCTCCCCGTTGCACCAACATCCTCCGTCCCTGCTGCATCACAACTGCTCATCCAGACCATATGGTTTGAGGATCCACCTCACCATTCAACAATTTATTCGGTGCTAGGCATGATGAAAGTTTCGAATGGAACATCATCGAAAGAAAAAAAAGGCAAACAGAAGTGACTTGAATGAAAAGCTCAACTCCACAGTATATATCACTAGAGCTACAGTGTTTATTATCAGACAACAACCTGTTTGGTTTCACAATGTATAGGAGTCTGAAAAATGTATTTATTTTTCATAAATCAATAGTACACATAAAAAGAAGCTACCCTGTAATATATCTTATCAGAGAAATTGACATCTTTCTCCTTCCGGACTGATCTTTTACTCTCAAATTGTGAGAAAAATCTGTGTTCAGTGAAGACAGATTTTCCCATTACTGTGATGGGAGACGACAGTTGGTGCTTTTAAAACTCTATGGAGAAGGGAGGAACTAGGGGAGGGAGGAGCTAGAGGAGGGAAGAGCTAGAGGAGGGAGGAGCTAGAGGAAGACACAGACATTCTGCTGCAAGTTCTCCGGAGTCGACACTTACAGTTATCTTTATAGAAGGTGAGAAAAAAGAGCCAGAGGCAGACACAGACATTCTGCTGCAAGTTCAGCTGAATTGACAGTTACGGTTTTCTCTATGGAGGGGCAAAGGGGAAGAGCTAAAGGCACGCAGAGACATTCTGCTGCAAGTTCTCCTAAATTGACAGTTACAGTTTTCTTTATGGAGGGGGAGGGGGAAGAGCTAAAGGCACACAGAGACATTCTGCTGCAAGTTCTCCCTAATAGACAGTTACAGTTATCTCTATGGAAGGGGCAGACAGACATTCTGCTGCAAGTTCTCATAAATCAACAGTTATAGTTATCTCTATAGAGGGGGATGAGTGTTGTGACCTGGTGGTTAGGAGCACCCGACCTGATAGTTAAACTCATGCAGGACGAGTTCTGGAATGTGGGAGCTCTGCTGACCGCAAGCCCTAATCCTATCGCACACACTAGAAATAGCCGTGGAGCGCTCCTGACGCTCCCTAGGCGCCTCGTCACAGCCTAAGAGCTAGCTAGCCCTAGAGAAGAAAATAAAGCCTACCTTGCCTCAGAGAAATTCCCCAAAGGAATAGGCAGCCCCCCACATGTAATGACTGTGAGTAAAGATGAAAGTCACAAACGCAGAAATGAGATAGGTTTCAGCAAAGGGAGGCACGACTTACTAAATAGACAGAGGATAGGAAATAAATCTTTGCGGTCAGCACAAAAACCTACAAAAGACCACGCAGAGTGTGCAAAAGGGTCCTCCGCACCGACTCACGGTGCGGGGGGTGCCACTCTGCATCCCAGAGCTTCCAGCTAGCAAGACAAAATCAAGATAACCAGCTGGACAAAGAAACAAGAACAATAATAACAATCAGGAGCTTAGCTTCTGCAGGAGAAGACAGGACACCAGACAGATCCAGGAACGAACTGAACCAATGCTAAAACATTGACAGCTGGCATGGAGAAACGATCTGAGTGGAGTTAAATAGAGAAGCCAACCAAAGAATAAACCACGTCACCTGTGTAAGGAACCTCAGAAGCAGCAGCTCCACTCACAGCCACCAGAGGGAGCCCACGGACCGAACTCACCGAAGTACCATTCATGACCACAGGAGGGAGCTCGACAACAGAATTCACAACAGATGAGGAGCTAGAGGCAGACACAGACATTCTGCTGCAAGTGCCCCTGAAATAACACTTACAGTTCTCCATGGAACTTTATGAGCACCAACTGTCATGTGTTATCTTTGTCCTGGGAAAATTGAGCATTTTGAGAATGAAAGATCAGTTCAGGAGGACAAAGAAACAGATATGCCTGATAAGAGACATTGCAAAGTTTTTCCTGACGTCACGTCATTGATTTCACATCAGAGGAAAAAAAAAACGTAGGGGGTCTCAAAATATGGTGACACAAAGCAAATCTTTATATTTACAAAGTTCAGAATTGAAAATAAAAAGTATACAAGTGTTAGGCGTCAGGATTCTCCCACTGCACATGGTAGCATCCCAAGCCTTATCTGCCTCTGCGCTCAGGTTTGGCTGCTGCTCAGCATACAGTATATGTCGGTCCCAGTGTCTAGCTCAGGCTCGTGGTGTACTCTTGCTTACTTCTGGCTCTGCAGACAAACCTATAGTAACTAGTGATGAGCGAGTGTACTCGTTGCTTGGGTTTTCCAGAGCACGCTCGGGTGACCTCCGAGTACTTGTCAGTGCTCGGAAATAAGGTTTCATCACGGCAGCTGAATGATTTACAGCTACTAGCCAGGCTGAGTACATGTGGGGGTTGCCTGGTTGCTAGGGAATCCCCACATGTAATCAAGCAGCCTAGTTGCTGTAAATCATTCAGCTGCCGTGATGAAAACTAAATCTCCGAGCAGTCATAAATACTCGGAGAAAAACAGCCGCACTCAAGTCTTTATGTTTACGTAGAAAAATTTTTTTGTTGCTTTTATTCACATGTACAGACACCACCAAATAATTTCAAAGATAAAGAAGGGTGATTGCGGACAACAGGGTTAACGTTTTCGACCAGGCACGGTCTTTCTCAAAACCTCACTGCAAAACAAATAAACTGTATAAGTGTGCTGTACAAATCTACACGTGTTGAGATACAGGTGAACAAGTAGCGTACATATATACATACATACATAAAAGGAAGAACATCTATAACTTCCAGTCACAAGGTAAATAGAGAATATATACAGCTTACCATATATTACATAAGGACTAATCTAAGTCCAAAACAACTCTTTTCATAGTACGTCACGGACCAAAATGAGGTCCTATGGGACCAGGCTAGAAGAAGGACCAGGATAAAGCACGCACTTATAATGGAGCAAATATTTAGTTCTAGGTTCACGTGGATACAGATAAAAACGGATCAAGCCGCCATAATGATATACTGACCTTGTGCAGGAGTAAATAGGGAAAAAGAAGTATAGAGGGAGAGTCCATAAAGGCTAGAGGGAAGAGAGGAGACATAATAGGTAAGTATACAGTACTGCTACATTAACCTGCAAAGGCAAGGACCATGAGGGCATCGAACATCTGTAATTACCAGCTCCAGGTAGAGATCACAGGAAGGATGTCCGTTCACCTTACCAGGTATCACAAAACACACAACACACTTCACACTCCAGTCCACCAGGGGGAGCCTTGCTCCTATCTACTATGGCGCTCCTCACATTAGGGTAAAACTGGTGGGTTGGATAGAAAGTCAGAGAGAAGATGACTGGGCTTTGCCCAGACAACACCTGTCAGGCAGACAGAGGGAAAAGGAGGAACATCGAAGCTGAAGACATAGGGTCCCTGTCAGGGGTGGGATCCTGACAGAGGTCTAGCAAGACAGAAAGACACGGAGCTGCGCCTGCCCCACGTGCGGCAGCATCCCAAGAAAGGAATTGTATTGTAAGGAGTGAGAAACTAAGTCATAGCACAAGGAGAACAAAACCAGAAGGATTCTTGTCCTGGGAGAGGCTGCCTCCTTCTGGAGCGCGGACCGGTGGCCAGAACACCGAGGGAGTAATAGACTCTATGCTTTACTTCAGAGACTGGCAGGACAGTCAATTCCAAGTTGACTGCCCGACCTTAATACCTAAGAAGACACAGGTGGCAAATTGTGGAGGCCGGGGCGTTTCTAGAGTTCCTGTAAAAAGCCTCAGGCCACCCCGTCATACGGGTTTGTCCTATCCATACCATCTGGGGGACAGAGAGGAAGACATAACATCTACAAAAGTTGTGAGGACCTTACTGAGTTGCTCAGCAGGGAGGTACTACAACGCATGAGCCCTATAGGAAGGCTACTGATTTCCACCTGGATAAGGGGACTCTGGAATTGCCATCAGACTGGCCGGACCCTGCCTACCCTGTCATCCGGCATCCGGGACTGTAGATGCTGAAGCCTTCAGTAAAGGTAAAGAGACTGCACCCATTGTGTCCTCGTTATTCACTGCGCCTTACATCATCCACCATCACCATCTACACTTCTGGGAAGCCCTGGGGGAACACTTCACCTGTGGGAAGGAATACCATCTAGCTGCCATCACATCACCCCAGCGGACCCCTGAGCAGCGTCGGTCACTCTGACCGAATACCACAGGTGGCGTCACGAATACTACCATTCCATACGAACTCTGCCTTTTATTAGATACCCCTCATAGGGCCACGGGCTGGGTCGGGCCACCATGACATCCTCGCTAAAGAACCGAAGGACCCGGTACTGAGTACCCCATTGCCCTTACGTGGGGGCGCTCCATGACACAGCTCAGTTGCAGAGCATCTGTTCCGTTTCTGTGTGCGAGTGACACATCTCAGTTGCAGAGCATCTCTTTCGTTTCTTTGTGTGAGTGACACAGCTCAATTGCAGAGCATCTGTTCCATTTCTGTATGCGAGTGACACAGCTCAGTTGCAGAGCATCTGTTTCATTTCTGTGTGCGAGTGACACGGCTCGGTTGCAGAGCATCTGCTTAGTTTCTGTGTGCGAGTGACACAGCTCAGTTGCAGAGCATCTGTTTAGTTTCTGTGTGCGAGTGACACAGCTCAGTTGCAGAGCATCTCTTTTGTTTCTGTGTGCGAGTGACACAGCTCAGTTGCAGAGCATCTGTTTCATTTCTGTGTGCGAGTGACACATCTCAGTTGCAGAGCATCTGTTTAGTTTCTGTATGCAACTTCAGTTCACGTACTTGTCCTGTGCCGTTTAACAGGACAAAGCACTCAGTACTCGTTTGCACTGTTCCTTCCTGTGGAATAACAGAGTTTAGAACTCAGTGTCCTGTCCACAGTGAGTGGTGTTAACCAAGTGTGTATGGGTGATCGCTCGCCGTGTGTTCCCTCATTCTTTACTAGCAGCAGTATTCCATCACTGCACGGTGGACCCCGGGTTGCGATTGCGCTTTATTATTTATTTATTTGGCGCAATCCGCCAACCCAACCTACAAGTTTTCGCATCCCTGGAATCGTATTGACCTGAACTATCCTATTGCCAGTTTAGTTTTGACTGCAAAGTTATAACGAATCTTCCCAAAAATTGGTAGAATTGAGAGTTTTTTTGCTAATTTATCGCACTTGGATTTTTTGCTTAGTTTTTCCATGTTAAATGAATTACGTTGTTCATTGCTACAACACACAAGTCCTCACACGCCAAATCGGAAAAAAAAAATTCTTTGTGCAAGAAGGGAATTCAAAAAGGAAAAAAAACGGAAAATTGCCCCATCATGAAAGGCTGAACATATTTCTAGTTCGGGTGTAAATTTTAAGTTTTTCCTGCCATATTTTTACTATTATTGCAGTCACTTACAAGGTGTTTCTTGATCCGCCCATAATACTTCTGCCATAAGACGAGTAGTCTCAGTGTTTATGGTGTTTGCTCTCTGTGGCCTCCCAGCTGTAAAGTTTGGGCTTCCGCTTTGGTCGCGGCAGTCAACTTCTCACGTTTAATTTTATTTTTTTACGCTTGATCATCTTACCTGGGACATACCTCTATTCATTCCGTATAATCTTTGCTATTGTCTCTGTTATTGACTCTCGAGTTCCAGTATTAATACCGTAGTCTTCCTTTACTTTTGCCACCTCGTGGCCCATTTTTGAAACTACCATTGCAAATTATGTTTCTTTCTTTTTTTTTTTTCTGTTATTTTTGAGAGTAAGCATATTTTTTTTTTTTTGCGTTGATAACAGACTATTGCCAAAAAAACTTGCCTTTTTTATTGCATTTTTTTTATATGTTGCTAATTCATTTTTATCTCAATTGGGGAAAAAACTGCGGTAAAAGCACTGAAAGAATTAACTTTAAAAAAAAAAGCTCAACAATCTCATTCATTTTGCTCATTTTGCGCATGGAAAAAGACATCAAAAACACAACGTGTAAACAAGACCTAAAGAAAACAAAAAGCAGCACTCCGCAATCGATGCAAAAAAATGATAGTGCATTGTAATTAGAGACGTGTGAATCTTTTTAAATTAAAATTCAATTTTTTTTCCAAAAATCAAAAGTGCTGCAAAATCTCTATTGCCCTTAAAAGATGTGTGTAACACCCTGAGGACTCCTAGGCCTGTATCCCAACCAAATTCCTTAATGCAAGCACAACCTTAGTAATATCTAATTGATTTCAACATATCTGGTTGTAGGTAAAAGCTGATTTTCACTGTTTTGCTGTCACACACTATCTCTACGGTTTCTTTAGCGTTTCATGGCTTTCTTTCCTTATCTCCATGGCTAAGCTGTGAGCTGTGACGTCCTCTCACTGTCCAGATTCACCATCAGATGGCTGCTGCATTCCCTGCCTCTGCTTTCATACGGGCTATGATAGTCCCTCCTGATTGGCTGTGCTATACAATGAGATGCCATACATGCAAGGCAACATGGAGAAGCCTGTGATGCTACGCCTGTGGTCACGTGACCCTTCTGTGTCTGGCGCAACCTTCTGCAATTTGTAAAATGGCAGCATTTTATGTGATTTAGACAAACTGAGTCCATGAGGAATTACATAATGTGACTCATCCTGCTGGCTTTATATCTAATTTTCAGCTGTCTCTGAACTACTGGTTAGAGACTACCTGCTAGGATGTCTCCCATACGTAGCATAAACCGACATGACGGATTCCTGCTCTCCTGTCTCTATGTACCTCATGTGCCAAAGCAGCATTGAGGACATTATACTGCAGTACTGAGCAGTGTAGCTGTTAATCTAGCTTTGGAGTGAGATAAAACACTAGAAAGCAGAAACGCCAGGATGTTTCCCATACGTAGCATAAACCGACATGACAGATTCCTGCTCTCCTGTCTCTATGTACCTCATGGGCAAAAGCAGCATTGAGGACATTATACTGCAGTACTGAGCAGTGTAGCTGTTAATCTAGCTTTGGAGTGAGATAAAACACTAGAAAGCAGAAACGCCAGGATGTTTCCCATACGTAGCATAAACCGACATGACAGATTCCTGCTCTCCTGTCTCTATGTACCTCATGGGCAAAAGCAGCATTGAGGACATTATACTGCAGTACTGAGCAGTGTAGCTGTTAATCTAGCTTTGGAGTGAGATAAAACACTTACTAGAGAGCAGAAACGCCATTTTATGTTTATGTCTGAGGACGCACATCCAGTTGAAGTTTGGAATGGCGTCTCAGTGGTCCTCAACCTCTGCCACCGCGGACGTTACACCCCTGGGTAGCTGTAATCTGATCTCTCACTGAGCTGGAAGAATTTCTTGTTTTGAGAAAGACAGATTTCAGCAGTTTTTGTAGCATAAATGAAAAATACTGTATATGTATAGAGCTTGTTTGTTTTGTTTTTATCTCAAGAATGATCAGATTAGGGCTTTGCAAATCCCCACCTCAGATATTCTTTTCTTTTATCCCAGCAATTATTCTACTTATGTCAATATACGATTAGTTTGCACGGACAACCAAACCCCTTCGCCTTCTAGTGCAGATCGTGTGTACTTTACAGGCGGATCCAGTCGGTAAGAAAAATGAACAATACAAAGAGAATGAAAAAAAAATAAAACACAAAAACTCTACAGTCAAAAAACAACCTAAAATAAAAGTATTATAAGTCAGTGAGCTCAGGACTGACGGTCCAATGCCAGAGTTTATATATATATATATATATATATATATATATATATATATATATATATATTTTGGACGCTCTCAGCTGATTTATGACCGCAGAACACGTCAAAGTTAAATGCGTAGCAAAAAAAGAGTCTTTTAAAGTAAACAGGTGACTTTTTTATTTTTATAAAATCGAAAAATTATTTTTAACCCCAAATACTTACATTTAAGTAAAAAAAAAAAAATGTAAAATGTTTCTCAAAGGTGGTGATCAGAAATTTTCTCTGAGCAAAGTGTTAAAAAAAAAATTTGGTCGTCTCTGATTGCTTACCTAAAAGGGATTTATTTATAAAAGTGTTTTTTTTTTCTAGAAGCAGATATGTTGTGTCTAGCATTGCAGCTCATCCCGCTTGACGTGAATGGAGCTGTGCTGCAATACCAGACACGGCCCACGGGTGAGAGTGGCGCTGTTTGATGAAAAAAGCAGCAGGTTTTAATATCTCCAGCAAATCATTATATAGTTGACGATCAAACAAAAGGTGTAAAAAGTTACTAACAAAAAAGCAAAAACTTTATTGTTCACCAATTCCTTCTGTGACTCTCGTAGAATCATTGCATGTTCGTAAAAAAAATAAATTGGACTAATTTTCTTCAGTGCATTTATAAATATCTCCGTTTTGAGACAAGGCCCAAAGAAATCCGGCGTCATAGGTGACATGTTTTACTTTGGCACACTCGTCCACGCGGTACCAAGCTGTGCCATGGGGGGCCTTATCAAAGACGCCGATCCTGGAAAAAAGAACAAATAAATTGTTAGGATTTGTGGCGATATGGAACAAAGGGTTCAAATGTTATTGCTAAAATCTTCCATTTATTATTTCACTTGCTTATATAGCGCCATGATATTCCGCAGCGCTGTACAGGCATCATCATCAATGCCCACATCGGGGCTCATAATCTACATTCCCTACCAGTCTTTCGAGTGTTGGGAGGAATCGGAGAACCCATAGGAAACCCACCAAACTCGGAGGTAACCCACCAAACTCGGAGGAAACCCACCAAACTTGGAGGAAACTCACCAAAATCGTAGGAAACCCACCAAACTGGGAGGAAACCTGCAAAACCCAGAGAAAACTCGCCAAACTCTCAGAGGTAACCCACCAAACTCGGAGGAAACCCACCTAACTCGGAGGAAACCCCCCAAAACTCAGAGGAAACTCGCCAAACTCGGAGGAAACCTACAAAACTCGGAGGAAACCCACAAAACCCAGAGGAAACTCGCCAAACTCTCGGAGGAAACCCACCAAACTCAGAGGAAACTCACCAAACTAGGAGGAAACCCACCAAACTCGGAGGATACCCACCAAACTCTGGGAGACCATACAAACTCCTTGTAGATATTCTCCTTGGTGGGTTCTGAACTCAGGAACCAAACACTACAAAGCAGCAGTGCTAACCACTGAGCAAATGATGGGACAACGGGGGTCATAGACCTGATTATGGAGTGGGAGAAGGGGATCTCTGCAAAAGGTGTGGTGGACACAACACATTGTACAGGAAAGCTTTGTGTGATACTTTCCTACCAAACAGCTTCCCAGATCTCCGCTTCCACGTGGAGTGGTAGGATGTTAACCCATTATCTAGCATGTGATCCTTTCCTTACCTCTTGTATATAACTCCAGCTGAGTTGACACCAAAGACGGAGCCATCAGGTCCAACCTCAAGCATGCTCAGACTACCATCCAGAGGCTGCCATTTAACACCCTGGCATGAATCGGGGGTCACAAATTCACGGTAAAAGACATTTTCATTGCTGTTGACACCCCAACAGCCATATGGTCCACAGCTGTAATATTTCAGAGAGCCTTCAAGAGGATAGAATGTCACGATCGAAGACCTTGAGACGGTGCAATTCTGCATCAGGCAAAAGATGTTGTTCTGGGCATTCACTCCACCAAGGTACTGATTGCCACCGGCATCCACCTGCCTCAAGGAACCTGTAGATAAATGGGGAGGTGTATTAGAAGAGTTATAATATATTGGGTAATGCATAATACAAAAAAGCCCCCAAGACGGAAAGACAGAGTTTTGATCATCCTCAGCATTTTTGTAACCCCCCAAAAGTTCTGTTGACTTGTTCTTGGACGCCAGTTGAAATCACGCTGCAGCTGATTGGGGAAAAAAGCCACTTCATGAAAAAAATGGGAACGCAAACAATTTGATTTCAGCAGTTTGCTCGAATTTGGTCAGGAAATTTGATTCACATCAATATATGATGTTCCTTACCCCCAATGCATAATAAACCGATCTCGCCACCAATGACCCCTCCTGTCCTTTTCACAGCACCGTCCGGGGTCGTCCTTCAGTGCCTGAAGTTCTCTACTGGACTTTCACTCTGTGTCGGTGTTTCCGGTGTTGAGTTGACTTCCAACATCACAACATTCATTACTCGTGGTTTAGTCAGGTGAAGAACACACCAAGACATCAGAGGAGGACTACTCAGCACTGGAAGGCCCTGCACAGAGCTAAGGTGTCACCTCAAGGTGACAACAGCTGGAGCCTGATGGAGGACCAGTTTAAGGACTGTGGCAAAGGAACAGGTGACTGTCAAATTGAATTTCAATTTCTTTTTTTAAGCCCATTCGATCCTCTAATTTGAGTAAAATGGCAAAATATTCCAAAAAATTCAATTGCCCTCCATCTGATTTGTTCACTAAACCAAAAGTAAGAACAATTTTTGATGGAGAAAATAATTTTGATCAGTGAGGACCTCTATGCTATGTGTCCCTATATGATCAGCAACCTGTTGAGTCATTTTTCCTACGTTTTGACCATAACCATCTATTGCCAACCACCATTTATTTCTTAGATCTGACAATAAAACCTTATAAAAAAATTTGGCATTTTGGTTTTTTTTTATTACCTGTCACAGGCTGCCACCTGTTGTCCTGATATCTGAAGACGGTACTGTCGCTATTGACCCCCCAGACTCCAGCTGGTCCGACAGACACATGAATGAGCTGCCCGGGAACTTGCTGCCAAATGCCATTGACATAGTTGAAGATCTGTCCGGCATCATTAACTCCCCACACTTGTCCGGCACCGGCATCGATCTGTTTTAGGTTTCCTGGTATCAGGACACATTGGTAATCTAGAAATCAAAAATATTTTGAAAAAAATCATAAATATCATACAAATTACGCACTCCTGTTCCGTATGGATAGAAGTTGGGCCCTACTGAATAATTTCTTCTGGTGGGCTCAAGTATGACCCAGTCTAGATAACAGGTATGTGGAGCTGTATGTTGGGACGGTCACACTATAGTCCTTGGAGTACGCCAGTGTCTGGAAAGGACAGGAAAGGTCTTATGGTACTCTAAAGGCCCCTATATCCATTAAGATTGGCCAACAGTGTGATGGGTCTGGTGGTTATTTGATTATATTGAGGGAGAGAAGGATTCGACACATCGGATTTCCAATGGATCAATCCTCTCCAAGAGATAAGTCGCTGCCAGGAGAGCCTCGTAGAGAACACAGGTGCTCAATCGAGTTGAATGTTCCAGGGTATGGGGAACTCGGGAGAGAGAGTTGTTGGACAAACAATGGTTCAACCATTCATTTGGCCGACAGCCATCTCTTCTAACTCTTTCATACACCGGAGCGTTCCTATATTTTCTACGTTCTGAGTCTCCTCCGGCGACAACTTATCCCACCAAGAACTAAGGGATCGACAATCCAAAATTGGACATGTTGGATCATTATCTCTGCCAACCTGTCGGGGGAACGTCGGTTGGACCCCAACGGTATTAGACTTCCAGCCAAACCACTAATATCGGCAGGTTCACCCGACCTTACTCTAATGTGTATGGAGGGACTTAAGAGAGGTTTTAAAATTATCATGAGATGATCCCAACTATTACAGGGGTAGATAGGAGAAAAGATACAATCCAAAAACACAAGGGTATAACAAATGCAACCTCAAGTTTGGTTAATAATGGAAAAAAGAATAAGATCGAGCAAAGGATGAAGAAGGTCTTACCAAGGGCGAAAGTAGTGGCTCCTGCGCACAACAGGATCAGGCTGAGGATGAAGCTCATGGTGACCGGAGATGGAGTCAGGGAATGTCCTGGGCTGTAAACTCAATCCTATTTGTATAAGACCCCCGACTCCTCCTTAAACTACAACCACCTCACTAATGATCAAAAGGACAGGGAAGGAGATAACGATCTGCTCCTTGAATCGGTCCTTTCTGTCTTCATAGTCAAAGTGATTTTTAGAGTAATTTTTTTTTTACTTTATTTTTACTTAATTTCAGCAACTCATTTTTTTTACATTAGTGTTTTATTATGTCAATATATTAATTTACCTTTAATCTAGTATTAGTTTAACCTGTTGTATTTACTGTATTTATTTTTGTCTTGGTTTTATTCTTATTATACGTTCTTATATAAAGTTTATTGAATGCATTATATCAAAATAAATCCATTAAAAAAAATGCTACAAAAAAAACCTCTGCAATACGAGTGACGGAAAAGGTAGATTTGTTTTCTTTGTTTCTAGAGAATCAAAATATTATTATTATTTATTATTATAGCGCCATATATTCCATGGCGCATTACAAGTGAAAAGGGGTATACATAATAAAACAGGTACAATAATCTTAAGCAATAGAAGTCACGACTGGTAGGGGAGTTGAGAGGACCCTGCCCGCGAGGGCTCACAATCTACAATGCCCCCTTAATTAATTTTTGTTACATTAGCGCTATAAATTTAATTACTTAGGTGAATTTCCTTGCCTTTACTAATTTACTATTTTTATTTTGTGTATTGCGTTTTTGGTTGTTGTTTTTTTTTTTTAAAATGACATGTATAAAGTTTATTAAATACGTTATAAGACTTGCTAAAGAAAAATGGAATCCAAGACATGGAAAAGCTTTTAAGTAGATTTTAACCCTTTAACCCCCGGAGCTTTTTTTTCGGTTTTGCGTTTTCGTTTTTCGCTCCCCTCCTTCCCAGAGCCATAACTTGTTTATTTTTCCGTCAAAATGGCCATGTGAGGGATTATGTTTTGCGGGACGAGTTGTATTTTTGAACGACGCTATTGGTTTTACCATGTCGTGTACTGGAAAATGGGAAATAAAAATTCCAAGTGCGGTGAAATTGCAAAAATAAAGTGCAATCCCACACTTGTTTTTTGTTTGGCTTTTTTTGCTAGGTTCCCTAAATGCTAAAACTGACCTGCCATTATGATGCTCCAGCTCATTACGAGTTCATAGACACCAAACATGTCTAGGTTATTTTTTATTTAAGTGGTGAAAAAAAAATCCAAACTTTGTTTAAAAAATGGCGCCATTTTCCGATACCAGTAACGTCTCCATTTTTCGTGATCTGGGGTCGGTTGAGGGTTTATTTTTTGCGTGCTAAGCTGACGTTTTTAATGATATCATTTTGGTGCAGATACGTTCTTTTGATCGCCCGTTATTGCATTTTATTGAAATGTTGCGGCGACCAAAAAAATGTAATTTTGGCGTTTTTACTTTTTTCTTGCTATGCCATTTAGTGATCAGGTTAATCCTTTTTTTTATTGATAGATCGGGCGATTCTGAACGCGGCGATACCAAATATGTGTGGGTTTGATTTTATTTTTATTGTATTATTTTGATTGGGGCAAAAGGGGGGTGATTTGAACTTTTATATTGTTTTAAAAAATTTTAAAACTTTTTTTTTTTTTACTTTTGGCATGCTTCAATAGTCTCCATGGGTGACTAGAAACTGCCATAGCCTGATCGGCTCTGCTTCATAGAGGTGATGATCAGATCACCTCTATGTAGCAGAATTAATGCATTGCTATAAGCGCCAACCACAGGGTGGCGCTCACAGCAAGCCGGCACTGACAACCATAGTGGTTATTCCACCAAATATTGATTTCTGAACTCTTTCTGAGTTAAAACATTAGTATTGTTGTTTTTAAATGATTATAAACTTGTTTTCTTTGCATTTTTTGAGGTCTGAAAGTACTGTTTTTTTTTTTTAATTTTGACCATTTTTCTTTGTCAGAAAAAAACTACAAAAATTATTAGTAGGAATTTCAGAATTTAGAGAATAAAATAACAATTTACATTTTTCTCAAAAATATACCTACAAAGAGAAAATTCTGAAAGTTTACTTTGGGGTGAAGTTTACCCGTCTTTTCCTATCGGTTTGACACCGAGGAACCATGTAGTGGAAGTTTAACCCTGCTGTTGTCTTCGGTCTGGGGAGACCGATTTTGAACTTTGGTATTTTTTGGGGGTGTTCAAGATGCGGTTCTGAAACTTGTGGTTGATTGACTTAAATGAGGATGGGTCGGTCGGCCACGGGTTTCAGAGCCGCATCTTGAATATTTGAAAGAATATTGAAGTTCAAGGTCGGTCGTTTTTGACCGAAGACAACAGCCGGGTTTTAAGGAACACAATGTATTTGTAAGAAGATGGAGAAAATGTAGGATCTTGGAGCATATGGATATATTTGTTTTTTCCTCTTTTTCTCCTGCTCAGCATTCCCTTCCCTGACCAAGTGCATAACTATTGCCAATCAATAGCAGCCCCTGTCCTACAAAGACAGCCATCTAGGCAAAAGGTTGGAACACTTGTTAATCCGGGTCATTCTAGCCACAGACTCTTTTTTTGCTATGTTAATTAGTACATATCATTAGGGTGGGAGAACAGGTTTCTTATTGCGGGAGGAGAAGGTGCCTTGGGCAGGGCTCTTGTAAGGGAGCAGTCCCATGGGTATCATTGCAGCCACTCATATACAAAAACTTTAATTACCTGCAGATATAGGGTTAATCCACAGGTAAATAGCATTAAAATGCCACCTGGCCTCCAAAAGTGCGACTACTGGTAGGCAATGAACTTATATCCACCCAGGAGACGATCGCTTTCAATCACTGGTTGGTGCACGGATGTAATCACTCACTGGCACTTTGATTGACAGTTCGGTCTGCACATACTTGGGCAGCACGGTGGCTCAGTGGTTAGCACAGCAGCCTTGCAGCTCAGGACAACATCTGCAAAGATTTTGTATGTTCTCTCCGTGTTTGCGTGTGTTTCCTCCGGGTTCTCCGGTTTCCTCCCACATTCCAAAGACATACTGATAGGGAATTTAGATTGTGAGCCCCATTGGGCACAGCGATGATAATTTGTGCAAACTGTAAAGTGCTGAGGAATATGTTAGCGCTATATAAAAATAAAGATTCCTGGGAGGATATAAACTCATCTCCTCCCGGTATCTGTGCCTCAGCAGGAAGCACTTTAATGCTATTTACCTCTGGATTTTCCCCATACCTGCAGGTAAATAGCATTTTTGCACATGACAGGTTCCATATGGTCCTTATTTGTGTTCTTTTGGATAAACCTTAGGTCTGCTGCGGACCTAGGATCTGTCTGTCAGATCCTGTACGTGGATCTGGCCTCTCGACTTCTTTACTCGGATCTGGTCTTTCAACTCTTTTACCCAAATCTGGTCTCTCAATTTCTTTACTCGGATCTGTTCTCTCGATTCCTTTACCTGGATTTGGTCTCTCAATTATTTTACCCGAATCTGGTCTCTTGGCTCCTTAACTCTGATCTGGTCTCAACCCTTTTCACTGTGATCTGGTCTCTCGACCCTTTTACTTGGATCTGGTCTCTTGACTCCTTTACCTGAATCTGGCCTCTCAATTTCTTTACACGGATTCTGGTCTCTTGACTCCTTTACCTGAATCTGGCCTCTCAATTTCTTTACTCGGATTCTGGTCTCTTGACTCCTTTACCGGATCTGTTCTCTCAATTCCATTACCCGTATTTGGTCTCTCGATTCTTTTACCTGGATCTGATCTCTCAACTCCTTTACGTGGATCTGGTCTCTCGACTCCTTTACTCTGATCTGGTCTCTTGACTCCTTTACTCAGATCAGGCCTCTCGACTTATTTTCCCGGATCTGGCTCTTGACTCATTTTCCCGGATTTGGTCTCTCGACTCCTTTACTCAGATCTGGTCTCTCGACTCCTTTACTCAGATCTGGCCTCTTGACTCCTTTTCACAGATCTGGTCTGTCAGATCCTGTACTCTGATCTGGCAACTGGACTCCTTTACTTGCATCTGGTCTCACAATTCCTTTACTCAGATCTTGTCTCTCGATTTCTTTACTTGGATCTGGTCTCTCGACTCGTTTACCCAGATCTGGCCTCCTGACTACTTTAATCGGGTCTGGTCTCTACACTCCTTTATTCAGATCTGATCTTTCAGCTCGTTTACCCAGATCTGGCCTCCTGACTACTTTACTCGGATCTGGTCTCTTAGCTCCTTTATGTGGATCTGGTCTCTTGGCTCCTTTATTTGGATCTGGTCTCTTGGCTCCTTTATTCAGATCTGGTCTCTCGGCTCCTTTACCCAGATCTGGCATCCTGACTACTTTACTCAGATCTGGTCTCTCTATTCCTTTACTCAGATTTAGTCGCTTGGCTCCTTTATTCGAATCTGATCTCTCAACCCCTTTACTCAAATCTGGCCTCTAGACTTCTTTACTCGGATCTGGTGTCTGATCATTGTGTTTCCGTTTTTATGATCCAAAAATGGAAACAACAATTGGACTTGTGATCAGAACCTTATCTCTTTTGCATTTATCTGCTGGTTTTTGATCTTCATTTTACCTGTGCCCTTATCACATTCCCTTGTTTCTTACCACAAAAACATCATTAGATACGTGACAGCAGACACAGAAATTACATGAATGGGACAGAAATGTGGATATCTCCAAAGTGTTTCTTGTGATGAGTCAATTATCAGATCACCTTTGTCTTCTACTACCCAACATCATTATCTTTTCGATCTCCATGTGCAGCTTTCCTTTGTTGTCTGCATGACCGGAGTCTCTACGCATCAGTTCATACATGGACCGCATTGTACTAGTTCCAGTTAGTGGCCATGTACATTGCAAAAAATCATAGGTTGACGTCAGGAAGCTTTAGAAAGTAAAACATTTGGGTTTTGATTCATCATTGCCATTGCTGCTGTTTTTCGTCTAGTTTGTATATTTTGCACCTTTTTTTGCTCACAATTCATTATTTTTATTGAACTTTTTAAAAAAATCTATTTTACATGTGCCTACCTGCCAGAGTTTAGCAATTCCAGATATTTTTCAGCTGATTAAACAATTGTGACTTTTTAAAAAGTGGCAAAATTTGACTCAACTCCCCTCCAGTTCCCCACGCCTGGGGAGACTTTCCTCACTGAGATCAAAAAGTTGCGACGTTTTGAAAATAAATTGCTCGAAAAGTTGCAAAAAAATGATAAGTGACAGCAAAAAAAAAAGCCCATTTTTGACTTTGCGCCAAATTCTTGAACGAAACTAGCCATTTTGATGAATTAGGTGCAATAAATGGCAAGTCAAAAATAGAAAAATTGTAAAACATGAATCCAGGAACATTGGTCTTTGAATAAAACAGAACACAAGTTGGGCTCCGGTGATCCGGAGAATGTGCTTGTGTTAGATCAAGTTGTCCTATCAAAGCCGCCCATTAATTAATGTCAGCCAAACTTCCCAATAAGGACGGGCTCAGCTGTCAGTCATATCCAAATAATACTCTTTATAATTCCACCATATGGCGAGGTCCGTTCCGATGGGCTTTGTTGGTCTTCCTTGGTGCCTCCTCTATCCCTACAGTCGCCGTTCCCCAGCCTTGGTTGATGTGGATGACGCATCCTACATCATCCATACAGCGACGCCAATCTGCCTTCTGCACAGTTGGGGCACAGACCTGTGGAGGCACGTTTCACTTTGCCTAGCTAAGGAAGAGCAAAGTTCTGTAACGTCGAAGCGTCTGCTTTTCCGAGCCATCGGCGCTTTCTCTGTCTTCTCCTGGGCACATGCACATTACAGGGTAGGGCAACGTTCATCTGCGCAGGTCTGTGCTTTTCTACGCAGAAGGGAGATTGGTGGCATTGTGTGCATGGTATCATCTACATCAGTCAAGGCAGGAGGAAGCTGTTTGTGCCGGTAAAGTAGACGCGGAGCAAGACCAGCGATGCCCATCGGACCGTGCCTTATGATGAAATTCTAAAATGTATTTTTCGGGGATATGCAGAGGGAGTTGGGGGCTTTTATACAGGTTGAAGAACCTTGGTAAAAGAGTCATTAAACGTGGTGGCTTCAGTATAGACTGGGAAAAGCTGATGACAGGTTCACTTTACATTTTCCGCTCATTAATGACCAACGAGCATTCATTAAATATGGTTAGATTGGATATACCTATTCGTACCGGTAAGGTCTAATTCAGAGGAGCATTTTGTACCAGGGATGTAACTGTACAAATTAGGGATATTCCATGGGTCAACAAAAAATGAACTTGTGGACCAATTGGGTTGATGGCCCTGAAGGTTTGGTTCTGTAGACCCCTTTTTAAGGAGGGATCGTGATGTCACATCCAAAATATGTAAATCCTGCAATCCCAATGAAGGATTAAAATTTCACATTTATTCCCAAAACTTTAAAAACATAATAGAAAAATGAAGGAGGGAGTGAATAAAATCACATGGATGACGCGCTTCAAACCAAACCGGTTCTTAATCACATCTTATCCAGCTTGGTTCGAAATGCGTCATCCATGTGTGACATCTGACATCACTAATGGATTGTGTGCCTTCAAGGATGGACCTTCACATCAAGGTGGGATAGAAGAGCAATATCCAGAGGCAAAGCTGCCGAGATGACAGATTAGGAGGAATACTGTAAGGTCAACAATAAGAAGGTTTTAAATATTTGCCCCTGAGATAATAACTTCTAAAGTCATCTTATCAGGTAAGGAACAAAAGGCAAGAGAGATGGATGACATCCCTCTACAAACACTTCGGTGACTCCTACATTGATCCCTTAAGATCCAAGAGATAAAACGCATCATTACATCTTATCAATAAAGCAAAAAAAAAAAAACAGAATCTGGTGAAAAATTTGGATTTATCCAGTTTTATCAATCAGTATATCACGTATGTGAAAAATAAAGTTTGTTTGTGGGGGTCAACATTGATGGATAATAGAGAAAGGTTTCTTTTGTCTGATGTTTTCACAAAAATCTTTGTTTGCCTTAAAAAAATAAATGAGTTTTACTCATTGCTTAATGTACTTAAAAAAAAGTCAAACAAAAATTTAAATTGCTTCAAAATGCGCCAGAAAGAAAGCACAAAAAGAAACTTCCGAAAAAAAAATGCAAAATTGCTGTTTTCTGAAGCATTTGCTTATTTGGGTTTTTTTAAGGTTTTTAAATGTCGACGTGAATTTTGTTTTCCAGATGTTTGTGTCTAGTTTAAAAATTTTAAAAAAGGTCCTAAATTTTTTGCGCAAACCTCTCCCATGGAGTGATTTTAGTTATGTTGGTAATTTATGCACAAATGTCGTGGCGTTTTAGCTTTACAGACAACTTTTTATTCTTTAAAAAAGTGCAAATAAGTAAAAACAAATCTATATGCTGTATATATATATTATACAGTAATAATTAACCACATGAACTATTTTGAAGAATTTGGTCCAAAAATGTCATTGAATACTACAAGATAAAAAAAAGAAAAGTGATTAGTAAAAAACAGCAAATGATGAATTAGGCCCATTATAGATCGAAGATATTTTACATTTTTATTTTTTAGGGGACTTTAGAAAAACAGCAATTCTACAATGTTACTGTTTTTTTTTTGCATTTTGTTTTTATTGCGATTATTTTGTCAATACCAAACGCTTTTCAATTTTGGGTGAGCAATTTCTGATGGTCGTAACTCTTCTATTTTCTGTTGATTGGTTAAAGTTATAGAGTTTGAGTCAACGGTCACTGATATCTATTTCATACATTTTTTCTTTATTGATTTTGATATTTTTTTTTAATTATGAAGAGGCTTTTTTAGATTTTAAAATATTTAATTTAACTTTTTCATATACAGTATTTTTTTCCTTGTTCCGCTAAGGACTTGACCATGTAATCACACATAACATAATGCTGAAAGGTATCCCATTAGAGTCAAATCTATATACAAGGATTGCCGACTAAGGGCCTTCATTACACCTGCGTCAGGCACGACCGTTCATTGGCACAGAACTTCTGCATGGTCACTTTAATTTCATAATTGTAATTAGAGATGATCAAATCTGCCAAAATTTTAATTCATAGAATCTCATGATTCAACTAGGAAATGTAATTTGCATCAAATTTATTCGATACAACTGAAATTGCCCTAATAGCAGAAAAAAATTGTTTACTATGTTCTGAAGTCTTCCGACCGCGAAGATTAATAAATGAATGGACCAGGAAAGGGCTTAAAAGACAATAAACTATCATAATCACCATTCCCTCATTTGTCTCTTCTGCCGTTTCTCCTATGGCTTTCTTAGACCCACTCCATACTCTGGTCTCCTCTTCACAAATGCCTCCAGTAATGGCTTTCTTAGATCCAATCTGCACTTTGATCTGCTCTTCATCAATGCCACCAGCAATGGCTTTCTTAGATCCACTATGCATTCTGGTTTCATGTTCACCTCCATGATGGTTTTCTTACACCCAGTTGGTCACTCTTGCACTTTGGTCCTCTCTTCATTAATGCCTCTAGTGATGACTTTCTTAGAACCAGTCCATATTTTGATATCCTCTTCACCAATATCTCCATTGATTACTATTTTAAACCCATTCCCCACTCTGGTCTCCTATTCACCAATGCCTCTAGTGATGGCTTTCTTAGACCCACTCCGCACTCTAGTCTTCTCCTCAACAATGCCTCCAGCGATGGATTTCTTAGACCCACTCTTCACTCTGGTCTCCTCTTCACCAATGCTTCCAGCGATGGCTTTCTTAGTTCCATTCTGCACTGTGGTCCCCTCTTCACCAAGGCCTCCAGTGATGGCCTTTTTAGAACCAGTCCATACTTTGGTAGCCTTTTCATCAACATTTCCAGTGATTGCTTTCTTAAACCCATTCCCCACTCTGGTCTCCTCTTCACCAATGCCTCCAGCGATGGCTTCGCACTCTGGTCCCCTTTTCACCAATGCCTGCGGCGATGGCTTTCTTAGACCCAGTGTGTCAATCCGCACTCTCGTCTCCTCTTTACCAATGCTTCCAGTGATGGCTTACTGAGACTCACTGTACACTCTGGTCTCCTCTTGACCAATGCCTCCAGCGATGGCTTCGCACTCTGGTCCCCTTTTCACCAATGCCTCCAGCGATGGCTTTGCACTCTGTTCCCCTTTTCACCAATGCCTCCAGCGATGGCTTCGCACTCTGGTCTCCTCTTCACCAATGCCTCCAGCGATGGCTTCGCATTCTGGACCTCTTTTCACCAATGCCTCCAGCGATGGCTTTCTTAGACCCAGTGTGTCAATCCGCACTCTCGTCTCCTCTTTACTAATGCTTCCAGTGATGGCTTACTGAGACTCACTGTACACTCTGGTCTCCTCTTGACCAATGCCTCCAGCACCGGTTAGGTTTCTATGAATGTTCTGATATCATAAGATGTGCCTCATCATTTGTTTACATGGAGCAACGTGTAGTGAAGAGGAGACCAGAGCCGAAATGGAGGTAGTAGGTATGTTAGCAAGCCAGCAAGCTCCAGAGAGGAACTGAGGAGGGAGGTAAGTATGATATATATTTTTTCCCTACAAGTCCAATTTAGAACTAGCAGAATGGTCCTGGCTGTGGACACCTTTTTACTTGATTCAGAAGACTTGAATATCCAATCTTTTGGATTTGATAGAATCCGTAAATTTTTGGGAAATTGGGAAATTATTCGGTTAGTTTTTAAAAAAGTTTTTGGGGAACATTGTATACACAGGACACAGGATATTTCATCAATAAGATCTAATCATTATTTGTGAAACATCCCATAGAAAAACAGAGTCTAGTGGCCAGTGATTGCTCCAAAGTCACCTCCAAATTGGGGTCCATTTTTGTGCCAGGAGCTAGACTTCCCGGGGAATGTTGGATACTCTAATTAGGCTAGTCTGACGTTGATGTGTTTTTCATTGGTTCAGGAATTTATTTTACAAACAAATGCAATCCATTTTAGGAAGGTTTCCTCCTACAGATTTTAATATCAGTTTTTACACTGCACCAAAAAGTTCAACCTCTAAGGGCAAACTTTGTTGCAGTTTTTTAAACACTTTTTTTTGCATTTCCATAAAACATTCAATAAATGACATAATTTGTAAAATAAATGAAAAAAAAAATCATAGGGTACAAAATAAAATCCTAATTTTATGAAGTTCTAAAAAAAAAAAGTCAAAGCCTATTACACGTATAAACACACATAAAACTAATTTTTAAAAAAATGTCAATGTGTATTAGGGTCTTTATTCTGGTGTTCTATGGATAGAGAAATAAGTTTTTCCATTCTTCATGATGTTTACCATGAAATCAACACAGACTCAGTTAAGGAGCAGATCATTATCTCCTTCCCTGAAATTCTGACCATTAGTAAGGTGGTTGTAGTGTAAGGAGGAGCTGGGGTCCTGTATAAATAGGATGGAGTTTGTAGCTTATGACATTCCCTGACTCCATCTCCAGCCACCATGAGCTTCATCCTCGGACTGATCCTGTTCTGCTCAGGAGCCTCCTATATAGCTGCCGGTAAGACCTTCTTCTCCTTTGACCACTTCTCTACCTCCATGTCTGACTCCCATTGATGTAGAAGAGTATTGACCATTTATATGACATGTGCACTAATGATCCTTTTTTTTATTTATAAAAAAATGATTAGTTATTTAATAGTTTATGTAATTTAGACCGGTAATCCATAATAGAGAAAGGACTTTTTCGTGGAGGCTGTGGTCCATCTAGAATTGATAGGAACCATATGCAAGTTCATATATATGCAGTTGGGCTAACCAAGAGCTAAATAATATTCAACACCATACAGGTGGGATCCTTTGGCTGTGGCTTTCCCCAGCTAGTTTGTAGGCAACTGTAGATGGATCCTTTGGATCTTGGTAGCCCGTAATATCCAGAAGGTTCCTATATATAAGTTTGGATAAGATCCTTGTTGATTTATATGGTTCACAGCCCCCCAAAAAAGGTCCTATAGATGTCAAAAGTTTGCATCTGACACTTTTAGGGTTTTTATCCATTGTACTGTCCATGAAACACTGACCATGCTCAGATCTGAAGACCCTGCCCGACGCTCTGAGCTAAATGCTTAGTAGGCATATTTGAGTCAGTTATCTCAACTCGGGAAGCTTGGTGGTTGGCCCAGTGGTCAACCCAGTGGTTAGCCCAGTGGTCATTTCGGTGGACGGTTTAGTGGTCAGTAGATGTCTTCCAATCAGAGCAGGTCAATGTTTTACGGATGTGAGAAACCATCCTAACTTTTTGTGGTTGCCGCAAGCTGATGAGATCCACCTATTAATAAAATATGGAATAATGAGCAACGATGATGAAGTTATTACCCAATTAATGTATTTTTCTTGAATTTCATGTTTGTTTGTTTTTGCTAGTCTTAGCTAAATGATATTGTCTTCATTTATTGCATCCGACATAATTAAAGGTCAATTACCAGATAACAAAAAGTGCTATTGTACCTCACTGTCATTATTTTGTCCCTGAGGGTTAATCTTGTAGACTGTGGCTGAAGCCAATTGGGGGAAAGGAGGTTGTGAGCAAATAGTCAAGAAATTAGGAAATGTGTTTTACCTTGGACATCCTAGTCTGTGTTCCGAAAACTTGTCTAAATGATGACTAGTGTTCACACTACAGGAGAGTAAACATACAAATTAATTGAACTTTTTGTGATCTTTTTTTGTCTCCAGATTTTCAATGTACTCAAATACCTGGAAAACTAAAACAGATCGATGCTGGTGCTGGACAAGTGTATGGTGTGAATGATGATGGAAACATCTTCTTGGTGACCAGTAGCTTACAACAAGTTCCTGGGCAACTTATCCATGTGTCGGTAGGACCGGCTGGAGTCTGGGGAGTCAATAATGCCAGTGTTGTCTTCAAACTTCAAAACAATCAATGGCAGTCTGTGACAGGTGAGATGGGTTCACGTTACATTGTCAAGATGTCTATGTGTCTAGTGGCAATGCTTCCTAGATGGGTGTCTGCCTAATGCTTAGTTGGCCAACAGTCATCTTGACTGAGCGTCCATGTATTTTCAATGATGTAATCTGTACTAAAACCCAGTGTCAAAGAGAAAAGAAGCCGAAGGTTGGGTATGTAATGTTGGACAAGGGCAAGAGAAACTTTTAGAATCCACTTTTCACCATGGCCAAGAGATTGGGATTCTGAATGGAGGAACCCTCTAAACCCCAACATTTCTTAATAAAGTATGTGACAATGGGTTTTCTCAACAGGACAAGGGCTTTAGGTCATTGGGTCTAATTTGTGCGTAGTAACAAAGGGTGACAACGCTTGAGGAATGATTTACGTGCGAAACCATAGTTGTCTTGAATCCTCTATGTAACAAGTGTTCTTTCTGTTCTTGACATCTACAGGACTCTTGAAGCAGGTGGACGCCGGTGGTAATCAGTTCCTGGTTGGAGTAAGCGCTGACAACAGCATTTATTGCTTGAAACAGAGTTGTGTAACTTCAAAGGCTTCATTGGTGTCATTTAGCCTTGTGGATGGAAAACTGAAATATTACAGCTGCGGTTCTGCCGGTTGCTGGGGTGTTAACGGCGACAACAATATCTTTTTCCGTCAAAATGTGAGCCCAGAAGCGTGTGTAGGAAGTCAATGGCAGCAGGTTGATGGCAGACTCCTCATGTTGGAAGTCAGCACCGATGGATTTGTCTATGGGGTCAACGAGGCTGGAAATGCTTTCAGAAGGTGAGTGCTTGACTCTCTTACTGTACTAACCAATACAATTTGGAACGCTCTCCTCTATTCGTATTCTTCTTTCTCAGAGGAGTACAGATATCCATTAAAATTGATACCTACTGATATCACCGAGAACCATATCATGCTTCCATGTGGAGCATTCTAGTCATTTGGCACTACCCTATTTTTTGCAGTAAACTTTCACAACTTTTTGAACATAACAGAGGCCGAAACCGTATAAGAGAACACCAAGAGCTTACAATGGTCTTTCCTCTCTTACCACATGTGCCCCATTTATAGAGGACGTGATACTTCTGTTCAGACCTCCACTGATAATAGGAAAGATGGAGAGGACCATAAAGTTGTCCATTGGTCTCACAAATATGTTTTATCCTAGGGGAGCTCTGTAGAATTCATACATGTTATTGACGTGAAACCCGTTAGAATTTCTCTTCCGTGTACATATTGAACTGTGTTGCATTGCTCCATATCTGTATCACCACTGATTCTCTCTTTTTTTTTTTTAGGGATGGTATCTCTGCCAATAACCCAACTGGCACAGTGTGGACTCGTCTAGATTTTTGCGCAACCTTCAAGCATGTCACTTACGATTCCGGATTCCTTTGGCTTCTGTCTCGGGCTGGAGACATTTATAGGTGCAATAATCAAAACTAAAACCATCACGATGAAACTAAAAGTGAAAAACATCCATCCACTGATCTGATGATCTTGCGCATCATGTGCCCGCTCACTAGTCAACGCAAGGCTGCAGCGGCATTAGAATTTGGCAATATGCAATATTTTTGGAGAGGCATTTTTTTTTAACAAGTAGAAATCATTATTCAAATATCTTTTCAGTAAAAAGAGAATATTTTCTGTCTTTTTTTATGTTTGGATAACAAATAAAGATATTTTCAAATTACTGATTGCTTTTTTATTCACCACTTTTCTCATACATATAGAAAAACATTAAGGGGTTATATGGGACTATTACATTTCATGACTATGGACTCACAGAACTAAACAGGAAGGTAACTGCCATATTCTGCCGGCGCAGAGTGGTCACAGACTGCTCCTGCTGGCGATTCAGCAGCTTCCACAGTGGCTTCTCATCTGTTCTACTCTGCTGACAGGGTGTAACTGTTGACATCATTCCTAGTGACTGACGGCTCCCCGCTTCCTAGCTGGGGGGAGCCAGCTGTCGCTTAGCATGACGTCGGCAGTCACGCCCCATCAACAGAGGAGCCTGGAAGAACAAGAGCTGATATGTTGTCATGGAGCAGCCGGGATCCAAGGGGCAACGGTTCTGGATCGCCCCGCCTGGGCAGTGGGGTACTCGGTACTGGGTCCGGTCTTAAAGGGGATGTCACGGTGGCTGCGACCCGGTCTGTGGCTCTGGATGTGCAATTAAAGAAAAAGGTCTTTTAGGGGAATTTGTAATGTCTATGTTCGTGACGCCACCTGTGGTGTTTGGTCAGTAGGGACCGATGCTGCTAAAAGGGGTCTTCTGGGGTGATGTTGTTGCAGCAAGATGGTAACGTTTCCCACAGGTGAAGCGGGGTCCCTAGGGCTTCCCAGGTGTATGGCAAGATGGTGTAAGCCAAAAAATGCACAAAGAGCGATGACACAGGTTTGCAAGTCTTTAACTGGTTTACTGATGGTAGTAGTAGTCCTCAGTCCAGGGTACCAAGTACAGGGTAGCTGTGGTCCGGCTGGCTTGGAGGCAATAAGAGATCCCATTACCAGGTGAGGTCTGTAAGCCTTTCCTGCTGGCGCCATGTAGTTAATTAGGTCCCTGCTGCTTGAAGCTCAGTGCAAGTCCCCTTCCTCCTGTTCTAAGACAGATGTCTGTACGATAGGCAGTTTGAGCCTGCTTATAGGATCTCTTAGATGACCCAGCTCTCACGGTCACTGCTTCACCTCAGACTTGCTACGGGCAATTGACATATATTGCTTTTCCCTCCGGTTCTGTAACGCGTCCTGGAGAACAACACGACCTCGGGCTCCCGGTACCCGGCTTCTGCGCTCTGACTCTGAGGGTGTCATTCCGCTGTTCCCCTCCTGAGCCCTTTCCTCCTCTATACTTCTTTCCTCTAAGCTCTTCCACAATTCAAGTCTCCTTCAGCTTCTCTTTCCAGGGGTAGCAGCTCCCTCTTGGATGCTCGGCCCCCACGTTTCCTCCAGATGTCCTTCTACTCTCCTCTCTCAGACTGACTGACTCCTCCTCCAAACCAAGATGCATATAGTATGGCTAAGGGACGCTCCCCTGAATCCGGGTTCTGAGCTCCCCCTCCTGGCCTAGATTCAGATGTGTTGAATGTAAGTGCCGTACCTGATAGAAACAACCCCCCCTTGCCTCCAAGTGTGACATCACCCTCCCCGAAGGGAAGGCAACATCACTGCAGCAACCGGTTACCTGCGGGTGCTGCACTCCCCCCGTTAACTTCAGTACTCCCAGACTGGGAAAGGAAAACATAAACAAACAGGTGTTAAAAGACATGAAGAACATTTTTGAATGCTTAATAACAGGTATAAAGCAAATTAATAGTAACTGTGGCATCCCTATTCGGAAGGAATTAATTTCTTTAACGTTACCAAACATATTTACACTAATGTAAACAACTCCTACGCTATGCACGGTAACTACCCTTACGGGTATTATATCTTTAAGTCTTCAAAGTGCATTTTCATTTACTATCTCTTTAATACAGTGCAATTACCCTCTAAGGGTATACTATCTTCACAATTAAAGTGCATAACTACTCTCATAGCTAACAACCACCTTTTCAGGTATTCTACATCATAAATATATATATTTTATTCAAAGTGCAATACTTTAGCTGGTCAAACAGTGCATAATTTAGTCTACAAAACTCTCTAGCACATCAAAATCAATTCTAACTTTTCTCAACTCTGAGGTAGTGCAATTTTATTATTTAAATCAATATTCAAGTCCAACAATCACATTCTTGAACAGCAGCAATGAAGCGAGGCACCCGTTATCAACCCCCAACGTAGGTCTGGGGAGGGCTACAAGGCTTATCCAGGCCCAGGGTTCTGCCACACCAACGGGTTTTGCTTCAGGTCTCTATGTAAACAATCAACAATTAAAGGCAACTTTGGAACTGTCCCTTTAAGGGTTCCACATAAAACCAGTAGAAAGCACCTAAGGAAGTGCCAACTATTTACAGTACAGTTTGTGAACCATTCATTCTTCATGATCCTATTGTCTTTTTAAACAAATGAACTCCATAACTGGAAACCTGATCAGGTTTAATAAAAATTTCAAACTGGAACAACTAAGGAATATTCCAACAGGGTTAAATCAACAGTCATTTTCAAATTTTGAAAAACAGTTTCTTTACTTCCTTTTCCAGGGCTGAGAAGCACTGTCACCCCCTGGTCGGGAACACTCTGGATCATACCTCTCCATAGGTACTGCACACCAGGGCCTGCTGGCTAGTTGCACCACCGGTGTCTGAGTGGACTGGTCACTTTTGGGCGTTGGCCTGGCCTGGGCTGTGACTTTTACAGGGGCTGAGGGTGGTACACGCTTTTTGCAGTCTAGTGCATACCATCCTTTTTCTCCAATGTGACGGGTGTAAGTCACACGGTCTCCAGTATTCAGATCCCTGTCAGGATGTCTCTCAATTAGGTGTGACTCCACATCCCTGCAATTGACGAAGATTTCGTTGATCATGCCAGCTTCTTTTATAAAGCCCCAGCCATGCTGTTTGTTAAAGACTGCAACTTCCCCCAGCTGCAGTGGTCCTCTCTCTGACCATGGGATCTTACGTACACGGGCCTTCCCTGCCAGATTTTTCTCTTCAAATGCAGCTGCACGGGCCAAAGATTCCTGTCACTCCCTCTCCTCCCGACGCCTGCAGTGCTCCTGCCAGGTAATCATGGGGATCTCTCCCTGGAGCACGATCAGGTCCTCCCCCGTGGTCCCCCTGCAAACACCATGGGCTCTGGGGAGCTAGCCTGGGATTCACTTGCGGGGATAAGTGGAGATGTCAGCTGTCTCCAGATGCTGTCGTCCCGCGGTAGTCAGCGGCATGTCCGTCCAGGTGTCGTCGGGCCCAGAAGATGGTGTCGAGCTGTTGGCCGGGATATCCTCTAGGTACAGTGTTGTGTCATCAAGGGCCTCGTACCCCTGGACGGGTGGTGCATATCACGGTGGAGGTGAGTCAGCGGTGTCCGTCGGGCCTTTCGCTGTTGGGGTCATCAGGGTCGTGCCCCTTACCTCTGCTTCCGGAGAGCTGGATCTTCTTTTCGGCACCGAACCAGTCAGGGTATTCAGCGGTCGTCCGGCGAGACTTCCGATCAAGGCCTCTCTCCACCCGGTCATGGTTTCCAGCAGCAACCGCGTAAGTTGTCGGGTCAGCTCCTCCGCTTCTCTCCACAGGAGGTCCGGTTTCATCATCTGCGACGGGTAAAGTTCTTGCGTGTCCTGGCCGGGAGAGTCCTCTTGCTCCATCCCATGCTCCGGGGTCCACTCACCTCCCTCTGCCGTGTTGATTTCCGGTTCTGCCTCCTCGGCGTTGCTTCCCGTGGTTTTGCTGCACCACGCCCGTCTTATTGGGAGGTTCCTTTTATTCTCCCCGCCATCCCAGATCAGGAGGCGGACCTCTCTAGTTGATGCGCATATTTCACAGACATAGTAGTTCCAACGGTAAAGAAATAGAGAAAGGGACGGCACCAGAGGAGTACAAACTCTTATGGACTTGGACTCCTAGGAGAAACCGATTTGCAGGTGTCACGAAATCTCTGGGTATATGGTGCTCTGCACTTCTAGCGTGTAGCTGAATTTTTGTAAAAACAGAGAAAAAGAAAATATGCGGCACTCACCCTTCTTTTGCTGTGTATTCGTGCTCTTTATTGGAATAAAATTATAGCATGTTCATACATCCATTAGGACATCAGGTATACAGGAGGGTGCGGGAGTGGAGAGAGGACGACGGCCGTTTCGCACAGTGAGTGCTTTGAAGGATACCAAGTCTGTAGCCTTCCTCTATTATTCTGTCCGCTTTATCTTTAAAGTCATTAGATGGATTAACCTTAAGTTCTGTATACGTTGTCACATCCGATAAAAGTTCCATAATTTTTGAATGATAATCTATTGTGTTTTCAGATTGGTTGGTATGGTAGATACATCGACGATTTACTCATTATTTGGACCGCCGATGTATCTGCCATACCTGACTTCATTAGTTATCTCAATTCAAATGAATATAATTTACGCTTTACATATAGATATGATCAGAAACAGATCAATTTTTTGGATCTGAGTTTAGCTGGTGATGTTGACCAGGTGATAGAAACAAGAACTCACCATAAATCTCTTGGTGGCAATACTATACTCCATGCTGATAGTAGCCACCCTCTGCACACTATTCAATCCATCCCCGTCGGGGAATTTACCAGAATCAAACGAAATTGCAGTAATGAGAACATTTAAAAAAATGAAATAAATATAGCATCCGGTAAATTGAAAAGCCGCAATTATCCATTTTGGATGCTGAACAGGGCACAGAAAATTGTCGCACGAAAAGATCGTGACAATTTAATTATACCAAAAACATCAATATCTCCTGTACCTATTTCTGCCAAAGTAAATAAGAAACCATACATCTGTTTCCAGTTTAGTTCTCAGTTTAATCAAATAAAGAATATAGTCAACAAATTTTTACCTATATTGTATGAGGATGCTAGTTTGGCTAAAATTTTGGATACAGGAGTTAATGTAGTATCAAGAAAAGCCCTGACCATTGGTGATAGGGTTTCACCAAGTATGTTCCGCTCCAGTACAAATAAGAGTAAAACCTGGTTGAATTATACGGGTTTCTATAAATGCGGCAGTAATAGGTGCAAGACGTGTGATCATGCATTAGTCACTAAGACATTTGATGACTCCAGTGCTTCCAAGCACTTCAACATAAAGCAATATATTAATTGTAACACTGTGTCAGTGGTTTATAAGATTGACTGCATATGTCATACCTGTCATATGTTGGCTGCATATGTCATACCTGTCATATGTTGGCTGCATATGTCATACCTGTCTTATGTCGGCTGCACCTCTCGTAAGTTAAAAACACGGATCAGTGAACACTTACACGATATAGAGAAGTCAGGTGAGTCTGTTCGTTCAGTGTTGGCAGCCTCCAGGCATTTCATTACCCAGCATTCTGGCAGCACTAAAAGTTTCCGTGCTTATGGGATAGAACGTGTTAACAAACCATTGCGGGGAGGTGATTCCAGACGCTGTCTACTGATGCGTGAGGCATTTTGGATTTATCACCTGAGCACTCGTTCCCCTGTTGGTCTCAATAAGAGCAATGAATTAATGTATCATTATTAGTGTCTCTGTCATGAGTATTTGAAATTAATGTGTTTTTTTATGTGTCTAATGTGTTTATACAAACTTTTAATGCTTATGTGCAATATTTTTCCTTCTTCGCTTTATATTGTAATTTGCCAGTGGGATTCTTTCCTGTCATGTGATTTGGAGATTGTTGTCTATTGGCTGGTGGTGGCTATATAGTATTACTAGTTTTATTCAGTTGTAGCTCTGACAAAGCTCTGCAAAGATCGAAACGCGTAGCTCATTTCCTATTGTGCTGTGGAGAGTTATTCAGCTTGTGCTTTTATCATGTACTAATAAAGGACTCAATTTTAAATTTTGGAGCTGGAACAAAGCTTTTTTCGTCTTCCTATGCAACACTACGTGGATCAACGTGGAAGTTCCGTGCACCTGCTACAAGCTGCCTGGTGAGCTGGCTTTTTGTTTTTCTTCATGACTCCCCATAATACTCCATATAGTATACTGCATTCCAAATAGTCATCCATACAGTATTCTGTATTTACCATAGTCCTCCATACAGTATACTGTACTCCCCATCGTCCTCCATATAGTATACTGCACTCCCAATAGTCCTCCATACAGTACGCTGCACGCCCCACAGTCCTCCATATAGTATACTTCACTCCCAATAGTTCACCATGCAGTATACTGTACTCCCCATAGTAATCCATATAGTATACTGCACTCCCCATAGTCATCCATACAGTATACTGTACTTCCCATAGTCCTCCATACAGTATACTGCACTCCCAATAGTAATCCATACAGTATACTGTACTCCCCATAGTCCTCCATACAGTATACTATACTTCCCATAGTCCTCCATACAGTATGCTGTACTCCCCATAGTCCTCCATACAGTATGCTGTACTCCCCATAGTCCTCCATACAGTATGCTGTACTCCCCATAGTCCTCCATACAGTATGCTGTACTCCCCATAGTCCTCCATACAGTATACTGTACTCCCCATAGTCCTCCATACAGTATACTATACTTCCCATAGTCCTCCATACAGTATGCTGTATTCCCCATAGTCCTCCATACAGTATGCTGTACTCCCCATAGTCCTCCATACAGTATGCTGTACTCCCCATAGTCCTCCATACAGTATGCTGTACTCCCCATAGTCCTCCATACAGTATACTGTACTTCCCATAGTCCTCCATATCATATAATACACTCCCCATAGTCCTCCATACAGTATGCTGTACTCCCCATAGTCCTCCATACAGTATACTGTAATCCTCATAGTCCTCCACAGTATACTATACTCCCCATAGTCCTACATACAGTATGCTGTACTGCCTATTGTCCTCCATACAGTATGCTGTGCTCCCCATAGTCCTCCATACAGTATGCTGTACTCCCCATAGTCCTGAATGAAGTAATCTGGCCACAACAATGTTCTCACATTTAAAAAAAAAATATACAACACTCACCTCTCCTCCTTGTTCTGAAGTGCTGCATTTTTCAGTGCAACAGACATCATGTAGAGACGTCATCACGCCCGCTGCGCTGAGGAGTCAGATGCCGAGGAAGAATGATGGAGGAAGAAGTGTCAGCTGATGTTCCCTCCTCCATCATTTATATCAACTGTATCAGAATCCAGGATGCTGATACAGTTGAATGTGCAAGGACACGTGGCGGGGCCCTGAATCTCACGGGCCACATAGAGGCCGGGTGGCCTGCCACCATTGGTGGTACACCATTGCTTATGCAGTAACAGGCACCGCACACCTCGGGGTCTCATCCTTTCAGCCAATCACAGACTCTGCTTTATGAGCACATCTATAATTGGCTGTCAAAGTGTAAGGCGGAAGACCGGGCTGTGTGGTGAGCCAGCTCTGGAACTGTCGAGGTTGCGTCCCATGTTGCCCGGGGGAAGGAATAGGGGACCGGACAGGTTCCTTGACCCGGAAAGGGAGGGTGCATGTGAACCGGAGGTTAAGGGAAAAGCACGCAAAGTAGTGAGCAGTTTCCCGCCATCAGAGAGAGCGCAGCAGGGTGAGAATCGCGCTCCGCACCCCGAGCCCTGGCGCTGCGACGCACGGCAGCCGACACCTACGGGTAACATCAGTGGGACAATGCATGAAGAGAGCGCTGCGCATCCAGAGGCAGTAAAGGCTGCGCACGTGCAAAGAAGTGTGGGCCGGTTGCAGGACATTAGGCCGCGGTACCGTATGCTGGACAGCACATCTGAGCTCACACTTGATTCTGGGATTGGTGCAGCCCTCATTGCTTTGGTTGCACAGGGTCATCGACTAGGGGCTCAACGGGTAAAACTGGAGACCGCCCGTTGTCGCCAGAAGCTGGATTGCCGTCTGTGGGATCCCCATCTGTGGACACTACTCCGGCCGCTGCCAGTACTACAACCCCCAACGGATCATCTGCAGTGGTTGACCATAAGGACACGATAAGTTGGATACTTGGACTGCTGTCATCTTACATTTGCTATTTGTTTTTTTCAAGTTTAACTGTTTATCTCCCTGAGATGAGTTTTCTCCTTTGTTATAATTAAACTGTTATATTGTTAACCCCTGCACTGCCTCCCTTGCATCACTGCATCCCGCGACCAGCTTACAAAGGGACAGAGGACAAGTGTCTCCTGTGCCCTGGAGTCACAGTGAACAAGTCTGGTCAGAAGAGCCAGTCGTGTCCGCACATTACAGACGTGACAGTCTCTGTGTGCATACAGCAAAGGAGGAGAACGGCGCCAGCCGACTAATGACGCACACTAGCCTATAGAACAGATCAGATTGGTACATGCTATGGCTGGGCTATATAGGAGAACGTCATTTTTGTCTATATATTACAATACTATAGCATTGCAGTGTACAGAACAGACCATCACAAATTCATGTCACTTAAGTCACCAAATAAGAAAGTGAAAAATAAAAGTTTTCTAAAATGTAAAAGCATAAAAATTCAAATAACCCTCTTTTTCTCAATTAAAAAATAAAGAAATATATGATATATACACACATACATATATATATAATTTATATATATATATATACTATATATTTATAATATATTATATATTTGATATATTTGTAATTATATAATTATATTTATTTATATATATTTATATATTTTTATAATATGTTATATATTTCTACTACATATATTTATATATATAGATATATATTTATGTATATATATATTTATATATCTATATACATATACTAGCTATTGAACCCGTTCTACGCCCGGGTGGCGAGCATTTATATTGGTATATTGTCTCCATCCTGGTATGTGCTGCTCCATCCTGCGTCCCCATCCTGTCATGTGCTGCTCCCATCCAGCGTCCCCATCCTGTCATGCGCTGCTCCCATCCTGCGTCCCCATCCTGTGATGCGCTGCTCCCATCCTGCGTCCCCATCCTGTCATGTGCTGCTGCATCCTGCGTCCCCATCCTGTCATGCGCTGCTCCATCATGCGTCCCCATCCTGTCATGCGCTGCTCCATCCTGCGTCCCCATCCTTATGTGCTGCTGCATCCTGCGTCCCCATCCTTATGTGCTGCTCCATCCTGCGTCCCCATCCTTATGTGCTGCTCCATCCTGCGTCCCCATCCTTATGTGCTGCTGCATCCTGCGTCCCCATCCTTATGTGCTGCTCCCATCCTGCGTCCCCATCCTTATGTGCTGCTCCATCCTGCGTCCCCATCCTTATGTGCTGCTCCATCCTGCGTCCCCATCCTTATGTGCTGCTCCCATCCTGCGTCCCCATCCTTATGTGCTGCTCCATCCTGTGTCCCCATCCTTATGTGCTGCTCCATCCTGCGTCCCCATCCTTATGTGCTGCTCCATCCTGCGTCCCCATCCTTATGTGCTGCTCCATCCTGCGTCCCCATCCTTATGTGCTGCTGCATCCTGCGTCCCCATCCTTATGTGCTGCTGCATCCTGCGTCCCCATCCTTATGTTCATGCTCCATCCTGCGTCCCCATCCTGTTATGTGCTGCTCCATCCTGCGTCCCCATCCTGTTATGTGCTGCTCCATCCTGCGTCCCCATCCTTATGTGCTGCTGCATCCTGCGTCCCCATCCTTATGTGCTGCTGCATCCTGCGTCCCCATCCTTATGTGCTGCTCCATCCTGCGTCCCCATCCTTATGTACTGCTGCATCCTGCGTCCCCATCCTTATGTGCTGCTGCATCCTGCGTCCCCATCCTTATGTTCATGCTGCATCCTGCGTCCCCATCCTTATGTGCTGCTGCATCCTGCGTCCCCATCCTTATGTGCTGCTGCATCCTGCGTCCCCATCCTTATGTGCTGCTCGATCCTGCGTCCCCATCCTTATGTGCTGCTGCATCCTGGGTCCCCATCCTTATGTACTGCTGCATCCTGCGTCCCCATCCTTATGTGCTGCTGCATCCTGCGTCCCCATCCTTATGTTCATGCTGCATCTTGCGTCCCCATCCTTATGTTCATGCTGCATTCTGCGTCCCCATCCTTATGTTCATGCTGCATCCCCATTCTTATGTGCTGCTCCATCCTGCGTCCCCATCCTTATGTGCTGCTGCATCCTGCATCCCCATCCTTATGTGCTGCTCCCATCCTGCGTCCCCATCCTTATGTTCATGCTGCATCCTGCGTCACCATCCTTATGTTCATGCTGCATCCTGCGTCCCCATCCTTATGTTCATGCTGCATCCTGCGTCCCCATCCTTATGTGCTGCTGCATCCTGCGTCCCCATCCTTATGTGCTGCTCCCATCCTGCGTCCCCATCCTTATGTTCATGCTGCATCCTGTGTCCCTATCCTTATGTGCTGCTGCATCCTGCGTCCCCATCCTTATGTTCATGCTGCATCCTGCGTCCCCATCCTTATGTTCTTGCTGCATCCTGCGTCCCCATCCTTATGTTCATGCTGCATCCTGCGTCCCCATCCTTATGTGCTGCTGCATCCTGCGTCCCCATCCTTATGTTCATGCTGCATCCTGCGTCCCCATCCTTATGTTCATGCTGCATCCTGCGTCCCCATCCTTATGTGCTGCTCCATCCTGCGTCCCCATCCTTATGTGCTGCTCCATCCTGCGTCCCCATCCTTATGTGCTGCTCCCATCCTGCGTCCCCATCCTTATGTGCTGCTCCATCCTGCGTCCCCATCTTGTTATGTGCTGCTCCATCCTGCGTCCCCATCCTTATGTGCTGCTCCCATCCTGCGTCCCCATCCTTATGTGCTGCTCCATCCTGCGTCCCCATCCTGTTATGTGCTGCTCCATCCTGCGTCCCCATCCTTATGTGCTGCTCCATCCTGCGTCCCCATCCTTATGTGCTGCTCCATCCTGCGTCCCCATCCTTATGTGCTGCTCCATCCTGCGTCCCCATCCTTATGTGCTGCTCCATCCTGCGTCCCCATCCTTATGTGCTGCTCCATCCTGCGTCCCCATCCTTATGTGCTGCTCCATCCTGCGTCCCCATCCTTATGTGCTGCTCCATCCTGCGTCCCCATCCTTATGTGCTGCTCCATCCTGCGTCCCCATCCTTATGTGCTGCTCCATCCTGCGTCCCCATCCTTATGTGCTGCTCCATCCTGCGTCCCCATCCTTATGTGCTGCTCCATCCTGCGTCCCCATCCTGTTATGTGCTGCTGCATCCTGCGTCCCCATCCTTATGTGCTGCTCCATCCTGCGTCCCCATCCTTATGTGCTGCTCCATCCTGCGTCCCCATCCTTATGTGCTGCTCCATCCTGCGTCCCCATCCTTATGTGCTGCTCCATCCTGCGTCCCCATCCTTATGTGCTGCTCCATCCTGCGTCCCCATCCTTATGTGCTGCTCCATCCTGCGTCCCCATCCTTATGTCCTGCTCCATCCTGCGTCCCCATCCTTATGTGCTGCTCCATCCTGCGTCCCCATCCTTATGTGCTGCTCCATCCTGCGTCCCCATCCTTATGTGCTGCTCCATCCTGCGTCCCCATCCTTATGTGCTGCTCCATCCTGCATCCCCATCCTTATGTGCTGCTCCATCCTGCGTCCCCATCCTTATGTGCTGCTCCCATCCTGCGTCCCCATCCTTATGTGCTGCTCCATCCTGCGTCCCCATCCTTATGTGCTGCTCCATCCTGCGTCCCCATCCTTATGTCCTGCTCCATCCTGCGTCCCCATCCTTATGTGCTGCTCCATCCTGCGTCCCCATCCTTATGTGCTGCTCCATTCTGCGTCCCCATCCTTATGTGCTGCTCCATCCTGCGTCCCCATCCTTATGTCCTGCTCCATCCTGCGTCCCCATCCTTATGTGCTGCTCCATCCTGCGTCCCCATCCTTATGTGCTGCTCCATCCTGCGTCCCCATCCTTATGTGCTGCTCCATCCTGCGTCCCCATCCTTATGTCCTGCTCCATCCTGCGTCCCCATCCTTATGTCCTGCTCCATCCTGCGTCCCCATCCTTATGTGCTGCTCCATCCTGCTTCCCCATCCTTATGTGCTGCTCCATACTGCGTCCCCATCCTTATGTGCTGCTCCATCCTGCGTCCCCATCCTTATGTGCTGCTCCATCCTGCGTCCCCATCCTTATGTCCTGCTCCATCCTGCATCCCCATCCTTATGTCCTGCTCCATCCTGCGTCCCCATCCTTATGTGCTGCTCCATCCTGCTTCCCCATCCTTATGTGCTGCTCCATCCTGCGTCCCCATTCTTATGTGCTGCTCCATCCTGCGTCCCCATCCTTATGTGCTGCTCCATCCTGCGTCCCCATCCTTATGTGCTGCTCCATCCTGCGTCCCCATCCTTATGTCCTGCTCCATCCTGCGTCCCCATCCTTATGTGCTGCTCCATCCTGCTTCCCGATCCTTATGTGCTGCTCCATCCTGCGTCCCCATCCTTATGTGCTGCTCCATCCTGCGTCCCCATCCTTATGTGCTGCTCCATCCTGCGTCCCCATCCTTATGTGCTGCTCCATCCTGCGTCCCCATCCTTATGTCCTGCTCCATCCTGCGTCCCCATCCTTATGTGCTGCTCCATCCTGCGTCCCCATCCTTATGTGCTGCTCCATCCTGCGTCCCCATCCTTATGTGCTGCTCCATCCTGCGTCCCCATCCTTATGTGATGCTCCATCCTGCGTCCCCATCCTTATGTGCTGCTCCATCCTGCGCCCCCATCCTTATGTGCTGCTCCATCCTGCGTCCCCATCCTTATGTGCTGCTCCATCCTGCGTCCCCATCCTTATGTGCTGCTCCATCCTGCGTCCCCATCCTGCTTCCCCATCCTTATGTCCTGCTCCATCCTGCGTCTCCATCCTTATGTGCTGCTCCATCCTGCGTCCCCATCCTTATGTGCTGCTCCATCCTGCGTCCCCATCCTTATGTGCTGCTCCATCCTGCTTCCCCATACTGCCTCTGACCCGCTCGGCGCCGAGTGCTGGGGGGCCTGAGCAGGCGGGGACACCGGCGCGCTGTGGGGGTCAGGTGCCGGTATCGCCGCCAGCTCAGGACCCCCAGCACTTACTATACTCACCTGTCCCCGTTCCATCGCTGAGCGCCGCCATCTTCCCGGTCTCCTGGCCGTGACTGTTCAGTCAGAGAGCGGCGCCCTCTGAACTGAAGGTCACAGGCCGAAGACTGGGAAGATGGCGCCGCTCAGCGATGGAACGGGGACAGGTGAATATAGGCAGATACTCACCCTCCTGGCGGTCTCTGCTTCTGCGGTGGAGATCGCGGTGTGCGTTCAGTGTGAACGCATACCGCGATCTCCCGGGAGCGTCGCTCTGTGAGGCCCAGACTGCGCCGGCGCTTGCGCAGTCTATAGAGGCTTCGGACAGAGTGACGCTCCCAACGTTATATTATAGATAATTGTCGAAGGGGTACTTCCGTCTGTTTGTCTGTAACTTCCGTCTGTCTGCCGCGGAAATCCCGGGTCGCTGATAGGTCGCGGCCGGCCGCGACCAATCAGCGATATTGGGGCAGGATTTAAACACCACTTCACTTTTACCACTTCACTTTTTACTATTGATGCTGCCTACACAGCATCAATAGTAAAAACATATAATGTTAAAAATAATAATAATTAAAAAAAACAAACATTATATTCTCACCTTCCGGCGTCCGCGGCTCCTATCCCGCGCCTCGCGACGCTCCGGTCCCAAGAATGCATTGCGGCAATGACTCGAGATCACGTAGCGTTCTCGCGAGATCGCTACATGATCACGGGTTATTGCCGCAAAGCATTACTGGGAACGGGGCGTCGCGAGGAGCATCGTTAAATGCCTGGGCTCGATCCGGAGGCCACCGGAAGGTGGGTCTACAACTATTTTTTATTTTAATTGTTTTTTTAACAGGGATATGGTGTCCACACTGCTATATACTATGTGGGCTGTGTTATATACTACATGGGCTGTGTTATATACTGCGTGGGCTGTGTTATATACTACTTGGGCAGTGCTACATACTACGTGGGCTGTGTTTTATACTGCGTGGGCTGTGTTATGTACTATGTGGGCTGTTTTATATACTACGTCGCTGTGCTATATACTACGTGGGCTGTATTATATACTGAGTGGGCTGTGTTATATACTGCATGGGCTGTGTTATATACTGTGTGGGCTGTGTTATATACTACTTGGGCGGTGCTACATACTACGTGGGCTGTGTTTTATACTGCGTGGGCTGTGTTATATACTATGTGGGCTGTGTTATATACTATGTGGGCTGTTATATACTACGTCGCTGTGCTATATATTACGTGGGCTGTGTTATATACTATGTCACTGTGCTATATACTACGTGGACTGTGTTATATACTGCGTGGCTGTGCAATATACTATGTGGGCTGTGTTATATACTGCGTGGGCTGTGTTATATACTGTGTGGGCTGTGTTATATACTACATCGCTGTGCTCTATAATACATGGGGTGTCTTATATACTACGTGGCTGTGCAATATACTGCATGGGCTGTGTTATATACTGTGTGGGCTAAGTGATATACTGCGTGGGCTGTGCTAAATACTATGAGGGCTGTGTTATATACTACGTGGGCTGTGTTATATACTGCGTGGGCTGTGTTATATACTATGTGGCTCTGTTATATACTATGTGGCTGTGTTATATACTACGTGGGCAGTGTTATATACTGCGTGAGCTGTGTTATATACTGTGTGGGCTGTGTTATATACTACGTGGCTGTGTTATATACTACGCGAGCTGTGTTATATACTGCGTCAGCTGTGTTATATACTACGTGGGCTGTGTTATATACTACATCACTGTGCTATATACTACGTGGCTTTGCTATATACTACGTGGCTGTGCTATATACTACGGCCGGCCACAAACAATCAGTGACAGATGCAGTCCGGCCGCTAATTGGCGCACGATTTGAACCATGCTTCGCTGACTGGTCGCGCCCAACCGGACGAATCCTGTGTATTCATTGCATTATTCTGAAATCTTCATAAATAAACTACATACATATTCCAGAATAATAGATCTGTTAAAATAAGAAAAAAAATGTTGCCAGAAAACGCTATGAAGAGAAAAAAACAAAGACTCTAAAATGTTTTTGGTCACAACAGATCGCAAAGTGAATGCAATAAAAAGAGATCAAAACATCTTATTCAATCAATAGCAGTATCAATAAAAACGTCATCTCACCACTCAAACAATGAGCCCTTACACAGCTCCATCTACAGAAAAATGAAACTATTCGGGTTCTCATAAAAAAGGAAATTTTTGTGTTACAAATTTCCCACATTTTTCATCAGCTGAATGGAACCTGACATCATGATTTTACACCACAAGCCGTGGTTTATCTGCCCCCTAATTACCCCTATAATGATGCCAGGATTACCCTAAACACTATACTGTGCTCCCACAGTAGCATTGATTGACAGGAGGCCAGGACTAGTCCTGGACTAGTTTGCTGACTGCAGGAAGGGACGATTAAACATCATTTATAAACACATATTTTGTGCAGTGATGACGATGCATCTATCATTCACCTGGGAAAATTGGTTATTTTTTTCTAATTTGCCGCTGTTAGTCAAGTCTCTGAAAACAAACTCTTTAGAAATAAAGAAATAAAACATTTTTATTTTTTTGCACTTGTCTGATCTTTCTGATCAATTTTGAAGTTCTGCTAAACTTTTATTTCAATTATTGTATTTTTTTTTAAAGAATAACTTAATAATAATACATTTTATTTATAATGGGCTACACACACAAACATAAAATGACTGATTAGGGAACGTGATAGGCCGCTCGGAACAAATGTGTTTTGAGGGAGCGTCTAAAACTATGCAAATTGTAGATGGTCCTAATATCTTGGGGTAGAGCATTCCAGAGGTTTGGCCAGGGGTGGATTAAGGGTAGCCAGGGCCCCGGGCTGTTCACACACTGTGGGCCCCCCCGGTCATGTGACGGGGGTCATGTGACGGGGGTCATGTGACGGGGGTCATGTGACGGGGGTCATGTGACGGGGGTCATGTGACGGGGGTCATGTGACGGGGGTCATGATATACCCGAACCAGATTATTCCAGAAAAAGGGCCGGGCCCTACTCTACTGTAACCTAGGAAATATTTGTTAAAATCTGCAATACAATTTAGGTATATCTTGACGAATAATATCACATACAAGGAACAAATACAACCGCACCATTTCCAGACCACATATTACCATACCTCCCAACTTTTGAAGTTGGGAAAGAGGGGCGTTGCGCGCCGCAGCAAATTTTGGGACACACCTCTGACCACACCCATTCACTAGTCACACCCATATCCATGTCTCAACCACACCCATTTAGCACTGCTGATCACTGTTCATAAAGAATAATTATAAAAAATAAATATGGCCACACAGTGCTCGATACTGTATAATGGCCACACAGTGCTCCATACTGTATAACGACCCCACATGACCACATGATGCTCAATACTGTATAATGGCCACACATGATGTTCAATACTGTATAATGGCCACACATGATGCTCCATACTGTATAATGGCCACACATGATGCTCAATACTGTATAATGACCCCACGTGATGCTCAATACTGTATAATGACCCCACATGATGCTCAATACTGTATAATGGCCACACATGATGCTCCATACTGTATAATGGCCCCACATGATGCTCAATACTGTATAATGACCCCACGTGATGCTCAATACTGTATAATGACCCCACATGATGCTCAATACTGTATAATGGCCACACATGATGCTCAATACTGTATAATGACCCCACATGATGCTCAATACTGTATAATGGCCACACATGATGCTCCATACTGTATAATGGCCCCACATGATGCTCAATACTGTATAATGATCCCACGTGATGCTCAATACTGTATAATGGCCCCACATGATGCTCAATACTGTATAATGACCCCACGTGATGCTCAATACTGTATAATGGCCCCACATGATGCTCAATACTGTATAATGACCCCACATGATGCTCAATACTGTATAATGGCCCCACATGATGCTCAATACTGTATAATGGCCCCACATGATGCTCAATACTGTATAATGACCCCACATGATGCTCAATACTGTATAATGGCCCCACATGATGCTCAATACTGTATAATGACCGCACATGATGCTCTATACTGTATAATGACCACACATGATGCTCCATATTGTATAATGACCGCACATGATGCTCCATAATGGCCACACATGATGCTCCATACTGTATAATGACCGCATATGATGCTCCATACTGTATAATAGCCGCACATGATGCTCCATACTGTATAATGACTGCACATGATGCTCCATACTGTATGACAGCACATGATGCTCCATACTGTATAATGACTGCACATGAGGCTCCATACTGTATAATAACAGCACAGGATGCTCCATACTGTATAATGACAGCACATGATGCTCCATATTGTATAATGGCCACACATGATGCTCCATACTGTATAATGACCGCACATGATGCTCTATACTGTATAATGGCCACACATGATGCTCCATACTTTATAATGACCGCACATGAGGCTCCATACTGTATAATGGCCACACATGATGCTCCATACTGTATAATAGCCGCACATGATGCTCCATACTGTATAAGGACCGCACATGATGCTCCATACTTTATAATGACTGCACATGAGGCTCCATACTGTATAATGGCCACACATGATGCTCCATACTGTATAATGACCGCACATGATGTTCCATACTGTATAATGACCGCACATGATGCTCCATACTGTATAATAATAATAATAATAATAATTTTATTTATATAGCGCCAACATATTCCGCAGCGCTTTACAAATTATAGAGGGGACTTGTACATACAATAGACATTACAGCATAACAGAAATACAGTTCAAAACAGATACCAAGAGGAGTGAGGGCCCTGCTCGTAAGCTTACAAACTATGAGGAAAAGGGGAGACACGAGAGGTGGATGGTAACAATTGCTATAGTTATTCGGACCAGCCATAGTGTAAGGCTTGGGTGTTCATGTAAAGCTGCATGAACCAGTTAATTAATTTTTTTTTTTTTTTTTAGTATAGGCCACACAGGGATCGTTAGGTTAATGCATTGAGGCGGTAGGCCAGTCTGAACAAATGAGTTTTTAGGGCACGCTTAAAACTGTGGGGATTGGGGATTAATCGTATTATCCTAGGTAGTGCATTCCAAAGAATCGGCGCAGCACGTGTAAAGTCTTGGAGACGGGAGTGGGAGGTTCTGATTATTGAGGATGCTAACCTGAGGTCATCAGCGGAGCGGAGGGCACGGGTAGGGTGGTAGACTGAGACCAGAGAGGAGATGTAGGGTGGTGCTGAGCCATGGAGTGCTTTGTGGATGAGGGTAGTAGTTTTGTACTGGATTCTTGAGTGGATGGGTAACCAGTGTAATGACTGGCACAAGGTAGAGGCATCGGTGTAACGGTTGGTGAGGAATATGATCCTGGCAGCAGCATTCAGGACAGATTGGAGCGGGGAGAGTTTGGTAAGAGGAAGGCCGATTAGTAGAGAGTTACAATAGTCCAGACGAGAATGAATAAGTGAAACAGTAAGAGTTTTTGCAGAGTCGAAAGTAAGAAAAGGGCGAATTCTAGAAATGTTTTTGAGATGCAGGTAAGAAGAGCGAGCCAGTGATCGGATGTGGGGGGTGAATGAAAGGTCAGAATCAAGGATGACCCCAAGGCAGCGGGCATGTTGCTTTGGAGTAATGGTGGAACCGCAAACGGAGATGGCAATGTCAGGCAAAGGTAGGTTAGTAGAGGGAGAAAACACGAGGAGTTCAGTTTTTGACAGGTTTAGTTTCAGATAGAGGGAGGACATGATGCTAGAGACAGCGGTAAGACAATCACTGGTGTTTTCTAATAAGGCAGGCGTGAGATCAGGAGAAGAAGTGTATAGTTGGGTGTCGTCAGCATAGAGATGGTACTGGAAGCCAAATCTACTGATTGTTTGTCCAATAGGGGCAGTATACAAAGAGAAGAGGAGGGGGCCTAGGACTGATCCTTGAGGAACCCCAACAGTAAGGGGAAGGTGAGAGGAGGAGGAACCAGCGAAACATACAGTGAAGGATCGGTCAGAGAGATAGGAGGAGAACCAGGAGAGAACGGTGTCCTTGAGGCCGATGGAGCGGAGCATAGTGAGGAGGAGCTGATGATCCACAGTATCAAATGCTGCAGAGAGATCCAAGAGAATTAGCATGGAGTAGTGACCATTAGATTTAGCTGTTAGTAGGTCATTAGAGACTTTAGTGAGGGCAGTTTCAGTAGAGTGTAAAGAGCGGAAACCAGATTGAAGAGGGTCGAGAAGAGAGTTATCTGAGAGATAGCGGGTAAGACGGGAGTGGACCAGGCGTTCGAGGAGTTTAGAGATGAAGGGAAGATTAGAGACAGGTCTATAATTAGCGGCACAGTTTTGGTCGAGGGATGGTTTTTTAAGTAATGGATGTATGATGGCATGCTTAAATGAGGAGGGAAAAATACCGGAAGTGAGGGAAAGGTTGAATATTTTTGTTAGGTGAGAGGTGACAGCCGGGGAAAGGGACTGGAGGAAATGTGACGGAATGGGGTCACTGGTGCAAGTGGTCGGGCGAGAAGATGCAAGGAGCCTGCTTACTTCTTCTTCTGTAACTGGTTCAAAGTCAGAGAGTGAACTAGATGCAGTGGGGGAGGGAGGACAGTGCATGGTATGAAGAGATTGGGAGATGATTTCCTGTCGAATATGGTCAATTTTTTCTTTGAAGTAATTGGCCAGATTGTCAGCACGGAGATCCGTGGTTGGGGCCTGCGCTCTTGGGTTGAGTAGGGACTGGAACGTGTCAAAGAGACGTTTAGGGTTATTGGACAGGGAGGTGATGAGGGTGTTGAAGTAGGTTTGTTTGGAGAGGTGAAGGGCAGAATTGTATGTCTTTAGCATGAACTTATAATGGATGAAATCTTCGGGTAGATTAGATTTTCTCCACAGACGTTCTGCGCACCTGGAGCACCGCTGCAGGAAACGTGTTTGCAGCGTGTGCCACGGTTGTTGCCGTCTGTGCCGAGTTGTTTTATGTATAGGAGGAGCAGCTTCATCCAGGGCACTTTGCAGGGTTTCATTGTAATGCTTCAGAGCAGAATCAGGACATGAGATGGAGGAGATTGGGGCCAATGAGGACTGCAAGTTCTTCATAAGTTCCTGGGTGTTAATGGCCTGTATGTTTCTATAAGTGTGGAAAGTGGGGGTGACCTGAGCGGGATGGCAGTTCTTGATAGAGAATGAAAGAAGGTGGTGGTCAGAGAGTGGGAGAGGGGAGTTTGTGAAATCATCCACTGAGCAAAGCCGGGAGAAGACCAAGTCAAGGGAGTTTCCATCTTCATGTGTTGGCGAGTTAGTATGCTGCGAGAGGCCGAAAGAGGAGGTTAGAGCCAAAAGGTGAGAAGCAGATGGGGAGAGGGGAGAGGCAATAGGGATGTTGAAATCACCCATGATAAGGGTGGGGGTGTCACAGGAAAGAAAGTGTGGAAGCCAGGTGGCAAAGTGATCCAGGAACTGATGAGAGGGGCCGGGAGGACGATACACCACCACCACTCGCATGGAGAAGGGGACGTAGAGTCTGACCACATGGACCTCAAAGGAAGGGAAGACAAGTGAGGGTACTTGGGGGATAACTTGGAAAGTACATTTTGGTGAAAGGAGCAGACCAACGCCTCCACCTGCTCTGTTGTCCGATCTTGGGGTATGAGAAAAGTGTAGTGCACCATATGAAAGAGCAGCAGCAGCGGTGGTGTCTGACTGCTGGATCCAGGTTTCAGTAAGAGCCAGGAGATTAAGAGAATTAGAAAGGAAGAAGTCATGGATGAAGGAGAGTTTATTACACACAGAGCGAGAATTCCAAAGGGCACAATTCAAAGAGACAGAAGGCATGCAGGGAATATTAATAAGGTTAGAGGGGTTTCTGGGTGTAGCAATTGGGAGGTTTGACTGGCTATAACATGGGGGGCCGGGGTTTGGAGAGATGTCTCCAGCAACTAGGAGGAGGAGGATCGAAAGAGTGAGCAGATGGTTAAGTGATTTGTGAGAGCGTCTCTTGTGTTGGATGGTGGGACTGAATGGATCTGCGCTGCTAAGCAATGTGAACAGAGCATGAGTGCTATACATAGGAGAGGCAAGGACAGAGGGGCCGATATGGATGGAGTGTAGAGAGTTAATGCAAGGGCGGTGAATGTGAGTGAATGCAGCAGCCAGGATATAGAATATGCAAATAAATATGGTGAGTATTTGTGTTGTTTCAAGTGAATATGGATTAGATTTAGATTGTCTTACCTGTCTCCTGCCCTGTCTAACTGCCATGTTATAACTGCCGAGTACTTAGAAAAAAAAGTACTTTGAATAAAAATACACGAATACAAGTGCACGAATGCACCCCTGCATGAATGCTTCCCCAAGCTAAGTCTACATTTATAGAAGGCTAGCCCTTAGATCTTCCTATTTTTTTTTTTTTGTGTTAAAGCTCGTTAGCAATCAATCAAACTCAGTTGAGACAACAGGACACAATAAATGTAGTGATCAGATAAACAAATGTCCAGGTCTACATGGATCATAGACCACTTTGAAACAGTTATGTGATCTCGCTGAGTAAGGACATGCAAAGTCAGATTAAATATCTATAAACACAAAAAATGCATAATAGGATGACTAACATATATAGATATATGCAGGATTCAATGCCGAAGATGGAATGACTCAGATACCATTCAAGCTGCTTGCTGTCAGGGACTGGAGCAATAGACATGCAGGATATTTCAGCTCAGAGAATGAATGATCTGTTTACCATTCAAGCTGCTTGCTGTCAGGGACTGGAGCAATAGACATGCAGGATATTTCAGCTCAGAGAATGAATGATCTGTTTACCATTCAAGCTGCTTGCTGTCAGGGACTGGAGCAATAGACATGCAGGATATTTCAGCTCAGAGAATGAATGATCTGTTTACCATTCAAGCTGCTTGCTGTCAGGGACTGGAGCAATAGACATGCAGGATATTTCAGCTCAGAGAATGAATGATCTGTTTACCATTCAAGCTGCTTGCTGTCAGGGACTGGAGCAATAGACATGCAGGATATTTCAGCTCAGAGAATGAATGATCTGTTTACCATTCAAGCTGCTTGCTGTCAGGGACTGGAGCAATAGACATTCAGGATATTTCAGCTCAGAGAATGAATGATCTGTTTACCATTCAAGCTGCTTGCTGTCAGGGACTGGAGCAATAGACATGCAGGATATTTCAGCTCAGAGAATGAATGATCTGTTTACCATTCAAGCTGCTTGCTGTCAGGGACTGGAGCAATAGACATGCAGGATATTTCAGCTCAGAGAATGAATGATCTGTTTACCATTCAAGCTGCTTGCTGTCAGGGACTGGAGCAATAGACATGCAGGATATTTCAGCTCAGAGAATGAATGATCTGTTTACCATTCAAGCTGCTTGCTGTCAGGGACTGGAGCAATAGACATGCAGGATATTTCAGCTCAGAGAATGAATGATCTGTTTACCATTCAAGCTGCTTGCTGTCAGGGACTGGAGCAATAGACATGCAGGATATTTCAGCTCAGAGAATGAATGATCTGTTTACCATTCAAGCTGCTTGCTGTCAGGGACTGGAGCAATAGACATGCAGGATATTTCAGCTCAGAGAATGAATGATCTGTTTACCATTCAAGCTGCTTGCTGTCAGGGACTGGAGCAATAGACATGCAGGATATTTCAGCTCAGAGAATGAATGATCTGTTTACCATTCAAGCTGCTTGCTGTCAGGGACTGGAGCAATAGACATGCAGGATATTTCAGCTCAGAGAATGAATGATCTGTTTACCATTCAAGCTGCTTGCTGTCAGGGACTGGAGCAATAGACATGCAGGATATTTCAGCTCAGAGAATGAATGATCTGTTTACCATTCAAGCTGCTTGCTGTCAGGGACTGGAGCAATAGACATGCAGGATATTTCAGCTCAGAGAATGAATGATCTGTTTACCATTCAAGCTGCTTGCTGTCAGGGACTGGAGCAATAGACATGCAGGATATTTCAGCTCAGAGAATGAATGATCTGTTTACCATTCAAGCTGCTTGCTGTCAGGGACTGGAGCAATAGACATGCAGGATATTTCAGCTCAGAGAATGAATGATCTGTTTACCATTCAAGCTGCTTGCTGTCAGGGACTGGAGCAATAGACATGCAGGATATTTCAGCTCAGAGAATGAATGATCTGTTTACCATTCAAGCTGCTTGCTGTCAGGGACTGGAGCAATAGACATGCAGGATATTTCAGCTCAGAGAATGAATGATCTGTTTACCTGTATGAAGAGAGAAGAGATGCTTGATTATATTCTGCCATGTTATAACTGCCGAGTACTTAGAAAAAAAAGTACTTTGAATAAAAATACACGAATACAAGTGCACGAATATACTGTATAGTGACTGCACATGATGCTCCATAGTGTATAATGGCCACACATGATGCTCCATACTGTATAATGGCCACACATGATGCTCCATACTGTATAATGGCCGCACATGATGCTCCTTACTGTATAATGACCGCACATGATGCTCTATACTGTATAATGGCCACACATGATGCTCCATACTTTATAATGACCGCACATGAGGCTCCATACTGTATAATGGCCACACATGATGCTCCATACTGTATAATGACCGCACATGATGTTCCATACTGTATAATAGCCGCACATGATGCTCCATACTGTATAATGACTGCACATCATGCTCCATACTGTATAATGACCGCACATGATGCTCCATACTGTATAATGACCGCACATGATGCTCCATACTGTATAATGACCCCACATGATGCTCCATACTGTATAATGGCCACACATGATGCTCCATACTGTATAATGGCCCCACATGATGCTCAATACTGTATAATGACCCCACGTGATGCTCAATACTGTATAATGGCCCCACATGATGCTCAATACTGTATAATGACCCCACATGATGCTCAATACTGTATAATGGCCACACATGATGCTCAATACTGTATAATGACCCCACATGATGCTCAATACTGTATAATGACCGCACATGATGCTCTATACTGTATAATGACCACACATGATGCTCCATATTGTATAATGACCGCACATGATGCTCCATAATGGCCACACATGATGCTCCATACTGTATAATGACCGCATATGATGCTCCATACTGTATAATAGCCGCACATGATGCTCCATACTGTATAGTGACTGCACATGATGCTCCATACTGTATAATGACCACACATGATGCTCCATAGTGTATAATGGCCACACATGATGCTCCATACTGTATAATGGCCACACATGATGCTCCATACTGTATAATGGCCGCACATGATGCTCCTTACTGTATATTGGCCGCACATGATAATGGCCACACATAGCTACTCCTACACACGCGGCTGCGCTCCGTAAACTTTGCATACACGGCTCCGCTCCGTACACACGGCTCCACTCCATACATCTCATACACACACGGCTCTGCTCCGTACACATTCAGCTCCGCTCCATACACGGCTCCGCTCCATACACCTCATACACACACGGCTCCGCTCCATACATCTCGTACACACGGCACTACTCCGTACACCTCATACACACACCGCTCCGCTCCATACACATTGCACACACTGCTCCGCATACCTTGCACACACACAGCTCCACTGCGTACACCTCATACACATACGGCTCCTCTCCATACATCTCGTACACACGGCACTACTCCGTACACCTCATACACACGTGGCTGTGCTCCGTACACCTCATACACACGTGGCTGTGCTCCGTACACCTCATACACACGCGGCTGTGCTCCGTACACCTCATACACACGCGGCTGTGCTCCGTACACCTCGTACACACGCGGCAGTGCTCCGTACACCTCGTACACACGGCTCCGCTCCGTACACCTCGTACACACGGCTCCGCTCCGTACACCTCGTACACACGCGGCTGTGCTCCGTACACCTCGTACACATGGCTCCGTACACCTCTTACACACGACTCCGCTCCGTACACCTTGTACACATGCGGCTGTGCTCCGTACACCTTGTACACATGGCTCCGTACACCTCTTACACACAACTCCGCTTCGTACACCTCGTACACACGCGGCTGCGCTCCGTACACCTCGTACACACGCGGCTGTGCTCCGTACACCTCGTACACACGACTCCACTCCGTACACCTTTCACATGCTGCTCCGCTCCGTACACCTCGTACACACGACTCCGCTCCGTACACCTTTCACATGCTGCTCCGCTCTGTACACCTCATACACACGCGGCTGTGCTCCGTACACCTCATACACACGCGGCAGTGCTCCGTACACCTCGTACACACGGCTCCGCTCCGTACACACGCGGCTGTGCTCCGTACACCTCGTACACATGCGGCTCTGCTCTGTACACCTCGTACACACGCGGCTGTGCTCCGTACACCTCGTACACATGGCTCCGTACACCTCTTACACACGACTCCGCTCCGTACACCTTGTACACACGCGGCTGTGCTCCGTACACCTCGTACACACGACTCCGCTCCGTACACCTCGTACACACGACTCCGCTCCATACACCTTTCACATGCTGCTCCGCTCTGTACACCTCATACACACGCGGCTGTGCTCCGTACACCTCGTACACACGCGGCAGTGCTCCGTACACCTCGTACACACGGCTCCGCTCCGTACACACGCGGCTGTGCTCCGTACACCTCGTACACATGCGGCTCTGCTCTGTACACCTCGTACACACGCGGCTGTGCTCCGTACACCTCGTACACATGGCTCCGTACACCTCTTACACACGACTCCGCTCCGTACACCTTGTACACACGCGGCTGTGCTCCGTACACCTCTTACACACGACTCCGCTCCGTACACCTCGTACACACGCGGCTGTGCTCCGTACACCTCGTACACATGGCTCCGTACACACGCGGCTGTGCTCCGTACACCTCGTACACATGGCTCCGTACACCTCTTACACACGACTCCGCTCCGTACACCTCGTACACACGCGGCTGTGCTCCGTACACCTCGTACACATGGCTCCGTACACCTCTTACACACGACTCCGCTCCGTACACCTCGTACACACGCGGCTGTGCTCCGCACACCTCGTACACATGGCTCCGTACACCTCTTACACACGACTCCGCTCCGTACACCTCGTACACACGCGGCTGTGCTCCGTACACCTGGCTCCGTACACCTCTTACACACGACTCCGCTCCGTACACCTCGTACACACGCGGCTGTGCTCCGTACACCTTGTACACATGGCTCCGTACACCTCTTACACACAACTCCGCTCCGTACACCTCGTACACACGCGGCTGTGCTCCGTACACCTCGTACACACGACTCCACTCCGTACACCTTTCACATGCTGCTCCGCTCTGTACACCTCGTACACACGCGGCAGTGCTCCGTACACCTCGTACACACGGCTCCGCTCCGTACACACGCGGCTGTGCTCCGTACACCTCGTACACATGGCTCCGTACACCTCTTACACACGACTCCGCTCCGTACACCTCGTACACACGCGGCAGTGCTCCGTACACCTCGTACACACGGCTCCGCTCCGTACACACGCGGCTGTGCTCCGTACACCTCTTACACACGACTCCGCTCCGTACACCTCGTACACACGCGGCTGTGCTCCGTACACCTCGTACACATGGCTCCGTACACCTCGTACACACGCGGCTGTGCTCCGTACACCTCGTACACATGGCTCCGTACACCTCTTACACACGACTCCGCTCCGTACACCTCGTACACACGCGGCTGTGCTCCGTACACCTCGTACACATGGCTCCGTACACCTCTTACACACGACTCCGCTCCGTACACCTCGTACACACGCGGCTGTGCTCCGCACACCTCGTACACATGGCTCCGTACACCTCTTACACACGACTCCGCTCCGTACACCTCGTACACACGCGGCTGTGCTCCGTACACCTGGCTCCGTACACCTCTTACACACGACTCCGCTCCGTACACCTCGTACACACGCGGCTGTGCTCCGTACACCTTGTACACATGGCTCCGTACACCTCTTACACACAACTCCGCTCCGTACACCTCGTACACACGCGGCTCCGCTCCGTACACCTTGTACACATGGCTCCGTACACCTCTTACACACAACTCCGCTCCGTACACCTCGTACACACGCGGCTGTGCTCCGTACACCTCGTACACACGGCTCCGCTCCGTACACCTCGTACACATGGCTCCGTACACCTCTTACACACGACTCCGCTCCGTACACCTCGTACACACGCGGCTGTGCTCTGTACACCTCGTACACACGACTCTGCTCCGTACACCTCTTACACACGACTCCGCTCCGTACACCTCGTACACACGCGGCTGTGCTCTGTACACCTCGTACACATGCGGCTCTGCTCTGTACACCTCGTACACACGCGGCTGTGCTCCGTACACCTCGTACACATGGCTCCGTACACCTCTTACACACGACTCCGCTCCGTACACCTCGTACACACGCGGCTGTGCTCCGTACACCTCGTACACATGGCTCCGTACACCTCTTACACACGAGGCTGTGCTCCGTACACCTCGTACACATGGCTCCGTACACCTCTTACACACGACTCCGCTCCGTACACCTCGTACACACGCGGCTGTGCTCCGTACACCTTGTACACACGACTCCGCTCCGTACACCTCGTACACACGGCTCCGCTCCGTACACACGCGGCTGTGCTCCGTACACCTCGTACACATGCGGCTCTGCTCTGTACACCTCGTACACACGCGGCTGTGCTCCGTACACCTCGTACACATGGCTCCGTACACCTCTTACACACGACTCCGCTCCGTACACCTCGTACACACGCGGCTGTGCTCCGTACACCTTGTACACACGACTCCGCTCCGTACACCTCTTACACACGACTCCGCTCCGTACACCTCTTACACACGACTCCGCTCCGTACACCTCGTACACACGCGGCTGTGCTCCGTACACCTCGTACACATGCGGCTGTGCTCTGTACACCTCGTACACACGACTCCGCTCCGTACACCTCGTACACACGACTCCGCTCCGTACACCTCGTACACACGCGGCTGTGCTCTGTACACCTCGTACACATGCGGCTCTGCTCTGTACACCTCGTACACACGTGGCTGTGCTCCGTACACCTCGTACACATGGCTCCGTACACCTCTTACACACGACTCCGCTCCGTACACCTCGTACACACGCGGCTGTGCTCCGTACACCTCGTACACATGGCTCCGTACACCTCTTACACACGACTCCGCTCCGTACACCTCGTACACACGCGGCTGTGCTCCGTACACCTCGTACACATGGCTCCGTACACCTCTTACACACGACTCCGCTCCGTACACCTCGTACACACGCGGCTGTGCTCCGTACACCTTGTACACACGACTCCGCTCCGTACACCTCTTACACACGACTCCGCTCCGTACACCTCGTACACACGACTCCGCTCCGTACACCTCGTACACACGCGGCTGTGCTCCGTACACCTCGTACACATGCGGCTGTGCTCTGTACACCTCGTACACACGACTCCGCTCCGTACACCTCTTACACACGACTCCGCTCCGTACACCTCGTACACACGCGGCTGTGCTCTGTACACCTCGTACACATGCGGCTGTGCTCTGTACACCTCGTACACACGACTCCGCTCCGTACACCTCTTACACACGACTCCGCTCCGTACACCTCGTACACACGCGGCTGTGCTCCGTACACCTCGTACACATGCGGCTGTGCTCTGTACACCTCGTACACACGACTCCGCTCCGTACACCTCTTACACACGACTCCGCTCCGTACACCTCGTACACACGCGGCTGTGCTCCGTACACCTCGTACACATGCGGCTGTGCTCTGTACACCTCGTACACACGACTCCGCTCCGTACACCTCTTACACACGACTCCGCTCCGTACACCTCGTACACACGCGGCTGTGCTCCGTACACCTCGTACACATGCGGCTCTGCTCTGTACACCTCGTACACACGCGGCTGTGCTCCGTACACCTCGTACACATGGCTCCGTACACCTCTTACACACGACTCCGCTCCGTACACCTCGTACACACGCGGCTGTGCTCCGTACACCTTGTACACACGACTCCGCTCCGTACACCTCTTACACACGACTCCGCTCCGTACACCTCTTACACACGACTCCGCTCCGTACACCTCGTACACACGCGGCTGTGCTCCGTACACCTCGTACACATGCGGCTGTGCTCTGTACACCTCGTACACACGACTCCGCTCCGTACACCTCTTACACACGACTCCGCTCCGTACACCTCGTACACACGCGGCTGTGCTCTGTACACCTCGTACACATGCGGCTCTGCTCTGTACACCTCGTACACACGCGGCTGTGCTCCGTACACCTCGTACACATGGCTCCGTACACCTCTTACACACGACTCCGCTCCGTACACCTCGTACACACGCGGCTGTGCTCCGTACACCTCGTACACATGGCTCCGTACACCTCTTACACACGACTCCGCTCACCTCTTACACACGACTCCGCTCCGTACACCTCGTACACACGCGGCTGTGCTCCGTACACCTCGTACACATGGCTCCGTACACCTCTTACACACGACTCCGCTCCGTACACCTCGTACACACGCGGCTGTGCTCCGTACACCTTGTACACACGACTCCGCTCCATACACCTCGTACACACGGCTCCGCTCCGTACACACGCGGCTGTGCTCCGTACACACGCGGCTGTGCTCCGTACACCTCGTACACATGCGGCTCTGCTCTGTACACCTCGTACACACGCGGCTGTGCTCCGTACACCTCGTACACATGGCTCCGTACACCTCTTACACACGACTCCGCTCCGTACACCTCGTACACACGCGGCTGTGCTCCGTACACCTCGTACACATGGCTCCGTACACCTCTTACACACGACTCCGCTCCGTACACCTCGTACACACGCGGCTGTGCTCCGTACACCTTGTACACACGACTCCGCTCCGTACACCTCGTACACACGCGGCTGTGCTCTGTACACCTCGTACACACGACTCCGCTCCGTACACCTCTTACACACGACTCCGCTCCGTACACCTCGTACACATGCGGCTGTGCTCTGTACACCTCGTACACACGACTCCGCTCCGTACACCTCGTACACACGCGGCTGTGCTCCGTACACCTTGTACACACGACTCCGCTCCGTACACCTCTTACACACGACTCCGCTCCGTACACCTCTTACACACGCGGCTGTGCTCTGTACACCTCGTACACATGCGGCTCCGCTCTGTACACCTCGTACACACGACTCCGCTCCGTACACCTCGTACACACGCGGCTGTGCTCCGTACACCTCGTACACATGGCTCCGTACACCTCTTACACACGACTCCGCTCCATACACCTCGTACACACGACTCCGCTCTGTACACCTCGTACACACGCGGCTGTGCTCCGTACACATGCGGCTGTGCTCCGTACACCTCGTACACATGCGGCTCTGCTCTGTACACCTCGTACACACGCGGCTGTGCTCCGTACACCTCGTACACATGGCTCCGTACACCTTGTACACACGACTCCGCTCCGTACACCTCATACACACGCGGCTGTGCTCCGTACACCTCGTACACATGGCTCCGTACACCTTGTACACACGACTCCGCTCCGTACACCTCATACACACGCGGCTGCGCTCCGTACACCTCGTACACACGGCTCCGTACACATCGTACACACACGACTCCGCTCCATAGATCTTTCACACGCTGCTCTGATCCATACACCTCGTACACACGCGGCTGTGCTCCGTACACATGCGGCTGTGCTCCGTACACCTCGTACACATGCGGCTCTGCTCTGTACACCTCGTACACACGCGGCTGTGCTCCGTACACCTCGTACACATGGCTCCGTACACCTTGTACACACGACTCCGCTCCGTACACCTCATACACACGCGGCTGTGCTCCGTACACCTCGTACACATGGCTCCGTACACCTTGTACACACGACTCCGCTCCGTACACCTCATACACACGCGGCTGTGCTCCGTACACCTCGTACACACGGCTCCGTACACATCGTACACACACGACTCCGCTCCATAGACCTTTCACACGCTGCTCTGATCCATACACCTCGTACACACACGGCTCTGCTACATCCACCCTGTAAACACCTCCTGACCTCACACATACGCTGCCTTACCCTCCTCCGGCGCCATGGCAACCAGCAAAGTCCTGTACACGGAGGTCCTCCTCCCGATCATGTGACCCCTGACTCCTCCCATCCTGTGACCTTATCACAGGTCCTGTGCACAGAGCAGCCATTATGTGGTGTGCTGCTCTGCAGGCTGGGTGCAGGGACTCAGGGAGCTCTCAGCTGACCGGCTGATACACGCACCTCCCAACCAATGCGGCCCCCTCTCTCTGCCCACCGGGTCCGGGGGCACACAAATGCCGGCGGGCATTCAGACAATTAGTGGAGGGTCAATCTGTGCGGTAGCCCAGGGCCCCCCCAGACCACTGGGCTACCGCCCATATTGACCCTCTGATAATCCGCCCCTGGGTTTGGCGCAGCACGGGAGAAGTCTTGGAGTTGGGAGTGGGAGGTACGGATTAGTGCAGAGGTTAGTCGAAAGTCATTTGCAGAGCGCAGCGGTCGGTTAGGCCGATAGACAGAAATGAGGGAGGAGATATATGGGGGGCCGCACTGTGGAGAGCTTTGTGGGTGAGAACAAGTACTTTGAATTGTATCCTGTAATGAATGGGCAGCCAGTGTAACGACTGGCGAAGAGCGGACGCGTCCGAGTAACGATTAGCCAGATGGACGACCCTGGCTGCTGCATTAAGGATAGAATGGAGAGAGGAAAGTCGTGTGAGGGGGAGGCCAATTAATAGAGCGTTACAGTAGTCCAGGCGGGAGTGGATCAGGGCGACCGTGAGGGTTTTTGTTGTTTCTATAGTGAGAAAAGGGCGGATTCTACACCATGTTCCAAGTTATTATGCAAATTACATTTTTCTCAGATTTTCCTAAATGGTCGGTGCAAATGACACAAGATTTTACATCAAATTTTATTGAAGAAACCTCCCAATGATAACAGTATAATCTCCAAAATGAATAAAAACTCAGAATGCACTGTTCCAAATTATTAGGCACAGTAGAATTTCTAAACATTTCATATGTTTTAAAGAACTGAAAATGCTCATTTGTGGAATTTGCAGCATTAGGAGGTCACATTCACTGAACAAAAAAGCTATTAAACTCCAAGACCTCCTAACAGCCAAGTTACATGTAACATCGGACCCTTCTTTGATATCATCTTCACAATTCTTCCATCCATTGAACTTGTGAGTTTTTGGAGAGTTTGTGCTTGTATTTCTTTGCCTCCCAGAGCCGCTGTTTTGATGTGATTGGCCTCCCACCCTCATAGATCTTTTGCTTGATGATCCTCCTGTCACGCACGCGCCCAGACTGGTTGGCGCGGGCATACGGGGGTGTGGCCCCACTGGACCACAGACCAAACTTCCCTGGAAGGGGCGTAACTAAGTAGCTTCCTAGGTGTTCGCTGGAGCCTCTGATGGTGAGGTCAGACTTGTGCAATAGGAAGCTACCAGGTGCCACTCCAGGGTGATGTCTGGCTGTGGCTGCTGATCCCACTAAGGAACGGAGCGGGCACGGCTGGCACTCTGGCTGACAGGCGGGCATGGCTGGGACACAGGCAGGCAGACGGGTACAACAGACACTGGCGGGCAGGCGGACACGGCTGGCTCTCTGGTAGGCAGGCGGGTACGGCTGGAACATAGGAAGAACCGGTAGGGACCGGTCTCCAGGCAGGTATGAGAAACAGGTTGGAACCTGTTCAGACAGGAGGACTAAGTAACAAGTAGAGAAAGACCGCAAGAGCGGATGCAGAGCGAAAGCACAAGAGCTAGAACCAAGAACAGAAACGCAGGAGGCTGAGTACGAGTAGAAGGAGGAGAGAAGAGAAGGAGAAGGCAGAGCCAAGGATGGAGCCGCAAGAGGCGGAGCCGCTGGAGGCGGAGCCAAGGGCAGAGCCACTGGAGGCAGAGCCAAAAGCGGAGCCGCTGGAGGCGCAGCCAAGAGCGGAGACGCTGGAGGCGGAGCCAAGAGCGGAGACGCTGGAGGCGGAGCCAAGAGCAGAGACGCTGGAGGCGGAACCAAAAGCGGAGACGCTGGAGGTAACGCCAAGAGCGGAGACGCTGGAGGCGGAGACGGAGCCAAGTGCAGAAACACAGGAGGCAGAGCCAGATAGAACCGCAAAGAGCGGAGCCACAGAGCAAAGCCAGAGAGTGCGAAGCAAAGTCTGAGTGCAGAGCTGAGAGCAAAGCCACAGAGTGTAAAGCAAGGTCAGAGAGCAGAGCAAAGTTACAGAGAGCAGAGCTGAGGGAAAAGCTGAGAGACACAGAAGCACAGGTTGTGGTAGAACTTAGCAAAGAGAAGTAGAGCCACAGACAGTGGCGAACAGAGCAGAAAAGGCAAACCAAGACAGATATAAACAGACAGTGGAATAGGACTAGACTAAGACAGAGTCAGGAACAAGACAAGACACAGAGACATAGACACAAGTCAGGGTATGATGCCCCTCTGGGTGTGTACACAAGACAGAGACCAGGGTACAAAGCCCCACTGGGTGCCTACACAGGACAAGACCAGGGTACAACGCCCCCCTGGGTGGCAGACAAGAAAGAGTAAAGGTACCGTCACACTAAGCGACGCTGCAGCGATACAGACAACGATCCGGATCGCTGCAGCGTCGCTGTTTGGTCGCTGGAGAGCTGTCACACAGACAGCTCTCCAGCGACCAACGATCCCGAGGTCCCCGGTAACCAGGGTAAACATCGGGTTACTAAGTGCAGGGCCGCGCTTAGTAACCCGATGTTTACCCTGGTTACCATCGTTAAAGTAAAAAAAACAACCGCTACATACTTACCTACCGCTGTCTGTCCCCGGCGCTGTGCTCTGCACTCCTCCTGTACTGGCTGTGAGCGCCGGGCAGCCGGAAAGCAGAGCGGTGACGTCACCGCTCTGCTTTCCGGCCGCTGTGCTCACAGCCAGAGCAGAGAAGCAGAGCGCCGAGGACAGACAGCGGTAGGTAAGTATGTAGCGGTTGTTTTTTTTACTTTAACGATGGTAACCAGGGTAAACATCGGGTTACTAAGCGCGGCCCTGCACTTAGTAACCCGATGTTTACCCTGGTTACCAGCGAAGACATCGCTGAATCGGTGTCACACACGCCGATTCAGCGATGTCAGCGGGAGATCCAGCGACGAAACAAAGTTCTGGACTTTCTTCCCCGACCAGCGACAGCACAGCAGGGGCCTGATCGCTGCTGCCTGTCACACTGGACGATATCGCTAGCCAGGACGCTGCAACGTCACGGATCGCTAGCGATAACGTCTAGTGTGACGGTACCTTAACCGAGACAGGACCTGGCACCTCAGCAGCTAAGACCTGACTGAGGGAGTAAGTTGCACAGGCCCAGACCACAGGGTGGAGCTGCACTATATACAGGAGGCCTCTTGGTAATTGGTCAGGAACTGATTGGACAGATGCACCTGATTCCTATAAGAACCAGAGAGTTCAGGCGCCGGCCCCCTATACACATAGCCATGAAGCATGCACAGAGCAGAGACACAGAACATGGAGCTGGCATGAAACAGAAACCACATCATGGCCTGGAGCAGTGGGTAAGATTGTGTGAGAGATGTGAGGCCATGCCGTGATGCCAGCAGAGTTGTTACACCTCCAAAGGTTCTCTATAGGGTTGAGGTCAGGGAAGATGGTGGCCACACCATGAGTTTATCTCCTTTCATGCCCATAGCAGCCAATGACTCAGAGGGATTCTTTGCAGCATGAGATGGGGCATTGTCATGCATGAAGATGATTTTGCTCCTGAAGGCACGTTTCTGCTTTTTATACCATGGAAGAAAGTTGTCAGTCAGAAACTCTATATACCGGTACTTTCCAGAGGTCATTTTCACACCTCCAGGAACCTTAAAGGGCCCCAACAGTTGTTTCACCATGATTCAGGCCCAAAACATGAGTCCTTCAACTCCTTGCTGACGTCACAGCCTTGTTGGGACATGGTGGCCCTCCACCAACCATCCACTACTCCATCCATCTGGACCATCCAGGGTTGCTCGACACTCATCAGTAAACAAAACTGTTTGAAAATTAGTCTTCATGTATGTCTGGTCCCACTGAAACCGTTTCTGGTTGTGAACACTGTTTAGGGGTGGCCGAATAGTAGGTTTATGCACCACAGCAAGCCTTTGAAGGGTGATACACCTTGAGGTTCGAGGGACTCCAGAGGCACCAGCAGCTTCAAATAACTGTTTGCTGCTTTGTAATGGTATTTTGGCAGCTGCTCTCTTAATCCAATGAATTTGTCTGAAAGAAACCTTCCTCATTATGCTTTTATCTGCATGAACTTTGTCTGTGCTCTGTGTCAGTCACATATCTCTTCACAGTATGATGATCACTCTTAAGTTTTCGTGAAATATCTAATACCTTCATAATATCTTCATACCTTGTCCAACGCATTGCACTATTTAACGCTTTTCAGCAGCAGAGATATCCTTTTTATTTCCCATATTGCTGGAAACCTGTGTCCTGCTTAATAATGTGGAACATCATTTTTAAGTAGTTTTCCTTTAATTAGAATCACCTGGAAAACTAATTATCACATGTGTTTAAGATTGATTTCAGTGATCCATTGAGCCCTGAGACACAATACCATCCACGAGTTTATTTGAAAAACAAAACAATTAAATCTTTATGACACTTAAATCCAAATTGCATAATAATTTGGAACACAGTGTTCTTTAGGTGTTCTTTAGGTGTAAGCGGCACAATAACTTTGCAAAGTCAGAACAATAATTGAATTTAAAAAAATCTGCAAGGCAAGGGAACTTCAAAAAGAGTTAGAATTAGGCAGTTAAAACGTCACTTTCAGCAAGGTTTGATCTATCATTTGGCTTGCGGTTATCTCGCAGGCTCTCCCTTACGCATTAGTGCCCAACAGGTCGTTCCTGTTCTCTGAGGGACCTGTTACTCCATATCTCTGGTGTCTTATCTCAAGTCTCAAAGACTGCAAATCTGAAAAATGTCCTTGTCCTCCCAGACACTTGTTAGGAGACCCCGACTGTCTGCCAAACCCATAGCTATTGATGAGTTTCGGCCGAAGTTAGAGTAACCTGTTTGGTGGGCTTTACGGCTTCTTGTGCAATGGGCAGGAGGAGATAGCTGTCAGCCAAGTGATCCATTTTCAAACATGATAAATCCCACTGCTTATGGTTTTATTGATAGTATTTCCTTATGCTAATTTTAAGCAGTTCAGATCAGACTTATCAAATGAGTAAGTTAGATATTGCTCTATTCTTATAGTCATGGGCGAAAGTGTTGGCACCTTTGAGATTGTTCCAGAAAATGAAGTATTTCTCCCGAAAAATTGTTGCAATTATTATTATTTTTATTTATTATAACGCCATTCATTCCATAGCGCTTTACATGTGAGGAGGGGTATACATAATAAATAACAAGTACAACAATCTTAAACAACTCATGTCACAACTGGTCCAGGAAAAGAGAGGACCCTGCCCGTGAGGGCTCACAATCTACAAGGGATGGGTGAGAATACAGGTAGGGGAGGGTAGAGTTGGTCATGCAGCGGTTTGGTCAATCGGTGGTTACTACCAGTTGTAGGCTTGCCGGAAGAGGTGGGTCTTCAGGTTCCTTTTGAAGGTTACCATGGTATGCGAGAGTCTGATGTGTTGGGGTAGACAGTTCCATAGTATGGGGTGATGCGGGGGGGGGGGGAATCTAGTATGCAATTGTGGGAAGAGGAGATAAGAGGGGAGTAGAGAAGGAGATCTTGTAAGGATCGGAGATTGCGTGTAGGTAAGTACCGGGAAACAAGGTCACAGATATATGGAGGACACAGGTTTTGCATGGCTTTGTGTGCCATGGTTAGGGTTTTGTACTGGAGTCTCTGGGCAATGGGGAGCCAGTGAAGGGATTGACAGAGAGGAGAGGCCGGGGAATAGCGGGGGGACAGGTGGATTAGTCGGGCAGCAGAGTTTAGAATAGATTGGAGGGGTGCGAGAGTGTTAGAAGGGAGGCCACAGAGCAGGAGGTTGCAGTAGTCGAGGCGGGAGACGATGAGGACATGGACTAGGGTTTTTGAAGAGTCTTGGTTGAGGAATATACAGATTCGGGAGATATTTTTGAGTTGGAGTTGGCAGGAAGTGCAAAGGGCTTAGATCTCAGATTTGAAGGAGAGATCAGAGTCAAGCCATTGATTTTCATGGATAGGTCAGTTGCGGGGATTGAATGAGATGGTGGAAAGATGAAGAATTTGGTTTTATCCATGTTAAGTTTTAGAAATCTAGCAGAGAAGAAAAATGAAATAGAGGACTGACTTTAGGGGGAGTGGATTGATGATGGTTGAGGAATGTGCGGAGATATTTTTGAGAAAGGGCTTGGATATGTGGTTTGAAGGAGAGATCAGAGTCCAGAGTTACCCCGAGGCAGTGAGCTTGCAAGATGGGAAAGAGTGAGCAGCCATGGACTTTGAGTGAGATGGTGGAAAGATGATGAATTCTGTTCTGTCCATGTGAAGTTTTAGAAATCTAGCGGACAAGAAGGATGAAATAGCGGATAGACATTGAGGGATTCTGGTTAGTAGGGAAATTATATTGGGTTCACATAGGTAGATCTGTGTGTCATCAGCATAGAGGTGATACTGAGACTCCATGAACTGTCCCAGGCCGAAGGTGTAAATGTAAAAGGGCAGGGGTCCTAGGACTGATCCTTGTGGAACTCCGACAGATAGGGGGCGAGATGAGGAGGTGGTGTGTGAATGGGAGATGCTGAATGTCCGGTCTGTTAGGTATGACGAGATCCAAGATAAGGCCAAGTCTGTGATGCCAAGAGATGAGAGGGTCTGTAATAATAGGGAATGATCTTCTGTGTTGAAGGCAGATGACAGGTCCAGGAGGAGGAGGACAGAGTGGTGCTGCTTGGGTTTAGCAGTTAACAGGGACGTTGCTGACCTTAGTTAGGGTAGTTTCAGTAGAATGGGGCAGCCGGAAGACATATTGTAAGCGCTTGAAGAGGGAGCAAGAGGAGAGGTGGGAGGACAGTTCAAAATGGACGTATTGTTCCAGTAGTTTGGAGGCATAGGGGAGAAGTGATATGGGGCGATAGCTAGACATAGAGGATGAGTTGAAGGAGGGTTTTTTGAGATTGGGTGTGATTGAGGCATGTTCAGAGCATGAGGAGAAAACACCAGTTGCTAGTGACAGGTTGAAGAGATGGAAATCCGAAAAAACTTTGCACTCTAGATGAATAATTATCATATGCAAAAGGTTTATTGATGTGCATCCATAAAGGCAAGTCGAACGTTTTCGGTCCACATCCGGACCTTCATCAGAACAAATATAAGAGATATGGTGCAGGGAGAAACGTTAATCCTGTCTCTATAAATTCCAATATTGGTAGGGTAGCCTGGATGCAGCAAGAAGTCCTGTCCACGTAGGCGCACATGTGAACAAATATAAGAGATATGGTGCGGGGAGAAACGTTAATCCTGTCTCTATAAATTCCAATATTGGTAGGGTAGCCTGGATGCAGCAAGAAGTCCTGTCCACGTAGGCGCTCATTTACCCAGCGACTCCGGTCGCATCACATGTGCGCCTATGTGGACAGGACTTCTTGCTGCATCCAGGCCACCCTACCAATATTGGAATTTATAGAGACAGGATTAACGTTTCTCCCCGCACCATATCTCTTATATTTCTTCTGATGAAGGTCCGGATGTGGACCGAGAAAGGTTTGACTTGCCTTTATGGATGCACATCAATAAACCTTTTGCATATGATAATTATTCATCTAGAGTGCCAAGTTTTTCGGATTTGGATTTATTGGGCTGGATACCCTACTTGAGCACCTACTCTATACACTACTACGAGTGCCGTGTTGTTCTATTATTAGGTTTAAGAAATGGGTTAGGGTTGGGATGAAGCCTATGGTTAGGCTTTGGATGAGGTGGGATGGAATTGGGTCGAGTGTGCAGGTGGTGAGATGTGATCTTGACAGTAGAGCGGAAAGTTGATCTTCAGTAATGGCAGAGAAGCTGGTTTTGGAAGAGGAGGGCTAAGTTGCTATGAGGAGGGGCTGTGGGGATTGTAGACCAAAGTTATTACACGTTTTGTTATACACATGTTTATGTCATTTTTATGTATTGGAACAACATAAGAAACAGAAAAAATGCATCATTTACACAGTCCATTAAAAGACCGTCAATTGGCAAAATGCAGGTTGTTCGGCACCTACTTAATAACTTGGAAGACTGCACTTCCATGTTCACAGAACAAACGATACCATGATCGTTCTGTGCTCATACAATATCTCAGTTCTTGGCAGCCCAGGTCTTGTTCACACTGGACTTTGTGCTGCCGCTAACGATGATTTTTTTAACCAAGCTTAAAACTCATTTTAACAGACATAAGAGACTTATCTAAGCAATGTGATTGTACTGGAGATCATCACAGTTAGTAGTTAGTATTTGGCCTTTGTTGAACTTGAATTATCAGAAAAGACAGTATTTTTCTAGGAAAATATTCACCGAATAAGAATTTTTAGGAAATACTTGGTATGAGTTTTATTTTAAGGCTCATATTCTACTTCAAATATTACCTTTTTTGCTGTGATTTTGAATATTCTGTTTTTCTTTGGTTTGTTTGTTTATTTAATCCATTGTGTTTTAACATTTTTTTTTTGTTCTTGTAGTTTTTCAACTTTTGTCTTTTCCCTACTGACTTCAATGTGAAAAAAATGCAAGTAGAAAAGCACATATATAGTGGCCAGTGTAGCAAGGCCAGGTAGGACTGGGTTAAATCCAAGCACTGCAGGTCTTAATTAGAAGTACCTAACTAGTTTTAACTAAGAACCACGGCCTGTGTTCACTAGGTGTGTCAGTCTCCTGGATGGAGCAGCGTTGAGTGTGCTGCTGATGAGTGACCAGCCAAAATGTGAGCTGTAGCTGGAAGATAAAGAAGTGAATGGAGACTGCTTGGGTCAGCTGGTAAAGCTGGGCAGTCTGCGTGTTTCAGTTGTAGAGAACATGTGGAAGCTACAACTTGTTCAGTGTGAATTGTGTCCAGAGTGGAACACTTCTGTTTGGTGCTGGAAGCTACTGGAGATCAGGATGAAGGGGATACAGAGATTTCTAAAACTGTACCACTTCTTTCTGTAAATTTTGCTTTGGAAGAAACAACTGTATATGTTCAGGTGAGCCCACACTGACATATATGTACTTGTTGAATTAACTGTTTATTTGCTGTGATACTTTTGTGTTCAAAAAAGGCTGGTTTTGGTTTTGAATACCTTGGAAGCCAAAAAACTGCACCTGTTTGGACCAAACCGCATTGCCTGTGTGAACGCTACCTAATGCCTACCTGAGATTGTGAATTCCTACAGTAGATATAAGATGTTTTGCAGTCATGAAAGTGATATCATATAGCTAGACAGTCAGGACTCCCACCAAACCGGGGAATAAAAAGGCTTTGGCGATTGAGGATGACGCTTTGCTATGATTCCTGACCACAACCGATCAAAAAAATAAATATTCTATCACTTTCTGAGATGGAAAACTCCTTTATCTGGTGACTTAGCACATGTTATGTGTACTTTACTACAATACTATAGCTGTCAACATTTTTTCATTTATTACTCGACTATTTGTCTAGAACCCCCCTCCCCCCAAATACAGACCCAAGACGAGACCCAGGAAAATCACTTGAACAATGCAGAATAAACAAAGCAGAACATTTTTAATTCTAATTCAATTTTAATGAAATTTTTAAACTTTAATTCAAATTTTTAATTCCACGCGTTCTCGAATTAAAAATTCACTCTCTTAAGAAATGTAACAGCTCTCCTCCTCAACTATCGAGAAAAAGGAACTTTTTTAGAAATTTCGGCAAGCTCCCTAATAGGTAGTAGAAGTAATCTCATTGCATTTATAAATGTCTCCGGTTTGAGACAGAAGCCACAGAAATCCGGCATCGTAAGTGACATGTTTGATGCTGCTGCAGGAATCGAAACGGTACCATCCTGTACCATAAGGTGCCCTATCAAAGATATCAAGCCTGGAAGAAAGAAGAAAAACAACAAATCATTAGAACAATGTTTGTTTTTTTTAAAGTTCATTGCTAAAATTCAATTTTGACAAAAATTGGACATATGCGACGCGAAGAAACGAAGAAGGTTCTTCTCACTGGATCTGGTCTACTGTTCTGAAGGACAATTTTTTTTGAGATGCTAAAAAGTGATTCTACAATGTGAGAACCTCTTCAAAGAGCCTCCTATATCTCAGCTTTAGGACTTTTCGAAGAATAGACAATCCATTGGCACAAATTCTAAAATTTGATTCTTTCCTTACCTCTTGAAGACCTGTCCAGCTGCGTTGACACCATAGACGGAGCCATCTGTGCCGACCTCAAGCATGCTCAGGCTGCCCGCCAACGGCTGCCATTTAACTCCCTGGCATGCTTGTGGGGTCACAAACTCACGGTAAAATATATTATTGGCGCTGTTGACTCCCCAGCAACCATATAGTCCACAGCTGTAATATATCAGAGATCCGTCAATAGGACTAAATGGCGTGTATGAAGATGGTGAGCAAAACACATTGTTCTGGGCGTCCACACCAGCCACGTAAATAGCACCACCGGCATCCACCTGGTTAAGGCTACCTGTAGGCAGAGAAATAGTGAAATTAGAAGTTACATTGGGTAATGCCTAGAGTTGGCCACTAGAGGCAGTGTATGACACAGGGATTGAATGGAGGAAATCATTCTGACCCTTACAAATGCCCGTCATGTATATCCCTTTATAACTACCATTAGTAAAAAAAATTATAGGAACTCTTCAGATTTCACCGTCTGTAGAGATGAGTCAATAAATTTGAGTGGAATCGAATTCTACTCAAATTCGCCAACATGCTTGTTTCTTGTAATCTGATTCTACGCGGAATAAGCAAAGTTTAGTGCTATTTTTCTGAACCATAAAAGACCATCAAAATGTAAAAGAAATCCTTATACTCGCCTTACCGCTTACATTGCCTCCCCCTCTGCTCTTTATCAGCACCCATCCTGTCCTAGTCACATCTTCAGATCGCCGCCGCTGGCATTGAATTCCCCGGGAGGGTTATGCACGTGCCATAATCACATGACCGTTGGCGCACGCTTGCCCAGAACCCTCCGGGGCATCATCAGACTCGGAAACCCCGTTCCTGTGCGAGAGGCCAGGAAATTCAATCCAAGCAGCGGTGATATGAAGATGCGATGAGGGCTGGACAGGTGACGGGGAGGAGTGGAGGGTCCAGAGAGGTAAGCAGAGGGGGAGTGCGAGTATTTTGTATATATTTATTTTACATATTATGTTTGTTATGCTCTGGGATCTGGCAAAACAGGCAGTACGGGAGACCTATATACCAGGATGGGGACATATATGCTAATATGGGGAATATATACCAGGATGGGAGACATATATACCAGGATGGGGGACATATATACTAGTATGGGGAACATATATACCAGGATGGGGGACATATATATCAGGATAGGGGACATATATACCAGTATGGGGGACATATATACTAGTATGGGGAACATATATACCAGGATGGGGGACATATATGCTAATACGGGGAATATATATACCGGGATGGGGGACATATATACAAGGATGGGGGACATATATGCTAATATGGGGAATATATATACCGGGATGGGGGACATTTATACCAGGATGGGGGATATATATACCAGGATGGGGGACATATATACCAGGATGGGGGACATATATACCAGGATGGGGGACATATATACCAGGATGGGGACATATATACCAGGATGGGGACATATATACCAAGATGGGGGACATATATACCAGGATGGGGGATATATATACCAGGATGGGTCCAGGATAAGGGACATATATACCAGGATGGGGGACATATATACCAGGATGGGGGATATATACCAGGATGGGGGACATATATACCAGGATGGGGGACATATATACCAGTATGGGAGACATATATACCAGGATGGGAGACATATATACCAGGATGGGGGACATATATACCAGGATGGGGGACATATATACCAGTATGGGAGACATATATACCAGGATGGGAGACATATATACCAGGATGGGGGACATATATAGCAGGATGGGAGACATATATACCAGGATGGGGACATATATACCAGGATGGGAGACATATATACCAGGATGGGAGACATATATACCAGGATGGGAGACATATATACCAGGATGGGAGACATATATACCAGGATGGGAGACATATATACCAGGATGGGAGACATATATGCTAATATGGGGAATATATATACCAGGATGGGATACATATATACCAGGATGGGAGACATATATACCAGGATAGGAGACATATATACCAGGATAGGAGACATATATACCAGGATAAGAGACATATATACCAGGATAGGAGACATATATACCAGTATGGGGGACATATATACTAGTATGGGGAACATATATACCAGGATGGGGGACATATATGCTAATACGGGGAATATATATACCGGGATGGGGGACATATATACAAGGATGGGGGACATATGCTAATATGGGGAATATATATACCGGGATGGGGGACATTTATACCAGGATGGGGGATATATATACCAGGATGGGGGACATATATACCAGGATGGGGGACATATATACCAGGATGGGGGACATATATACCAGGATGGGGACATATATACCAGGATGGGGACATATATACCAAGATGGGGGACATATATACCAGGATAGGGGACATATATACCAGGATGGGAGACATATATACCAGGATGGGGGATATATATACCAGGATGGGTCCAGGATAAGGGACATATATACCAGGATGGGGGACATATATACCAGGATGGGGGATATATACCAGGATGGGGGACATATATACCAGGATGGGGGACATATATACCAATATGGGAGACATATATACCAGGATGGGAGACATATATACCAGGATGGGAGACATATATACCAGGATGGGAGACATATATACCAAGATGGGGGACATATATACCAGGATGGGGGACATATATACCAGGATGGGGGATTCAAATACCAGGATGGGAAGAATATATACCAGGATGGGGACATATATACCAGGATGGGGACATATATACCAGGATAGGGACATATATATCAGGATGGGGCCATATTTGCCAAGACGCGGGATATATATACCAGGATGATGAACATTTATGCCAGAAAGAAGCCCAGTATGGGGAACTTGTATATCAGTAAAGGACTCAACTCAGGCAGGATAGGGTACATGTATACTTTGAAGAGCCCAGGATGGGGGACATTAGAACAGAAATGGGGGACATTGCTACATAATCGGGGCCCATCAGACTATAGTTACGCCACGGCTAGCAGCCTAATGACTGTTGGGGCATCTTGGTTCTATTCTGATGTTGATATTGACAAAACTCATGTTTGTTGGCTGGAATGATTATACATCATGCTTCTCAGCAGCTCAACGTCCTGTGTAAACAGTATGTGCTGCCGAGAACAGTGACAGTCTAGGCACAAAGGATGATCTATTGCTAATCAATGTGTATTATTATTATTATTAAGCTACCTGTGCGTAACCGATCGTCTGCAATGATGTAGTCTACATGAAACCTTACTTTACCTGGCACAACCGTCCACACGTTGTTCTGAAGATTGAAGACGGTATTTGCCCTATTGACCCCCCAGACTCCAGCAGGTCCGACGGACACATGAAGGAGCTGCCCGGGAACTTGCTGCCAGCTGTCACCGACCAACTGGAAGATCTGATCTTGATAATCAACTCCCCATACTTGTCCAGCGCCGGCGTCGATCTGTCTCAGGTTTCCTGGTACCAAAACGCAACTAATATCTAAAAAGTCTTAAAAAATAAAAATAAAAAAATAAATACAATTTTTATTAAAATAATACTAAAATATAGCAGTAAAAATAATACAGAAACATAACGTGTATCTAACATAATAATACAATTAAAATTTTTAAAAACTACAGAAATATAACTAAAAAAATAATAATCATAAAAAAGTAATATATTCATCTACATATATTTCTACATATATTAAGCGCGTTTTAAAAGCTGAGATATGGGGAGCTGTATACTGGGGTTGCCCTAGTACTGAAAAAAAAAACCTAAACCTTCATATTGCCATATCTCAGTTGGAAAAGTAACATGGACAAGGGGGACTATTGGGCATAACTGCAGTCTCCTATACATTTTCAGATTTTGAGATTTTACGTTTACTATTCACCCATTGGAAATGATCCAAACAATTTTAGTGGCAAAAAAAGGCAAAAACTACAAAACAAAAACACAAAAGAAGGATAAAAGTAACCAAAAAAGTAGAAAAAAAGATGGAAGAAGAAGGGGAATAAAGTCTTACCGGAAGCTACAAAAGAGGCTCCTGCACACAACAGGATCAGGCTGAGGATGAAGCTCATGGTGGCTGGAGATGGAGTCAGGGAATGTCCCGAAATGCAAACACCAACCTATTTATACAAGCCCTCTCCTTGTGCAGTAATCCCCTCACTATTGGTCCAAAGGGCAGGGAAGGAGATAACGATCTGCTCCTTGATTTGGTGTTTTTTTTCCCTCTAAGTAAATGTTTTTGTACTAGTTACTTATAGGGGGTAGGCCGGTGAAACTTTAGTGATCGTCTATTCTAATATCTCATTGATTAGTAGGGTCTGCTAAGTCCCATGCTGACTTGGGAATCCATTAGGATAGAGATCATTTCTCAATTTATTCTTCATTTATTCCATTTTTCGGCAGCCCCATAGAGAATTAATGGGTATCCCACCTGATGCTTAATTTGGTAACAGGTATAAAAGTGCCCCATCGGTGATAAAAATTCCCCATTCTCCCAGTAGTTGGACCACCACTGATGAGCAAATTGTGATAGTTTTCTCCAGACTACTCCTTCTGTAGGTGGCTGATCCACATTGTACTCTGTGGCCACACTAGTCAAAGCTGAACGTGTCCTCTCTCATAACCTGGTACTATATGAAGGCACCATTTGGCGGCCCATGGAGAACCACGGAAGCAATCTATAAGGACTCAGGATGCCACCATATAAGATCTGTGCGCATGGCTGTATGAAGATTCTCTATCTCTACCCTTAAGACGACCATTGATGGAGAGTCGATGGTTCAGTCAATGGTTTGGCCAAAAGCCATCTTGGCCATCTCTCCCATACACAGGAACATTCGTTCCGCCTGAGCGTTCCTATGTTCTTTACGAGAAAGCCAACAGATATTTTTGTCTTATCTCTGTTAGAGCAAAGTGTTCGGCAGTCCGAAAATCAGATGTTACTGATCGACATCTTCCCCCACCATCAGTTGGTCGGCGTCACCGTAGTGTTGGCCCAACTCGTCGATATCGGCATTGGTCTAATGTGTATGGGGGCTCTACTGGTTGACTTTCAATGACAGCCCAATAATTGATTATCTGACAACCACCGGTTCCCACTGATTTTGGATTAAAGGAATTTAAAGTACTTTGTACCTACTTGTTTATAATCCTAACATATGTGACTACGTGACGTGAAATCTTCTGATTGACTCAGAATAATGACATGTATGTAGCATTTAAGAGGTCTTTGGTGGTGGGATCCTTATCAGTGTTCTTAGGCTCCTATCTGGATGGCATTGTCACTCTCCAATTACAGATCTCCTTTGTTTCTAATAGGCAAATATAGTCCCTATTATATAACCAAGTCCCTTATCACCTAAAGATGGCCATTCAAATGGACTGATGAGTCTTTAGAAGACAAAATAATTGATCGATGTCTGCTGTGACTTGGGACCTCGTCTAGGTTAAAGCCCTCTACACACAATAGACAGCTTTTCAGCTGATCGTAATCTTTGTGTCCTCTGTGACCAGGGCTGGGTCAAGGGGTAGGCAGGTTTATTGAGAATATGTAAAAATGAGAAAATCTCAGCAATATACAATATCAAGATCTAATAAGGTGAGAAACATGAAAACATACAAGGATAGGCAGAGCCTAGTATGGGATATGGTTGCAACCGATGGGAGCCCCAGCATATATGCCAAGATTAACAGCATATGCACATAGAAGTCAGGAGAACAATCATGGTGCTGGTAAGGACCCTCTAGCATCAGGTACGTTTGGGACATTGCAAGAGTGGCTAGCTATGGGGACATAAGGGGCTGGTTACAGGGACATTACAAGAGGGGTTGGCTGTGGGAACATGAGAAGAAGGTCTGGCTGTGGGGTTATTAGAAGAGGGGGCTGGCTATGGGGACTTTACAAGAGGAGCTGCCTTAAGGGACATAACAAGAGGGTGACCATACTGTAGTGGGTGCTGTTGGTGACCTTATCTTGGGGGCTGTAGTGATGATACTGTACAGTGGGGCAAAAAAGTATTTAGCCAGTCAGCAATAGTGCAAGTTCCACCACTTAAAAAGATGAGAGGCATCTGTAATTTACATCATACGTAGACCTCAACTATGGGAGACAAACTGAGAAAAAAAAATCCAGAAAATCACATTGTCTGTTTTTTTAACATTTTATTTGCATATTATGGTGGAAAATAAGTATTTGGTCAGAAACAAAATTTCATCTCAATACTTTGTAATATATCCTTTGTTGGCAATGACAGAGGTCAAACGTTTTCTGTAAGTCTTCACAAGGTTGCCACACACTGTTGTTGGTATGTTGGCCCATTCCTCCATGCAGATCTCCTCTAGAGCAGTGATGTTTTTGGCTTTTCGCTTGGCAACATGGACTTTCAACTCCCTCCAAAGGTTTTCTATAGGGTTGAGATCTGGAGACTGGCTAGGCCACTCCAGGACCTTGAAATGCTTCTTACGAAGCCACTCCTTCGTTGCCCTGGCGGGGTGCTTTGGATCATTGTCATGTTGAAAGACCCAGCCACGTTTCATCTTCAATGCCCTTGCTGATGGAAGGAGGTTTGCACTCAAAATCTCACGATACATGGCCCCATTCATTCTTTCATGTACCCGGATCAGTCGTCCTGGCCCCTTTGCAGAGAAACAGCCCCAAAGCATGATGTTTCCACCACCATGCTTTACAGTAGGTATGGTGTTTGATGAATGCAACTCAGTATTCTTTTTCCTCCAAACACGACAAGTTGTGTTTCTACCAAACAGTTCCAGTTCGGTTTCATCAGACCATAGGACATTCTCCCAAAACTCCTCTGGATCATCCAAATGCTCTCTAGCAAACTTCAGACGGGCCCGGACATGTACTGGCTTAAGCAGTGGGACACGTCTGGCACTGCAGGATCTGAGTCCATGGTGGCGTAGTGTGTTACTTATGGTAGGCCTTGTTACATTGGTCCCAGCTCTCTGCAGTTCATTCACTAGGTCCCCCCGTGTGGTTCTGGGATTTTTGCTCACCGTTCTTGTGATCATTCTGACCCCACGGGGTGGGATTTTGCGTGGAGCCCCAGATCGAGGGAGATTATCAGTGGTCTTGTATGTCTTCCATTTTCTAATTATTGCTCCCACTGTTGATTTCTTCACTCCAAGCTGGTTGGCTATTGCAGATTCAGTCTTCCCAGCCTGGTGCAGGGCTACAATTTTGTTTCTGGTGTCCTTTGACAGCTCTTTGGTCTTCACCATAGTGGAGTTTGGAGTCAGACTGTTTGAGGGTGTGCACAGGTGTCTTTTTATACTGATAACAAGTTTAAACAGGTGCCATTACTACAGGTAATGAGTGGAGGAAAGAGGAGACTCTTAAAGAAGAAGTTACAGGTCTGTGAGAGCCAGAAATCTTGATTGTTTGTTTCTGACCAAATACTTATTTTCCACCATAATATGCAAATAAAATGTTAAAAAAACAGACAATGTGATTTTCTGGATTTTTTTTTCTCAGTTTGTCTCCCATAGTTGAGGTCTACCTATGATGTAAATTACAGACGCCTCTCATCTTTTTAAGTGGTGGAACTTGCACTATTGCTGACTGACTAAATACTTTTTTGCCCCACTGTATAGGGGGCTGTGCAGAACATTATACTGTATATTGGGGGGCTGTGGTTGATATCATACTGTGTGGGGTGCTGTGGGGGACATTAGGGGACATAACAAGAGGGTGACCATACTGTATTGGGTGCTGTTGGTGACCTTATCTTGGGGGCTGTAGTGATGATACTTTATAGGGGGCTGTGCAGAACATTATACTGTATATTGGGGGGGCTGTGGTTGATATCATACTGTGTGGGGTGCTGTGGGGGACATTAGGGGACATAACAAGAGGGTGACCATACTGTATTGGGTGCTGTTGGTGACCTTATCTTGGGGGCTGTAGTGATGATACTGTATAGGGGGCTGTGCAGAACATTATACTGTATATTGGGGGGCTGTGGTTGATATCATACTGTGTGGGGTGCTGTGGGGGACATTAGGGGACATAACAAGAGGGTGACCATACTGTATTGGGTGCTGTTGGTGACCTTATCTTGGGGGCTGTAGTGATGATACTGTATAGGGGGCTGTGCAGAACATTATACTGTATATTGGGGGGCTTGTTATGTCTGCTAATGAAAGGTGTAATGAAGGCAATCCAGAGACACAGTGTGCCTAGCGATCAGAGCGCACACAGTGATCTGACAAATACCCCAAAACAAAAGAACGAGCTCTGAGACGTGGAAACTCTGTAGACTGCACACCTGATCCTATCCTAAACACAACTAAAAGTGGCTGTGGATTGCGCCTAACCACTACCTATGCAACTCGGCACAGCCTAAGAAACTAGCTAGCCTGAAGATAGAAAAATAGGCCTGACTTGCCCCCAGAGAAATACCCCAAAGGAAAAGGCAGCCCCCCACATATAATGACTGTGAGTAAGATGAAAAGACAAAACGTAGGGATGAAATAGATTCAGCAAAGTGGGGCCCGATATTCTTAGACAGAGCGAGGACAGTAAAGCGAACTTTGCAGTCTACAAAAAACCCTAAAGCAAAACCCACGCAAAGGGGGCAAGAAAGACCCACCGTGCCGGACTAACGGCACGGCGGTACACCCTTTGCGTCTCAGAGCTTCCAGCAAAACAAAAGACAAGCTGGACAGAAAAAAGGCAACAAAATAGCAAAAAAGCACTTAGCTATACAGAGCAGCAGGTCACAGGAACAATCAGGAGAAGCTCAGATCCAACACTGGAACATTGACTAGGAGCAAGGATAGCAGCATCAGGTGGAGTTAAGTAACGAAGCAGCTAATGAGCTCACCAGAACACCTGAGGAAGGAAGCTCAGAAGCTGCAGTACCACTTGTGACCACAGGAGTGAATTCAGCCACAGAATTCACAACAGGGGCTGTGGTTGATATCATACTGTGTGGGGTGCTGTGGGGGACATTAGGGGACATAACAAGAGGGTGACCATACTGTATTGGGTGCTGTTGGTGACCTTATCTTGGGGGCTGTAGTGATGATACTGTATAGGGGGCTGTGCAGAACATTATACTGTATATTGGGGGGCTGTGGTTGATATCATACTGTGTGGGGTGCTGTTGGGGACATTATACTGTATATAAAGGGCAATGGGGCCATTATACTGTATCGTTGACTGGGGGCCATAATACTGTATGGGGTGCTGTGGGGACTATCATACCATATAAGGAGAGGCTATGGTTTTTTTTGTTGCGTTTTCCGACACGTGCGTCGTTTCCGACGCTAGCGTCGGACGCAAGAAAATGCAACAAGTTGCATTTTTCGTGCGTCCGATTTTCGTCAAAAAACGAAGCACGCGTCGCAAAACGCAGCGTTTTTGTGCGTCGTGCGTTGCCTCGCCGACGCAGCGGCGCGCAACGCTAATGTGAACGTAGCCTTGGAGAGGACAACGTGGTGGGCAGGATGATAACATAGCGTTAAGAAGGGGTATAGTATGAATGTGGAGAGGGGGCAGCATGAAAGGGGGGCACAGTATGGAGAGTGGTCAGCATGGCGGGGGCACAATGTGGAGCTATTGATTGTAAGGGAAAACAGTGGAGAGGGGACAGCCATCATATAGGGCGTGGTTCCAAGAGGCAGATGGTGCGGTGGTTATAGCTGATAATGGCGGACAGTGGGGTGGTTACACCTCATCAAGGCGGATAGTATGGCAGGTGTATTACATAAGGGCAGACATTGTGGAGGCAAAATACCATAAGAGGCTTATTTAGGTCATAATATGGACAGATATTTTATGCAGAGGGCATTTTAATAACCCTCTTATTTTTAAGGCCACCTTGTCAGGATGTGCTGCAGAAGACCGGAGAAGAGGGAAGTCTTCAAAGAAGAGCGGTGGATGTGAAAAGTCATCATGGCATCTGGACGTAAATGTTTACTTGTTGATACTGACTACGCCTTATCAGTACTTTGGTTCCTGTATGGTCCACAGCCTGATAATGATTGATAACAACTCCCAGCATCTCTTGACTTTTGTTAAGGACATAATGGGAGTTGTAGGTTCATGAGATATAAATGTAAATGGCCCTGACTTGACATTAAAATTGATTGCTGTACTAAGGGTACCGTCACACAGTGAAATTTTGATCGCTACGACGGCACGATTCGTGACGTTCGAGCGATATATCCGTGACGTTCGAGCGATATCGCAATGTCTGACACGCTCCTGTGATCAGGAACCCCGCTGAGAATCGTACGTCGTAGCAGATCGTTTGAAACTTTCTTTCGTCGTGTAGTGTCCCGCTGTGACGGCATGATCGCATGGTGTAACATATATCGTATACGATGTGCGCATAGTAACCAACGGCTTCTACATCGCACATACGTCATGAAATTATCGCTCCAGCGTCGTACATTGCAAAGTGTGACAGCAGTCTACGACGCTGGAGCGATATTGTTACGACGCTGGAGCGTCACGGATCGTACCGTTGTAGCGATCAAAATTTCACTGTGTGACGGTACCCTAAGCTTGGTGATGTATTCATGAACTTATGGTGATGCTGGTGATGTATTCATATATTGATGGTGGTTCTGGTTTTGCTTTATTTACTTACAGTGGTTCTTGTGATGTATTCATGTACTGATGGAGGTCCTGGTGATGCGTTAATGTACTGATAGTGGTTCTGGTGACCTATTAATTTACAGATGATATTTCTGGTGCCATTTTTATGTACTGTTGATGGCTGAGATTATGTTTTCATGTACAAATGATTATTTTGGTTTCGTAGTCATGTACTGATGATGGTTCTTGTGATGAACACAGCACCAGAACCATCACCACTATGTGAATACATCACCAGAGCCATCAATAGTACATGAATACAGCACCAGAACAATCATCACTACATGAAGATTTCACCACAACCACCATTAGTATAGGAACTAAAGACCAGAACCACCATCAGTACATGAATATGTCACCAGAACCACTATTCATACAGGAATGTGGCACCAGGACCACCATTAGTTTAGTTGCAAACTGTATTTGTTGCATGACAGATATAAAAACCATCATACATGTTCCTTTATAATGGGGTCCGTTTAGCTTCCATTGGGGTATCCGCCAAATGATGTACACCATAACTGAAACCAAATGGCCCCCATTATAGTTAAGTAATGTTAGTTTCCATGACTGTCCTTGGGTTTGACATTTACAATGTAAGATGTCAGGGATGAATATCACTATTTTTCCCTGGTATGGTGTAAATGGTCTGCAAGCAATGAATGATTCCATATCTAACTATGAAAACACAGTCCCTGTTGAGCGTCACCTCTAAGCTACATCAATTTTTTCTTTTGCCAGCATTTTTTGGTGAAACAGGTAACAATTCTAGTAGAATTGGTTGCCACAGCCTGTTACCTGATCCATTGGAGAGGGAGAGGGGTGCGTTAGGGTTACTGTTACCTTAGTCTCTGACCCAGTCCTTGGGGGCTGAGGGTTCATGTGTGGGGGTGCCATCTGCTTCATCTGCCTAGGGCACCCATGTACCTTGTCCCGGCCCTGTCTATGACAGATACGCAACCAGACTATTCTGGTGGGGCAGCTTATCTATGAGAGAACAAAAGGATCAAAGGTCCAAAATTGGACATGCTGAGTCTTTCTTTTTCTCAACATCATCTGTCGGGAGAGAGTCGATAGAGTCCCATACACATCATATTGGAAGGATCAGTTGACAGTCTAATGTGTGTGGGGGCCTCTCAATTGTCCCCAAAAAGATAATGGGGACAGAGAAGGATCCCGCCTGTTAAATTTCAACAGTTAAACCTTTTGTTCTCCGGGAGATGGAGTACAGCTGCGGCTCTGTCACGGGAGTGCTCAGACAAGTCAACTGCTCGTATGAAGAAGAATGAGGATAGATAGGTGCCGGCCAAACGATCGATCGCCGACAGCTATCTAATGTGTACGGGGGACTACGCTGAGAAGTATGTAGACATAAATTACAGCTCCCCACACCAACAAGTCTTCATCCTCCATACTTGTAGCTGAGAGCAAAGGCAAGAAATCCACTGAGAAAAAGAGACCGGCACTCCGTCTTCCTTCATGAAATTAAACAATAAATGCTGTTTGGGGGAAAGAGCGCAATAGGGTCTTATCCGGGATACAATTGTTTAGAATGATCAGATCCTACTCACCAATTTTAGCAGAGAGACAGGCTCATAGAGAAATCCAGCTGCAGCAGATCCACCGGTCCGCTCGTGACCATCCAGCGATACAAAAAAATGGGTTAAACGTGGATTTAATCTGGGCTCCCGAATGATTCAAGGTCCAGAATATATAGCCACTAAACTGTGGATTTATTCAACGCATTTCAAAGTACAAGACTTCTTCATCAGGAACACCACAATATACATGTACAGACACTTCGGGACTTTAAATAGATATACCGCTCAAATTCCAGAGGGAAAAACAATCACCTGACATACCAATGTCAAAGATGTATTCACTGTGTATATAACAAATATTTCAATTTTTTTTAACTTGTATGGCATTAATATCATTTTCATTTCTTTTTCGTATCATAAGAAAAATATAGATTGGATATAACAACTAAAGAAGAAAAAAGAAAAAAAAGAAGAAAAGGGAGGGACTCAATGGAATGGAACTAGAACCCGGTGTTCCAAAAGAAGAGTGCCATACATATCCACGGGTCATGGCCCAGAGGGGATTCATAGTGATGGTAGTGATGGTTGTTCTGGTGCTGTATTCATGTAGTGATGATGATTTTGGTGACATATTCACCACCAGAACCATTATCAGTACATGAATATGAAATCAAAATCATCATCAGTACACAATTAGAGCTCCAGAGCCATCAATAGTTTATGAATGTGGACCCAGACACATTATCAGTAAATAAAAATATCACCAGAATCACCATCACATTAATAGGTTATCAGAACCACCATCAGTACATGAATACATCAACATACCCACCATCAGTACATGACTACTTCACCAGAAACACCATCAGTAAATTAATACATCACCAGAACCACCATCAGTACATGAATACATCACCAGAACCACCATCAGTACATGAATACATCACCAGAAACAACATAAGAACCTGAATATATAACCAGAACCAAAAGTACTTGAATACAAGAACCAAGCTTAGCATGACAATCAATTGTAATGTCAAGTCAGGCACATAAACAATTGTATCTCATGAACCTACTATCCTACAACTCCCAGCATGTTTTAGCAAGGAAATACTGGGAAATGGCATTAACAACTATTATCAGACTACTGACCATTCATGAACCACAGCACTGATGAGACACAGTATCACAAATAAACATTTACATCAAGGTACCTTATAGATTACATCTTCTCTGGAGTCGTCTCTTTCTTCTCATCTCCATCTTGTCTAGATGCCATGATGACTTTTCACATCCACAGCTAGTCTCTGCAGACCTTCCTCTTCTCCCGTCTTTTGTAGCACATCCCGACACAGTGCCCTTAAAAATAAGAGTGTTATTAAAATGCCCTCTGCATGAAAGTATCTGTCCATATTAAGACCCTAAATAAGCCTCCTATGGTATATGTCCTTCACACTGTCTACCATTATCCACCATGGACCTTACCATGAATGTCCCCTTTCTAATTTTCTCTAAATTTCCATTACACTTTCTATATCTCCACACTGTCCCCCCCACGATGCTAACCACTGTCCAGATTGTGCCCCCTTTTCACACTGTCCCCTCTCCACATTCAATCTGTGCCCCCTCTTCACACTATGCACTCATATTGCCCAACATACAGCCCTCTTCCAAATGTAACCACTCCTCACAATGTTCCCCTACACAGGATGATGGTCACCACAGCCGCCCAAACGGTATGAAATCCACAACAACCCCCAATATATACAGTGCCATCAAAAATAATCTTTACAAGTTCAGTGAAACCACAAAATCTTAACATTGAGTGTTTTATTGTGGATATTTCATTACAATTAATATTTTGTCAGGTCACCCTTACTGGAAACTTAGCCAGTTTTGCTATTAGACACTTTTTGATTATCTCCCCTTTTGTGTGCACTTTTAACAACTGAAATCATGACGTGGATTTTTTTATGTAAAGTTTTTTTGCCTGCACTGTAGTATGGTCGCAACCACAGCCCCCCATAAATAGTATGATGTCCACCACAGACCCACTTAAATAGTATGATGTCCAAAACAGGCCCCAATATCATGGCCACCACAGCACCCCTTTCAGTATTATGGCCTCCAAATATTCACCACAGCCCCCCAGTTTAATGTCCTCTACAGTCTCTCATTTTATGCCCCCCCTGCAAGCCCCTCATTTTATGCCTCCCTGCACAGCCCCTCATTTTATGCCCCCTTGAATAGCCCCTCATTTTATGAGCTCTGCACAGCTCCTCATTTTATGACCCCCTGCACAGCCCCACATTTTATGACTCCCTGTACAGCTCCTCATTTTATGACTCCCTGCACAGCCCCTCATTTTATGACTCCCTGTACAGATCCATATTTTATGACTCCCTGCACAGCCCCTCATTTCATGACCCCTGCACAGCCCTCATTTTATGACTCCCTGCACAGCCCCTCATTTTATGACCCCCTGCATAGCTCCTCATTTTGTGACCCCCTGCACAGCCCCACATTTTATGACCCCCTGTACAGCTCCTCATTTTATGACTCCCTGCACAGCCCTCATTTTATGACTCCCTGTACAGATCCTCATTTTATGACCCCCTGCACAGCTCCTCATTTTATGACCCCCTGCACAGCCCCCCATTTTATGACCCCCTGTACAGCTCCTCATTTTATGACTCCCTGCACAGCCCTCATTTTATGACTCCCTGTACAGATCCTCATTTTATGACCCCCTGCACAGCTCCTCATTTTATGACCCCCTGCACAGCCCCCCATTTTATGACTCCCTGCACAGCCCCTCATTTTATGACTCCCTGTACAGATCCTCATTTTATGACTCCCTGCAAAGCCCCTCATTTCATGACCCCTGCACAGCCTCTCATTTTATGACTCCCTGCACAGCCCCTCATTTTATGACCCCCTGCACAGCCCCTCATTTTATGACTCCCTGCACAGCCCTTCTTTTCATGGCCAAGTATTATAATAAAAAAATATATACTCACCTAATCCAAGCTCCCGTCCACTGTCTCCTCTGTGCAGCAATGGGCACTTGACGGCACATTGACGTCACTGCATCACGCCATCTGACGTCCCCTGAGTGTGCCTTCTCCAATAACACGCAGGCCAGAAGTAGCCTGTGTCTTGCTGAAGATCACAGCTCCTCTGCTCTTGTGAGTGCGGAGAGAGAGCGAAGGCCTTGGCGCAGGCAGAGAGGTGAGCGTTGTCAGTGACTGATTCTGCTCCCCTGTGTGCCCGCTCCCCGGACATCATTGTGCTGAATGCCTGCAGCCAGAAGAAGTTGCTGGGTGGCCACAGGCATTCAGCAATTTTTGTTTTCAAAGTGCGCCCCCTCGGGTAGGCAAGAGGTAGCGCCTCAGGATGTGCCTACCCCTGCTGCAAGCTCCGATGTCTATTTTTTTTTTTCAAAAAAAGTTTCAATTGTATTTATTGCTTACCTGTATGGGGGTGGTGAGGTCACCATACTGTTTACCATGAAGGATTTGTCTCTCACATCGCTTGTCAGGCTATCTTATGTTCTTGTATCACAACGATTTCCCAATTTTATCCTATGTAATTGTTGTGTTAAATAAAGTTTTTCTACTTTTATTATACACATTGCTGAAGGGTCCTTTCTTCATGTTGGTTTATTGGTGCTTATGGATCTTTTCACTACACAATGGTGTTCTTTGGATTTTTGCTTGCTAAGGAGAGCTGAGTAGTTAGTAAGGGAAAGCTCATCCTGGGGAGCTCAGTGGTTATTAGGGAAAACTGAGCGGTTACTAGGGAAACTAAGTGATTTCTAGGGAAAGCTGAGTGCTAGGACAGAGCTGAGTGGTTACTAGGGAAAACTGAGAGGTTACTAGGTAAAGAGCTGAGTGGTTACTAGGGATAGTTGAGTGGTTACTATGGAAATTGGAGTGGTTACTAGGGAAAACTGAGTGGTTACTATGGATATAGCTAAGTGGTTACTAGGGAAAACTGAGTGGTTACTAAGGAAAGCTGAGTCATTACTACAGAAAGATGAGTGGTTACTGTGAAAAACTGAAAAAAAATGCCGTCTAGATGAAGCCTTAGGTCTTATTCACACGTCTGTGCAGGTAGTTTTTTCCATGGACACGTTATATTCCAATGAGGCTTGGGCCATGTCCAATGGAAAAATAGATTTCATGAGAAATGGATCCTAAGAGATGGTGATTCATTAAGGCATCCATTTTTTAACACTGCACATACCCCGAAACAGAAACAATTGCAAAATGTCCATTTTTAATCCTTTTTTTTTATTATTTAAAAGACAGAAACTCCTGTTTCTATTTTGCATGAGTTTTTCTTCCATTTGTGGAGGATCCGTTTTTACTAGAGGAGTTCCTGAATCCGTCTTGTGTTCTGGTCATGCGCAGGACTTAATAAAAATTATTCGTTAATAGATGACATAGCCATTATGATCCATCTCCCATAGACCTCAATGTTAAAAAAGACGGAGACAGTTTCGAAAAATTTGCCCAAACTCCGTTCTTTGAATTCTGGAAGACATTTTAGGATGTTTCCGTCCCCATACAAGTGAATAGATCCCATACTGGATCATTTTATTACCAATTCTGTCATCCCACAATGGATCCAAACATGGAAATAACCACTGGACATGTGAACCAAGCCTGAGAAGAGGAATGAGGCGGGAGACCTGAGAATTTGGGCTGCCAAGATGCCAGATAAAAGTTTGTGAAGCTCTGAGATAACCATCAGTTGTAATCATGTACTGAACACAAAGGAGAACTGATAGATCCCGACTCTCGCAGACACTTCGGAGACTCCGAAATTGCCCATAATGTCTTAATGATAAAATCTAATACGACACAAAACCCAGGGATGTATTCAGGTGTTTGTGGAGACAGGTGCACCTTATAGATGACAAGATGATAATACGTGTACAAATACAATCACGTGTTGGCACCCTTGAAATTGTTCCAGAAAATGAAGTATTTCTCCAAGAAAATGATTGTAATTCTCCATATTTTGTTATACACACGTTTCTTTCCTTTGTGTGTATTGAAAGAACACAAAAAAAAACAGAGAAAGAAAATGCAAATTGGACAAAATTTCACACAAATCCCCAAAACGGTCCGGATAAAATTGTTGGCACCATCAACTTAATATTTGGCTGCACCCTATTGAATAAATAACTGTGATCAATCATTCCTAATAACCATCAACAAGCTTCTTACACCTCTCAGCCTGAATTTTGGACGACTCTTCTTTTGTAAACTTCTTCAGGTCTCTCATAGTTTAAGGCGCCTTCTCCCAGCAGTAATTTTAAGATCTCTCCACAGGTGATCAATGGGATTTAGATCAGGACTAGTGATGAGCGAGTGTGCTCGTTAGGCCGGGATCACACATGCGAGAAACACGTCCGTGTCTCGCATGTGAAATCCAAGCTCTGGCGCCGCCACTCCAGAGCGGAGCGTGCGGCCGCATAGGAACACATGGAGCCGCACGCTCCGCTCCCAAGTGCCGGCGCCAGAGCTTGGATTTCACATGCGAGACACGGACGTGTTTCTCGCATGTGTGATCCCGGCCTTACTCAAGTTTTCCGAGCATGCTCGGGTGTTCTCCAAGTAGATTGTTTGTGACTCCGCAGCTGCAAGATTTGCTGCTGTTAGACAACCTGAACACATGCAGGGATTGCCTGTTTGTTAGGGAATCCCTACATGTATTCAGGCTGTCTAGCAGTCGCAAATCATGCAGCTGAGGGGACTCAAACATAATCTACGAGCACGCCCAAGAACACCCGAGCATGCTCGGAAAACTCGAGTAACAAGCATACTCGCTCATCACTAATCATGACTGACCGCTGCCACTTCAAAACTCTCCAGCGCTTTGTTTCCTTCCATTTCTGGATGCTTCGTGAAGTATGTTTGTGGTCATTGTCCTGCTGAAAGACCCATGACCTAGGACACAAGCCCAGCTTTTTTACACTGGGCACTACATTGTGACCCAACATCCTTTGGTAATCTTCAGATTTCATGATGCCTTGGCATACAGTCAAGGCACCCAGTGTCAGAAGCAGCAAAACAACCCAAAACATCTTTGAACCTCCACCATATTTGACTGTAGGTACTGTATTCTTTTTTGTAGGCCTCATTCCGTTTTCAGTAAACAGTAGAATGAAAAGATGTGCTTTACCAAAAAGCTCTATCTTGGTCTCATCTGTCCACAAGATGCTCTCCCAGAAGGATTTTGGCTTACTCATGTACATTTTGGCAAACTTCAGTCTAGCTTTTTTATTTCTCTGTGCTAGCAGTGTGGTCCTCCTGGGTCTCCTGCCATAGAAATTCATTTCATTGAAATGTTGACAGATAGCTCACACTGACACTCATGCACCCTGAGCCTGCAGGATAGCTTGCGTTTCTTTGGAACTTGCTTGGAGCTGCTTATCTACCATCCGGACTATCCGGCATTGCAACCTTTCATAATTTTTTCTCTGCTGTCCACATCCAGATAGATTAGCCACAGTGCCATGGGTTGTAAACTTCTTGATTATGTTGGGCACCATCGGCAAAGGAACATCAAGATGTCTGGAGATGGACTTGTATCCTTGAGATTGTTGATATTGTTCAATAATTTTGGTTCTCAATTCCTCAGACAGTTCTCTTCTCCTCTTTCTGTTCTCCATACTTAGTGTGGCGCACACAGACACACAATGCAAAGCTTAAGTCAGCTGCAACCGCAACATGTCGGAAAGCTCCAGTCGTCGCTTTCTACTCACTTGGAAAGCTCCAGATGGACCATACTGTGGTATCCATTATTGGAATCCAATCTACTGTATACTTCTTTTAATAGTTGTTGTCACAGAACGAATAAGTGCACTTTGACAAACAGCCAAAAATAAAATCAAAATGGCCTCCATCTAGTAAATGTGGTTTCTAGGATCCACTCAGACTACGATCCCATGTCCAGTAATCATTCGTTGAAATGGATCCAGAAGAATCCATTGCCAAAAATGTTGAGCAGACACAACTTTTTTGTCCTGCTAAAAAATTATTTCAGCTGGATCCATTTTTTTTTAAACATTGAAGTCTATGGAAAACACATCGTTTTGTTCCATTTGAAACTGATCCAGTAAGAAAACAACGGATCTCAAATCAAAGAAAAACTGATGGCGTCTTAATGAATTTGTTTTCCATAGACTTCATTGTTAAAAAAAAACGGATCCAGTTGAAATAAAACATTTTTAGCCCAACAAAAAAAAGTTGTGTCTCCATGATATTTTTGTTAGCAGATTCTTCTGGATCCATTATAACTGATGATTGCTGGACATATGAACATGGCCTTACGGGATCAGTTTCAAGTTTCTTGTTAAATATTTATTTTTCTACCTCTGGTAGGTTAAAAAAAAACAAAAAACAGGACTTTTTCAAATGGAAGTAAAAAGGATGGCTACTTAACGGATCCGTTCTTTCATAGACTTCAATGATGTTGGATCCATTTCAGCAGATGATTACTGGACATGTGAAGATAGCCTGACCTGGCCTGTACATATGAGGTAGTGTGCGCAAATAAAGGACGCAGTGTGCCTAAATAAAGGACGCAGCGTGTGTAAATAAAGGATGCAGTTTATATAGGTAAGGAACGCAGTGTGCGTGAATAAAGGCCGCAGTGTGCGTAAATTAGGGACGCAGTGTGTGTAAATAAAGGATGCAGTGTGCGTAAATTAGGGACACAGTGTGTGTAAATAAAGGACGCAGTGTGCGTAAATAAAGGATGCAGTTTATATAGGTAAGGAACGCAGTGTGCGTGAATAAAGGCCGCAGTGTGCGTAAATTAGGGACGCAGTGTGTGTAAATAAAGGATGCAGTGTGCGTAAATAAAGGATGCAGTATACATAAATAAAGGATGCAGTGGGGGTAAATAAAGGATGCAGTTTATATAGGTAAGGAACGCAGTGTGCGTGAATAAAGGCCGCAGTGTGCGTAAATTAGGGACGCAGTGTGTGTAAATAAAGGATGCAGTGTGCGTAAATAAAGGATGCAGTGTGCGTAAATTAGGGACGCAGTGTGTGTAAATAAAGGACGCAGTGTGCGTAAATAAAGGATGCAGTTTATATAGGTAAGGAACGCAGTGTGCGTGAATAAAGGCCGCAGTGTGCGTAAATTAGGGACGCAGTGTGTGTAAATAAAGGATGCAGTGTGCGTAAATAAAGGATGCAGTGTGCGTAAATAAATGATGCAGTATATATAAATAAGGAACGTAGTGTGCGTGAATACAGGACGCAGTGTGTGTAAATTAGGGACGCAGTGTGCGTAAATAAATGATGCAGTATATATAAATAAGGAACGCAGTGTGCGTGAATAAAGGCTGCAGTGTGTGTAAATTAGGGACGCAGTGTGCGTAAATAAAGGATGCAGTGTGCGTAAATAAATGATGCAGTATATATAAATAAGGAACGCAGTGTGCGTGAATAAAGGCTGCAGTGTGTGTAAATTAGGGACGCAGTGTGCGTAAATAAAGGATGCAGTGTGCGTAAATAAATGATGCAGTATATATAAATAAGGAACGTAGTGTGCATGAATACAGGACGCAGTGTGCGTAAATTAGGGATGCAGTGTGTGTAAATAAAGGATGCAATATATATAAATAAGGAGCACAGTGTGCGTAAATAAAGGACGCAGTGTGTGTAAATTAAGGAAGCAGTGTGGGTAAATAAAGGACGCAGTGTGATTAGACCCTTAGGGTGCTTTCACAATGCGTTCGGTGGCCCCGTCGGACAGCGTAGTAGACTGCGTATGAATGTCCGTCTCCTTTAGGCGTATACTCCCTAAAATCATTGGCGGGGGGTTTAGACGTATGGCCCAACAGGTCCACCGAACGCAATGTGAAACCTCTCTTATTTAGGTGGGCCAGTCGAACCTTAATTCTTTTTCCTTTTTGTGCCTTCTTTTGGCCCTTTGTTTTATTAAGCTAAAACTCAGCCTTCTCCGCAGTTGTGGGTAGAAAGGAACTCTCCGCCCGAACAGTATAAAGTAGAAATTACAGGAGGCTCTTTTGACTCTCTACATATGACCCTGGGGTAAAGGGCCAACAAAGACAATCGTTATCTCCTTCATTGTCCTTCTGACCAATAGTGAGGGGATTGCAGTGTAAGGAAGGGTCTTATATAAACTGTATGGAGTTTTGTAGCTTGGACATTCCCTGACTCCATCTCTGGTCACCATGAGCTTCATCCTCGGTCTGATCCTGTTGTGTGCAGGAGCTTCCGCTGTAAATGCCAGTAAGACCTTCTTCTTCTTCTATCATATATCTACCTTCATCCAAGTAGACTTGTCCTAGTTTTATGGGGGGTGTAGACATTAAGTGTTTTTGAAACTTTACTACAAATTTTTTGCACTTTTTATATTATTGCTTCAATTCCATTTGCACCTTTTTTGTATATTTTTTGGTGTTTTTCGCCCATTTTTCATGTTTGCCCTATTCCACTTTCACATCTGTTATATTATTTTCGCCATTGTTGATGGGGAATTTGGGGTTCCCACTTATTTTCAAGTTTTGATTCATCTATTATATCTTTTAAAAAGTTATACCTTTTTTTCACTCCGATCTTACCCTGGAGGGATGAAATGTTTTGGAACTTTTTGCACTCGCAAGTCACGAAAAAGATTTTAGACAAAAGGAGCATTTTTGATTTGCTGCAAAATTCACAAACGACATGCGCCATTTTGAAAAATTTGGTGCAAAAAGAAATCAATGATTAACACAAGACATTAAAAAGAAAAAATACTTTAAAAAAACCCTCAATAATAAATCTGACCCGTAGTGTTATATTTGGACTAAAATCATAAATCATAATGCAAAAGTATTTTTTTTAACTTTTTTTCTTATTTTTATTTTGCTTCAGAATTTCAGTGTATTCGAGTTCCTGGAAATCTGAAACAGATCGATGCCGGTGCTGGTCAAGTTTATGGTGTGAATGATGACGGAAACATCTTCTCCTTTGTTAATAACATCTGGCAACAAGTTCCCGGGCAGCTCGTCCATGTGTCGGTGGGACCCGCCGGAGTCTGGGGAGTCAATAATGCCAGTATCGTCTTCAGATTTCAAAACAATCAGTGGAAGTCTGTAACAGGTAAATTCGGGGTTCAGTCCATTGTCAAGATGCCTAAAGTGCCTTAGGCCAATTTGCCAAGATTCGGGTAGTGAAACTCAACCATGCTCAATTCTTTTCCCCAAACATCATCTTTGGTGGCCTTCTGTACATATTAGATGATCAGCTGGTCCCAGCAAAATTGGCATCTCAAGCCAACAGCAAATTCATGTGAAAAGGGGCCTGTAGGCTTAAGCTTTGGGGTTGAGGAACCTTCTATTCCTATACCCAGGCACCTATGTTACCAGCTCCTTGTTGGTCTAACTAGCCTAAAGGGGTTATCTCCTTTGGAAAATGTCAAAAAGGTTCCTTAACAAGATGAAAAATTTCCCCCTACTAAAAAGTACTTCCTCAATTTCTCTGCTTCACCCTCTGTAATTTTGATGGGTTATCATGAATTTTGCTTATTCTACCCAATGGGGCTAAGTATGTACAGGTAGGTAGTTGCTAACTACCTGCCGGTCATCAACTTCTGCTTGATCAGAGTGGTCCCGGTTGGACCATGGGTTCTGGTGGAGTTATGTCGACAGAGCAGCTTCTTCACTTTCATGCCGATTGACAGCTGGCTCCCTGCTTCCTAACTTCGGGAGCCGGCTGATAATCAGCATGAAGTTGGTAGTGACCCCTCGGCTACAGCGCCGATCGGAAAAGGAAGTCCTGCTGACTGTTGACACTGGGTCAAATGAACAGCAGAATTGCCAGAAGGGGCTGTCAGTGACGGCTCTGAGCCGGCACCTGACAGAGCAGGCAGATAATTAGCAACTACCTGCCATAGGGGAAAATAAGCAAATTCCTGGATAACCCCTTTAAGCATTACACAGTGTCCAATAAAATCAATAGGTTGACCATGTAATTCCCTTTGGCTATTAAATGAGGATCCAAAAAAGAGCTCCAACCCATTCCCCATAGGGTGACTGGATGACCTCTTCAAGTCAACAAGTCTCAACCTCATGCCACATCCGAGAGTAACAATGCTGAACATATATACAGTGGTCCTGTAGCCTCTATAATTTTTGCTTTCTTCCATTGTTGATATATTCAGGACTCTTGAAGCAGGTGGACGCCGGCGGTAATATATTCTTGGGTGGAGTGAACTACCAGAATTGCGTCTTTTGCTTGAGTCAGAGTTGTACATCTTCAAAGGCTTCAATGGTGACATTCACCAGTCTGGATGGCAGCCTGAAATATTACAGCTGTGGACCTTTCGGTTGCTGGGGTGTTAATAGCGTAAACAATATCTTTTTCCGCCAAAATGTGACCCCCGATGTATGCGAAGGAAGTCAATGGCAGCAGATTAACGGCAAACTCGTAAAGTTGGAGGTCGGCACAGATGGATCAGTCTATGGAGTCAATCATCTAGGAACGGCTTACAGAAGGTAAGTGCTTGACGCGTTCATTTTTGAGTAGCATGCTTTGCCCCGTTAGACCGCACTGAGCTGCTGCAGCTTCTATTTCTATTTTTCTAGATTTAACATTTTAAAATGGTCTTCCCATTATTAGCTGATATGGATGATTCGTAAGGGAACCCAAAACTTGCTGATCAAAGCAATGGGTGATAGATTTTCTAAAAAGGAGTTGAGAAGGGATGACCATAAAGTAGCCCATTGGTCTCACAAATATGTTGTGCCCTAGGGGAGCTAGTTAATGACCATAAACCCACTAAAACAAACCTGGGCAAAGTGCGGCCCGAAGCTCGGACTGGAATAGTCGAAAGGGCAGGACGTGCAGGCCGCACTTTGCCCAGGTTTGTTTTAGAGGGTTTATGGTCATTAACCTCTTTCTGATCCAGTCTAGGCTGACAAAGCCGAGACAGTGGCGGCACCATGCTCGCCAACTGCAACATCCCAATTACTCTGCTATGTGCAGATATTGGAGGAGGATGGAGCCGTCGGTTCCTTCTTCCACCAATCAGCATGTGTGACTGAGACAACAGTCACAATGATGTCACTACATCGCTTCTACTGTACGGAGAGTCACTGCACCTGAGACTGGAGCAGAGCGCCAGGGGAACGGGAGAGAGATGGTGTGTGTGTATGGGATGTGTGCTTGTATATAGGCTATGTGGGGGCTCACACTGTATATAAGAGGCTATGTGTGGGTTCATACTGTATATAAAGAGGCTATGTGAGGGCTCACACTGTATATAGAAGGCTATGTGAGGGTTCATACTGTATATAAAGAGGCTATGTGAGGGCTCACACTGTATATAGGAGGCTATGTGAGGGCTCACACTGTATATAAGAGGCTATGTGAGGGCTCACACTGTATATCGAAGGCTATGTGAGGGCTCACACTGTATATAAAGAGGCTATGTGGGGGCTCATACTGTATATAAGAGGCTATGTGAGGGCTCACACTGTATATAAGAGGCTATGTGAGGGCTCACACTGTATATAAGAGGCTATGTGAGGGCTCACACTGTATATAGAAGGCTATGTGAGGGTTCATACTGTATATAAAGAGGCTATGTGAGGGCTCACACTGTATATAGGAGGCTATGTGAGGGCTCACACTGTATATAGGAGGCTATGTGAGGGCTCACACTGTATATAAGAGGCTATGTGAGGGCTCACACTGTATATCGAAGGCTATGTGAGGGCTCACACTGTATATAAAGAGGCTATGTGGGGGCTCATACTGTATATAAGAGGCTATGTGAGGGCTCACACTGTATATAAGAGGCTATGTGAGGGCTCACACTGTATATAAGAGGCTATGTGAGGGCTCACACTGTATATAGGAGGCTATGTGAGGGCTCACACTGTGTATCGAAGGCTATGTGAGGGCTCATACTCTATATAAAGAGGCTATGTGGGGGCTCATACTGTATATAAGAGGCTATGTGAGGGCTCACACTGTATAAAGGAGGCTATGTGAGGGCTCACACTGTATATCGAAGGCTATGTGAGGGCTCATACTCTATATAAAGAGGCTATGTGGGGGCTCATACTGTATATAAGAGGCTATGTGGGGGCTCATACTGTATATAAGAGGCTATGTGGGGGCTCACACTGTATATCGAAGGCTATGTGAGGGCTCATACTCTATATAATGAGGCTATGTGGGGGCTCATACTATATATAAGAGGCTATGTGGGGGCTCACACTGTATATAGGAGGCTATGTGAGGGCTCACACCTGTATATAGAGGCTATGTGGGGGCTCACACTGTATATAGAGAAGCTATGTGGGGGCTCATACTGTATGTAAGAGGCTATGTGAGGGCTCATACTCTATATAAAGAGGCTATGTGGGGGCTCATACTGTATATAAGAGGCTATGTGGGGGCTCATACTGTATATAAGAGGCTATGTGGGGGCTCATACTGTATATAAGAGGCTATGTGGGGGCTCACACTGTATATCGAAGGCTATGTGAGGGCTCATACTCTATATAATGAGGCTATGTGGGGACTCATACTATATATAGGAGGCTATGTGGGGGCTCACACTGTATATAGGAGGCTATGTGAGGGCTCACACCTGTATATAGAGGCTATGTGGGGGCTCACACTGTATATAGAGAAGCTATGTGGGGGCTCATACTGTATGTAAGAGGCTATGTGAGGGCTCATACAGTATTTAGGAGGCTTTATGGGGGCTCATACTGTATATAGACAGGCTATGTGAGGGCTCATACTGTACATAGGAGGCTATCTGGGGCTAATACTGTATATAGGAGGCTATGTGAGGGCTCATACTGTACATAGGAGGTTATGTGGGGCTAATACTGTATATAGGAGGCTATGTGGGCTAATACTATATATAGGAGGCTATGTGGGGGCTCATACTATCTATAGGAGGCTATATGGGCTAATACTGTATATAGGAAGCTATGTGGGCTAGTACTATATATAGGAGGCTATGTGGGGCTAATACTGTATATAGGAAGCTATGTGGGCTAATACTATATACGAGGAGGCTATGTGGGGCTAATACTGTATATAGGAGGCTATGTGGGCTAGTACTATATATAGGAGGCTATGTGGGGCTAATACTGTATATAGGAGGCTATATGGGGCTAATACTGTATATAGGAGGCTATGTGGGGCTAATACTGTATATAGGAGGCTATGTGGGGCTAATACTGTATATAGGAGGCTATGTGGGCTAATACTGTATATAGGAGGCTATGTCGGGCTAATACTGTATATAGGAGGCTATGTGGGGCTAATACTGTATATAGGAGGCTATGTGGGGCTAATACTGTATATAGGAGGCTATGTGGGGCTAATACTGTATATAGGAGGCTATGTGGGGCTAATACTGTATATAAATAGCTATGTGGGGCTAATACTGTATATAGGAGGCTATGTGGGGCTCATACTGTATATAGGAGGCTATGTGGGCTAGTACTATATATAGGAGGCTATGTGGGGCTAATACTGTATATAGGAGGCTATGTGGGGCTAATACTGTATATAGGAGGCTATGTGGGGCTAATACTGTATATAAATAGCTATGTGGGGCTAATACTGTATATAGGAGGCTATGTGGGGCTAATACTGTATATAGGAGGCTATGTGGGGCTAATACTGTATATAGGAGGCTATGTGGGGCTAATACTGTATATAGGAGGCTATGTCGGGCTAATACTGTATATAGGAGGCTATGTGGGGCTCATACTGTATGTAGGTGGCTATTTGGGGCTAATACTGTATATAGGAGGCTATGTCGGGCTAATACTGTATGTAGGAGGCTATGTGGGGCTCATACTGTATGTAGGTGGCTATTTGGGGCTAATACTGTATATTGGAGGCTATGTGGGGCTAACACTGTATATACGAGGCTATGTGGGGCTAATACTGTATATTGGAGGCTATGTGGGGGGGAGGAGGGGGAATTAATTGCCCACCCCTGCCCTAGAATATCTGTTTCCTGTTTCATTGGACAGTTTTGCTCCATATCTTTACCATTGACAATCTTCTTTCTTCTAGGGAAGGCATCTCTGCCGTGACCCCAACCGGCACATCATGGACTGCTCTAGATTTCTCTTTTAAATTCAAGCATGTCACTTACGATGCCGGATTCCTGTGGCTTCTGACTGAGACCGGAGTCATTCATAGGTGCTATAATGAAAACTAAAAATCGACCCCCAATAAAACTGAAGACCTAAAAAAAATCCACTCTTATTTTTTTATCAAATATCTGTGTTCAAATATATTCTGTAAAAAAAATAAAAAGTTTTCAGTAAATTTCAATAAAGTTTCAGATAAAAAAATGATTGTTTTCTCTTACTTAATGCATTACATAGAAGCAGCAACACACTTAAAGGGGTTTCCTCCCCAAAACTGTACGGTATATTCATATGTTGCCCCCTATTGCTAATATCAGGAGAGTAGAGCTGCAATGACCCTAATCATCAGGTGAATTTTAAATGTCAAGGTGGTCTATGAAAACTGCCTTCCAGAAGGCATCATTTTTTCTCTTAAAATTTCCACTCAACTTTTTCATGACCTCATCAAAGTTCAGATCTACTGTACTTTGATGTGGTCTGTGGCTACAAATCAGCACAGAAAAGAGCAGAAAAAAAAAGAATTACAAACTAGCTCACTGACAGATTCCCAGTTATCTCATTTTTACACTCACCAATATGTATGAAAACAAAAGAGAATGTAGAAGCCAAAACTGCAAAATGTTTAATTGAACTTAATTGCAAAAAATTATTCGTAGCCCAAAATATATGCCTCTAGATTAAAAAAAAAACATATTCTATAGGAGATGCCAAGATGGTAAATGACACCTGGTAGGTAGGGAGGAGTGATGAGCGAGCGTGCTGGGATAAGGTGCTATCTGCTGATCAGAAAATAATCGTATGCAGCCTTATGGAAAAAAAACTCTAACCAAAGCCACCACTAGGGGGAGCTCACCAAGGACAGGTGTATACAGATGTTTCTTTGCGCTCAATACTAAACCTGTCGACACTAGGGAAGGTTGTCAGCTGTCATTTTCAATATCTCTTGGTTTTATTCCATCCGAAAACATTTTCTTACAGCATTTTTGCACTTACTCATTGCTTTCCTTGGGCGAAAAAACAATGGAAAAAAACATTGAAACAATTGTCAGGCTCCAGATTTAACGCTGCAAGTGTGTGCATGAGATTTCTGAAAACTCGTAGCTTTTCCTGGTACTATAAAAAAGCAGCTTCTAATTTGCATAAAAAAAAAAGATGAAAAAATAAACACTGCAAAAACGCAAGGTGTGAACGTAGCCTAAGTATTTGCTGCATTTTTGTTACATTTTTTTTTTCTGTGCAGTTTTGCCACAGGTCAGAATTCCAGGTAGGAATCAAGACAAAAAGGGACTAGGCAAATGGATGATCCAAGGTCGGGCAACAAAGATTTCAGAAATCTCATGCGCACTCTTTATTTTTCCTGAATAAAAAATCATTATTATTTTTAAATCTGCTGCAAGTCAATTTTGCAACTTTTTTTTCACCCATAAAGTGCAAAAACTCATAGTTTTATTCACTAAAGACACAATAAACTTTATTAAAAACAAGCACTTAGTTGTTAAAGCGTTACCCTCTGCTCAGATCACCAGCAAACCAACTGTAACTTATAAGGGGATCTTGGCAGTAAGTATTTCATTTTTCTGCAGCGCCTCCGCAGGAGAAATGAAGTATTACACAAAATATATCAAATTAATTCGGTGAGTAATGCAGGACAAGGACGGGTCCTCCAGATCTTATCAACTCCTACCAAGAGATGAAAATCCCCTCCACCCACCTATTAACCAAGTGATTTTACAACACTAATTTTTCATATTTGGACAAGCCCTTAAAGCTGCCATTTTGGATCAATCCACTATGATAAGACTTCGCCAAATATTTTACAAATACTTCAAACCGGACAAGAGGATATAATACGTAGATCAATACAAAAGTTGAGATGGAGATCTGATGTTTGTGATGATTCTACGCGATGAGATGACCATGGTGATAAAAACCCAACTGGTGGTTTTGGTGGTTCCTCCATTATTTTTTTTCCCACGTGGGACAAATTTCTCATCTCATGGTTTCTCCAGTTGAATGTTTGCTGCCCGGAAGGTGCCCACATCTTCATAGGTGGCTTGTAGACCACGGGAGATGTCTTCATACAAGGAACAGTCCTCCAAGTTTAGCCCCTTTAAAAGTCAGAGAAATCATCAGTAATGGAGTTTCCTCGAAGAACAATCCCTCTCTAGATATATAAAGCGATATCCTCCCGTCCAACATATATCAGCTGATGTTCATGTATCTACTAAAAATATATCAATAAATAATTAATAGTCTGCCCAGGTTTGACTTGAGTTGTCCTGTGAAAATAAGTTATCTATCTACAGGATTGGTCAGTGAGAGTCCGGCCACCAGGATCGGCTTGAGAGAATGGGGAATTTGTATCCTGCAGGGGGCACTTTTATCCTCAATATGCCCTACAATCAATCCTTTCCTTTTCTATAAGGCTGTTGGGAAAAACCCAAGCCCCATTCGGAATGAATAGAGTAGCAATCAACCGAGTGCACTGTCACTCTAACAGTGAAACAAGTGCACTGTCACTCTAACAACGAAACGAATGCACCGTTTTGCATAGTCATACCCCCATTGGTTTGGATCCCACTGGACAACTCCTTTGAATTAAAGCTGGCCCTATCTTCTCCAACCAAGAAATATCAGTAAGTGAACTTTCAGGATAAACATGTTTAGGGTATGAGACTTTTAATGTCCCATCTTGCAGCAAAGAACACAATACGGTCCCAACAATCGGGAAATTAAAACAGTCCTTAGGTGTCAGGTCCGTTTTCGATCTTCAGTCCCGAACCATCAACCAATAATTACCACCTGACACATTCTTACCTCATAAAGATTTTCTCCTTCGGCTTCTTTCAGAGACATTGAGTTCAGATTTTCGAAACGTTTCTGTTGGCAGAACATGCGAGACAATGAGACAATAAGGAAAAAAATTGGACCATGCGTGTCATGATCCCAATGGCAGGGGATCACCAAAGGACAAGCACAGATACAAACAAGCTCTAGGGCGATGGAACCTGAGCTGACCGCGACCCTGAACCTAACACACAAATAAAAGTAGCCGGGGAACGTGCCTACGATGATCCTAGACGTCTCGCTCCAGCCGAAGATCTAACTTCCCCTATTAGTAGAAACACAGACCTCTCTTGCCTCCAGAGAAATGCCCCACAGAAATAGCAGCCCCCCACATATAATGACGGTGAAATGAGAGGAAAGCACATACGCAGTATGAAAACAGTTTCAGCAAAATGAGGCCCGCTAAAGCTAGATAGCAGAGGATACAAAAGTGAACTGCGCGGTCAGCGAAAAACCCTTCAAAAAACCATCCTGAAATTACTTGAACTCATGTGCCAACTCATGGTACATGAGGAGCAATTTCAGCCCACTAGAGCAACCAGCAGCAAGAATCACATATCTGCAGGCTGGACTAAAAACCAAATAAAGCAAAACACCAAAACAGGAAAATCCAAACTTAGCTTTACCAGAAGGTTCTAGGAGCAGGGAGCAGAGGTAACAAGACACACTGGATACATTGATAACCGGCGAGGAAATGCCAGCAAAGCCAGGTTAAATAGGAAACTCCCATATGCTGATGGAACAGGTGGAACCCAGAAACCCAGGAAAGACAAGTCACCCAGTACCATCAGTAACCACCAGAGGGAGCCCAAAAACAGAACTCACAACAGTACCCCCCCCTTGAGGAGGGGTCACCGAACCCTCACGAGAACCACCAGGGCGACCAGGATGAGCCCTATGAAAAGCGCGAACCAAATCATCAGCATGAACATCCGAGGCAACCACCCAAGAATTATCCTCCTGACCATAACCCTTCCACTTGACCAAATACTGGAGTTTCCGTCTGGAAACACGAGAATCCAAGATCTTCTCCACAACATACTCCAATTCTCCCTCCACCAGCACTGGAGCAGGAGGCTCAAGCGAAGGAACAACAGGTACCTCATACTTCCGCAACAACGACCGATGGAACACATTATGAATAGCAAACGATGCCGGGAGATCCAAACGAAACGACACAGGGTTAAGAATTTCCAAGATCCTATAGGGACCGATGAACCGAGGCTTGAACTTAGGAGAAGAGACCTTCATAGGAACAAAACGAGAAGACAACCACACCAAGTCACCAACAAGAAGTCGAGGACCCACGTGGCGACGGCGATTAGCAAACTGCTGAGCCTTCTCCTGGGACAACTTCAAATTGTCCACCACATGACTCCAAATCCGGTGCAACCTATCCACCACCATGTCCACTCCAGGACAATCAGAAGGTTCCACCTGACCAGAGGAAAAACGAGGATGAAACCCCGAATTACAAAAGAAAGGAGAAACCAAGGTAGCAGAACTAGCCCGATTATTAAGGGCAAACTCGGCCAGCGGCAAAAAGGTAACCCAGTCATCCTGATCAGCAGAAACAAAACACCTTAAATAAGTTTCCAAGGTCTGATTAGTTCGTTCAGTCTGGCCATTCGTCTGAGGATGGAATGCAGACGAAAAGGACAAATCAATGCCCATCTTAGCACAGAACGTCCGCCAAAATCTAGACACAAACTGGGATCCCCTGTCAGAAACGATGTTCTCAGGAATCCCATGCAAACGAACCACATTCTGAAAAAACAGAGGGACCAACTCAGAGGAGGAAGGCAACTTAGGCAAGGGTACCAGATGAACCATTTTAGAAAAGCGATCACACACAACCCAGATGACGGACATTTTTTGAGAGACAGGGAGATCCGAAATAAAGTCCATGGAAATGTGCGTCCAAGGCCTCTTCGGGATAGGCAAAGGTGACAACAATCCACTGGCCCGAGAACAGCAAGGCTTAGCCCGAGCACAAACCTCACAAGACTGCACAAAAGAACGCACATCCCTCGACAAGGAAGGCCACCAAAAAGACCTGGCCACCAAGTCTCTAGTACCAAATATTCCAGGATGACCTGCCAACGCAGAAGAATGGACCTCGGAGATGACTCTACTGGTCCAATTATCCGGAACAAACAGTCTCTCAGGCGGACAACGATCAGGTTTACCCGCCTGAAACTCCTGCAAAGCACGTCGCAAGTCTGGGGAGACAGCAGACAAAATCACCCCATCCCTAAGGATACCAGAGGGCTCAGAATTTCCAAGGGAGTCAGGCACAAAACTCCTAGAAAGAGCATCCGCCTTCACATTCTTTGAACCTGGCAGGTATGAAACCACAAAATTGAAACGAGAGAAAAACAGTGACCAACGAGCCTGTCTAGGATTCAGACGCCTGGCAGACTCAAGGTAAATCAAATTTTTGTGATCATTCAAGACCACCACACGATGTCTAGCACCCTCTAGCCAATGACGCCACTCCTCAAATGCCCACTTCATGGCCAAAAGTTCCCGATTACCAACATCATAATTCCGCTCAGCCGGCGAAAACTTTCTAGAAAAAAACGCGCATGGCTTCATCACTGAGCCATCGGAGCTTCTCTGTGACAAAACCGCCCCCGCTCCAATCTCGGAAGCATCAACCTCAACCTGAAAAGGGAGCGAAACATCTGGCTGACGCAACACAGGAGCAGAAGAAAACCGGCGCTTAAGTTCCTGAAAGGCCTCCACAGCCGCAGGAGACCAATTAGCAACATCAGCACCCTTCTTAGTCAAATCCGTCAAAGGCTTAACAACACTAGAAAAATTAGTTATAAAACGACGATAGAAATTAGCAAAGCCCAAGAACTTCTGTAGACTCTTCAGAGATGTAGGCTGCGTCCAGTCACAAATAGCCTGAACCTTGACGGGATCCATCTCAATAGTAGAAGGGGAAAAAATATACCCCAAGAAAGAAATCTTCTGGACTCCAAAGAGACACTTTGAGCCTTTTACAAACAAGGAATTGGCCCGCAGGACCTGAAACACCTTCCTGACCTGCTGAACATGAGACTCCCAGTCATCAGAAAAAACCAAAATATCATCCAAATACACAATCATAAATTTATCCAGATATTCACGGAAAATATCGTGCATAAAGGACTGGAAGACTGAAGGAGCATTAGAAAGTCCGAAAGGCATTACCAAATACTCAAAATGGCCCTCAGGCGTATTAAATGCGGTTTTCCACTCATCACCTTGCTTTATTCGTATAAGATTATACGCACCCCGAAGATCAATCTTAGTGAACCATTTAGCCCCCTTAATGCGAGCAAACAAATCAGTCAACAATGGCAAAGGATACTGATATTTTACGGTAATCTTATTCAAAAGACGATAATCTATACAAGGCCTCAAGGAACCATCTTTTTTGGCCACGAAAAAAAAACCTGCTCCCAAAGGGGACAAAGATGGACGAATATGTCCCTTTTCCAAGGACTCCTTAACATAATCCCGCATAGCAGTATGCTCTGGCACTGACAGATTGAACAAACGACCTTTAGGAAATTTACTGCCTGGAATTAAATTTATAGCACAATCGCAATCCCTGTGAGGAGGAAGCGAACTGAGCTTAGGCTCCTCAAAAACATCCCGATAGTCAGACAAAAACACAGGAATCTCAGAAGGAGTAGATGAAGCGATAGAAATCGGAGGTGCATCATCATGAACCCCCTGACAACCCCAGCTTAACACAGACATTTTTTTCCAGTCAAGGACTGGATTATGAGTTTGTAACCATGGCAGACCAAGTACTAGAACATCATGCAAATTATACAGTACCAGGAAGCGAATCACCTCCTGATGAACGGGAGTCATACGCATGGTCACTTGTGTCCAGTACTGAGGTTTATTCATAGCCAAAGGTGTAGAGTCAATTCCCTTCAAAGGAATAGGGACTTCCAGAGGCTCCAGACTAAACCCACAGCGATTGGCAAATGACCAATCCATAAGACTCAGGGCAGCGCCTGAATCCACATAGGCATCGACGGAAATGGATGATAATGAACAAATCAGAGTCACAGACAGAATGAACTTAGACTGTAAAGTACTAATGGCAACAGACTTATCAACCTTTTTTGTGCGTTTAGAGCATGCTGATATAACATGAGCTGAATCACCACAATAAAAGCACAACCCTTTTTTCCGCCTATACTTTTGCCGTTCACTTCTGGACTGAATTCTATCACATTGCATTATCTCAGGTGACGGTTCAGACGACACCGCCAAATGATGCACAGGTTTGCGCTCCCGTAAACGCCGATCAATCTGAATAGCCATAGTCATAGACTCATTCAGACCAGTAGGCGCAGGGAACCCCACCATAACATCTTTAATGGCCTCAGAAAGGCCATCTCTGAACTTTGCAGCCAGAGCGCACTCATTCCACTGAGTAAGCACCGACCACTTCCGAAATTTTTGACAATAAATTTCTGCTTCATCTTGCCCCTGAGAGAGGGCCAACAAAGCTTTTTCAGCCCGAATCTCTTGGTTAGGTTCCTCATAGAGCAAACCCAATGCCAGAAAAAACGCATCCGCATTAAGCAACGCAGGGTCCCCTGGTGCCAATGCAAATGCCCAATCCTGAGGGTCACCCCGCAGGAAAGATATAATTATCTTGACTTGCTGAGCAGGGTCTCCAGAGGAGCGAGATTTCAGAGAAAGAAACAACTTGCAATTGTTCCTAAAATTCAGAAAACGAGATCTATCTCCAGAAAAAAACTCTGGGACAGGAATTCTAGGTTCAGACATAGGAGCATGTACAACAAAATCCTGTATATTTTGAACCTTAGTGGCAAGATTATTCAGGCTGGAAGCCAAACTCTGGACGTCCATGATAAACAGCTGGGATCAGAGCCATTCAAAGATTAAGAGGAGGAGGAAGTAGCCAGGCTGCAATAAGGCTAGGCAGCAAACTCTGAGGGAAAGAGAAGGAAAAAAAAAAAAAAAACTTCCTCAGACTACTCATCCTCCTACTTCAGCCAATACAATTAACACTTTGGGGGCCGGTTATACTGTCATGATCCCAATGGCAGGGGATCACCAAAGGACAAGCACAGATACAAACAAGCTCTAGGGCGATGGAACCTGAGCTGACCGCGACCCTGAACCTAACACACAAATAAAAGTAGCCGGGGAATGTGCCTACGATGATCCTAGACGTCTCGCTCCAGCCGAAGATCTAACTTCCCCTATTAGTAGAAACACAGACCTCTCTTGCCTCCAGAGAAATCCCCCACAGAAATAGCAGCCCCCCACATATAATGACGGTGAAATGAGAGGAAAGCACATACGCAGTATGAAAACAGTTTCAGCAAAATGAGGCCCGCTAAAGCTAGATAGCAGAGGATACAAAAGTGAACTGCGCGGTCAGCGAAAAACCCTTCAAAAAACCATCCTGAAATTACTTGAACTCATGTGCCAACTCATGGTACATGAGGAGCAATTTCAGCCCACTAGAGCAACCAGCAGCAAGAATCACATATCTGCAGGCTGGACTAAAAACCAAATAAAGCAAAACACCAAAACAGGAAAATTCAAACTTAGCTTGACCAGAAGGTTCTAGGAGCAGGGAGCAGAGGTAACAAGACACACTGAATACATTGATAACCGGCGAGGAAATGCCAGCAAAGCCAGGTTAAATAGGAAACTCCCATATGCTGATGGAACAGGTGGAACCCAGAAACCCAGGAAAGACAAGTCACCCAGTACCATCAGTAACCACCAGAGGGAGCCCAAAAACAGAACTCACAACACATGCGCTGCTCAGAGAAACGTCGGTGGTGGATGTAAAAAAAAAAAATCTCATTTGTTGGCAACAAGAGCTAAGAAGAAAAACTGCAGTATGATTAATTGCCCATGGGGCTCGGTCAAGTTCCATATTTACGAGTAAATGCTTTGATTTTTGGGGAAATGTTGATATAAAGCAAATAAAAAATAATGTAAAACCATACCTAAATATTATAAGTAGCAAATAGTGCCAAAATAATCCAGTCCTAAAACCCCCATGCAGTGCAAAAATAATACCACCATATAGTGTCCAAATAAAAGTACCTTAGAAATGCCCCAGGTGGTGCCCGATGTTTATAATGCCACCCCAAAAATACATTTTAGGGATTTCCAACTTAGATTTTTTAAGACAGGCCATCCATTAATATTAAGTAGATTGGGGTCCGACTCTCGGCACCCCCATTGAGCAGCTTTTTAAAGGGAGCCATGATGTGACACTAGTCACTACTCATGGACCAGAGGTCAAATACAAAGAGGGCTCGTCATATACAGAGAGGTATGACAAAGGTGTAGCCAGGTCCCAGTCCGAGGTCAGAAGCCCAGGAAGGTAGTGGATCAAGACAAAGGGGCAAGACAAATGGATGGTCAGAGGCAAGGTCTAAGGTTTGGACAACAAAGATCAAAGACAGGAACACAGAGGATGGAACAAGAGCACACCATTTGAGCAAAGTTACAACTGGCATTAATTGGAGGCAGAGAGCCAGCTAAATAGCCAGGTAATCTCTCATATAGCAGACACATGGAGGTAGCCCCGGCACTCCTCGGCCCTGATTGGATAGCGGACCTGCCTCACACTGACAGCTCAACATGTGCCAGACTCATATTTGACGGCTGAGCTGTCCAGCACCATACCGACATGCTACTGCCCTTGATTTTACGGCTGAACTGTCACTCACTTCTTCCACACACATCGATAAGCAGAACTGTGACTCACGGTGCTCCTATGAATCCCGTGTGCTTTTACTTTTTTATGGTTTCTTAGATTTTAAAGGTCATTTTTTTAATATAAAAATATATTCTTTTCCATATCTCAAAAAAAATTTAAAGATTAAAATCTACAGTAAATTTACATGAACATTAGCAGCAGTGAACAGACTCCTCCCCTATCTTTTGTATTGAAGCATCTAAAGAGCGTGTGCAAAAGTTATTGCATTAAGTGTAAAAAAAAAAAAGTTAAAAATTCTAAAGCATGCTGATTTAAGATGTGATTTGATTGAGATGAACTTTGAACTCCACCCAATAGACCTGATGGGTTTTGATTCTATGTTGATAGAAATGACACAGTGAGACACCATGGAGGAGAAAAAGTTTTATTGTTAGCTTTCTTCACTAACAAAAAAAAAACACTCAGAAAAAAACACAACACAAACACAATTTTTTTTATTTCTTTATCATTGGTTACAAATCTAGATATCTAAAGAAATATCTAGGTGTAAATATAAAGGAAGCAATAAAGGTATATACTGTATATTCACACAAGTCAGGAACCACTTAATAGGGAAGGATGACTCACATTATCTGTAATCTGATTGGCTTAATACAACGCCAACAACACCCAACAATCGATCCTATAGGATATTGATCTGCGCTCTGCAATGGTTCACTGTCGGCAGCACATGGCTTGTGCAGAACTAAGATACTTGGAAGGATCCCTCACTGATAAGCTGACCGGATGCTGAGACCCTTAGTAGATCATCAGAAAATTATCAATTCTTTAAATGAGGTCTTTATGTTACATGTATTTTTTAATAATTTTTGGTAATTTCTGTTTCCTTTCTATATGAAAATCTGTATTAAAACAAAATAGAAATCTTGCAATTCTCACACTGACCACCGGGGCTCTTTTAGACTCTAACTTCCTGTTTTTCAGGAAATAATACATGTACATTAGCAGCAATGAACAGACCATATCTTTTATATTGCAGCATCTAATGAGCACGTGCAAATTTCATAGTGATGGAGCTGGGTTAGCTGTGACATTGATTATTGTTTTTGGTGGATTCTATATTATCTACTGTATATAGAGGTGTTATCAATCATTGTACAGGAGGAGAAGGTGAGCTGTGACATAACCTATTGTGAATAGTGGATCTTGTGTTATCTACTGTATATAGAGGTGTTATCAGTCATTGTACAGAAGGAGAAGGTGAGCTGTGATATCACCTATTGTGAATGGTGGATCCTGTGTTATCTACTGTATATAGAGGTGTTATCAGTCATTGTACAGGAGGAGGAGGTGAGCTGTGACATCACCTATTGTGAATGGTGGATCATGTGTTATCTACTGTATATAGAGGTGTTATCAGTCATTGTACAGGAGTAGGAGGTGAGCTGTGATTTCACCTATTGTGAATGGTGGATCCTGTTTTATCTACTGTATATAGAGGTGTTATCAGTCATTGTACAGGAGGAGGAGGTGAGCTGTGACATCACCTATTGTGAATGGTGGATCCTGCGTTATCTACTGTATATAGAGGTGTTATCAGTCAGTGTACAGGAGGAGGAGGTGAGCTGTGACATCACCTATTGTGAATGGTGGATCCTGTGTTATCTACTGTATATAGAGGTGTTATCAGTCATTGTACAGGAGGAGGAGGTGAGCTGTGACATCACCTATTGTGAATGGTGGATCTTGTGTTATCTACTGTATATAGAGGTGTTATCAGTCATTGTACAAGAGGAGGAGGTGAGCTGTGATATCACCTATTGTCAATGGTGGATCCTGTGTTATCTACTGTATATAGAGGTGTTATCAGTCATTGTACAGGAGGAGGAGGTGAGCTGTGACATCACCTATTGTGAATGGTGGATCTTGTGTTATCTACTGTATATAGAGGTGTTATAAGTCATTGTACAGGAGGAGGAGGTGAGCTGTGATATCACCTATTGTGAATGGTGGATCCTGTGTTATCTACTGTATATAGAGGTGTTATCAGTCATTGTACAGGAGTAGGAGGTGAGCTGTGATATCACCTATTGTGTATGGTGGATCCTGTTTTATCTACTGTATATAGAGGTGTTATCAGTCATTGTACAGGAGGAGGAGGTGAGCTGTGACATCACCTATTGTGAATGGTGGATCCTGTGTTATCTACTGTATATAGAGGTGTTATCAGTCATTGTACAGGAGGAGGAAGTGAGCTGTGACATCACTATAGTGAATGGTGGATCCTGTGTTATCTACTGTATATAGAGGTGTTATCAGTCATTGTACAGGAGGAGGAGGTGAGCTGTGACATCACCTATTGTGAATGGTGGATCCTGTGTTATCTACTGTATATAGAGGTGTTATCAGTCATTGTACAGGAGGAGGTGAGCTGTGACATCACCTATTGTGAATGGTGGATCCTGTGTTATCTACTGTATATAGAGGTGTTATCAGTCATTGTACAGGAGGAGGAGGTAAGCTGTGACATCACCTATTGTGAATGGTGGATCCTGTGTTATCTAATGTATATAGAGGTGATATCAGACATTGCACAAAAGGAGGAGGAGGTGAGCTGTGACATCACCTATTGTGAATGGTGGATCCTGTTTTATCTACTGTATATAGAGGTGTTATCAGTCATTGTACAGGAGGAGGAGGTGAGCTGTGACATCATCTATTGTGAATGGTGGATCCTGTGTTATCTACTGTATATAGAGGTGTTATCAGTCATTGTACAGGAGGAGGAGGTGAGCTGTGACATCACTATTGTGAATGGTGGATCCTGTGTTATCTAATGTATATAGAGGTGATATCAGACATTGCACAAAAGGAGGAGGAGGTGAGCTGTGACATCACCTATTGTGAATGGTGGATCCTGTGTTATCTACTGTATATAGAGGTGTTATCAGTCATTGTACAGGAGGAGGAGGTGAGCTGTGACATCACCTATTGTGAATGGTGGATCCTGTGTTATCTAATGTATATAGAGGTGATATCAGACATTGCACAAAAGGAGGAGGAGGTGAGCTGTGACATCACCTATTGTGAATGGTGGATCCTGTTTTATCTACTGTATATAGAGGTGTTATCAGTCATTGTACAGGAGGAGGAGGTGAGCTGTGACATCATCTATTGTGAATGGTGGATCCTGTGTTATCTACTGTATATAGAGGTGTTATCAGTCATTGTACAGGAGGAGGAGGTGAGCTGTGACATCACTATTGTGAATGGTGGATCCTGTGTTATCTACTGTATATAGAGGTGTTGTCAGTCATTGTACAGGAGGAGGAGGTGAGCTGTGACATCACCTATTGTGAATGGTGGATCCTGTGTTATCTACTGTATATAGAGGTGTTATCAGTCATTGTACAGGAGGAGGTGAGCTGTGACATCACCTATTGTGAATGGTGGATCCTGTGTTATCTACTGTATATAGAGGTGTTATCAGTCATTGTACAGGAGGAGGAGGTGAGCTGTGACATCACCTATTGTGAATGGTGGATCCTGTGTTATCTAATGTATATAGAGGTGATATCAGACATTGCACAAAAGGAGGAGGAGGTGAGCTGTGACATCACCTATTGTGAATGGTGGATCCTGGGTTATCTACTGTATATAGAGGTGATATCAGACATTGCACAGAAGGAGGAGGAGGTGAGCTGTGACATCACTTTTTGTGTCACTGCACACTCAACTTTAATTTGTCTGTGGACATAAGTCAGCTGAGAGCTCAGAAAGGAAAGATAAAAGCGTTATCAACTCTCCATTGGACTTTGAAATTGAACTCACTGGTGGATCTCAGTTAACTCATTCTGCAGCCGGCAATAAACAATTTAACACAGCTGCAGCAGAAGGAAAACAATGCAAAATTTTTAATGAAACCCAATTACAAAATAGATTTTTAGCCAAAAATACATGCTTACATGGAAGAAAAATGGTCTTAATAGGTGGACATCCCCTTTAATAGAAAATTTTAAACTGGAATTTATAATCCAGGCTGCCCCCTACGAACCTTTCGGTGGTTCCTTGACTTCTGACTTAAGTCTTTTAAGCAATGTGTTAAGCGATGAAAGCATTTGTAGGCTGGAGAGTGGGAGTCAATGATGATGACTGTCAGGTGGAAAGCCGATAATGCCGCTATAATGCTCCTGCGCTGCTCTACATCGCTTTATGTGCCCCTTGGATGGTCAATAGCTCTACAGCAGACAGGGACGTGTAATCATTACTGCTGGCTTTGCCCGCCGTGGAGTACGCTTCCCATAAACGCTTGTGCGCCTCAGCTTGATGACATCGCTACAAGACAGGAATGGGGAGAATTTTCTTAACATCATGAAAAAACTAAAGAGGGGATATTTATAATTTTTCTCATATAATGTAACATTTAGACATATGCTTTAAGCCAGCTGCATGGACCATAGACAACTTTCAATATGAGAGTATTTTGGGCATGCTCTGTGACCTGTGCAGAGGTCACTGCGCAGGGAGGAAGAGGAGGTGAAGACAAACTATTGTGAATGGCAGATCCTGTGTTATAGATATAGATAGTTATCACAATCCTGCCTGTGAAACTAACAGAATAACTACCGAGATGTAATCTCTAAAGAAGTGGATTATTTTAGGATTTTAGAGATGTTAAAAATGAGACCAAAAATGTAAAAAAAATGTGTTTAATGGTAGCTCAAAACAGCTCAAAGGTTAAGATTTTAAGTCAGGTGGAAGGAAAAACATAGAAGGTGCAGAGGTAGCCATCACGACCAGACTTTGGAGCCTAAGGTCAAACAGACCCTCTGCCACATTAGATGACACCAGTATTATAAATGACCCTCATTAAGGCAGCACAATATTAAGCTTATACACTTATGAAGCAGTATACAATAGAGGACAGGGATAGCGATGGGGGCAAAATATACCCCTACATACATCAATTTTTTTTTGTGAATGTTTTTTATCCAATTATCATTCATGGAGATTTGAATGTGGAGTATGATAATAGAACAAAGGTAATAGAACACCAAACTCAAAACAGCTCAAAGGTTAAGATTTCAAGTTGAGGTGGGGGAAAGACATAGAAGGTGCAGAAGTACCAGTCACGACTAGGCATAGAAGCCTAAAAGGTCAATAGACCCTCTACAATGTTAAGCTTATAGACTTAGGAAGCAGTATATAACAGATGACAAGGGACAGCGATGGGGGCAAAGTATACCCCTACTAACATAAATCTGTGGATTTTTTTTATTAATTATTTTATGTAGGTAACAATATTTGGAGAGTTTCAGATTAGGAATTGACAGTTTTCCTTAATGGGTTAAATATAAAATAAAAAAATATAAATATAAAAAAGTACGGAATATAAAATTTGTTATGAATTTGGCAAAATGTCTGTTTTAAAGTACGTATTTTAAATTTAAATATGTTAGTTGCTGGTTTATAACCATAATAAAAAAAAACATAATATAAACATCCATCTAATGTGCTAAGTGGTAGTGATGATCACGCATGCTCAGTTACTCTCCCTGCCAGGTCTCTACATTGTGCCTATTAGTCCACTAAAGAGCAGCCAATAAATTTATCTTTCTGACCTGCCGGTCAGAGAAGGATCAAAGCTTCTACGGTAGCAGGACAGTATAGGTGAGAAGACTCAAGTCTACTGAAAGTAAGAAGCAACTACATTGTCAGCTTCCAGAAGGGGAAGGAGACTCATTTTGATCAGAGATCTGCTCTCAGCAGAACCGAGGAAGATACATGGAAGCAAAACTTTGATGAATTACACATTTTCTAGGCTAGAAAAGCTACAAATAAAGTTTTAACAGCTATTCAGGACTTTTTTTTTTATACAAAAATGATTCTTTGGATAAACCCTTGGTATATATATGGCTCATGGGAAATCTAAGGCGACACAATCATGATCCGATTAAATAAGATTCTAGATGTACTTTTTTCTGCAATCAAATGTGGAAGCATATGGAAAGTCAGAGGGCTTCAAGTATGGTCCTAAAATTATCATTATTATCATTATTTATTGTTATAGCACCATTTATTCCATGGCGATAAAATGACATATGAATACTAAGTACTCCCTGAGTGATGGTTAGCAGCGGTATATTATCTGTATTATTGGCTGCTTTTTAGTTCTCCTCCATTAGGACATACTTGTGTATAGCTAAAATGACGCAGAAGTAATGGTTACACCCAGACTTTTGATCCTGAGGAAGGCCATTGACCACACAAGATGACACCGTAATTACAAATGAACATGCCAAGAAGACGACCTGTCACAGGCTTGTATTGAGGCTCCAAAACTTTATGACTCACCCCTGAGGAATATTCAGCTGTCTAAAGAGGGTCTCAAGAAGTCTAAAATCCAAACCTTGTGTCATTAGAGGCTTATGTCCCATTTGTTATGTTCATCAAATCATCCAAAGTCCCATTTCTGAAGTTTGAGCGCCATTTTTTTTCTCCATGTATATGATGATATAATAGTCTTCTTATGACCAAAAATATTCAGTATAAACAATTCTATTTTAATAGTTGTAGCGTTCGGTAGATTTTTCTAACATTTTAGAGGTCTGACTTTTTTTTAATAAAAATATTTACATTTTATTCCATATCTCAAACTGTATAAAAAAAATTGGAAATTCACACGTACATTAGCTGCAATGAACAGACTTTGACCCTATCTTTTGTACTGAAGCAACTAATGAGCGTGTGCAAGGTTCATTGTGAAGGAGCGGGGGAGCTGTGACATTGTCTATTGTGATTGGTGGATCCTGTGTTATAAGCTGTGTATTTGTCATTGTCATCCTGCCTCTGATGATAATGAACCTGCTGAAAACTCTCCCTGAAAGTACAGGAATTAAGAGTTTAAAATAGCCCTGGTGGCCAGTGTGAAGATTGCAAGATTACTAATTTTGTTGTTTGCTTTCTTTGTTTCATAAAGATGGTAATTAGAAAAAAAAAGTTTTTTTTTAACAAAGATTTAAACAATGGGTCGTTATCGGATAAATCAAGACCTTGATGCTAGCATCTATATATATAATTGTCTAAGGGTTTAATTGTCTGTCTGTCCTGGAAATCCCATGTCGCGGGCACAGTCTCTGATTGGTCGAGGCCAGCTGGCCTTGACCAATCAGCGACGCGGGATTTCCAGGACAGATGGCGGCAGACTGTGCCCGTCGCTGATTGGTCGAGGTCGGCTGGCCTCGACCAATCAGAGACTGTGCCCACGACGTGGGATTTCCAGGACAGACAGACAATTAGGCCTCGACCAATCAGCGACGGGCACAGGGTCGGGTACAGTCTCTGGGTACAGACGGGTACAGTCTGCCGCGAATTCTGGAATCATTGTCCTCCACTGCTGTCAAGTGCCGCCATTGTGTTTTCTAAGGGTCTAATTGTCTGTCTGTCTCAGAAATCCCGCCTTGCTGATTGGTCGAGGCCAGCCGGCCTCTATGGGGCCATAACTGCATGGAGCATTATAATACGTGGCTGGGCAATATACTACGTGACAGTGCAATATAGTACATGGACATGCATATTCTAGAATACCTGATGCGTTAGAATCGGGCCACCATCTAGTCTACTATATAAAGGTCTAAGGGTCACTTCCGTCTTTCTGAAATCAGTCCCAGTTTTTAAAACTCCCACCTGAAGAAGACGGTGTTTACCGTCGAAACGAGTTGTGGTAAACGACATATGTTGTCTGAGTTTCCTTCAGCGCTCTTGGGACTGATTTCTGTTTGACACACATTCTTATCCTCCTTTGGAGGTATTCAGCTGGAGCTGCGGTGGTGCTCGACAACTCCCTTTTATCTCCCCTTCCCTGGGTCGATTCCTCTGCGCTCCCCTCTGACTGCTTTCACTTATCTTGACTTTCGTCTTTCTGTCTTTCTGTCTGTCACGGAAATCCCAAGTCGCTGATTGGTCGCGGCAAAACGGCCACGACCAATCAGCGACGGGCACAGTCCGGCGGCAAAATGGCCGCTCCTTATTCCCCACAGTCAGTGCCTGCTCCATAATCCCCTCCAGTCAGCACTCACACAGGGTTAATGGCAGCGTTAGTGGACCGCGTTATGCCGCGGTGTAACGCACTCCGTTAATGCTGCTATTAACCCTGTGTGACCAACTTTCTACTATTGATGCTTCCTACGCAGCATCAATAGTAAAAAGATCTAATGTTAAAAATAATTAAAAAAAAAAAATCATTATATTCTCACCCTCTGTTGGCCCCCCCCCCCCCCCCCGCATCCAGCCGAGGCCTTTCCCGCTCCTCTCGATGCTCCGGTGACCGATCCATGCATTGCGGTCTCGCGAGATGATGACGTGCGGTCTCGCGAGACCGCTACGTCATCATCTCGCGAGACCGCAATGCATTCTTTGGACCGGAGCGTCGCGAGGAGCATCGGTAAACGCTTCGGCTGGATCCGGGGGGCCGAAAGAGGGTGAGTATATAACTATTTTTTGTTTTCATTCTTTTTTTAACAGGGATATGGTGCCCACATGTACTACTTGGGCTGTGTTAGATACTGCATGGGCTGTGGTCTATAATACATCTCTGTGCTATATACTATGTGGGCTGTGCTATATACTACATTGCTGTGCTCTATACTACGTGGCCTGGGTTATATACTGCATGGGCAGTGTTACATACCACATCTCTGTGCTATATACTACGTGGCTGGGCAATATACTACATGGCTGTGCAATATGCTACGTGGCTGTGCAATATATTACGTGGCTGGGCAATATACTATGTGTCTGTGCAATATACTACGTGTCTGTGCTATATTCTACATCTCTGTGCTATTTACTATGTGGCCTGTGTTATATACTGCATGGGCTGTGTTATATACTACGTGGCTGTGCAATATATTACGTGGCTGTGCTATATACTACGTGGCTGTGGTATATATTACGTGGCTGGGCAATATACTACATTGCTGTGCTATATACTAAGTGGCCGGTGTTATATACTGCATGGGCAGTGCTATATACTACGTCTCTGTGTTATATACTACGTGCCTGTGCTATATACTACGTGGCTGTGGTATATATTACGTGGCTGGGCAATATACTACATTGCTGTGCTATATACTACGTAGCCGGTGTTATATACTGCATGGGCAGTGCTATATACTACGTCTCTGTGTTATATACTACTTGTCTGTGCTATATACTACGTGGCTGTGCAATATACTGCGTGGCAATTTGAACCACGCTTCGCTAATTGGTCGCGGCCGGCCGAATCCTGTGTGTAAATTGCATTATTCTGAAAACTTCATAAATAAACTACATACAGATTCTAGAATACCCGATGCGTTAGAATCGGGCCACCATCTAGTATAATATATGTGTCTATAGAGAGATAATAATAACCAATAGCTGTAGTGATATGCTCACCTTATACAGGAGGAAGGTCCCGGGGATAATAGCACAGAGGAGCAGAATAATCCCCTCAGCGGTGATTAGTCTGTTTTTTGTAGCTTCCGCAATATTGAAGAACAGGTAAACAGGAGGTTCTGAAACGTAAAACGAGGGAGGTAAAACTATATCTGGGCAGTGAACCATGTCTTGTTGATGCCCTTTGCTCCTACTCACCCCTCACTCTTAGGTAGGTTCCACAAGACGTATACATCTTAGATCCTGCAGTGACTTTGCACAGATAGATCCCGCTATCATTTTTCCTTGCATTGTAGATGTTCAGGATCCGGGAGGTAGATGACAAGTTCTTGGTTATGGTTTCCTGGAATGGCACGTTGTTTATCTTCTTCACTAATTTGTAGATCTGGACCCAGGAGACCGACACATTCTCATTCTGCTTACTCTCATAGTTGCATGGAATCTTAGCGTCCTCCCCAAATAATATGGATATTGAGGTGGGCACCCAAAGCATCTCCAAACTCCAGCATGGAACTGCAGAAAAAAGACACTGTTATGGATACATATACAGAATAACTATATACATCTGTATTTAGGGCCACTCTATGTACTATGACGGGATCAGAAAAACTCCATATGCCTCTATAACTGGACATCCACACGGGTTGTGTGCATGAACAGGACCAGTGCTAGCTCCGGTACTCGGCAAACCCAGGCAAGTGCCAGATCCTACGGTGCCCTGGGAGTCTCATTCTGCCCAGACTCCAATTGATGACTTCCACCATACAGTATGTGTGCCCACTGCATGTATGGAGCAGGCTCAGGAGGTAGACCTGGTCCAGGCCCAGAAGGTGGACCTGCTCCAGGCTCAGAAGGTGGACCTGCTCCAGGCTCAGGAGGGGGACCTGCTCCAGGCTCAGGAGGTGGACCTGCTCCAGGCTCAGATGGTGGATCTGCTCCAGGCTCAGAAGGTGGATATGCTCCAGGCTCAGAAGGTGGATCTGCTCCAGGCTAAGAAGGTGGATCTGCTCCAGGCTCAGAAGGTGGATCTGCTCCAGGGTCAGAAGGTGGACCTGCTCCAGGCTCAGAAGGTGGATCTGCTCCAGGCTCAGAAGGTGAATCTGCTCCAGGCTCAGAAGGTGGACCTGGTCCAGGCTCAGAAGGTCAACCTAGTCCAGGCTCAGGAGGTGGACATGCTCCAGGCTCAGGAAGTGGACCTGCTCCAGGCTCAAAAGATGGACCTGCTCCAGGCTCAGAAGGTGGATCTGCTCCAGGCTCAGAAGGTGGATCTGCTCCAGGCTCAGAAGGTGGACCTGGTCCAGGCTCAGAAGGTCAACCTGGTCCAGGCTCAGGAGGTGAACATGCTCCAGGCTCAGGAGGTGGACATGCTCCAGGCTCAAAAGATGGACCTGCTCCAGGCTCAGGAGGTGGACCTGCTCCAGACTCAAGAGGTGGACCTTCTCCAGGCTCAGGAGGTGGACCTGCTCCAGGCTCAAAAGATGGACCTGCTCCATACAGCTTGAGTGCCAGTTGTGTTATACAGTCGGCACCCAAGTCAAAATGCTGCTATTGGAGTTAGCTCCAATAGAAAAACGTCATGATAGTGGTATATAAGAGGAAACCGGATGAAGGTGGCCCTTATGATGCCCTCCAACCTTCCCTGTCCCATATCATGATTGAGTGTCAAATACATTGTCATGGCTGCTGAAAGCTACTAGAGGCCCCACTTAGAAAAATCTAAGAAAATTACAAATTAATAAATTAATAAAAAAATACACATATACTGTATATCTATATTTATAGATATGCAATGAATAATAATAATACAACTACATATAATAGATAGATAGATAGATAGATAGATAGATAGATAGATAGATAGATAGATAGATAGATAGATAGACAGTATATATGTATAAAATATATAAAAACATTCATATTACCCCCTCAATTAAATTTGAAAATAAAAAAACTTATAAAAACTTAAATAAATAATAATAATACAGGAATAAAAGAATTTGAAATATTATTATTTTTCAGTTATATATATATATATATATATATATATATGTATATGTATATATATATATATATATATATATATATATATATATATATATATAAAATGTATAAAGACATTCATAGTACCCATAAATAAAATGCAAAAATAAAATATAAATTACCATAAATGATAATACATTAATAAAAGAATAATAATTTTTAGTTCTTATTATTTATATAATAAAATAAATAATAATAATACATTCTAAAATTATATATGTATAAAATATATAAAAACATCATATTATGCCGTAAATGAAATCTAAAAATAAAACAATTAATAATAAATGATCAAATATATAAAACACTCATTTTATTTTTAATAAAATGTAAAAATAAAATAGTAAATTAAATAGTAACAATAAATGATAAAATTATATATGATATATATATATACAGTGTGTGTGTATATATATATATATATATATATATATATATATATACATACACAGTACAGACCAAAAGTTTGGACACACCTTCTCATTTAAAGATTTTACTGTATTTTCATGACTATGAAAATTGTACATTCACACTGAAGGCATCAAAACTATGAATTAACACATGTGGAATTATATACTTAACAAAAAAGTGTGAAACAACTGAAATTATGTCTTATATTTTAGGTTCTTCAAAGTAGCCACCTTTTCCTTTGATGACTGCTTTGCACACTCTTGGCATTCTCTTGATGAGCTTCAAGAGGTAGTCACCGGGAATGGTTTTCACTTCACAGGTGTGCCCTGTCAGGTTTAATAAGTGGGATTTCTTGGCTTATAAATGGGGTTGGGACCATCAGTTGTGTTGAGCAGAAGTCTGGTGGATACACAGCTGATAGTCCTACTGAATAGACTGTTAGAATTTGTATTATGGCAAGAAAAAAGCAGATAAGTAAAGAAAAACGAGTGGCCATCATTACTTTAAGAAATGAAGGTCAGTCAGTCTGAAAAATTGGGAAAACTTTGAAAGTGTTCCCAAGTGCAGTGGCAAAAACTATCAAGCACTACAAAGAAACTGGCTCACATGAGGACCACCCCAGGAAAGGAAGACCAAGAGTCACCTCTGCTTCTGAGGATAAGTTTATCCGAGTCACCAGCCTCAGAAATCGCAGGTTATCAGCAGCTCAGATTAGAGACCAGGTCAATGCCACACAGAGTTCTAGCAGCAGACACATCTCTACAACAACTGTTAAGAGGAGACTTTGTGCAGCAGGCCTTCATGGTAACATAGCTGCTAGGAAACCACTGCTAAGGACATGCAACAAGCAGAAGAGACTTGTTTGGGCTAAAGAGCACAAGGAATGGACATTACACCAGTGGAAATCTGTGCTTTGGTCTGATGAGTCCAAATTTGAGATATTTGGTTCCAACCACCGTGTCTTTGTGCGACAAGGAACTTATCTGGATGTGTGGTGAGCACTTTGACACACCAAGTGCTTCACAGAAGTTTATAATGCAGAGCCGTAAAAATAAAAAATCATATTTTTTCACAAAAATTATCTTTTCGCCCCCAATTTTTTATTTCCCCAAGGGTAAGAGAAGAAATTGGACCCCAAAAGTTGTTGAACAATTTGTCCTGAGTACGCTGATACCCCATAAGTGGAGGTAAATCACTGTTTGGGCGCATGGGAGAGCTCAGAAGCGAAGGAGCGCCATTTGACTTTTCAATGCAAAATTGACTGGAATTGAGATGGGACACCATGTTGCGTTTAGAGAGCCACTGATGTGCCTAAACATTGAAACCCCCTACAAGTGACCCCATATTGGAAACTAGACCCCCAAGGAATTTATCTAGATGTGTTGTGAGAACTTTGAACCCCCAAGTGTTTCACTATAGTTTATAACGCAGAGCCGTGAAAATAAAAATTCTTTTTTTTTCCCACAAAAATTCTTTTTTAGCCTCCAGTTTTGTATTTTCCCAATGGAAACAGGAGAAATTGGACCCAAAAGTTGTTGTCCAAAGTACGCTGATACCCCATATGTGGGGGGGGGGAACCACCGTTTGGGCGCATGGCAGAGCTCGGAAGGGAAGGAGCGCCATTTAGAATGCAGACTTAGATGGAATGGTCTGCAGAGCCCCTAATGTACCTAAACAGTAAAATAATTATTTTTGCATCGCTTTATTCTGAGGACTATAACTTTTTTATTTTTACGCTGATGATGCTGTATGGCAGCTCGTTTTTTGCAGGATAAGATGACGCTTTCAGCGGTGCCTTGGTTATTTATATCCGTCTTTTTGATCGCATGTTATTCCACTTTTTGTTTGGCGGTATGATAATAAAGCATTGTTTGCAGAGCCCCTAATGTACCTAAACAGTAGAAACCCCCCACAAGTGACCCCATTTTGGAAACTAGACCCCCCAAGGAACTTATCTAGATATGTGGTGAGCACTTTGAACCCCCAAGTGTTTCACTACAGTTTATAATGCAGAGCCGTGAAAATAAAAAATCTTTTTTTTTTCCACAAAAATTATTTTTTAGCCCCCAGTTTTGCATTTTTCCAAGGGTAACAGTTAAAACTGGACCCCAAAAGTTGTTGTCCAATTTGTCCTGAGTACGCTGATACCCCATATGTTGGGGTAAACCCCTGTTTGGGCGCATGGGAGAGCTCGGAAGGGAAGGAGCACTGTTTTACTTTTTCAGCGCAGAATTGGCTGGAATTGAGATCGGACGCCATGTCGCGTTTGGAGAGCCCCTGATGTGCCTAAACAGTGGAAACCCCCCAATTATAACTGAAACCCTAATCCAAACACACCCCTAACACTAATCCCAACAGTAACCCTAACCACACCTCTAACCCAGACACACCCCTAACCCTAATCCCAACCCTATTCCCAACTGTAAATGTAATCCAAACCCTAACCATAACCCTAGCCCTAACCCTAGCCCTAACCCTAGCCCCAACCCTAACCCTAGCCCTAACCATAGCGGGAAAATGGAAATAAATACATTTTTTTTAATTTTTTAATTTTTCCCTAACTAAGGGGGTGATGAAGGGGGGTTTGATTTACTTTTATAGCGGGTTTTTTAGCGGATTTTTATGATTGGCAGCCGTCACACACTAAAAGACGCTTTTTATTGCAAAAAATATTTTTTGCGTTACCACATTTTGAGAGCTATAATTTTTCCATATTTTAGTCCACAGAGTCATGTGAGGTCTTGTTTTTTGCGGGACGAGTTGATGTTTTTATTGGTAACATTTTCGGGCACATGACAATTTTTTATCGCTTTTTATTCCGATTTATGTGAGGCAGAATGACCAAAAACCAGCTATTCATGAATTTCTTTTTTTGGGGGGGGGGGGTTTATACCATTCCGCGTTTGGTAAAATTGATAAAGCAGTTTTATTCTTCGGGTCAGTACGATTACAGCGATACCTCATTTATATCATTTTTTAATGTTTTGGCGCTTTTATACGATAAAAACTATTTTATAGAAAAAATAATTATTTTGGCATCGCTTTATTCTGAGGACTATAACTTTTTTATTTTTTCGCTGATGATGCTGTATGGCGGCTCGTTTTTTGCAGGATAAGATGACGTTTTCAGCGGTACCATGGTTATTTATATCCGTCTTTTTGATCGCGTGTGATTCCACTTTTTGTTTGGCGGTATGATAATAAAGAATTGTTTTTTGCCTCGTTTTTTTTTACGGTGTTCACTGAAGGGGTTAACTAGTGGGACAGTTTTATAGGTGGGGTCGTTACGGACGCGGCGATACTAAATATGTGCACTTTTATTGTTTGTTTTTTACTTAGATAAAGAAATGTATTTATGGGAACAATATATATATATTTTTTTCGGATTTTTAAAAAATTTTTTTTACACATGTGAATATGCTCTGAGCAGGCGCTGTGAAGCCACCTCCCTGCAGGACCCGGATGCAGCCCTGCAGCCATTTTGGATCCAGGCCTGCTGCAGGGAGGAAGGTAGGAGACCCTTGGAGCAACGCGATCACATCGCGTTGCTCCGGGGGTCTCAGGGAAGCCCGCAGGGAGCCCCCTCCCTGCGCGATGCTTCCCTATACCGCCGGAACACTGCGATCATGTTTGATCGCAGTGTGCCGGGGTTAATGTGCCGGGGCGGTCCATGACCACTCCTGGCACATAGTGCCGGATGTCAGCTGCGATAGTCAGCTGACACCCGGCCGCGATCAGCCCCGTGAGCGCGGCCGCTCGCTATGACGTACTATCCCGTTGGTGGTCATACGGGCCCACCCCACCTCGATGGGATAATACGTCACATGTCAGAAAGGGGTTAAAGAACCTAGAATATAAGACATATTTTCAGTTGTTTCACACTTTTTTGTTAAGTATATAATTCCACATGTGTTAATTCATAGTTTTGATGCCTTCAGTGTGAATGTACAATTTTCATAGTCATGAAAATACAGAAAAATCTTTAAATGAGAAGGTGTGTCCAAACTTTTGGTCTGTACTGTACATATATACAGGACATAGATATAAAAATAAAAAAAAACAATATCATATTTTGTATAACCGCATGGGTAACTGTCTGACTTTATAAAACTTTTAGAGTATTTTATTTATCCCATAGAGTCAAAGACAAAACCAAAAAAAAAAATCTACCTGGCAGAATTGCTGTTTTTTATGTCACTTTTCCACCAAAACAATGGAATAACAAGAGATTAAAAAGTCGCATGTGACACAAAATGGTGATGATAAAAAATGCAGCTTATACAGCAAACGAGAAAAAAAAAACACATCCTAGTACAACTCTGTTCACAGAAAAAAATAACCAGTTAGAGCTCGTAGTAGACAAGCGAAAAGGACTCTGTTGGCCAAGAGACCAAGGACCTCCATAGAGGACATTTACTATTTCTGGAGATTGTCGGATCAGTTATTTAGAAGATCTTATTAATAGATGGATTACAATAAGTTTTTGCATCAACCAAAATGTAGGTAAAAAAAAAAAAAGGTCGTGCGTGAAACGAGAGATCGCTGGGTTCTAATTCTGTCTTACGTTTTGCTCTCTAGGGAGGTTCACATGATAACAACACTGGTGGCAGGTGCTTCCGGTTCCTCTTTCCATTATGTTCTCGACAAAAGCAGATATTATCTAAAGTTTTCTAACACTCTGATATCAAGGTCAGGTCTGCATCATTAAATATATAAGAGAATTGCACAAACAGCAATTCTGACATCTAAATACAACTGATCTAAAAATTGCTCTTTGCAAATTTTCACCCAATTCCTTGTGGGTCTATGAGAAAAAAAATAAAAATAATATATATAAATATGTATACTGCAATTACAGCGCATAAATCTGCTAAAATAACAATTCCTTAATATATTATAGTGAAGGAGCTGGAGTAAAGTGGCACTGTCGAGAGTCATCTCCCACCAAAATTTGGAAGAGATGTATCAGAATACTGGAAATTCGTAATTCTTGACTAATCGATTGCATAATTCATCATTACAAGAATTTATTTTCCTAATACAGAGCTCCAGATTCCCATTTTCCCATCCAACAGCTTTAACAGAAAAATTGTATCTGCTTCCCGACACCACTAGGGGGAGCTCACTGCATACAAACCTACGCAGCTGACACTCAACTATATGAATTACTGTATATGCAGTTGGCTCCCTCTAGTGGTGGCTGTAGATGCAAAAAAATAGGATTATTTACAGCATGTAGCGAAGCAATGCAGGACTAAATCACAGCTGCAGCCCATTCATTGTAAGGATTGGAGTGACGGCATATCCAAGCAATTTGCCATAGGTTTATACTTTGAAAATAATAATATAAAGCTATTCCTGTTTCCTGTGTGAAGTCAAGCAGTGGATTTGGAGTTCTGTATCAGAAAATTAGAGTTCCAACTATAAAGATATATTAAGAAATTAACTATAGCAGAGTTTTTGGACATAAATGTTTTAATTTGTGACTGTCTTCCTATTCTTGTTAATAGTTACTCATGTCCTCCCATCCTATGCTAGTCCCTGCTCCTGTATATCTATCCTTTAATGGTTACTGATCTTGTTCTCTTAGCCTATATTGGTCCCTGCTCCTGTTGTCCTCTGATGGTTACTGCTCCTGTTCTCCTATCCTATGCTGGTTCCTGCTCCTGTTCTCCTATCCTCTGCTGGTTCCTGCTCCTGTTCTCCTATCCTCTGCTAGTTACTAGTCCTGTTCTCCTATCCTCTGTTGGTTCCTGCTCCTGTTCTCCTATCATATGTTGGTTCCTGCTCCTGTTCTCCTATCCTATGCTGGTTCCTGCTCCTGTATATCTATCCTCTGATGGTTACTCTTCCTGTTCTCCTATCCTATGCTGGTTCCTGCTCCTGTTCTCCTATCCTATGCTGGTTCCTGCTCCTGTTCTCCTATCCTCTGCTAGTTACTAGTCCTGTTCTCCTATCCTCTGTTGGTTCCTGCTCCTGTTCTCCTATCATATGTTGGTTCCTGCTCCTGTTCTCCTATCCTCTGATGATTACTGTTCCTGTACTCATAACCTATGTTGGTTCCTGCTCCTGTTCACCTTTCCTCGGCTGGTTACTGCTCCTGTTCTCCTATCCTCTGATGGTTACTGCTCCTGTTCTCCTATCCTCTGATGGTTACTCTTCCTGTTCTCATAACATATGTTGGTTCTTGCGCCTGTTCTCCTAACCTATGTTGGTTCCTGCTCCTTTCCTCCTATCCTATATTGGTTCAAGCTCTTGCCCTCTATTCCTGGTGCTTTCTGCTAAATTATCTCCTTTCATATGTTGGTTTCTGCTCCTGTTCTCCTACCCTGTGATGATTCCTACTGTTTTCCTCCTAAATTATATAAGTTCCTGCTCATGTTTATTTCCCCTATATATATATATATATATATATATATATATATATATAGGAACTTGTCCTGTGCTTCTATTTTATATTCTCAACCCTGTTCCTGTCATCCTATCTGCTGATGGCTCGAGTAACTTGTCCTCCTATCCTATGTTGGTTCCTTCTCTTGTCCTCTTCTCTGACATTGGTTCCTGCTCCTTTCCTCCTATCATATATTCATTCAGGATCTTGTCCTCTTTTCCTATGTTGGTTACAGCTCTTTTTCTCCTATCCTATTTTGTTTCAGACTCTTGCCCTCTATTCTTATGTTGGCTCCTGCTCTTGTCCTCCTATCCCCTGATAATTTCTTTCTTTCATATGTTGGTTCTGCTCCTGTTCTCCTATCCTATGCTGGTTCCTGCTCCCATCTTCCTATCCTCTGAAGGTTCCTGCCCATATCTCTCTGTAATATGTTGATTCCTGCTCCTGTTTTCCTATCCTCCGATGGTTCATGCTCCTGTTCTCCTATCCTGTGATGTTTCCTGCTCCTGTTTTCCTATCCTCCGATGGTTCATGCTCCTGTTCTCCTATCCTGTGATGGTTCCTGCTCCTGTTTTCCTATCCTCCAATGGTTCATGCTCCTGTTCTCCTATCCTGTGATGGTTCCTGCTCCTGTTTTCCTATCCTCCGATGGTTCATGCTCCTGTTCTCCTATCCTGTGATGGTTCCTGCTCCTGTTTTCCTATCCTCCGATGGTTCGTGCTCCTGTTCTCCTATCCTGTGATGGTTCCTGTTCCTGTTTTCCTATCCTCCGATGGTTCATGCTCCTGTTGTCCTATCCTATGATGGTTCCTGCCCGTTTTCCTATCCTCTGATGGTTCCTGCTGATATCCGCTTGTAATATGTTGGTTCTACTCCTAGTCTCCTATCCTCTGAAGGTCCCTGCTCTTGTTCTCCTATCCTATGATGATTCTTGCTCATGTCCTCTTTTCCTATATTAGCTAATACCAGTTATATTTGCAACATACCTGAGAGAAGTATGAAGAACATGACTTTAGGTGTTGTCCATGTCAGGTGCGGTGCATTTAGTGGCATCTTCTCCGATGTTATGTTTCACCCTCAATAACCTGCAGAAGTCGCCTCGAGAGCCTGTACCAGACTGCTGCTGACTGTGTGTGTGTTATTTCTATGTAGTTAAGCAGCTGATCAGTGGGAGGCAGGATGTGAACAGGAGATCAGCACCATTGCTTCAAAGAAAATAGCCAAAAAACTTATCTTACCTCGTACTGAAATATATGCACAGCCCCAAAAAAGACGGGGAGGTCAAAAGAGGCACTGCAAATAAAACTAATTAATACATAGGCCCCTAGACGTGTGATTTTTGTAACAAAATATGACTGACAAATGATGGTCTGACTGATATAGTCAGGCAAATGCTGAATTTAGCCAAGAAGATTGACAACCACAGGTATGAAAGTGCACACAAACACACATGGGCGTACACACAGGTGCTGGATAGACAGAATCCTCATAAACAAAAACACAACTTTTCAATGCAGACAAACTAATCAACTATACAATGCCGCCAAACAGTGCACCTAAACAATACCACCAAACAGTGCACCAAAACAATGGCGCCAAACATTGCACCTAAACAATGCCACCAAACAGTGCACCTAAACAAAACCACCAAACAGTGAATCTAAACAATGCCGCCAAACATTGCACCTAAACAATGGCGCCAAACATTGCACCTAAACAATGCCACCAAACAGTGCACCTAAACAAAAACACCCACCAATGCACCAAAACAATACCCCCAAATATTGCACCAAAATAATACCGCCAAATATTGCACCAAAACAATACCACCAAACAGTGCACCTAAACAAAACCACCAAACAATGAATCTAAACAATGCCGCCAAACATTGCACCTAAACAATGGCGCCAAACATTGCACCTAAACAATACCACCAAACAGTGCACCAAAACAATGGCGCCAAACATTGCACCTAAACAATGCCACCAAACAGTGCACCTAAACAAAAACACCCACCAATGCACCAAAACAATACCCCCAAATATTGCACCAAAATAATACCGCCAAATATTGCACCAAAACAATACCACCAAACAGTGCACCTAAACAAAACCACCAAACAGTGAACCTAAACAATGGCGCCAAACATTGCACCTAAACAATGCCGCCAAACAGTGCACCTAAACAATACCACCAAAAGTGCACCTAAACAATACCACCAAACAGTGCACCAAAACAATGCCGCCAAACATTGCACCTAAACAATGCCACCAAACAGTGCACCTAAACAAAAACACCCACCAATGCACCAAAACAATACCGCCAAATATTGCACCAAAACAATACCACCAAATAGTGCACCTAAGCAATACCACCAAACAGTGAACCTAAACAATACCACCAAGCAGTGTGCTTAAACAATACCACCAAACAGTGCACCTAAACAATACCATCAAACAGTGCACCTAAACAATGCCGCCAAACAGTGCACCTAAACAAAACCACCAAACAATGAACCTAAACAATGCCGTCAAACATTGCACCTAAACAATGCCACCAAACAGTGCACATAAACAAAACCACCAAACAGTGCACCTAAACAAAACCACCAAACAATGAACCTAAACAATACCATCAAACAGTGCACCTAAACAATGCCACCAAACAATGCACCTAAGCAATACTACCAAACAGTGCACCTAAACTATACCACCAAACAGTGCACATAAACAATGCCGCCAAGCAGTGCACATAAACAATGCCGCTAAACAGTGCACCTAAATGAAGTCACCAACCTGTGCATCTAAATCATTGTATCAGATTAGAAACCTAAACCATGCCGCCAAACTGTGCATCTAAAAAAAATGCAGACTTCACACCTAAATAATGCTTCCAAAGTATACACCTAAACAATGACACCAGATTAAATAATGATACCAACCTGTGCAACTGAACAATGGCACCAGGTTACCCACCTAAAAAATACCACTATACGGTATAATTAAAATGCATGTAAGCAAAAATCTTCACTGTATCCAAAACACATACACAGACCGCACGTATGCAGGCAATGTTCATGCCTGAGCACATACACACAGGTACACATGTATACCGTACACGCAGTCATACTCAGACATCATTGCACAAAAGCAGCCGGTGAGCCCTGGCGATATCCTGCCCGCAGAGCCCATAGTGAGAGGCCGACCTGGCGATATCCTGCCCGCAGAGCCCATAGTGAGAGGCCGACCTGGCGATATCCTGCCCGCAGAGGCCATAGTGAGAGGCCGACCTGGCGATATCCTGCCCGCAGAGCCCATAGTGAGAGGCCGACCTGGCGATATCCTGCCCGCAGAGCCCATAGTGAGAGGCCGACCTGGCGATATCCTGCCCGCAGAGCCCATAGTGAGAGGCCGACCTGGCGATATCCTGCCCGCAGAGCCCATAGTGAGAGGCCGACCTGGCGATATCCTGCCCGCAGAGCCCATAGTGAGAGGCCGACCTGGCGATATCCTGCCCGCAGAGCCCATAGTGAGAGGCCGACCTGGCGATATCCTGCCCGCAGAGCCCATAGTGAGAGGCCGACCTGGCGATATCCTGCCCGCAGAGCCCATAGTGAGAGGCCGACCTGGCGATATCCTGCCCGCAGAGCCCATAGTGAGAGGCTGACCTGGCGATATCCTGCCCGCAGAGCCCATAGTGAGAGGCCGACCTGGCGATATCCTGCCCGCAAAGCCCATAGTGAGAGGCCGACCTGGCGATATCCTGCCCGCAGAGCCCATAGTGAGAGGCCGACCTGGCGATATCCTGCCCGCAGAGCCCATAGTGAGAGGCCGACCTGGCGATATCCTGCCCGCAGAGCCCAAAGTGAGAGGCCGACCTGGCGATATCCTGCCCGCAGAGCCCATAGTGAGAGGCTGACCTGGCGATATCCTGCCCGCAGAGCCCATAGTGAGAGGCCGACCTGGCGATATCCTGCCCGCAGAGCCCATAGTGAGAGGCCGACCTGGCGATATCCTGCCCGCAGAGCCCATAGTGAGAGGCTGACCTGGCGATATCCTGCCCGCAGAGCCCATAGTGAGAGGCCGACCTGGCGATATCCTGCCCGCAGAGCCCATAGTGAGAGGCCGACCTGGCGATATCCTGCCCGCAGAGCCCATAGTGAGAGGCTGACCTGGCGATATCCTGCCCGCAGAGCCCATAGTGAGAGGCTGACCTGGCGATATCCTGCCTGCAGAGCCCATAGTGAGAGGCCGACCTGGCGATATCCTGCCCGCAGAGCCCATAGTGAGAGGCCGACCTGGCGATATCCTGCCCGCAGAGCCCATAGTGAGAGGCCGACCTGGCGATATCCTGCCCGCAGAGCCCATAGTGAGAGGCCGACCTGGCGATATCCTGCCCGCAGAGCCCATAGTGAGAGGCTGACCTGGCGATATCCTGCCCGCAGAGCCCATAGTGAGAGGCTGACCTGGCGATATCCTGCCCGCAGAGCCCATAGTGAGAGGCCGACCTGGCGATATCCTGCCCGCAGAGCCCATAGTGAGAGGCCGACCTGGCGATATCCTGCCCGCAGAGCCCATAGTGAGAGGCCGACCTGGCGATATCCTGCCCGCAGAGCCTATAGTGAGAGGCCGACCTGGCGATATCCTGCCCGCAGAGCCCAAAGTGAGAGGCCGACCTGGCGATATCCTGCTCGCAGAGCCCATAGTGAGAGGCCGACCTGGCGATATCCTGCCCGCAGAGCCCATAGTGAGAGGCTGACCTGGCGATATCCTGCCCGCAGAGCCCATAGTGAGAGGCCGACCTGGCGATATCCTGCCCGCAGAGCCCATAGTGAGAGGCCGACCTGGCGATATCCTGCCCGCAGAGCCCATAGTGAGAGGCTGACCTGGCGATATCCTGCCCGCAGAGCCCAAAGTGAGAGGCCGACCTGGCGATATCCTGCCCGCAGAGCCCATAGTGAGAGGCTGACCTGGCGATATCCTGCCCGCAGAGCCCATAGTGAGAGGCTGACCTGGCGATATCCTGCCCGCAGAGCCCATAGTGAGAGGCCGACCTGGCGATATCCTGCCCGCAGAGCCCATAGTGAGAGGCCGACCTGGCGATATCCTGCCCGCAGAGCCCATAGTGAGAGGCCGACCTGGCGATATCCTGCCCGCAGAGCCCATAGTGAGAGGCCGACCTGGCGATATCCTGCCCGCAGAGCCCAAAGTGAGAGGCCGACCTGGCGATATCCTGCCCGCAGAGCCCATAGTGAGAGGCCGACCTGGCGATATCCTGCCCGCAGAGCCCATAGTGAGAGGCTGACCTGGCGATATCCTGCCCGCAGAGCCCATAGTGAGAGGCCGACCTGGCGATATCCTGCCCGCAGAGCCCATAGTGAGAGGCCGACCTGGCGATATCCTGCCCGCAGAGCCCATAGTGAGAGGCTGACCTGGCGATATCCTGCCCGCAGAGCCCAAAGTGAGAGGCCGACCTGGCGATATCCTGCCCGCAGAGCCCATAGTGAGAGGCCGACCTGGCGATATCCTGCCCGCAGAGCCCATAGTGAGAGGCCGACCTGGCGATATCCTGCCCGCAGAGCCCAAAGTGACAGGCCGACCTGGCGATATCCTGCCCGCAGAGCCCATAGTGAGAGGCCGACCTGGCGATATCCTGCCCGCAGAGCCCATAGTGAGAGGCCGACCTGGCGATATCCTGCCCGCAGAGCCCATAGTGAGAGGCCGACCTGGCGATATCCTGCCCGCAGAGCCCATAGTGAGAGGCCGACCTGGCGATATCCTGCCCGCAGAGCCCATAGTGAGAGGCCGACCTGGCGATATCCTGCCCGCAGAGCCCATAGTGAGAGGCCGACCTGGCAATATCCTGCCCGCAGAGCCCAAAGTGAGAGGCCGACCTGGCGATATCCTGCCCGCAGAGCCCATAGTGAGAGGCTGACCTGGCGATATCCTGCCCGCAGAGCCCATAGTGAGAGGCCGACCTGGCGATATCCTGCCCGCAGAGCCCATAGTGAGAGGCCGACCTGACGATATCCTGCCCGCAGAGCCCATAGTGAGAGGCCGACCTGGCTATATCCTGCCCGCAGAGCCCATAGTGAGAGGCCGACCTGGCGATATCCTGCCCGCAGAGCCCATAGTGAGAGGCCAACCTGGCGATATCCTGCCCACAGAGTCCATAGTGAGAGGCTGACCTGGCGATATCCTGCCCGCAGAACCCATAGTGAGAGGCCGACCTGGCGATATCCTGCCCGCAGAGCCCATAGTGAGAGGCTGACCTGGCGATATCCTGCCCACAGAGTCCATAGTGAGAGGCTGACCTGGCGATATCCTGCCCACACAGCCCATAGTGAGAGGCCGACCTGGCGATATCCTGCCCACACAGCCCATAGTGAGAGGCTGACCTGGCGATATCCTGCCCGCAGAGTCCATAGTGAGAGGCTGACCTGGCGATATCCTGCCCACACAGCCCATAGTGAGAGGCTGACCTGGCGATATCCTGCCCGCAGAACCCATAGTGAGAGGCTGACCTGGCGATATCCTGCCCGCAGAGCCCATAGTGAGAGGCTGACCTGGCGATATCCTGCCCACACAGCCCATAGTGAGAGGCCGACCTGGCGATATCCTGCCCACACAGCCCATAGTGAGAGGCTGACCTGGCGATATCCTGCCCGCAGAGTCCATAGTGAGAGGCTGACCTGGCGATATCCTGCCCACACAGCCCATAGTGAGAGGCTGACCTGGCGATATCCTGCCCACAGAGTCCATAGTGAGAGGCCGACCTGGCGATATCCTGCCCACACAGCCCATAGTGAGAGGCCGACCTGGCGATATCCTGCCCACACAGCCCATAGTGAGAGGCTGACCTGGCGATATCCTGCCCGCAGAGTCCATAGTGAGAGGCTGACCTGGCGATATCCTGCCCACACAGCCCATAGTGAGAGGCTGACCTGGCGATATCCTGCCCACAGAGTCCATAGTGAGAGGCTGACCTGGCGATATCCTGCCCACACAGCCCATAGTGAGAGGCTGACCTGGCGATATCCTGCCCACAGAGTCCATAGTGAGAGGCTGACCTGGCGATATCCTGCCCACACAGCCCATAGTGAGAGGCTGACCTGGCGATATCCTGCCCGCAGAGCCCATAGTGAGAGGCCGACCTGGCGATATCCTGCCCGCAGAGCCAATAGTGAGAGGCCGACCTGGCGATATCCTGCCCGCAGAGCCCATAGTGAGAGGCCGACCTGGCGATATCCTGCCCGCAGAGCCAATAGTGAGAGGCCGACCTGGCGATATCCTGCCCGCAGAGCCCATAGTGAGAGGCCGACCTGGCGATATCCTGCCCGCAGAGCCCATAGTGAGAGGCTGACCTGGCGATATCCTGCCCGCAGAGCCCATAGTGAGAGGCCGACCTGGCGATATCCTGCCCGCAGAGCCCATAGTGAGAGGCTGACCTGGCGATATCCTGCCCGCAGAGCCCATAGTGAGAGGCCGACCTGGCGATATCCTGCCCGCAGAGCCCATAGTGAGAGGCCGACCTGGCGATATCCTGCCCGCAGAGCCCATAGTGAGAGGCTGACCTGGCTATATCCTGCCCGCAGAGCCCATAGTGAGAGGCCGACCTGGCGATATCCTGCCCGCAGAACCCATAGTGAGAGGCTGACCTGGCGATATCCTGCCCGCAGAGCCCATAGTGAGAGGCCGACCTGGCGATATCCTGCCCGCAGAGCCCATAGTGAGAGGCTGACCTGGCGATATCCTGCCCGCAGAGCCCATAGTGAGAGGCCGACCTGGCGATATCCTGCCCGCAGAGCCCATAGTGAGAGGCTGACCTGGCGATATCCTGCCCGCAGAGCCCATAGTGAGAGGCTGACCTGGCGATATCCTGCTTTTTAGCAATGACTGAGGGGTCGTGGCAGCCTGACCTCCACTGAAAAATACTTCTGACATGTCACTGTGACTTTGTGAAAAGTTTCTAAACATTAATCAGTCATCTGCATCCTCCACTAGAGGGAGCTCACTGCATACAATCGTATACAATGCCCATTAGCCTCAATAATTACAGCAGGCTCCCTCTAGTGGTGGTTGCAGGTAGCCAAAAAAAACATTGATAAAATATGGAGATTCATTTTAGTAAAAAAAAGTTCAATACTTTGCATTTAGCTGAAATGTATTGCCTGAGGGTCATTATGTCAAACATATATCTAACAATAGATTCAGAAAAAAAAGGAAGTGAAAGAATTAATAATCCAACCCGGTAGCTTCATTCTCACTTCTCGGTAATCATTGTGGACCTCTACATAAACTATTCATCCACCTGATGATGACGCTGAAGAAAATAGTAATAAAGGGGTTATCCCCTATCAGAATGAAGCTGCCCGGGCGATCGGGTGATGCAGGAGGGGAAATATGTTACATGGCTTTAATAAATGGGCAGTATATATACGTTTTTTTGTAATTTTCAATAATTCTTCAAAAAGAAAACTTTGAGAAAAGCGCAAAATACAGTTTGCAGCATGACCAGTAGATGGCAGCATATATCTATGTAAGGCTGCATTGCTTCCTTCAGAAAAAAAAAAGAAAGCTCTTTAGTGCCACCTAGTGGACACGGCTAAGAATGTCCCACATTTAAAACTGTAATCACTGGAGAAAGCAAAACGCAACAAGTATGAACGCAGCCTTATAAAGTACCTTCCATACGTTGGACTAGGTGGATCGCTGTCTTTCTTCTGGAGGTGAGCAGCAGAAATGCATGATTTAGATGATGTGATAATTAAACACGATAATTAAAGGTAAAATCAGCAGGATGCTGGAAGAAGCCAAAATAAGTTAAATTCAAGATTAGGAAATAATGCTGAGTGACTTTCTGGAAAATAGTTAAATTAAAAAAAGTGACATAATCAGCATGCATTCTATGGTATTACCACCAGAGGGCGCAGCAAGCAAATAGCTGCAGAATAAACCGCATTACAGACAATAGGCCGCTGCACTGGTAATGCCTCTTACTACTGTATTTATAGCTTCTGTTACCCTATAGATTTATTCAGTATTATTTATATCAATTTATTTATTTAATATTATTTATGACATATAATGTATTATTTGTTTAGAATTATTTGTTAATTATTTATTTTGTATTACTTATTACATATCATTTATTATCCATTTTGCATTATTTATTACATTGAAAGCATTATTTATTCAATACTATTTACTACATAACATTTATTATTTATTTTGCATCTATTTATCGCACGTGATTTATTTATTTTGTATTATTTATTACATATAATGTATTTATTTAGCACTTTTTATTACATATAATGTTATATTTTGCATTAGTACATACAATGTATTATTTAGTTAGAATTATTGAGTTATTTTAATCGCTTATTAAATATTATTTATTATTTTAGATCTATTTATTTTGTATTACTTATTGTATAACATTTATAATTTGTTTTGTGGGAGTTATCGGCGTGTGGAATTTAACCAGCTGAAACTAATGGGGTCGTCCCGGCAAACAGAAAAGTTCCTCAGGGGATTGGCTATAAAAAGAAGCGGGAGCCGCCTGGATCAAGTGCAGGAGGCTCTGTGGCCTGCGCTGGTACAAGAAGAGGACCGCTGCTGCCTGTGCACCATCGGATGTTTGAATAGTCAAATTGTGCATGGTATTGTGTGCAGGACACTAAGGGGCATTATAATGTGTGGTGGCATCATAGGGGACAAGGAGGACTGTGCACTCGGGGGCATCCTATGGTGTGGGGGCATCGAGGAGACGTTGTACTGTATTGGAGCTTTAAGATGGCATTGTACAGCTTGTGGGGGACTAAGTGGGTGTCATACTGCGTGCAGGGTGTAGGGTGCAGGATGTAGTGTGTAGTGAGCAGGGTGCAGAGTGTAGTGTACAGGATGTAAGGTGCACAGTGTCGGGTGTTGGGTGCAGGCTGTAGTGGCAGGGTGTAGGGTGTAGGCTGTAGGGTGCACAGTGTAGGGTGCAGGGTGTAGGGTGCAGGATGTATGGTGCACAGTGTAGGGTGCACAGTGTAGGGTGCAGGGTGTAGGGTGCAGGATGTATGGTGCACAGTGTAGGGTGCACTGTGTAGGGTGCAGGGTGCACAGTGTAGGGTGCAGGGTGTAGGGTGCAGGGTGTAGGATGCACAGTGTAGGGTGCAGGTGCACGGTGCAGGGTTCATGGTGTAGGGTGTAGTGTGCACGGTATAGAGGTATAGGGTGTAGGGTGTAGTGTGCAGGGTATAGAGGTATAGAGTGTAGGGTGCAGGGTGTAGGGTTCATGGAGTAGGGTGTAGGGTGCAGGTGCACGGTTTAGGGTGCAGGGTTCATTATGTAAGGTTCATGGTGCAGGGTGTAGGGTATAAGCTGTAGGGTGCACAATGTAGGGTGTAAGGTGCAGGGTGTAGGGTGCAGGTGCACGGTGCAGGGTTCATGGTGTAGGGGGTAGTGTGCAGGGTATAGAGTGCAGGGTGTAGAGTGCAGGGTGCAGGGTGTAGGATGCACAGTGTAGGGTGAACGGTGCAGGGTTCATGGTGTAGGGCAGTGATCCCCAAGTCTGGTCCTCAAGTGCCACCAACAGGTCATGCTTTCAGGATTTCCTTAGTATTGCACAGGTCATTGACAGCTTGCCTGTGCAGGTGATGCAATTATCACCTGTGCAACACTAAGGAAATCCTCAAAGCATGACCTGTTGGTGGCTCTTGAGGACCAGACTTGGGGAACACTGTAGGGTGTAGTGTGCAGGGTATAGAGTGTAGGGTGTAGAGTGCAGGGTGTAGGGTGCAGGGTGTAGGATGCACAGTGTAGGGTGCACAGTGCAGGGTTCATGGTGTAGGGTGTAGTGTGCAGGGTATAGCGTGTAGGGTGTAGAGTGCAGGGTGTAGGGTTCATGGTGTAGGGTTCATGGTGTAGGGTTCATGGTGTAGGGTGCAGGTGCACAGTTTAGGGTGCAGGGTTCATGATGTAGGGTGTAGTGTGCAGGGTATAGAGTGTAGGGTGCACAGTATAGGGTGTAAGGTGCAGGGTGCATGGTGTAAGGATCATGGTGTAGGGATCATGGTGTAGGGTATAAGGTGCAGGGTGTAGTAATCATGGTGCAGGGTGTAGGCGGTAGGGTGCAGGATGTAGGGTGCAGGGTTCATGGTGTAGGGTGTAAGGTGCAGGGTGTAGTAATTATGGTGTAGGGTGCAGGATGTAGGGTGTAAGGTGTAGGGTTCATGGTGTAAGGTGCAGGGTGTAGTAATCATGGTGTAGGGTGTAAGGTGCAGGGTGTAGTAATCATGGTGCAGGGTGTAGGCGGTAGGGTGCAGGATGTAGGGTGCAGGGTTCATGGTGTAGGGTGTAAGGTGTAGGGTTCATGGTGTAAGGTGCAGGGTGTAGTAATTATGGTGTAGGGTGCAGGATGTATGGTGTAGGGTGCAGGGTGTAGGGTTCATGGTGTAGGGTGTAAGGTGCAGGGTGTAGTAATTATGGTGTAGGGTGCAGGATGTAGGGTGTAGGGTGCAGGGTGTAGGGTTCATGGTGTAGGGTGTAAGGTGCAGGGTGTAGTAGTCATGGTGTAGGGTGCAGGATGTAGGGTGTAAGGTGTAGGGTTCATGGTGTAAGGTGCAGGGTGTAGTAATCATGGTGTAGGGTGTAGGCTGTAGGATGCACAGTGTAAGGTGTAGGGTTCATGGTGTAGGGATCATGGTGCAGGGTGTAGGGTGCAGGATGTGGGGTGTAAGGTGTAGGGTTCATGGTGTAGGGTGCACAGTGTAGGGTGTAAGGTGCAGGGTGTAGGGTGCAGGGTGTCGTGGGCCCCTGCCCTCCCGTCCCGCTCCATTATGTGTGAACATTTCTGTGATTCCTTTGTGTAATGAGTGAAGTTTTTCATTTTGGTGCAGGCTATAAATAGTCATGTGAAATAGTTCTGGGCCGTCGTCCCCCGGCCCTGTAATCCTGGGGGGAGACATATCTGCAGTATCTGTCCTGCCCCTGTAATCAGTGCTCGCTCGCCTGCTCTCTCGGCTTCTGGCTTCTTTCCCTTTTTTATCCCATTTCACTTTACTCCAAACTGAGACAGAACTTTTCCACAGGAGAAGCCCCAGAGTGGATGTCGCTCGGCCCCTTACTCCGGGCCTTTCCTCCCCCCAGCGCCCCCTGTCCCCGTGTGTCTTCCCCTCTCACTGTGCTCTGTTACAGCCTTCACTTCCTTTTTCTGTTTTCAGGCTGTGGGGGTCCCAGGAGAATCCAGAAATATCCCCTTTTATCAGCGGAGCCTATGACTAAAGCTAGCAACACGAGGCGACACCAGAAAGCAGGCCGCGTTCTCCTGCCTAAATGTGCGCGGAACATACTGTGGATCTAACATGCAGATTCCCACCTGCTGCTCCCAATAACTCGGGAATTTACCTCTTATTAAAAATCTTCTCTGGTCTCAAGAACACAGGGATTTTTAATTCTATTGCGTACCACTCATTGTCTATGTCACCGTCCACTTCTGCAGTCTATCAGTGGTGGCCGGTCTCCTAGGAAAGGAGCACAGCGCTTACAACCTCTTAGTTATTTTGCTTGTAAGCGATCCCAGCCAGCTTCATTGTCCGTGAACTGCTCCGGTGCTACAGAGGTAATGTTACCTCTGCAAGCAACTCTGGAGGGCACAGAGTTCAGACCAGTGCATCAACCACGCCAATGGTCCGAATTGTCCATCATCAGGAGTAGGAAGCTGGGAGGTAGAGGATATGAACATACCTTTAATTGAATCTTGAAGTTAAAGGGGTAAGCACCTTGGGGGTAAAATTGCACAGTCTGGTTATTGATGCAGGGTTTCGATGGCATCGGGATGGGAGAGATTTTACAAGCTTGTGAACACATATTTACTAGGATTACCTTTAAAGCTGCTTCTCCAAAAAGAGCTGGACTGTCCATCACTACAAGCCAAGACGTTCTTCGAAAGAAAAAGACCTCCATTTGTAGACAGCTGTTTCAGGGTTCTTTCCCCTCATCAGTGCAAAGTAAGATGCTGGTAAGGCTATGATGGAGGTCTAGAGACTCTCTTTGTTAGGTGTAAGGAGGTTTATAAGCCTGGCAATGCTCCCTGGAAAAAAAAAAAGTTGTGCACAAAGCTTCTTCACATAGGACGAAAGCAAAGTTTCTAGTTGACGTTCTCCTCAATTAGAAACTTTACCGACCAGACCTTCATCGAAGGCACATTCACTCAGCCGACCAGTCTTCTACTTTGCCCTGATGATGGGTGACAACCCTGAAACAGTTGCCTGCAAATGGAGCTATTTTCCTTTTGGAGAAGACCATGGTTTGGTCATGTGTGGTCACTTCGAGATGTTACCTTCGATAGTTGTTCTCCTCCTTGGAAAGGCTATGATGGAGGTCTAGAGACTCTCTTTGTTAGGTGTAAGGAGGTTTATAAGCCTGGCAATGCTCCCTGGAAAAAAAAAAAAGTTGTGCACAAAGCTTCTTCACATAGGAAGAAAGCAAAGTCTCTAGTTGATGTTCTCCTCAATTAGAAACTTTACCGACCAGACCTTCATCGAAGGCACGTTCACTCAGCCGACGAGTCTTCTACTTTGCCCTGATGATGGGTGACAACCCTGAAACAGTTGCCTGCAAATGGAGCTATTTTCCTTTTGGAGAAGACCATGGTTTGGTCATGTGTGGTCACTTCGAGATGTTACCTTCGATAGTTGTGCTCCTCCTTGGAAAGGCTATGATGGAGGTCTAGAGACTCTCTTTGTTAGGTGTAAGGAGGTTTATAAGCCTGGCAATGCTCCCTGGAAAAAAAAAAAAGTTGTGCACAAAGCTTCTTCACATAGGAAGAAAGCAAAGTCTCTAGTTGATGTTCTCCTCAATTAGAAACTTTACCGACCAGACCTTCATCGAAGGCACGTTCACTCAGCCGACGAGTCTTCTACTTTGCCCTGATGATGGGTGACAACCCTGAAACAGTTGCCTGCAAATGGAGCTATTTTCCTTTTGGAGAAGACCATGGTTTGGTCATGTGTGGTCACTTCGAGATGTTACCTTCGATAGTTGTGCTCCTCCTTGGAAAGGCTATGATGGAGGTCTAGAGACTCTCTTTGTTAGGTGTAAGGAGGTTTATAAGCCTGGCAATGCTCCCTGGAAAAAAAAAAAGTTGTGCACAAAGCTTCTTCACATAGGAAGAAAGCAAAGTCTCTAGTTGATGTTCTCCTCAATTAGAAACTTTACCGACCAGACCTTCATCGAAGGCACATTCACTCAGCCGACGAGTCTTCTACTTTGCCCTGATGATGGGTGACAACCCTGAAACAGTTGCCCGCAAATGGAGCTATTTTCCTTTTGGAGAAGACCATGGTTTGGTCATGTGTGGTCACTTCGAGATGTTACCTTCAATAGTTGTTCTCCTCCTCCTTGGAAAGGCTATACCTTTCCCAGGGAGCATAGTCTATAAGTCATCCTATGCCAACTTGACGCTCTCCTTAAGGAGAAACTTTACTGGTCGAAGACTTATGTAAATACATACTGAACAACTTCACCGAAGGTAGGGCATACTCCCAAAATTGGTGAGACCTCCCAGGCTTCTGGTGGAAGGGTTTGGTAAATTGCCTCCGGAAATCTCTTGGGAGTTTAAACTTTACCCTCTTGAGCAAGTTTGCCAGAAAGTTGCCAAGTAAGACGTCAGCGAATCCTCCTAGGAATCTTTGATTGTTTTGGGGTCTTTCCAGGTTCTTTGGGGGCACATAATACAGCACAATTTATATATACGACCTCTGGATCGGCGGTCTTCTATGGTGTACGCCCACGGCTGGCGCAGTAATGAGATGACTGACGGACAAGCAGGATCAGCAGAAAGTCTGTGCCAAGAAAGGGTGACTGTCCAAAAAATCATTAGCCTGGAGTCAATCCCTCCCTGTTCTCCCAGTGTTTTCTTTGTGAGTTTGTGCCGTGTTGGCAGGATTTCTGAAACATAAATTTTGGACATTTATTGGAAACCTGAGCAGAAGCCAAGGGCGTAACGAAAGCCATGGCTGCCTTGTGACTGCTCCGGTGCCCAGCTGGCACAATAAGAGCTTCTGACCTTCGATATTCGTCTAAAATGTTGCTTTATTTAGGATCTTATTGAATTTTGATAGTTGTTGTAATATTCAAGATGTCTTTTCCATCTTCAAAAATGAGTGCTGTGGGTTAGAGCTTGTAAAAACAAGCACTTTTGCAATTTACGGCTTATTAAAATTTTCAGCCGTTTTTGAGATATCAACACTTTTCCTTTTGTTTACAACTTGTTGCCTTGGAAACCGACCACTGCTGATGTCTAGCCTCTAAGGATTTAAACAGTGCTTACAAGCTCAACAAAAAAGAGCTGCACATGTTCTGCTGTCTAGCAGCGGTGGTCGGTCTCCAAGGCAATGTAAATATTTACAGCCACAACTGTTTCACCCCTTCCCAAACTGATAGCTCTGCTTCTCGTCGCTTGTCTTATCTATTGCATTATTCCTGTGTCCTCTTATGTATAAATATGAGACTCTTCAGATTTTGTGTCAATCTCTGCATGATGAGGAGACCGGAGTAGTCTCCAAAGCTGCAACTTGTTACCATCTGTTCAGTTAGCCATTAAGAGGTATCAACCACTGAGGACTCTCTGATCTTAATATTTTTCTATTAAAAATTAGAAATCTTGCAATTCTCACATCGGCCACAGGAGCTTTTTTTTTTAGATTCTAACGTCCTGTAGTTTCAGGAAACAACACATGAACATTAGCAACAATGAACAGTAACAGCTTTCACATCGAAGCATCTAATGAGCGTGTAAAAAGGTAATTGTGATGAAGCTACTGTATATAGAGGTGTTATCAGTCATTGTACAGGAGGAGGAGGTGAGCTGTGACATCACCTATTGTGAATGGTGGATCCTGTGTTATCTACTGTATATAGAGGTGTTATCAGTCATTGTACAGGAGGAGGAGGTGAGCTGTGACATCACCTATTGAGAATGGTGGATCCTGTGTTATCTACTGTATATAGAGGTGTTATCAGTCATTGTACAGGAGGAGGAGGAGGTGAGCTGTGACATCACCTATTGTGAATGGTGGATCCTGTGTTATCTACTGTATATAGAGGTGTTATCAGTCATTGTACAGGAGGAGGAGGTGAGCTGTGACATCACCTATTGTGAATGGTGGATCCTGTGTTATCTACTGTATATAGAGGTGTTATCAGTCATTGTACAGGAGGAGGAGGTGAACTGTGACATCACCTATTGAGAATGGTGGATCCTGTATTATCTACTGTATACAGAGGTGTTATCAGTCATTGTACAGGAGGAGGAGGTGAGCTGTGATATCATCTATTGTGAATGGTGGATCCTGTGTTATCTTCTGTAAATAAAGGTGTTATCAGTCATTGTACAGGAGGAGGAGGTGAGTTGTGACATCACCTATTGTGAATGGTGGATCGTGTGTTATCTACTGTATATAGAGGTGTTATCAGTCATTGTACAGGAGGAGGAGGTGAGCTGTGACATCACCTATTGTGAATGGTGGATCCTGTGTTATCTACTGTATATAGAGGTGTTATCAGTCATTGTACAGGAGGAGGAGGTGAGTTGTGACATCACCTATTGTGAATGGTGGATCCTGTGTTATCTACTGTATATAGAGGTGTTATCAGTCATTGTACAGGAGGAGGAGGTGAGCTGTGACATCACCTATTGTGAATGGTGGACCCTGTGTTATCTACTGTATATAGAGGTGTTATCAGTCATTGTACAGGAGGAGGAGGTGAGCTGTGACATCACCTATTGTGAATGGTGGATCCTGTGTCATCTACTGTATATAAAGGTGTTATCAGTCATTGTACAGGAGGAGGAGGTGAGCTGTGACATCACCTATTGTGAATAGTGGATTCTGTGTTATCTACTGTATATAGAGGTGTTATCAGTCATTGTACAGGAGGAGGTGAGCTGTGACATCACCTATTGTGAATGGTGGACCCTGTGTTATCTACAGTATATAGAGGTGTTATCAGTCATTGTACAGGAGGAGGAGGTGAGTTGTGACATCACCTATTGTGAATGGTGGATCCTGTGTTATCTACTGTATATAGAGGTGTTATCAGTCATTGTACAGGAGGAGGAGGTGAGCTGTGACATCACCTATTGTGAATGGTGGATCCTGTGTTATCTACTGTATATAGAGGTGTTATCAGTCATTGTACAGGAGGAGGAGGTGAGTTGTGACATCACCTATTGTGAATGGTGGATCCTGTGTTATCTACTGTATATAGAGGTGTTATCAGTCATTGTACAGGAGGAGGAGGTGAGCTGTGACATCACCTATTGTGAATGGTGGACCCTGTGTTATCTACTGTATATAGAGGTGTTATCAGTCATTGTACAGGAGGAGGAGGTGAGCTGTGACATCACCTATTGTGAATGGTGGATCCTGTGTCATCTACTGTATATAAAGGTGTTATCAGTCATTGTACAGGAGGAGGAGGTGAGCTGTGACATCACCTATTGTGAATAGTGGATTCTGTGTTATCTACTGTATATAGAGGTGTTATCAGTCATTGTACAGGAGGAGGTGAGCTGTGACATCACCTATTGTGAATGGTGGACCCTGTGTTATCTACAGTATATAGAGGTGTTATCAGTCATTATACAGGAGGAGGAGGTGAGCTGTGACATCACCTATTGTGAATGGTGGATCCTGTGTTATCTACTGTATATAGAGGTGTTATCAGTTATTGTACAGGAGGAGGTGAGCTGTGACATCACCTATTGTGAACGGTGGATCCTGTGTTATCTACTGTATATAAAGGTGTTATCAGTCATTGTACAGGAGGAGGAGGTGAGCTGTGACATCACCTATTGTGAATAGTGGATTCTGTGTTATCTACTGTATATAGAGGTGTTATCAGTAATTGTACAGGAGGAGGTGAGCTGTGACATCACCTATTGTGAACGGTGGATCCTGTGTTATCTACTGTATATAGAGGTGTTATCAGTCATTATACAGGAGGAGGAGGTGAGCTGTGACATCACCTATTGTGAATGGTGGATCCTGTGTTATCTACTGTATATAGAGGTGTTATCAGTTATTGTACAGGAGGAGGTGAGCTGTGACATCACCTATTGTGAACGGTGGATCCTGTGTTATCTACTGTATATAGAGGTGTTATCAGTTATTGTACAGGAGGAGGAGGTGAGCTGTGACATCACCTATTGTGAATGGTGGATCCTGTGTTATCTACTGTATATAGAGGTGTTATCAGTAATTGTACAGGAGGAGGTGAGCTGTGACATCACCTATTGTGAACGGTGGATCCTGTGTTATCTACTGTATATAGAGGTGTTATCAGTCATTGTACAGGAGGAGGAGGTGAGCTGTGACATCACCTATTGTGAATGGTGGATCCTGTGTTATCTACTGTATATAGAGGTGTTATCAGTTATTGTACAGGAGGAGGTGAGCTGTGACATCACCTATTGTGAATGGTGGATCCTGTGTTATCTACTGTATATAGAGGTGTTATCAGTTATTGTACACAGGCAGAGTGTAATACTTCATTTCTCCTGTGAGGGTGCTTCAAGGAAATGTAACTCTTAACGCCTGATTTCTCTAAAAATGACATCTGATCTCTGAGAAACATGAAGAAAATGTCTCATTTCGGGTCTGAATTAAAGGATAAGTAGGAATTTAAACGTTTAGTGCTCAGTGCTCATTGAGCCGATGGGATCAGTGATACCTCTGCCATCACCCTCTCTGGGATTTGGGTCTGTCTCCTTGAATTAGTGTTCTGCAGTTGCTTTCTGCCTCGTGCTTGGGATTAGGAGCCATCACTAGTCCTCTTCCTCCTCCTCTTCCTCCTCCTCCTCACATCCCTATGTTATGTCCTTCGGAGGCTCCTAAACATATAAAATGTGCTCGTATCTTTCAGACACAGTGCGGAGAAAGTAAATATGTTAAGACGCTGTATACATTTTGCACAGAGCGCAGGACTCTGGGTGGGCCCGGACCCCACGTATAGCGCCTGCTGCTTCTGCGGAGGGCTCTACATACACTGCGAAAGCCAAAAACGCCACCTAGAAGAAAACTATGCAACTATGAATCCACATCCATATATATATATAAAGAAATGAAATTGCAGCTTAGCCCCATAGAAGTGAATGGAGTTGAGCTGCAATACCAGACAGAACCTTTTGTTAGGGGTGGCGCTGTTTCTGGAAAAAAAGAAAAAAGCCCTTTTTTTCTTATTGTAGACGATCCATTTAAACTTACGGTATTATACTTATAATGTTTGGCACACAGTAGTGTTTGTTGGTGGGGGTCCGAATGCTGAGACCCCCATAGATTTCCCAAACTAAGGGGGCGGAATTTCTCAGCTTCCTTTCATATGTGAGCTCAACAGAAAGTCAATGGGTCCGGGCTTCCTACTGGGCACAGTTGAGGATAAGGGGAGCGATACTGCCCCTAGATCTGAGCGATCGATGGGGGTCTCAGGATCTATAGGGCGAGAACATATGAAACTTATTTGTACGTTTAGTTACCCTTTAACCCCTTTCTATTGACAGACTAAAGGTCATTGAGTTGCAAAGAGGGGGGAAATCTGCAGGGAATTGCTCCTGGCAGTGATTTGGTTAACAATCCCTATAAGACAATTGCTTAAAAAGCAATTCCCTAATGCAGTATTTTTTCCCATCCTGCGGCTCATTAGCTGTTACAAATGTCAGCATTTCCTGACAACCTGAACTGTCTGTCTAGTACAAACAATTCATTTATTCAAAAAAAGGAGAATTGGACAATTGCTTATAGTGCAATCCCCCATGTGTAAATATGAGCAATGATATACAGTGAGGCATCTAGAAGTAAAATGTCACAATTAGTCCCTGACTTTGAGCAAATATTATTCTGCAAGAGCTGCGCAAATAAACCAAAGGCTACAAGGACTGTGCCGGTGCATTCTGGGAGAGATTACTGGGCAAGAGGGGGTAAATTGGGGGGGCACTCACTTCCTAGACAATGATGGCAGCCTGTGTGACTGCATGCCAAAGGAACTGATAGAGAAAACTGCTTAAAGTGCAATTCCCCAATGCAAATGTTTATATAGTTCCTATACTGTGATGAAAATGAGTGACGTGAGGTGATGTGGTGCAGCCGGGGCAGCCATCCCATATAGGCCCGCGTCACCCCAATATATACTGACCCGCAACTGCCAGAAGAACTTTATCTATAACCATTGTGATCGAGCATGGACAAAAATGTATGGAATCCAAGATTGGTAAAGATGGCAGCCGCATAAAGGTATTGTGATAGATAGATAGATGATAGATAGATGATAGATAGATAATAGATAGATAATAGATAGATAGATAATAGATAGATGGATAGATATGGGATAGATAGATAGATAGATAGATAGATAGATAGATAGATAGATAGATAGATAGATAGATAGATAGATAATAGATAAAAAGATAGATAGATAAATAGATAGATAGATAGATAGATAGATAGATAGATAGATAATAGATAGATAGATAATAGATAGATGGATGGATAGATAATGGATAGATAGATAGATATGGGATAGATAGATAGATAGATAGATAGATAGATAGATAGATAGATAGATAGATAGATAGATAGATAATAGATAGACAGATAATAGACAGATAATAGACAGATAATAGACAGATAATAGATAGATAATAGACAGATAATAGATAGATAATAGACAGATAATAGATAGGCTGGGTATTGCAGATCCACTTCCTACTGACCCTCCAAGAACTTCAGGCTGCCGGTGCCAGTAACACCTGATTGGCAGTGGGGATGTCGCGTATCGCACCACGACTCAGATATTAATACATGATTGGTGGGACCTCTACAGATCCTGAGAACAGAGGTCCCATGTCCCTCATGTGAATGGAGCATTGATGTGCATGCTTTACCACCACTCCTATAGAAGTGAATGAAGCAGTGGTAGAGCATGCTCATGTGATCCCATAGAAGTGAATGAAGCAGTGGTAGAGCATGCTCATGTGATCCCATAGAAGTGAATGAAGCAGTGGTAGAGCATGCTCATGTGTTCCCAAAGAAGTGAATGAAGCAGTGGTAGAGCATGCTCATGTGCTGCAATATAAGTGAATGAAGCAGTGGTAGAGCATGTTCATGTGATCCCATAGAAGTGAATGAAGCAGTGGTAGAGCATGCTCATGTGCTGCCATAGAAGTGAATGAAGCAGTGGTAGAGCATGCTCATGTGTTCCCATAGAAGTGAATGAAGCAGTGGTAGAGCATGTTCATGTGCTGCCATAGAAGTGAATGAAGCAGTGGTAGACCATGCTCATGTGTTCCCATAGAAGTGAATGAAGCAGTGGTAGAGCATGCTCATGTGCTCCCATAGAAGTGAAGGAAGCAGTGGTACAGCATGATCATGTGTTCCCATAGAAGTGAATGAAGCAGTGGTAGAGCATGCTCATGTGCTCCCATAGAAGTGAATGAAGCAGTGGTAGAGCATGCTCATGTGTTCCCATAGAAGTGAATGAAGCAGTGGTAGAGCATGCTCATGTGTTCCCATAGAAGTGAATGAAGCAGTGGTAGAGCATGCTCATGTGCTGCCATAGAAGTGAATGAAGCAGTGGTAGAGCATGCTCATGTGCTGCCATAGAAGTGAATGAAGCAGTGGTAGAGCATGTTCATGGCTTCCCATAGCAGTGAATGAAGCAGTGGTAGATCATGTTCATGGCTTCCCATAGAAGTGAATGAAGCAGTGGTACAGCATGTTCATGGCTTCCCATAGAAGTGAATGAAGCAGTGGTAGAGCATGTTCATGGCTTCCCATAGAAGTGAATGAAGCAGTGGTAGAGCATGCTCATGTGCTGCCATAGAAGTGAATGAAGAAGTGGTAGAGCATGCTCATGTGCTCCCATAGAAGTAAAGGAAGCAGTGGTAGAGCATGTTCATGGCTTCCCATAGAAGTGAATGAAGCAGTGGTACAGCATGCTCATGTGCTCCCATAGAAGTGAATGAAGCAGTGGTAGAGCATGCTCATGTGTTGCCATAGAAGTGAATGAAGCAGTGGTAGAGCATGCTTATGTGCTGCCATAGAAGTGAATGAAGCAGTGGTAGAGCATGCTTATGTGCTGCCATAGAAGTGAATGAAGCAGTGGTAGAGCATGCTCATGTGTTGCCATAGAAGTGAATGAAGCAGTGGTAGAGCATGCTTATGTGTTCCCATAGAAGTGAATGAAGCAGTGGTAGAGCATGCTCATGTGTTGCCATAGAAGTGAATGAAGCAGTGGTAGAGCATGCTCATGTGATCCCATAGAAGTGAATGAAGCAGCAATGGCCAAGCATATCCATCTCAGGGTGCATTGATTAGGGGCGAGACAAATCCTGAGCATTTGTGACTTTATTTCCAAAAATCTTTTAGTTCCTGGAAAATCTGTAAACATTTTGCCATGTAGCAGCGTCGCCCCGGAGAGCCCTGGGCCCTGTGTATCTGATACGTGTGCGGTCGTACAGTGATGTCGCCGTCATACCAAGTGACATAATAGCAGCATCTGCCTGCAACGTGCCAATAAGATCCGGGAGAGGAGCGCAGGTTACTGAGAGGTCGTCATATGGCAGAGGTTACCCCGGGACAATGATGAGAAGGGCCTCTGCCTTAAAGGAGAACTCTATGCGGACTGTCACCGGCGCTGGGAGTCCGCTGTCATAGGATTGAACACTTCCGGCCACATTCAGACCAGACGTGGCCAGCCTCGCTCATGTCATTTGTCTAGTTGGCATGAGACCGAATGTATGCAAATTGACTAATTGCGGTCACGCACCCTCCCATTCCTGGCAAATCCTGACAGTGCGCATTGTGCATGCTGGGAAGATTCACGAGTCTGCAGGCACATTGATTGACTACACACTTAAGCCCCAAGCCTAGACAACCCCTTTAAATTATTTTAGTAAGGGTCCACTTACCTGCGCCTGTAGTCCATTTAGGGTCTGAACTGGACACCTAGAGTAATGATGTCGTCTTGTTAATATGTCTGCACTTATGCTGTTAGATGCCTGCCAGTCATGAGTGAACGTGCTGGGATAAGGCGTTATCTGAGCATGCTCGGGTGCTAACCGAGTGTCTGCAGCGCACTCGAAAAGTATGATCAAGTCCCCGCGGCTGCATGTCTCGCCGATCTTCGACAGCCGCAACACATGGAGGGATTGCCTGTTGGGTTGATCATATATTGTTTCTCAATATTTGTACAGATTTGCAAAATTTACACTTCCTAAGCTTGTAATATTTTGCATTTTTTCACCTGGGCACAGGGGTAATATAGAAATACGGCGCAGGAGGGATCGCGGATTTCTCCGTCTCCAAACGACAGTAGCTTTAGACAAGTCCATAAATCTGCGATGAGGGCGTCTCGATGGCTTCGAATGGAGACTCATTATATTAAAAATAGTGAAAAAAATGAAAAAAAAGAATTGTGAATAATACTGGGTGCTTGCACAAGGAAACGGCGCCGGTATCTTACGCTACAACCACTAATCAATCTTGCAGTGTAATTTTGGCCTCGTTCATGTGTCCGTTTTTCACGTACCGTGGTTTTCTTGGGTAGAATACGCACCCCTCATAGTCATGACATGACCAGATAGGCAGCGGGGAGCCAGCTCTCAACCAGAATGACGTCGACAATCCTGCCCTGTTGACAGAGCAGAGCGGAAAAGAAGCCGCCGCTCTGTCGGTTTGATGTCAGCAGAGGCAGCTGAATCGCCGGCAGGAGCGGTGAAGAACGGCGCCGGGCACAACAGGCAGGTGGGTAGGCTGCATTTACCTGCCTGTTAGTGCTTAGGTACTATTTTTTTTTTCTACAAAGTCCCTGATATCCCCTTTAATCCTTTTCTTCATCCATTTTTCAGTTTGTTCTGCAACTTTGTATCTAATTTCTGCTGCAACTTTGTATCTAAAGTGCTCAGTAAAAGTAAGGCTATGTTCACACTATTTTTTTTTCCCCCATCGTTTAGAGCCAATCTGCTCTGTAAAATGCCCTTCCAAAACATTCCAAAAGTTATTCCTATTTATTTCTATAGAAAAAACCCCCCCAAAAAACGCAGTTCTTATATTCAGGCTTTCAAAAGACGTCAAGCGTTTCTGGCCACGTTCAGTATTTTACATCAGTATTTGTAAACAAGGAAAGTATAAAAGAAACACGTCGCCGCTTGTGCATTTCTCACCCAACTCGTGTAAAATACTGAACGTGTGAATGAGGCCTAAAAGGAGTAACAGGTTTTTATTTTTTTTCTACTAGTTCAGAATAGAAATCAAAACAAAAAATGCTCGAAAGACGCCTGAGCTTCTCTTTCAGAATTTTTTGCTTCAAAATAAGAAAAAGCTAGAGTTTTATTCACTGCTTTATGGATGTGAAAAAAAGGCCAAAAATGGAATTAAAAAAATACACATCTGCGTTTTGGGAAATGCTTTCAGTAGTGTGAACATACCCGAACTGGCTGCTTGGTTGTCTTGTCTGCCTTCCTTCTACTGTGCAATGCAATCATTGTATTACATGTAGAAAAAAAAAAAAAAAAAAGTTTTGAAAAACTTTTGGCAGCAAGTAAGTAGCAGCTGGCTTCCTATGAGCCCATGTATGCCCCTGTCTTGTGCAGTCAGTGCCCACATTACTCCCATGCATCCATACCATGCAGGAACCCCCTTGATACAATGTATCTCTCCAGAAGTGCTAACTGTAAATATTTTGTTTCCTTGTTTATTCTGTGTGCAGCCTGTGAGAGCAATCCCCAGCATTACAGCAGCAGCCCTGCATGAGTCTAGCAGCTTCTCACCCCCAACCACCCCACTGACTCTGTGCATGCAGCCCCTCCCTGTGTCTCTGCCCTCCCCTTGTCTCTTTCCCAGTAGCTCCCCTCCCCCTGTCCTCCTTCCTGCCTCCCCTCCCCTCTCTGCTGCTCTGTGCAGTCTGCTGCTTTGATGACAACTGGAGCTCTGTGCAGGGACTTTCTCACCCAGTCTGACACCCCAAAACCAGGTCCCCCCCATGTGCCAAGGGTCAGGGTGAGCTACAGGGAGCCCTGTGCCCAGGAAGTGGTAAGTTGGCAGAAATGCCTTTTGTAGCTCTAGACACCTCCCAGTCTGCTCTGCTCACCTTTTTGTTGTTTTTTTTTTTTTTTTTTACAGCACTTATTGTCTGGGGAAGGGGCCGAAACTGTCCTAATGGGGGGTGATAGAACTGGGATTTGTGTGGTTGTAGGTGCACTGGCTTTACTGGGATGGACTGGAAGCTTTTGCTGCAGACCTGCGGTTGATCACCATTGTGTCCTATATTCACTGGTGGTGGCATTGGGCATTAATTTACTGGTCATCTAGTGGCATTTTGGCACTTTTCAGTGTTCCTGTCGCTGCGCCTCCTCTCGCTCGATCACTTCCTCTAATGTACATTGGTGTGTCATCGTTTATTTCCTATGCCGCCTACCTTCATGACGTTATTATCAGACTCCTCTTTATATACTATATTTATATTCTATATATATACTTTACTCTTTAGAACCCACCACCTACCCACACACGCTGGAATGTCTTATCTATGGTCGGCCATAGGAATGTAACTTTATGGCAGCGGCGTTGTGACACTTTGTAACTATCACAACAGTCCAAGGTAAACAATGTATCTACTGAAATATTGGGATTTTTGGAGATGTTTTATGGAGATGCCATGGGGGTGATTCGGGGGTCTGCAATTAGACACGTGTACTATGGCCACTGTAAACGGTTGTTCCATCATTGAACTTGTGTTGCCTCCTTGAAGAGATGTCCTGCCCCGGCAAATTGAGGATTTTTGCATCATCGTAAGTGCAAGACTATATGATCATTCCAATATCTTATCTACTTCTCGCTTTACGGCTTGTTTTCTCACCAATTTTCCATTATTACCAGTTGTAACTTCCCATTATCTGGTAACTGTTGTTTCTAGTACTTGACCTGGCCCAATTTGATCCATATTCCATCTTCAGTTCTGTTCCCTTCCATGCCACGTTGTCATGTCATCTTCTGACAATTTCTCAAGTTATTTATCGATACCCTGCCCGACTTATATAGTGGTAGCTGGTTTAGTAGTATCCCTGGTGGTACACTGTAGAGTTTCTTCCACTTTTATGACTTGTTCCATCACTGAATTTGTGTTGCCTCCTTGAAGAGATGTCCTGCTGTGGCAAATTGAGGATTTTGGCGTCATCGTAAGTGCAAAACTATATGATCATTTAAAATCTCTTATCTACTTCTCACTTTACGCTCTTCCGTGGGACTTGTTTTCTCACCAATTTGCCAGTTGTACCTTCCCATTATCTGGTAACTGTTGTTTCTAGTACTTGACCTGGCCCAGTTTGAGCCATATTTCATCTTTGGTTCGGTTCCCTTCCATGCCACATTTTCATATCATCTTCTGATGATGTCTCACATTACCTATCGCTACCCTTCTCGACTTCTTTTTAGTTTTAGCCATAGTGATAGTTTCTTTAGTGGTAGCCCTGGTGGTACACTGTAGAGCAGTGTTCCCCAACTCCGGTCCTCAAGAGCCACCAACAGGTCATGTTTTCAGGAGTTCCTTAGTAGTGCACAGGTGATAATTGCATCACCTGGACAGGCAAGCATTCAATCACCTGTGCAATACTAAGGAAATCCTGAAAACATGACCTGTTGGTGGCTCTTGAGGACCGGAGTTGGGGAGCACTGCGTAGAGTTTCTTCCACTTTTAAAACTTGTGCCAAGTCTATTACTGCATGAGATTTGTTGACAAACTCGTTCAAAGTCGGCAGATTCCATTACTTCTAGTGGAATTAGTCAATAATCTAATGCCCGTGGGGACCTTCTGACAGGCCATGACGGCTTTCAACCTGTCAGGTCCCAAATTGCTGCCATCGGTTCCTCCAGCTGCTTGTCACTGGAGAAGAGCGAATCGATTCCCAGGACCCTGTGGTCCAGGAGACATGTCAGTAGTTCATTGAGGAGCATCTGGTTTTGATTAGACGGCCTGTCACAACATCAATATTGTGGTGTGATGCAAACGCAACGTTTCCAAAACCTGGTCTCCATAAAATGCTCCATAAAATTCTTCTCATTCTCCTTTTTTTGTACTATTGGCTGAGATGAGGGCATGTTTGTGGGGTGCTATGGGTTGGATTGTGTTCGGCTGATGGCTGCATGCATAAAACGTATGACATGTCAGAAATTTTGGGCAGTTGGTGTCCGGATGCTGAGACCCCCATTGATCTCATCAGCGATGGAGCAGAAGCACTCAGAAGAGCAACTGTCTCATTCAAGAGTGAAGACGGACTTCATAGTCTTTCTGTAGAGTCTGTCTTGGAGGAGAGCGTCATTTGGCTCCTTTAACAATTGGGGTCTCAGAACCTAAACCCCTCAATGGTATAGCATAAATTGTGGGATTTTGGATGATCCCCACTCCTACGTTTCTTTCTTCTTTCTTGATGATTGGCATGGAACTTTTGTGCCTTTCTGAGTCCCCGGTTACCCTATCGAGGCAAAATCAATTAAAATGATGATAGTGGATTGGGCATAAATGCAGATGAGCCGTCCATGGTGGCCTCCAGTACAGTACTTTAGGTAAGGGTCAAAAAAAGGGACCTCGATTATTCCACGTTGTTGCTGCACCCCAGGTACTACAGTCACCTCATCTCTTGTAATAAACCCATACATTTATTTTTACCCTATTTTCACTCTCAGCAATCACACTACTCTCCGGACGACCGGACCCCATTGACCCCCGCTCTCTTCCGCTTTTTGGCGAGTCACAAAGCTCTATAGTCCCTCTGGAGAATAAAGCTGACCCAGCTGGTTTACACAACAGTTGGGGAATCTAGTATTAACCCCATCATACACCAGCGGGGAACACGTTCTTCTCCATAGATAACATCTGTTGGCATTATTAAAACTTCTTTGGATTCCATATGGATCATTAGTCATGACAAAGTTATTTTTTTTTTTACCCTGTAGGTCTCATAAACCCTCCATAGAGACCTCCGAGATTTTTTTTTTTCTAGTGAGCTGGACACGTATTTTTATGAAATGATATGACGGTCCGAATGGTTCCATCCACCATTAATACATTGGCAAGTGCTTTGGCCAGTTTTATTGAATTTGCCAATTTATTGAAGAATTAGATTAGTTATAAATTCTGTCCAGAAAATAAGGCAGAAAGCTTTCCGCATGCTGCTTGCCTCTAGCACATTTTGCTGGATTCAATCGATGAGTTTCATCTTTAGGAAAAAAAGTTACAGCAGGCGATAACCCAATTAAAGGGGCTGTGCGACGTCACTTTGGATGAGAGCTCGCCTCCGCGGTGGACATGACCCTGAGAAAAAAAGTATTCACCTTCAATACATTTTTGACTTGAAGATCAGTTGCATTCACAGCACTCCATTGGCCTGAGGGAGGCCAAAAAAAAGTTTACAGTAGTGTGTTATTCCATTCAACTAAATCCATTGGAGGCTTATTTTTATTTTAACCCTTGTGGGTAGCCACAGGACTTTTGCCGTAAAATCTGCAGTGGAAATTACCCCTGTGAAAATGCTGCGGTTAGTCAAATTTTTAATTGGTGAAAAAAAATCAACTTTGCAATTTCCACCTTCATCAAAAATTGTCTCAATTCTCCATAACGGAGAGGTTTTTAATTTTGCAGTTTTTGCAGTTTACAGCTTGTTGCCTAGGTTATCGGCCACCTCTGCATTCTCAAACTGGCCGGTTACCCCGGCAAGGGCAGTGCAACGGTTGCCGTTTCTATTCTTTAGACTATGCAGGTGCCGCTGTGACTTTTTGCTGGATTGCTCAGTCCGACATCCATCTCAGTGCTAGCGGGACAGAAGAGGTCCCAGTTTGGACCAGTGACGCAAACATGGCGCTAGTCCGGACTGTCAGTCTTTACGGGCGCATCTTTTATGGGAACCAGAAGGAAGATGAAAACGCGTCTTTAAGGCTGCACATTTTACCCATAGTGTGAAATCCAAGGAATAAATTGGGGTGCTGCGGAAATTTCGGATAAATTCCTGCCCTACAGAAACTTCTGTGACTGAATATGGTATCTTAATGAATGGGGCTGTTGCAGAATTTTTTGCAACAGAACCACCTGAAATTGAATTTTAAAGAGTTTTTCCCATCGTGCAAACTCGTTGCCTATCCACATAATGTTTAGTCTTGGCAGTCGGATCGGAGCGCTAAAATGACCCTTTGGAATGGAACAATGGCATGCGTGCGCATCACCGCTCCATTCATTCTCTACAGGACTGCCGGGAAAGTCTAAGTATCGAACTTGGATTTGTCCAAAAGAAGGAATGGAGCAGTGGTCAAGTACTGTTCCTTTCCGACAGTTCTCTGGATCGGTGAGGGGTCCTGCACCTATAAGCATCAAAATTGACAAGTGTCCATCTCTTGGCTATAGGATATTTTGCATTTGATAGCAGCAGGCTGTTGGGTATATGCTGAGAGTAGTAGTTTCCTAACGGCTACAGAGCTGCTGGTTAGAGACCACTGCGGTCCTGGCATCCTCCTCTCCGGGGGTGTCGGTGGGCTGCCGCTTTCACTTTCCGTAGACTCCTTGGTAGCTTCTTTCTTTCCTCTTTGTACCAATTCAAAATTGTCATATTTTCCATCTACATACAAAGCTTAATGTTGAAGGAGCGTCCTGTCCTTGAAGAGGAGCTTCGCACGTGATGACGTTTACAAGGAGGTTCTTGGTAATGTGGTCCTTTTTGGCAGTAGAATAAAGGCCCTTTTGTGATAGCTTCACTCATGGGGAGTTGCAATATTTGCATTTCAAGATGTATGAGGCATGAAAACTGCACTATGAAACTTGCCAACAGTGTAGTAATGGTTGCATAGGCTTCTATGGGGCTTACAGAATAATTAGTAGGGTGTATATACGCCATAAAGGAGATCCAACGTGATTTCCTTTAATAGGGGTCCTCTCATAAAGCATTGGGCTCCTGGGACTTCTTCATTCTTCTTACACATCCCCCATCATCTTAAGATTGATATTTTGACTCTTTCTTGCCTACTTTTCTTTTTTTATGAAATTGTTCCCCGAACCTGACTCGTAGTCATTTGCAATTCTCCAACATGTAAGGCCTGGTCTAGTCTGCACACTCCTATTGTGAGCTACGGGAACTCAAGGCTGATACATTTTACCTGCACTGATACACTGTAACAAACTCTCAGGTTTGGCAACTGAGAAAATCGGGACTGGGTTTTCATCCATATGGATTCACTTTTAGCAAATAGAGATGTGAGGAAGGAGAGCATGAAATATACAGCGAGCAGCGTCCACCTGCCATATTGTGTGGGTTCCTCATCCTGCCACCAAATCAGCTCTGAGCTGTTGACCTCTGAAGCGTCCTGTAGTATCTTGCACCAAGACGTTAGCAGCAGATCCTTGTACATGCGGCCTTCGTAGATCAGACTTGGTCTTCTAGGGCATCAGACAGATGGTCGATTGAATTCAGATCTGGAACTTCGGAGACAAATCATCACCTTCATCTCATTGTCATGTTCCTCCATTCCTCACCGACATTATCTCCTGACTGAGGCACTGTCAGTAGGGAACCCCAGTGCCATTAAGGAGGTGCTTGGTCTGCACAATGTTAGGTAGTTGTCACATCTACATGATACCAGGAGCCAAGGTTTCCACCAGGACATTGCTTCATCAAACGGCCTCTGCCAACTTGTCTTCTTCCCATGTTGCATCCAGCTGCTGTCAGTTTCAGAGATAAGTATATGCCACTGTGTGCAGGACCAACCCCACAATACGTTCCCGTATACTGAGACTACCCCACAAGACCTGCCGTACACGGGGAACACCCCACAAGACCTGCTGTATACTGGGAACACCCCACAAGACCTGCTGTATACTGGGAACACCCCACAAGACCTGCCATACACCGGGAACACCCCACAAGGCTTGCTGTACACCGGGAACACCCCACAAGACCTGCCGTACACCGGGAACACCCCACAAGACCTGCCGTACACCGGGAACACCCCACAAGACCTGCCATACACTGGGAACACCCCACAAGATGTGCCGTACACCGGGAACACCCCACAAGACTTTCTGTATACCTGGGACACCCTTACAAGACCTGCTGTATACTGGGAGCATCTCACTAGACCCGCTGTATACCTTTGAAACCCCACAAGACCTGCTGTATACCAAGGACACCCCACAAGACCCAGCTTATACCAGGAGCACCCCACAAGACCTTCCATATACTGAGGACACCCTACCTGTCATATAATGGGAGCATCCCACAGGACCCACAGGGGGCGGACATATCATTAGTGCAACCTGTGGGGCTCAAGACTTAAGAGGGCCCATTTCTATATCCAGAGCAGATTAAATTTTGCATTTTTAGGAGCTCTTGGGCTGCAAAGGGCCCATATATTTTTCTTGCACATGAGCCCTTTTTTGCGTATGTCCGCCAGTGATACTCGCCATATGCCGGGACCACCCCACAAGATCTGTCATATACTGAGGACACCCCACAAGATCTACCATATACTGGGGACATCAGACAAGACCTGCTGTATACCGGGAACATCCCACAAGACCTGCTGTATACCGGGAACACCCCACAAGACCTGCCGTATACCGGGAACACCCCACAAGACCTGCCGTATACCGGGAACACCCCACAAGACCTGCCGTATACCGGGAACACCCCACAAGACCTGCCGTATATCGGGAACACCCCACAAGACCTGCCGTATACCGGGGGCACCTCACAGGACCCACCGTGTACCGGGGATACCCGACAAGACCTGCCGTATACTGGGGGCACTCCACAGGATCCGCTGTATATTGGGAACACCCCACAAGACCTGCCGTATACTGGGAACATCCCACAAGACCGGCTGTATACCGGGAACACCCCACAAGACCTGCCGTATACTGGGGGCACTCCATAGGATCCGCTGTATATTGGGAACACCCCACAAGACCTGCCGTATACTGGGAACATCCCACAAGACCGGCTGTATACCGGGAACACCCCACAAGACCTGCCGTATACTGGGGGCACTCCATAGGATCCGCTGTATATTGGGAACACCCCACAAGACCTGCCGTATACTGGGAACATCCCACAAGACCGGCCGTATACCAGGAACACCCCACAAGACCTGCCGTATACTGGGGGCACTCCATAGGATCCGCTGTATATTGGGAACACCACACAAGACCTGCCCATTTAGAGCTGATTAGACCCTGTCATCTACATATCCTCATTTTCCTGTGTTGGGGGGGGGCACTCTCCCATCCTTAATCTGCCATACTCGTGTCTGGTTGAGATACCCCTTTAATAATGAAATGTGACGTGCTGGTGTTGGCAGCGGTGCCCGTGTTTCACCATGTGCAGTAAGACAATGGCTCTCTGCAGAGTAAAGCAGTTGTTTGGCCTTGACCACCTCCTGATATTGTTACAGGTCTTGGCTTCCTGGTAATTATTCTGGCCGCACATTACTCCCTCGCTAGGCCTCACTATATGTTTAAGTTTGCTCTGCAGTCTGGTTAATAATGACTCGTTAGCCTCTGAGGCAGCGGCCGTGTGTATTCCTGAGTCTCATTTTAGGCTCTTTCACATATAAAATATAGGCCTCATTTATCTGAGATTTGAAAGGCCTTTGTTGCGTATAGCAACCAATCAGAGCTCAGCTTTCGATTTTAAAACAGCTGTGGTGGAATGAAAGCTGCTCTATGATTGGTTGCTATGGGTAACTAACACTCTATTACTACAATACCGTTTTGATCTATGGAGCTTCCGTCACTTATTAGCCAATTAATAAAATAGTAATTCCCTAATATTACATTTCTCTTGATCCAGTGCTGGCCGCTTAGAGGGTCTGCACCCACATGATGTCACCATTCTTCCATTATAAGGCCCGAGTCCTGTCATTGGCTGGGAATGGTCAGGTGACTAGAACGGCACATAATCGGATGTTTTTCTGATGACCCGCCGTCCCGTTCTATGACAGATCATGGTGTCTGGTGCTGGTGCAGACCCCTTGGACGGGGTCCACGTGGGTGATGGCATGGGAGTATACATGAATTTGTTATTTATACCTCATCCATGGCGCCTAGGTGTTCAGTATGGCCAAACAAAACCTTTTAAGGAGTTCAAAAATGAATTTTTCAGCATGAAAAAACTCTTTAAGAAGGTTTTTGGGTATGTTCACACTGCAGTTTTTTTTCATGCATTTTTTTTTAGTAGGTCAGCTCCGGAAAAGCCTTCAGAAAACACCGGAAAGACTCTTCCTATACATTTCTATATAAAAACAACTTGCCGTTTATACTTCCAGCTTTCTACTTTTTCCGTTTTTAGACCCTTTAGGTTTCCAAAAGTACCAGGTGGTTAAAATAAGTGCAGTGTATATTTTTCAGGCTTTTTCTGACCGGAAAATGCTCCGTATTTTACATTAGAAGTCAACAGGAAAGCAAAAAAAACACTAAAAAAAAAAAATCTTTTAAGGAAGCAAACACTCTCCAAAGCCGAAAGCTCTGTGTGTACAAAACCCAAGAAACAAACATGATTCTTTTGTCTGTTATTTTTTTTTAGAGCTTTTTCTGGCGTTTTTTTGAAGTGCACGGTCAAAACAAACACTGGTAAAAAAAAATAATATTGTGTTAATGTACCCTAAAAAAAATTCTTCAGGAAAAAATAACAAAACAGGTATGTGCACACGTCAGGATTTCTTGCAGAAATTTTCCTGACAAAAACCGGACATTTCTGCCAGAAATCCGCATGCGGTTTTTTGCGTTTTGTTGTGCGTTTTTTGTGCGTTTTTTTTCCCAAATGCATAAAATTGCGGGAAAAACGCAGAAAATCCGCAAAAAAGCTCATTTTTTTACCGCGATGCGTTTTTTTCGCGGGAAAAAAATGCATCCATGTGCACAAAACGTGCAGAATGCATTCTAAATGATAGAATGCATAATGTATGCGTTTTTAATGAGTTTTTATAGCGTTTTTAGAGCGAAAAAACCTTAACGTGTGCACATTATATGTGTTTTTGCAAAAAAAAAAAAAAAAATCTGTGTTCTTCACGTGTAGGACTCATACCTATAATAGTGAACGGGAGTCATTGAAATGTCTGATTTCTCACGGACCGAGTGATCTGCTCAGAATCACGGAGACATGTCTGATTTTGATCCCGATCAAAATAATAATTTTAATTTTTTCCTTGCAGCTTTTTGATTGGACAGTGCCTAGTTCGCAATGGATTCCATCAGGGGTCATTCATTATGGGTGGAAGAAAGGTGATTTCGGCAGCTAAATAGGAAAGGGTTCTTTACAGTTAGAGCAGTCAAATGAAAAAAAAAAGCTCTTCAAAAAAGCTCTAAGTAATATTAATACTTCCATTAACTCTTCGGCCACAGCCGCTGTCCCACCCATTGAATTTCCATACAGACTATCATCCTCTAGAGCCCCCCTGTTACCAATATTCTAAGAAGGCACCCCTAACATGAAATCTTGCTTTATGGCTGCTGTAAACCATTTCAGCTTGTATATGCTGTAGTTTTTTTTTATTTTATAGGGGGTTTTCCTATATAAACAGCGCAGTTTAAGATAGCGAGTGTGGATATTGTCGGCTGTATTGCTTCATAGAGATGAAGATGACCGTGTCTCCGGAAGAAGGGGGATGGGGTATTAGATGGAGGGAAGTGACAGCAGATAAGAACTGTCACTTTTTGGCTTCTCATCTGCTGAGAATTCTGTGGTCTGTCACTTTAGATAGGGCGTCATGGCAGGCACATGTTGAACCAGTATTTTTGCTCTATTGCTATGAGAACCGTTCCCAGCCATAAAGGAAGCAATTCTGATAAGAGAAGCAAATTAGGGGAATTGCCGAATGTGCGGTTCCTTATTACAAAGGGAAGGTTCATGTCCTCTGCTCCTCAATGAGCTCAAAGATACTCTACCGAGGTGTCAAAAAATGCCGGAATCCGGGAATGGCACAGATGTGAAGTCGGCAATGTCTCACAACTTCTTGGATCCATTTATGGGGTATTCTAACTAGGGGTTGTATGTTGCTGTAATATACTGTCATGTGGGGATCAGATCGCTGATATCTCTAGGGTCACACGATCGTTTTTGGCTCTGATTATGCTAATCAGACTCTGACCAGTGTGATCCGATTCTCACCGTTGAGAAGATGGAGAAAAAAAGTTTCTCCATCTTCTCCATTGTGTCAGTCCGTGAAGATCAGTCTACACTCGGATGTCATCCGAGTGCAGTCTTATGTTTCCCACCCGATGTTTCCCATGTACTAATTAACTTGCATGGCCGAGTTCGAGGAAACAAATCCGATGTGCATTTCCCCATAGAAAAACATTGGTCCGACTGCGATCTGATGATTTGTCAGACCGAAAATACCAATACAGCCATGTGCACGACACTGTGTAAGTCCAGCGTCTTTTTGTAAGAAATGTTCATATAAAGTAGAAAGAAGAGAATCCGCACCGCTGCTGCACTCACACCCCTTATAGATATACATAGCCCATAATGCCGTTACTCCATTGTCTCAAAAAACGGGCCATCTGGGGTGCTACATCCATAAACAAGAGTATATATCCACGGTAGAAGAAAAAATGATGTGCACTCACCGGTCCCGTAAAAATAGTTTCCTTTATTCGGACAGGTGCGCGGTTACAGACAGAGAAATAGCGTGCTGGATGAAGGACGACAGCTGTTTCGCGCAAGTGCGCTTCTACAGGTCCCAATCTTTTGATCAAATTGATGCTTAAGTTGAGTGCGAGACTTTTTCGTATTGACTTGATGGTTTGGGTACCTAGTCTCAGCACCATTTTGTAGCTGTGCACACGGTGTTTATTTCCTCACATTTTTTCTAGACTTTTTATTGACCTTTTTCTCGACTTTTGTTTCCTTGCCTATTTTTCTAGTTTTTATTTGACTTTTTCTCATCTATTTTCTTGCTATTTTTCTCTATTTTTCTTGACTGTTTTCTCCGCTATTTTTTTTTTAACTTTTTCCTGACTTTTTATAGACTTTACTTTTTTCTCATATTTTCTTGTCTTTTTTTCTCTACTGTTTTCTGAGCTATATTTTTTTTACTTTTTTTTTTCAACTTTTTCTAGACTTTATTTTACTTTTTTTTTCTCACGTATTTTCTTGCATTTTATTCTTTTCCTTACTATCAGGACTATAATTTTTTTTTTTTCAGGATTTTTTGACCTTTGCTGTGTATTTCGGTCTCTAGTTGCAGCATTGAGGCGCTCCGCTGCGTAATGTGTCCGTCAGCTGTGTCAGAACAATGGCACGCTGTATTACATGGAGCGTATGCTGAGAGGTAGCTGTGGACAATCATGCGCTCAGATGTTGGGCTCCTTCCAGGATGATGTGATCACAGCCCCAGCCTCCTAACAGTGGCCGTCTGTGGAGCTCTGGCCAGCTCACCAGCAGCTTACAGAATGGAGGTTTTGTGAGCTGTCTCCTATGACACGAGGCTGGGTGTTCCTCTTTCCACCAGCCACTGGGTGGAATGGCAACTTGGGCATCTTAAATTACCTTTTTCCCTTTCCTCTTGAGTCACTGAGAGGTTTTTGTGTTCTTACAGATGGGTTATTCATGGTGAGGTTCAGGCCAGAAGGGGCCTGGGACCCTGGAATAACAGTCAGAGGTGCTGGCAGGACTGTGAGTCACTGTGCCCATGTGTGTGGGTGCCTGTGTGCCAGTCAGCTTCGTACTACCTGGTACGATATACACCTTTTTTTTTCCAATGCTTGCATTATAATATATGCAGCAAGGGATCATAAAAAAAAATAATCCGTCAAGCCACCTGGTTCACAATTGCATCTGTAATAATAGATTTACAAGTGCAAAACTTTGCGAATCGTCGCGAGCTCTACGCCGCAGCTTCGAAAAGGTTAACTGGTTTTATTTAAAAAAAAAAAAAAAAAAAGAAACTTAACTTTTTAATATATTTTATACTACCTGTTTCCTGCTATTAAATAGGAAGACGTTGATGAGGAAATCTCCCGAAATTCGATTCGGGTTAATTCTCTCCAAATTCAGACCGTAAGTTTGGTTTGCGTCGAATATATTCGAAACTGCCCCCGAATGATGAGAAGAAGGGTTTATAAAAAAAATGTTATACCTTCCTGTTCTTACTCGGAAGGTGGTGAGCAAATGAGATTAAAAAGCTTATTTATTATATCTTATTTTAACCCCTTTTTGGCCCTAACTGGGAATAGCAAAAAAAAAAATCAGACTATGGAACAAATGTGGAGAATCTGGCACTTGATAATTTTAGTCTCTCTTTAGCAGTTGTCGGTGTGCAGGTATTTATATACGGTAATTTGTGTATTGCAGTTGTCAGCACGGTGTGATCATTAATGTGGTGGATATATTGGTGGCCAGACATCTGCTTTCAACAATGCTTCACTTCCAAACTGTTCTGACAGCAGCCAAGAGCCATAATTAATGTCTGTGGGGTTTCCTTGTTTTTCTATTGGCTGTGAATGGTGCTGTGATGTCATGGCAAATAGCCGCACCGAGCTGCGGAGCAAACATTTCATGTCACAATGTCATCCTTGGACCTGGAGCCTTCTAACTTTCCATCTTTACCACCTGGTGTGCGTGCTCCCTCTCTTGCCCTCGCTGCCTTGCTCGCTCTCCCTCTCTTGCCCTCGCTGCCTTGCTCGCTCTCCCTCTCTTTCCCTCGCTGCCTTGCGCGCGCTCACTCTCTTGCCCTCGCTGCATTGCGCACGCTCCCTCTCTTGCCCTCACTCTCTTGCTTTTGCTGCTTTGCACGTGCTCCCTCTTGCCCTCGCTGCCTTGTGCGTGCTCCCTCTCTTGCCCTCGCTGCCTTGCTCGCTCTCCCTCTCTTTCCCTCGCTGCCTTGCTCGCTCTCCCTCTCTTTCCCTCGCTGCCTTGCGCGCGCTCACTCTCTTGCCCTCGCTGCATTGCGCACGCTCCCTCTCTTGCCCTCGCTCTCTTGCTTTTGCTGCTTTGCACGTGCTCCCTCTTGCCCTCGCTGCTTTGTGCGTGCTCCCTCTTTTGCCCTGGCTGGCTCGTGTGTTCCCTCTCTTGCCCTCGCTCTCTTGCTTTTGCTGACTTGCACGCGCTCCCTCTCTTGCCCTCGCTGTCTTGTGCATCCTCCCTCTCTTGCCCTCGCTGCCATGTTTGCTATCCCTCTCTTTCCCTCGCTGCCTTGCATGTGCTCAATCTCTTGCCCTCGCTGCCTTGCACGCGCTCCCTCTCTTGCCCTTGCTGCCTTGCGTACGCTCCCTCTCTTGCCCTCGCTCTCTTGCTTTTGCTGCCTTGCACGTTCTCCCTCTCTTGCTTTTGCTGCCTTGCACGTTCTCCCTCTCTTGCCCTCGCTGGCTCACGCTCTCCCTCTCTTGCCCTCGCTGGCTCACGCTCTCCCTCTCTTGCCCTCGCTGGCTCGCGCGCTCCCTCTCTTGCCCTCGCTGGCTCGCGCGCTCCCTCTCTTGCCCTCGCTGGCTCGCGCGCTCCCTCTCTTGCCCTCGCTGGCTCGCGCGCTCCCTCTCTTGCCCTCGCTGGCTCGCGCGCTCCCTCTCTTGCCCTCGCTGGCTCGCGCGCTCCCTCTCTTGCCCTCGCTGGCTCGCGCGCTCCCTCTCTTGCCGCCTTGCGTACGCTCCCTCTCTTGCCCTCGCTCTCTTGCTTTTGCTGCCTTGCACGTTCTCCCTCTCTTGCCCTCGCTGTCTTGTGCGTGCTCCCTCTCTTGCCCTCGATGTCTTGTGCGTGCTCCCTCTCTTGCCCTCGCTGCCTTGGGCGTGCTCCCTCTCTTGCCCTCGCTGCCTTGGGCGCGCTCCCTCTCTTGCCCTCGCTGCCTTGCGCGCGCTCCCTCTCTTGCCCTCGCTCTCTTGCTTTTGCTGCCTTGCACGCACTCCCTCTCTTGCCCTCGCTGTCTTGTGCGTGCTCCCTCTCTTGCCCTCGCTGTCTTGTGCATGCTCCCTCTCTTGCCCTCGCTGGCTGGAGCGCTCCCTCTCTTGCTCCTGCTGGTTCACATAACTCACGCGACAAAAAGCCGAAAATTGAGCATTGATAATTAATTGTGAGTTTCTACTGAACAGAGAAATACTGTACAAAGTGATCACTTCATATTTTATGTTTCCATTTTATTTGGTCCCGTTAGCACTTCTATAACATAGGCCTTACTGCATAGAGGAGAGCATGAGAAATTCAGGGCGTGCACCCTCATGCATAAACAATCATTGCACGTGGACGGGTTGTGCAAATTGTCCCCACTCTCCATAATTGCACAGGGGCAGCGTCTGCAAAATGCCCCCTTGTCCTTATTTCTGCTTAAGCCGCAGCCTTACAATGTAGGACCCCTTTGGTTCTCCATGTTGGATGATGTTTATCATCTTTCTGGGCTGTGTGAAGCAGCGCTTTGTTCAGTGTATATGCTCTTGTTCACATGGGCTGCTCCGTGATTGTATATACTGTCTCAGGCGGTCTGTGGGATAGGTAGTGTTTTGTATGTTGTTTTTAGGCCTTGTGTATGGCGTCTGTTCACATCTGACATATGGTGCTGACAGTAACATGCAATGTTAACATATTCTAGCTTCTGGTCTAGTATACGGCACGTATGACAATAAACAGCTGGTTAAAAAAATGAATACCCCCCTACACTCAGTAAATATTTAGAAGCTTGCCTAATAGAATCTGTATGTTGCAGCAGTGTAAGGTGATATTTTGGACACACCTGTCCATGTAATGGTTCTCCTTGTTCTCATTAGAATGTGCACATTCTAGATTCAGTCTAAAGGCAGCAAAACTGTCAAGTGCCATTATGAAATTGGTTCTCCAGGAAAGGATGACCAAGAATGACTTCTGCTGCAGAGGATAAGTTCACCAGAAACCACAAACTGAGAGCACCCCAGTAGACAGCTCTCATAAATGAGGCACAGACAAACAGCAGACACATCTCAACATCTACTTCCAGAGGAGACTACGAGAAGCGGACTTTAAGGCCAAATTGCTGCAACTGAGAGCCACAAACTGACACTTGTTTGGGCCAAGTAACACAAAGACTGGACGTTAGATCAGATGAAATCTGTACTGAGGTCTGGTGAGTGAAAATTTGAGATGATCAATGGCCATGACTTTGTGAGATGCAGAAGTGATGAACACATGGTTTCTACATGTGTCGTCGTGCCCACCGTGAAGCATGGTGAGGGAGGTATGGACCATCACTGGTGTTGCAACACAATGACCTAAAACGCCTCCATGCTATGTAAGGGCTATGTGACCAAGAAGGCGAGGGATGGAGGCTGTGTCTGATGGCATGGCCTCCGCAATCACCTGACCTAAATCCGATGGAGATGGTTCACGATGGAAATCTTGTGAACAACCTCAAGATTGTCGTACGCCAACCAAGGTGATGACCCGATGAAGCTGCTGGAGAGAGCACCAAGGGGGTCTAATGCTATTATCAGAGTAAAAAGGGGGAAACTGCAAGGAACCTTAGGTGTAACACACATTCTAGCTTGTTTCACACATGTCTCTTTGATCCTCATTCTTATATATGTCCCTTCGTGGTTTTGCCGCCTTCAGTCAGAATTTACAATGCCACCTTCCAGTAAGTACAAGGTAAACCATTGAGCAGGTTTTTTTGGCCGACTCTATATTTCACACCTACACAGACATATATGATCATTTCAATTTACAGGCCCAAAGCCTGAGCCTGCAGGACTGAGAGACTATGGTGACAACATGTCCTCCTTTTTAGTGTCTGGTGCGGTGTCGTCATGAAGATCTTAATATTTCTCCGATCTCGCATCTACACAGATAATCCAGGCCAGGTGGTGGGACGTAGATCCTGAACTAGATTACTTGGATCCACACAAGGTCTCCATGACGACGACACCCCAGACAGAAAACAGGAGACATGTCGTCATCTCCATAGTTGCAGCCTGCTAAAAAATGGTGGCGTAACTATGGTGATATATTCACGTAAAATATGCCTTATTGCTATGTAGTATTACACGGTGACCATCGCGATAAGTAGCAATCCTTGTCCTACACGGACGGGTATGTGGGTCTGCACCTCATAACTGCGAGGATGAGAAAGCGCACCACTCCCTGTTTATTTCTTTTCACGTCCAGGTAAAATTCCATTAATCTGGAATCTGGGACTGGATTATTGGACAGGTCCTAAAAAATTATATAAAACGCCACTTAAAAAAAGAAAAATACCATAAAATCGTTCTTATATTAATTTCTATTTTCTGTGAAGGATGGGAAAGCGCACCACGCTCAATTTATTTCTTTTTACATCCGACTAAAATTCCTTTAATCTGGAATCTGGGACCGAATTTTCAGACAGGTCCTTAAAAATTATATAAAACACCATTAAAAAAAAAAAAAAAAAAAAAAAGCAAAATAACATAAAATCCTTCTGATATTAATTTCGATTTTCTGTGAAGGATGGGAAAACGCACCACGCTCAATTCATTATTTAAAAAAAAAAAAATTTTAACATGCAAGTGAAATTCCTCTAATCTGGGAACGGATTGTTGGACAGGTCCTAAAAATATATAAAACTCCACTTAAAAAAAAAAAGTAAAATCCTGATTATATGAATTTCGATTTTTTTGTGAATGATGGGAAAAATGCATCACGCCCATTAATTTTTTTTTAGCGTCAGTTCCCTTAAACTGGAACCTGCAGCCGGATTATTGGACAGGTAATAAAAAATTATATAAAACTCCATTAAATCTGGAAATAAATTTAAAGTAAAAATTTGTTCATATGAATTCTTAATATTTTTCGAGGAATTTCCAGAAAATTTTTCCAGAAAATTTTTACCCATTTTGGTGGCCGCATGTGGAAACTTTCAGAAAATCGCACCCTCTTCTTCAGGCCACACCGTGACTTTTACCCGCCTTCCCGAATGTTCATTTGGACGCTTAAATGTCATTGCTCTTAAAAAAAAAAAAAAAAAAACTCCTAAAAAATACTTTCTGGCTTAAAAACCCTCCAAAACTTTTTCGCCTTGAACTGCAGACGAGTGTTGTGGTTTCCAGCCCCCTTGGTGCCCCCCAGCCCCCTCCTGACATTGCACTTGTGTAAGTCTTCTTACCACGACTGTTTGTGCATTTAAAGTGTGTGAATATCTCTGGACGTTCGCCAGTCCAGGGTGGGGGGCACCAGGAGAGCAGCAGACTGGAGGGATCGGGATAGAAAGTCTGGAGGGGGCAGGGCACATACCTGGGTATTTCAGCCTTATCTGCAGCTGGCCTGCTGCATAGTTGCCATATTTTTGACTTTCAGAAGGAAATTGGTGTGTATAAGTACAGAGTGTGCAAAAGACTGTATGTCGGGATGTGTCTGTGCATGCATAGGGTGTAGCAGCGATTACGTATGGCTTCCATAAGGCGTATTTACTATGAAGAGCCCTTAGGATCAAAATAACTTAAATAACCTTATGTCTCAGATCATTTACTTCATTCGGATATCGAAGAGAGCTTCCCCTTTAAATTTCGAGGTTTTGCTTATTTTTTACGTTTTCAGTCCTATATTGTAGGTGCTTGTCTCCCGATAAAAATGATATAATTTTTGAAGAGATCGGTTGTTCCAGTCATGAGTAATCTAGCACAGAAGTCATATGCAAATCAGCACCGTCAGAGCACTTGACCTTTTTCTGACACGCCCCCAGTCCACCTCCAGGCTGATTTGCATATGATTTCTACACTAGTTTTCTCATGACTGGCACATCGGATCTCTACAAGAAAGGTGTCGTTTTTATCGGGAGACAAGCACCTGTTCAGTCGTAGTACTACATTCATATATGAAAATATGCAGACACGTTCCATTTAAATATTCTGTTAGTTGGCTGCACAGGTGACAGATTCCAGATGACAACTGCTAATGGCTTTCTGCACACTGGAGACTGCAATGTCAACATTTCCATCCTCCTTTGTCTTTGTGCCCTGTTGTTTCAGTATTTTCTGTAGTCCTTTCATTCTGTTCATCAACCAGGGGGCTCTGGATGGGCGTTAGTTTAGCTAAATAAGGTGCTATTTTATACTGGAAATATGGGTGATTGACATTTTGATTAGGCCTAATAGATACAGGCACCTATATCGATAATTCAGACCAATCGAATGCAGTGGTGAATAGATCCAAGCTTGTGCATGCACATCTGTCAGTCTGTTGGGGGACCCCCAGTTGAGCACCCTCATAATTTAATCAAGGGTGAACAGTCTCTATCTGGAGGACACAATACATCCTTGCACTTTATAGTCAGTTCATACATTTCAATAGGAAATTTGCAATACCTTATTTGACCTGCGGAGGTGCTGCAGAGAAATGAAACACTTCTGTGGCAATCAGAGAGGGAACCTCCATTCTTTACACCGCATGCCGACATACTATAATTTCTCATTGTAAATGTTTTAACGATTGTACCACGCGGCAGTCTAGGGCGCCTCGACGTGTGTTTATTTTGGTACTACGGGTTTTACAATGTTTTTCCTTCAGTGTATAAATCAGTTTAATTAAGTTTTCCGTCAGCTGAGGAGGAGTTTTTATTATTTTTAGAGCTTGCCCAGACTACGAGGACTTTCTATGAGCTAACCTAGGTGGTGCCAGCGAAGCACAAGAAGGGTTATGGCTGGCACCATAGAGGGCATTGCACTGGCTGTATGTAAGAGACAGGGATTAAACTGCACATTCCAGCGGTACCCCCCTCCAGTTGGGCAGCAGCTGGTATTCTGGGGGAGGAGGGTGGGTGATGCTGACAGTAGTGGCAGTCCCGAGCAATGCCACCATTGCTGAATGCTTGGCGACTATGGGAGGTGAATGGAGTGTGGGGATTATCTCCTGCATACCTGGGATTCCTCCGTCCACCTCCTGACAGGCGGCCATCCCCGCTGCACATTCTGCTCTCTCATCCTTTTTTTTTTTTTTTTCTAATTCTCACTCGTCAGCCAATGCAAAAATTTTAAAAAAATTGCACCATTTGCCTTCTATCGCCTCTGTGGTCCTCTCTGAAAAATGAGTTAACCAAGAATCCATCAGTGAGCTCGTTATGACGGTCACATAGAGTTTGCAACTCTTCTTTCTGTCTTTTTCTGAGCTGATTTATGCGCACAGACCGCATCAAAGTTGAATTGAGTTGACTGACGCATTGGCAGAGCGACTCCAGGCGACGCGCACTGGTACTCTGCAGCTCGGCAGGTTTGTAGTGAAGACAGCGCTGTCAATCAAGGAAAAGGGGAAGGGCGGAAGTCATCTAGATAGGAAGGTGCACTAAACGGCTTGGCCACACCCAGGATGCAACTTGCACCCAATTAGCATATTGGAGTAAAGGATAATTTATTTAAAAATGAGTCAAAGGATTTTTAGCATGAACAGCGCAGTTTTATGTTGCGCAGTTTGAACACTGGTGCAACATTAAAAAATGTAGTACAGTCTAATTGGATTGTAGAATTGTGCGGTATGTTGATAATTCTGCTGCAGCGTTCTCTCTCCTCCACCGTGCTCTTCTGCATTGTCCTCTGCTCCACTGCACTCTCCTGCATTGCACTCTCCGACATCATGCTCTGCTGCATCACACTCTCCTGCTCCACCCCGTCCTGCTCCACCCCGTCAGGCTCCACCCCGTCCTGCTCTACCCCGTCCTGCTCTACCCCGTCCTGCTCTGCCCCGTCCTGCTCTGCCCCGTCCTGCTCTACCCCGTCCTGTTCTACCCCGTCCTGCTCTACCCCGTCCTGCTCTACCCCGTCCTGCTCTACCCCGTCCTGCTCTACCCCGTCCTGCTCTGCCCCGTCCTGCTGTGCCCCGTCCTGCTCTGCCCCGTCCTGCTCTGCCCCGTCCTGCTCTGCCCCGTCCTGCTCTGCCCCGTCCTGCTCTGCCCCGTCCTGCTCTGCCCCGTCCTGCTCTACCCCGTCCTGCTCTACCCCGTCCTGCTCTACCCCGTCCTGCTCTACCCCGTCCTGCTCTACCCCGTCCTGCTCTACCCCGTCCTGCTCTACCCCGTCCTGCTCTACCCCGTCCTGCTCTACCCCGTCCTGCTCTACCCCGTCCTGCTCCACCCCGTCCTTTAATATGTTGGGGGTTGAGGATGAATTATAATGGTGCATTCACAATGTTTAATGATGTTCTCCTTTTATCTTTGCAGGTGACTTATGCTTTCTGGCTCCCCCCATCCAACAGACCATTAAAATGGATCAAGAGGATGGAGTGAGTATTCTCAAAATTGTGCCTTTCAGTTCACGCCAATTGAGACTGCTGTATAAATGTAGCAGTGGAATCCCCCTTACGGCCCACAATTTTTAAAATTTATCCTTCCGCAGTAATAATTCCCCTTTTGTGTGCCACAGTATCATTACCCCACGTGTGCCCCCTATCGTATTATTCTCTATTGTTTCTCTGGAAGTAATAATCCCCCTCTTTGCCTCCACAACGTACTAATGCCTCCTTACAATGCCAATTCTCCACTTGAGCCCACCAACACCAACCCAAAAATTTAGGACGTGTCTGGATGCTCAGTGGTATTTTTGCCACAAAGAACATTGCCTCCCGTACAAATGCCCTCGACCTATATTAGACACTTTTCATACCCCTGATGATGACCTTCACAGTCTGGGTATGGACTGGGATATCTGCACCGGCCATGGTTTTTTTTGATCAGCACTTATGCCTATGAGGCTGATGAGTTCAGGTCAGGAGACCCACGGCCGGCCCGGGCAAGGACCCTGAATATCGGACCTGTGAACCCAGCCTTAGTCCTCCACTGCTCTCGAATGTGACTGAAGCCACTGGAACGTAACCATCTATTCCTGTGCGAGTCCTTGCAGTTGGCACTGGAGAAGACAATTTAGGCAAAAAGGGTCACATATGTGTTGGATATTTTGGAGCCACATATGTTGGAGCCATCTTAAGGTCAGGCGAAAGTGTCCACTTTCATAGTACTGTGCCTCCGAAGGGCTCTGATTTGGGGATCACATGTTCTTCTGAAGCATGCGTTGGCACTCGTTAAAATTCCAGGCTTTGAGAGTCGTTGTCTTGAAGGGTTGAAGAACTTCTGCTCCTCCTCGTTCTTCGGTTGCCAGATGAGCAGCATGGCGTTGTCTTGTTATAATGGGCGCACTTCTGAATAAGTTGATATAATGGGGAGTTTCCTGGCGGCATGTTCTGCTTCCTGAGTACCGACTGATAACATGACCGTCCCTCATGCTAAGAATATACTCAAATTATCTTTCTCACAGTATCTAGTGCCACCTATTGGAGGTAACCACCATGCATATTAATGTTTGACTCTTTAACATGCCTTGCAATATGACAATGGCTATTAGTCAGACTCCCTCATTAATATAGACCAGGGTTTGGCTAGTTGAGTAAGACGTCCTTACATTTTGTACCATTGCGTTTCCACAGGCTTTTTGCTTAAGGATGAGTTAACTGAGAATCCGCCAGTGAGGACTTTCTAAAGTGATCTGTCGTTATCCAGAATTCAACACCACAGACCACGTCAAAGTTGAGTTGAACTTTGATGTGGTCATAAGTCGAATGGGAGAAGCTCCCTAACACCCAGTTACATACTGTCATTAGAATGAGCTCGCTGATGGATTCTACGTTCTAAGTTTTGGAAAAAAATAGGTAAAAACTGTCAGGAATAGAGAAAAGATCTTAAAAAAGTGTCTGGTGTGTTATCCGGTCTCCGGACGTAGCTGTAGATGGGATGGGACAACTTCTACGGGACATTTTACTATGTTTTATGGTCCAAGACCATCTTGAATGCGCATAATTTTAGAGTTTTTGGAATTGCATGCCCCTAGGGTTAATATTACAATCTTAGCCGTGATTTTTGGTGTTACAGTCTTCAGCTTCTGGTTATCATTTACATATTTCTACTTTATAGGGTTTCAATTCCATGGGGGCCGTGTCTATCATCGGGGCGGAGGACGAGGACTTTGAGAATGATATTGAACCAGTAAGTGTTGGGCAAAAATTTTACTATTTCCTCTATGCTGACTTCTTTATCCAAATCTTTTGACAGCTTTCTACTTCTGTCACTTACTTCAGTCTCTGTCGGTATTCCATCTCATAATTCTCAGGGGGTTATGTCATAGAAGGGTCAGACCTCTAGGACGACCTCCAATCTGAAGAACGAAGAGTCTGTCTCCTGTCTCTGCTCTTTACCTCCCATCTTATTCTCCTGTCTCCTCTCTTTACCTCCTGTCTTATTCTCCTGTCTCCGCTTTCCACCTCCCGTCTTATTCTCCTGTCTCTTCTTTTATCCTCCCATCTTATTCTCCTGTCTCCACTCTTCGCCTCCCGTCTTATTCTCCTGTTTCCACTTTCCGTCTCCCGTCTTATTCTCCTGTCTATGCTCTTCATCTCCTGTCTTATTCTCCTGTCTACGCTCTTTACCTCCTGTCTTATTAGAGAGAGTACAAAGGAGGGCAACAAAATTAATAAAGGGGATGGGAGAACTACAATACCCAGATAGATTAGCGAAATTAGGATTATTTAGTCTAGAAAAAAGACGACTGAGGGGCGATCTAATAACCATGTATAAGTATATAAGGGGACAATACAAATATCTCGCTGAGGATCTGTTTATACCAAGGAAGGTGACGGGCACAAGGGGGCATTCTTTGCGTCTGGAGGAGAGAAGGTTTTTCCACCAACATAGAAGAGGATTCTTTACTGTTAGGGCAGTGAGAATCTGGAATTGCTTGCCTGAGGAGGTGGTGATGGCGAACTCAGTCGAGGGGTTCAAGAGAGGCCTGGATGTCTTCCTGGAGCAGAACAATATTGTATCACACAATTATTAGGTTCTGTAGAAGGACGTAGATCTGGGTATTTATTATGATGGAATATAGGCTGAACTGGATGGACAAATGTCTTTTTTCGGCCTTACTAACTATGTTACTATGTTACTATGTTATTCTCCTGTCTCTGCTCTCCGCCTCCCGTCTTATTCTCCTGTCTCTGCTCTCCGCCTCCCGTCTTATTCTCCTGTCTATGCCCTTCATCTCCTGTCTTATTCTTCTGTCTACGCTCTTTACCTCCTGTCTTATTCTCCTGTCTCTGCTCTCCGCCTCCCGTCTTTTATCATCCTGTCTCTGCTCTCCGCCTCCCGTTTTATTCTCCTGTCTATGCTCTTCATCTCCTGTCTTATTCTCCTGTCTACGCTCTTTACCTCCTGTCTTATTCTCCTGTCTACGCTCTTTACCTCCTGTCTTATTCTCCTGTCTCTGCTCTCCGCCTCCCGTCTTATTCTCCTGTCTCTGCTCTCCGCCTCCCGTCTTATTCTCCTGTCTCTTCTTTTATCCTTCCATCTTAGCCTCCTGTCTCCGCTGTTTACCTCCTGTCTTATTCTCCTGTCTCCGCTGTTCACCTTCTGTCTTATTCTCCTGTCTCGGCTCTTCATCTTCCATCTTATTCTCCTGTCTATGCTCTTCACCTCCCGTCTTATTCTCCTGTCTTGGCTCTTCACCTTCCATCTTATTCTCCTGCCTCTTCTTTTATCCTCCCATCTTATTCTCCTGTCTACACTGTTCACCTCCCATCTTATTCTCATGTCTCCGCTCTTCACCTCCCATCTTATTCTTCTGTCTTGGCTCTTCACCTTCCATCTTATTCTCCTGTATCTGCTCTCCACCTCCCGTCTTATTCTCCTGTCTCCGTTCTCCGCCTCCCGTCTTATTCTCCTGTCTACGCTCTTTACCTCCCGTCTTATTCTCCTGTCTACGCTCTTTACCTCCCATCTTATTCTCCTGTCTTCCCTCTTTACCTCCTGTCTTATTCTCATGTCTCCGCTGTTCACCTCCCGTCTTATTCTCCTGTTTCGGCTCTTCACCTCCCATCTTATTCTCCTGTCTTCACTCTCCACCTCCCGTCCTATTCTCATGTCTCTGCACTTCACTTCACATCTTATTCTCCTGTCTCCTCTCATTACCTCCTGTCTTATTCTCCTGTCTCTTCTTTTATCCTCCCATCTTATTCTCCTGTCTCCGCCCTTCACCTCCCGTCTTATTCTCCCGTCTACACTCTTTACCTCCCATCTTATTCTCCTGTCTCCTCTCTTCACCTCCTGTCTTATTCTCCTGTCTCCGCTTTCCACCTTCCATCTTATTCTCCTGTCTCTTTTATCCTCCCATCTTATTCTCCTGTCTCCGCTCTTCGCCTCCCGTCTTATTCTCCTGTCTCCGCTTTCCGTCTCCCGTCTTATTCTCCTGTCTATGCTCTTCATCTCCTGTCTTATTCTCCTGTCTACGCTCTTTACCTCCTGTCTTATTCTCCTGTCTTTGCTCTCCACCTCCCGTCTTATTGTCCTGTCTCCACTCTTTACCTCCTGTCTTATTCTCCTGTCTACGCTCTTTACCTCCCATCTTATTCTCCTGTCTCCTCTCTTTACCTCCTGTCTTATTCTCCTGCCTCTTCTTTTATCCTCCCATCTTATTCTCCTGTCTCTGCTCTTCACCTCCCATCTTATTCTCCTGTCTTCACTCTCTACCTCCCGTCCTATTCTCCTGTCTCTGCACTTCACCTCCCATCTTATTCTCCTGTCTCTGCTTTTTCCTTCCCATCTTATTCTCCTGTCTCTGCTCTCTACCTCCCATCTTATTCTCCTCTCTATTCTCTTCACTTTCCATCTTATTCTCCTGTCTCGGCTCTTCACTTTCCATCTTATTCTCCTGTCTCTGCTCTTCACCTCCCATCTTTTTCTCTTCTCTATTCTCTTCACTTCCCATCTTAGTCTCCTGTCTCCGCTCTTCGCCTCCCATCTTGTTCCCCTATCTCTCCTGTCTTTGGCTTCTGCACCACTTTTTCATCTTTCCATACCATCACGTTCTCCTGCCTCTTACTCTCCTGTCTGCTCTCCATAGTCTTTGTTCTTGCATGAATGTTTTCCCGTTTTTCTCACCAGAATGTGGATGACCAGCAGAGTTATTTCCAGAGTATTGAGCTCGTAAAGGATCATCCCGCTTATATTATGGTCTTCTTGCACCATGTTGTGCTTCAGTTTGACCCCAGCCCACTGGTAAGCAGTAGATATTTGCCCAACTCGCCAAAGCCTCGTCTTCTGGCTCTACCGTGTGCCATCATCATCTTCATTTTATGACATTTGGGTCCATCTTTATGGTGAACGGATCTTCTTGTAAAATAGTCAGAGCAGCGCAGTTACGGGGGCGTCTTCTCTGCTGGATGTTGTCTATAATGGTTGTGCTTTTTATTCTCTCTTTCCTCCATGCTGGTCTCAGATGCTCATCTTGGTTATTACAGGTGTGTCCCATCCCTATTTCCCATGTGCTTTATACTCGGTAGTTTTCGCAGCTGATTCCAACGTTTTGTATGTGACCTCCATAGACTTTTATGGGCACTAACTGCTGCTGTGATGTAATGCACCCTCTGCGGCTGCCGACTTTTAGTTGTGCAGTTACTAGCCAAATTGCAAGACATTTTCAAGTCCCCATTCGGCTGCGTAATGCCCCCAAAATTGTTCCTTTTTTTTTTTTTCCTGAATTAATCTCTCTCTCTGTAAACTCTGTATTTAGTAGTAAAATCAATGAAGACTGATTTTTCCCATTACTGAGAATGGGAGATTACCGTTGGTGCTCATAAGGTTCTATGTAGGTTCTAAAGGTAGAGACAGACATTCTGCTGCAAGTTCTACCTTAACTGTCGTTCCAGGAGAATTTGCAGCAGAATGTCAAATAAAAATGCCAGAATTGCTGTTTTTTGTTTTGTTTTTACTACTTCCAAGAAAAAAAATGAAATAAAAAAAAATCTGAAACTTGTACAGACCCCAAAATAATACCTATAATATGTACAGCTTGTTCCGCAAAAAAGAAAAAAGATGTGATATAAATCTATGGGATAAAAAATAAAAAGTTTATAGATTTTCGAGGAAAAAAAAGGAAAATTTAAAACGAAGAGGGGCCATCCGTAATTCTGCCATCTCTGCTCGAGTGCGTTGTGGCATTTTTTTTATCCACTTTCAAGGGGTCTAGGTAATGGGGGCAAGTAAAAAGGAGCTGTGACATTTTTTGCACTGCTTTTTAGGGAGATTTTTTTTTTTTTTTTTGCTTCATGGATGGTTTCTATTTCGTTTATTGCTCTCACCTTTTTTTTTTGTTGTTGTTGTTCTTTCATCTGCAGCTCTGCTTTTTGCACGTGGAGATTTTAAGGAGCCTTTCAGCCAAAGAGGGCAAGAAATCCTTTACAGATTTCTACAACACATTCCTGATGAAGGGTGCAGTGAGTATCCGATATAAAAGTCAGCATTGGTCAGTTTGGAAACATCCTCGAAAAAATTGTGATCATCGCCTGCAAGCGGAAAATGAGTGCTTGCCTGGAGCTGCCAATGCAGAGCGCAGCAGTGGAGATAAATTACTCAGCTGCTGCAGCGCTCTGCATGTGCAGCAACCATAATGAGAACACTCTGCATAACGATGTGAGCTTTGCCATCTCAGTTGGTGCTTATGCAGAGCGCAGCAGCTAATGACAAGCTCACCTCCACTTCTGCGCTCTGCATAGGCATCGATAATAGAAGATTAGCAGACTATTAGCACGTAGTTATTTTTTTTTTTTACAATTTTTCTAACCCTAACTGTGGTTAGGTGTAGGGCTATGGGTTAGGTTTAGGGTTAGACTTAACGATTTTGCTAGAATTAGTTTGATACTTATACAGAGCGCAGCAGTCAATGACAAACTCCTCTCCACTGCTTCGCTCTGCATAAGCATCGATAATAGAAGATTAGCACATAATTATTTTTTACAGTTTTTCTACCCCTGACTAGGGTTAGGTTTAGGACTAGGCTTAGGTTTAGGGCTATTGTTAGACACAGGGCTAAGTTTATAGTTCAGCTTAGGGCTGGGGTTGGATTTAGGGCTAGGCTTAGATTTAAGGCTTGGGTTGGATTTAGGGCTAGTGTTGGATTTAGGGCTAGGGTTGGATTTAGGGCTAGGGTTGGATTTAGGGCTAGGGTTGGATTTAGGGCTAGTGTTGGATTTAGGGCTAGGGTTGGATTTAGGGCTAGGGTTGGATTTAGGGCTAGGGTTGGATTTAGGGCTAGGGTTGGATTTAGGGCTAGGGTTGGATTTGGGGCTGGGGTTGGATTTGGGGCTAGGGTTGGATTTTGGGCTTGGGTTGGATTTGGGGCTAGGGTTGGATTTTGGGCTTGGGTTGGATTTGGGGCCAGGGTTGGATTTAAAGCAAGAGTTGGATTTAGGGTTGGGGTTGGATTTAGGGCTAGGGTTGAATTTAGGGTTGGGGTTGGATTTAGGGTTGGGGTTGGATTTAGGGCTGGGGTTGGATTTAAGACTGGGGATGGATTTAGGGCTGGGGTTGGATTTAGGGCTGGGATTGGATTTAGGGTTGGGGTTGGATTTAGGGTTGGGGTTGGATTTAGGGCTGGGGTTGGATTTAGGGCTGGGGTTGGATTTAGGGCTGGGGTTGGATTTAGGGCTAGGGTTGAATTTAGGGATAGGGATGGATTTAGGGTTGGGGTTGAATTTAGGGATAGGGTTGGATTTAGGGTTGGGGTTGGATTTAGGGTTTGGGTTTGATTTAGGGCTAGGGTTGGATTTAGGGCTGGGGTTGGATTTAGGGCTAGGGTTGAATTTAGGGATAGGGTTGGATTTAGGTCTAAGGTTGGATTTAGGGCTGGGGTTGGATTTAGGGCTGGGGTTGGATTTAGGGCTGGGGTTGGATTTAGGGCTAGGATTGGATTTAGGGTTTGGGTTGGATTTAGGGCTAGGGTTGGACTTAGGGATAGGGCTGAATTTAGGGATGGGGTTGGATTTAGGGCAGGGGTTGGATTTAGGGCTGGGGTTGGATTTAGGGCTGGGGTTGGATTTAGGACTGGGGTTGGAGTTACGGTTGTTGTTGGATTTAGGGCTAGGGTTGGATTTAGGGCTCGGATTGGATTTAGGGTTCGGGTTGGATTTAGGTCTGGGGTTGGATTTAGGGTTTGGGTTGGATTTAGGGATAGGGTTGGATTTAAAGCTAGAGTTAAACTTAGTGCTAAGGTTAGGTTTAGAGATTAGGTTAAGGTTAGCCTTGGGGCTAGGGATACGGATAAAGCAAGGATAATAAAACTGTTACATGAAATCAATATAATAATAAAAGCAAAAAGTAAGTAACTTTTTTTTAAGTTTTGGCAGAAAAAACCTAGGAGGTAAAAGTGCAAATTTCAATACTTGTGCTTGGGGTAAAAGGGGTTCAATACTGAATTGGTGAAAGTAGCTGTGGGACCGCCGCGGGTCACAGGTTAGGGGTCGCTTTTCTCCAAGCACTGACCATCCACAAAATCCCACAGCCAGAGCATTTTAACTTAATTCTATTTATTTAGGGGGGATTTGAAGCTCTGAAAAAACGGAGCCCCCATATTCCCATAAAGGAGTTTTGCAAGTGAGAATTTTGGATACGCCGCTGCTCATAGGTGGACATTGCCTTTAATGAATGAATCACAAAAAGTGATGTAACTTTCTCGTATAATTCCTGCTAATTCTGCTGCCGCGGTGTAGGGGGTGACGGGCATATTTTAAGTGTGATTTTTGGACCGTACCGCTGGTAATAATTGGAGTCCTTGTACAAACATCAGCCCGAGGGCAAATCTTTCTGCATTGTTCACCAGTGACTCAAACATTCCTGAGCGTCTGCAGCGATCGCTGGAAACTTTTCCAACCACTGACGTTCCTTCTGTTTTCTTCCTCTGTAGGTTTTACGCGTCCCAATTCCGAGTAACGTGTCCTTTGAACTGGGTGAGTTCTTGCAGCGGACCCCTATAGAGTGCGATGCAATGGTATATATTGCCCCCTGGGGTAATTACAAGACAGAGACTTTAATTGGGTGACCACGTATATGGCGGTGTACGTAGGATCGTGCACAGGCTGGTACGTAGGATCGCACACATGGTGGTACGTAGGATCGTGCACAGGCTGGTACGTAGGATCGCACACAGGGTGGTACGTAGGATCGCACACAGGGTGGCACATAGGATCGCACACAGGGCGGTACGTAGGATCGCACACAGGGTGGTACGTAGGATCAGACACAGGCCGGTACGTAGGATCAGACACAGGCCGGTACGTAGGATCAGACACAGGCCGGTACGTAGGATCAGACACAGGCCGGTACGTAGGATCGCACACAGGCCGGTACGTAGGATCGCACACATGGTGGTACGTAGGATCGCACACAGGCCGGTACGTAGGATTGCACACAGGGTGGTACGTAGGATCGCACACAGGGTGGTACGTAGGATCACACACAGGCCGGTACGTAGGATCGCACACAGGCCGGTACGTAGGATCGCACACAGGGTGATACGTAGGATCGCACACAGGGTGGTACGTAGGATCACACACAGGCCGGTACGTAGGATCGCACACATGGTGGTACGTAGGATCGCACACAGGGTGGTACGTAGGATCCCACACAGGCCGGTACGTAGGATCGCACACATGGTGGTACGTAGGATCGCACACAGGGTGGCACATAGGATCGCACACAGGGTGATACGTAGGATAGTGCACAGGCTGGTACGTAGGATCGCACACAGGGTGGTACGTAGGATCGCACACAGGGTGGCACATAGGATCGCACACAGGGTGGTACGTAGGATCGCACACAGGGTGGTACGTAGGATCACACACAGGCCGGCACGTAGGATCAGACACAGGCCGGTACGTAGGATCAGACACAGGCCGGTACGTAGGATCAGACACAGGCCGGCACGTAGGATCGCACACAGGCCGGTACGTAGGATCGCACACATGGTGATACGTAGGATCGCACACAGGCCGGTACGTAGGATTGCACACAGGGTGGTACGTAGGATCACACACAGGCCGGCACGTAGGATCAGACACAGGCCGGTATGTAGGATCAGACACAGGCCGGTACGTAGGATCAGACACAGGCCGGTACGTAGGATCGCACACAGGCCGGTACGTAGGATCGCACACATGGTGGTACGTAGGATCGCACACAGGCCGGTACGTAGGATCACACACAGGCCGGTACGTAGGATCACACACAGGCCGGTACGTAGGATCGCACACAGGCCGGTACGTAGGATCGCACACATGGTGGTAAGTAGGATCGCACACAGGATGGTACGTAGGATCACACACAGGCCGGTACATAGGATCGCACACAGGCCGGTACGTAGGATCGCACACAGGGTGGTACGTAGGATCGCACACAGGCCGGTACATAGGATCGCACACAGGGTGGTAAGTAGGATCGCACACAGGATGGTACGTAGGATCGCACACAGGGTGGTACGTAGGATCGCACACAGGCCGGTACATAGGATCGCACACAGGGTGGTAAGTAGGATCGCACACAGGATGGTACGTAGGATCGCACACAGGGTGGTACGTAGGATCGCACACAGGGTGGTACGTAGGATCACACACAGGCCGGCACGTAGGATCAGACACAGGCCGATACGTAGGATCAGACACAGGCCGGTACGTAGGATCGCAAACAGGCCGGTACGTAGGATCGCACACAGGGTGGTACGTAGGATCGCACACAGGCCGGTACATAGGATCGCACACAGGGTGGTACGTAGGATCACACACAGGCCGGTACGTAGGATCGCACACAGGCCGGTACGTAGGATCGCACACAGGGTGATGCGTAGGATCGCACACAGGGTGGTACGTAGGATCAGACACAGGCCGGTACGTAGGATCGCACACAGGGTGGTCTGTAGGATCGCACACAGGCCGGTACGTAGGATCGCACACAGGGTGATACGTAGGATTGCACACAGGCCGGTACGTAGGATCGCACACAGGGTGATACGTAGGATCACACACAGGCCGGTACGTAGGATCGCACACAGGCCGGTACGTAGGATCGCACACAGGGTGATACGTAGGATCGCACACAGGCCGGTACGTAGGATCGCACACAGGGTGATACGTAGGATCACACACAGGCCGGTACGTAGGATCGCACACAGGCCGGTACGTAGGATCGCACACAGGGTGATGCGTAGGATCGCACACAGGCCGGTACGTAGGATCGCACACAGGGTGGTACGTAGGATCAGACACAGGCCGGTACGTAGGATCGCACACAGGGTGGTCTGTAGGATCGCACACAGGCCGGTACGTAGGATCGCACACAGGGTGATGCGTAGGATCGCACACAGGCCGGTACGTAGGATCAGACACAGGCCGGTACGTAGGATCGCACACAGGGTGGTCTGTAGGATCGCACACAGGCCGGTACGTAGGATCGCACACAGGCCGGTCTGTAGGATCGCACACAGGGTGGTACGTAGGATCACACACAGGCCGGTCTGTAGGATCGCACACAGGGTGGTACGTAGGATCACACACAGGCCGGTACGTAGGATTGCACACAGGCCGGTACGTAGGATCGCACACAGGCCGGTACGTAGGATCGCACACAGGGTGGTACGTAGGATTGCACACAGGGTGATACGTAGGATCACACACAGGCCGGTCTGTAGGATCGCACACAGGGTGGTACGTAGGATCACACACAGGCCGGTCTGTAGGATCGCACACAGGGTGGTACGTAGGATCACACACAGGCCGGTACGTAGGATCGCACACAGGGTGGTCTGTAGGATCGCACACAGGCCGGTACGTAGGATCAGACACAGGCCGGTACGTAGGATCACACACAGGCCGGTACGTAGGATCGCACACAGGCCGGTACGTAGGATCGCACACAAGGTGGTCTGTAGGATCGCACACAGGGTGGTACGTAGGATCGCACACAGGGTGGTACGTAGGATCGCACACAGGGTGGTACGTAGGATCACACACAGGCCGGTACGTAGGATTACACACAGGGTGGTCTGTAGGATCGCACACAGGGTGGTACGTAGGATCACACACAGGCTGGTACGTAGGATCGCACACAGGGTGGTACGTAGGATCACACACAGGCCGGTACGTAGGATCACACACAGGCCGGTACGTAGGATCACACACAGGCCGGTACGTAGGATCGCACACAGGCCGGTACGTAGGATCGCACACAGGCCGGTACGTAGGATCGCACACAGGCCGGTACGTAGGATCGCACACAAGGTGGTCTGTAGGATCGCACACAGGGTGGTACGTAGGATCGCACACAGGGTGGTACGTAGGATTGCACACAGGGTGGTACGTAGGATCGCACACAGGCCGGTACGTAGGATTACACACAGGGTGGTCTGTAGGATCGCACACAGGGTGGTACGTAGGATCACACACAGGCTGGTACGTAGGATCGCACACAGGGTGGTACGTAGGATCACACACAGGCCGGTACGTAGGATCACACACAGGCCGGTACGTAGGATTGCACACAGGCCGGTACGTAGGATCGCACACAGGCCGGTACGTAGGATCAGACACAGGCCGGTACGTAGGATCCCACACAGGGTGATACGTAGGATCGCACACAGGGTGGTACGTAGGATCGCACACAGGCCGGTACGTAGGATCGCACACAGGCCGGTACGTAGGATCAGACACAGGCCGGTACGTAGGATCCCACACAGGCCGGTCTGTAGGATCGCACACAGGGTGGTAAGTAGGATCGCACACAGGATGGTACGTAGGATCGCACACAGGGTGGTACGTAGGATCACACACAGGCCGGCACGTAGGATCAGACACAGGCCGATACGTAGGATCAGACACAGGCCGGTACGTAGGATCGCAAACAGGCCGGTACGTAGGATCGCACACAGGGTGGTACGTAGGATCGCACACAGGCCGGTACGTAGGATCAGACACAGGCCGGTACGTAGGATCACACACAGGCCGATACGTAGGATCAGACACAGGCCGATACGTAGGATCAGACACAGGCCGGTACGTAGGATCGCAAACAGGCCGGTACGTAGGATCGCACACAGGGTGGTACGTAGGATCACACACAGGCTGGTACGTAGGATCACACACAGGCCGGTACGTAGGATCGCACACAGGCCGGTACGTAGGATCGCACACAGGGTGGTACGTAGGATCACACACAGGCCGGTACGTAGGATCACACACAGGCCGGTACGTAGGATCGCACACAGGCCGGTACGTAGGATCGCACACAGGGTGGTACGTAGGATCACACACAGGCCGGTACGTAGGATCACACACAGGCCGGTACGTAGGATCGCACACAGGGTGGTACGTAGGATCACACACAGGCCGGTACGTAGGATCACACACAGGCTTGTACGTAGGATCGCACACAGGGCGGTACGTAGGATCGCACACAGGCCGGTACGTAGGATCACACACAGGCCGGTACGTAGGATTGCACACAGGCCGGTACGTAGGATCGCACACAGGGTGATACGTAGGATCGCACACAGGGTGGTACGTAGGATCGCACACAGGGTGATACGTAGGATCGCACACAGGGTGATACGTAGGATCGCACACAGGGTGGTACGTAGGATCGCACACAGGGTGGTACGTAGGATCGCACACAGGGTGGTACGTAGGATCGCACACAGGGTGATACGTAGGATCGCACACAGGGTGGTACGTAGGATTGCACACAGGCCGGTACGTAGGATCGCACACAGGGTGGTACGTAGGATTGCACACAGGGTGGTACGTAGGATCCCACACAGGCCGGTCTGTAGGATCGCACACAGGGTGGTAAGTAGGATCGCACACAGGATGGTACGTAGGATCAGACACAGGCCGATACGTAGGATCAGACACAGGCCGGTACGTAGGATCGCAAACAGGCCGGTACGTAGGATCGCACACAGGGTGGTACGTAGGATCGCACACAGGCCGGTACGTAGGATCGCACACAGGGTGGTACGTAGGATCGCACACAGGCCGGTACGTAGGATCGCACACAGGGTGATGCGTAGGATCGCACACAGGCCGGTACGTAGGATCGCACACAGGGTGGTACGTAGGATCAGACACAGGCCGGTACGTAGGATCGCACACAGGGTGGTCTGTAGGATCGCACACAGGCCGGTACGTAGGATCGCACACAGGGTGGTCTGTAGGATCGCACACAGGCCGGTACGTAGGATCGCACACAGGCCGGTACGTAGGATCGCACACAGGGTGGTACGTAGGATCGCACACAGGCCGGTACGTAGGATCGCACACAGGGTGGTCTGTAGGATCGCACACAGGCCGGTACGTAGGATCGCACACAGGGTGGTCTGTAGGATCGCACACAGGCCGGTACGTAGGATCGCACACAGGCCGGTACGTAGGATCGCACACAGGGTGGTACGTAGGATCGCACACAGGCCGGTACGTAGGATCGCACACAGGGTGGTCTGTAGGATCGCACACAGGCCGGTACGTAGGATCGCACACAGGGTGGTACGTAGGATCACACACAGGCCGGTACGTAGGATCACACACAGGCTGGTACGTAGGATCACACACAGGCCGGTACGTAGGATCACACACAGGCCGGTACGTAGGATCGCACACAGGCCGGTACGTAGGATCGCACACAGGGTGGTACGTAGGATCGCACACAGGCCGGTACGTAGGATCGCACACAGGCCGGTACGTAGGATCACACACAGGCCGGTACGTAGGATCGCACACAGGGTGGTCTGTAGGATCGCACACAGGCCGGTACGTAGGATCGCACACAGGCCGGTACGTAGGATCACACACAGGCCGGTACGTAGGATCACACACAGGCCGGTACGTAGGATCACACACAGGCTGGTACGTAGGATCACACACAGGCCGGTACGTAGGATCACACACAGGCCGGTACGTAGGATCGCACACAGGCCGGTACGTAGGATCGCACACAGGGTGGTACGTAGGATCACACACAGGCCGGTACGTAGGATCACACACAGGCTGGTACGTAGGATCGCACACAGGGCGGTACGTAGGATCACACACAGGCCGGTACGTAGGATCACACACAGGCCGGTACGTAGGATCACACACAGGCCGGTACGTAGGATCACACACAGGCTGGTACGTAGGATCACACACAGGCCGGTACGTAGGATTGCACACAGGCCGGTACGTAGGATCGCACACAGGGTGATACGTAGGATCGCACACAGGGTGGTCTGTAGGATCGCACACAGGGTGGTACGTAGGATCGCACACAGGGTGATACGTAGGATCGCACACAGGGTGGTACGTAGGATCACACACAGGCCGGTACGTAGAATCACACACAGGCCGGTACGTAGGATCACACACAGGCTGGTACGTAGGATCACACACAGGCCGGTACGTAGGATCACACACAGGCCGGTACGTAGGATTGCACACAGGGTGGTACGTAGGATCACACACAGGCTGGTACGTAGGATCACACACAGGCCGGTACGTAGGATTGCACACAGGCCGGTACGTAGGATCGCACACAGGGTGGTACGTAGGATCGCACACAGGGTGGTACGTAGGATCGCACACAGGCCGGTACGTAGGATCGCACACAGGGTGGTACGTAGGATTGCACACAGGGTGATACGTAGGATCACACACAGGCCGGTCTGTAGGATCACACACAGGCCGGTCTGTAGGATCGCACACAGGGTGGTACGTAGGATCGCACACAGGCCGGTACGTAGGATCGCACACAGGGTGGTACGTAGGATTGCACACAGGGTGATACGTAGGATCACACACAGGCCGGTCTGTAGGATCGCACACAGGGTGGTACGTAGGATCGCACACAGGCCGGTACGTAGGATCGCACAAAGGGTGGTATGTAGGATCGCACACCGGCCGGTACGTAGGATCGCACAAAGGGTGGTATGTAGGATCGCACACAGGCCGGTACGTAGGATCGCACACAGGGTGATACGTAGGATTGCACACAGGCCGGTACGTAGGATCCCACACAGGGTGGTCTGTAGGATCGCACACAGGGTGGTACGTAGGATCAGACACAGGCCGGTACGTAGGATCACACACAGGCCGGTACGTAGGATCGCACACAGGGTGATACGTAGGATTGCACACAGGGTGGTATGTAGGATCGCACACAGGGTGGTCTGTAGGATCGCACACAGGGTGGTACATAGGATCGCACACAGGGTGGTCTGTAGGATCGCACACAGGCCGGTACGTAGGATCGCACACAGGGTGGTCTGTAGGATCGCACACAGGGTGGTCTGTAGGATCACACACAGGGTGGTACGTAGGATCGCACACAGGGTGGTACGTAGGATCGCACACAGGCCGGTACGTAGAATCGCACACAGGCCGGTACGTAGGATCGCACACAGGGTGGTCTGTAGGATCGCACACAGGGTGGTCTGTAGGATCGCACACAGGGTGGTCTGTAGGATCGCACACAGGGTGGTCTGTAGGATCGCACACAGGGTGGTACGTAGGATCGCACAAAGGCCGGTACGTAGGATCGCACACAGGGTGGTACGTAGGATCGCACACAGGGTGGTCTGTAGGATCGCACACAGGGTGGTCTGTAGGATCGCACACAGGGTGGTCTGTAGGATCGCACACAGGCCGGTACGTAGGATCGCACACAAGCTGGTACGTAGGATCGCACACAGGGTGGTACGTAGGATCGCACACAGGGTGGTACGTAGGATCGCACACAGGGTGGTACGTAGGATCGCACACAGGGTGGTATGTAGGATCGCACACAGGCCGGTACGTAGGATCATACACAGGGTGGTACGTAGGATCGCACACAGGGTGGTAGGTAGGATCGCACACAGGCTGGTACGTAGGATCATACACAGGGTGGTACGTAGGATCCCACACAGGGTGGTACGTAGGATCGCACACAGGGTGGTATGTAGGATCGCACACAGGGTGGTATGTAGGATCGCACACAGGGTGGTCTGTAGGATCGCACACAGGGTGGTCTGTAGGATCGCACACAGGGTGGTACGTAGGATCGCACACAGGGTGGTACGTAGGATCGCACACAGGCCGGTATGTAGGATCATACACAGGGTGGTACGTAGCATCGCACACAGGGTGGTACGTAGGATCGCACACAGGGTGGTACGTAGGATCATACACAGGGTGGTACGTAGGATCCCACACAGGGTGGTACGTAGGATCGCACACAGGCCGGTACGTAGGATCGCACACAGGGTGGTACGTAGGATCATACACAGGGTGGTACGTAGGATCCCACACAGGGTGGTACGTAGGATCGCACACAGGGTGGTACGTAGGATCGCACACAGGGTGGTACGTAGGATCGCACACAGGGTGGTATGTAGGATCGCACACAGGCCGGTACGTAGGATCATACACAGGGTGGTACGTAGGATCGCACACAGGGTGGTATGTAGGATCGCACACAGGCTGGTACGTAGGATCATACACAGGGTGGTACGTAGGATCCCACACAGGGTGGTACGTAGGATCCCACACAGGCGCTGATCATATAAAGTGTCACACGGTCTCGGTTCCCGTTGATACCATGTAATGCAGGTCAGGATTAGTCCCTTTTTGCCGTTGTTCTCTACACTGGGTAATGGATGATAATAGATCCTGAGCATAATAACTTAGATTACCCTGACCGGGGGTCATTACAGCAATTTTCCATGAAGATCTTAAACCAATCCTGGGTGGAGTTGCCCTTTAAGGGAGCAGTAATCTGTATCTCCTACTTTGGACCAGGCCTAATTAGGAGTTTTCCTTCATGGTCAGCGCTCTTTGATCATGTTATATGGCTCGCTGCATCTTGCTGAAGTTGCATTTTAACTTTTTTATATAACTTGTATAACTTTTTTTTTTCTGTTGCTAGTAATTCAGCAGCAGAAGCCCCCGGGTTTCTGCGGTGGGGAACGGTCTTGTGTATAGTTTTTGCTTTTTTTGCACAAAGGCAAATCACTTCCTGAGTAGATGGCGTGAAGCTGATAAACTCCGCACACGGTTTTCCTGTCTCCTCCCCTTGTAGAGTTGGCGAAAAGTTTTCCGTGCAGGGATACAGCCATCTTCTGGCCACATGGGGTACTGCAATTTGGAAAATGCCACATAGCAATTTACCATTAATTCTAATTCATTTCCTTCGTATCAGCGTCAGAGGACTTAACCCTTTAAGTCCCCTTTTAAATTCTGCAAACTCCCATTTCTGAGGATACCTACTTCTTTAAAAAGAAATGTAGTGCTTGCAAACTTACTGTTTACCAATAGAGGGCGCTATATTAGACTACATTCATACAGTTTTTCAATGAGTTTTTGGTGCAGAAACTCTTCAGATCTCAAAATTCTTCAAAAACGTTGGTTTCCACTTAGTTTTTGCTCCGAAAACTCAAGTTGGTGTTAACATAGCCTTCCTGGGTGAATCTGGGATTTACCTTTCACCGTTTATTACATGCGAAACTGGGCACATTGGGATAAAGGTGCTGAAGATCTGAATTAAAAAAAAATGGTTGCCTAAACAAATCCAAATCTGACCTTCTCTGGGGATGTTTGTTTTTCTTTTTGCCCCTGTATAATGCCACCTGTCTTCTGATTGGTCAAACTTGTACAGGAGAAAAAGTAACCTCCCCCCAAAAAAGAATATCTGCTAACGCCCCTTTTGGATTTAGTGGAAAATAGCAAATGGTTTTTCAGAGATGAAAAATAAATAAAAACTAAAACATTTTGCTTAGAACTTCAGCCCTTTTTATAACGATGTGCCCAGTTTTGCATGTCAAAAAGTGGCAAATGGTTCTCTTTAAGGCAGGGGATGAAAATCCCATACATGTACCTGCATGGCTCAGGATATGGTCCTGCAAGGTGGAAATTAGGTTACATGTCGTGTTTCCTACCACAGATCGCACACGGGTAGATCTCATCCAGGATGACACGCTAAAGAAATATATAACCGAGATCCAGAGTTACCAGATCCCAGAGATCTGCAGACAGCTGGAAGATTTCAGGTAAGATTTCGGAGACATTTTTGGGGATTTTTGCACTTTTATTCAGAAGAGCATTTGTGGGGTCAGATAACTGCTGTTACAGACCTGGAATTTTGGAGCGATCTTTTGTTCACGAAGGAAGGTCCATATCCATAAAAAATATTTTTAATTCATTAAAATAATAATTAATAATAAATAATAATAAAAAATATTGTTGATAGAATCGGCATGAATGTCGCAAGCCCCCGATGGGGAGGTATATAGTAGCAAAATGAATTATGAATAAAAAATAATTTTTATGGATATCATGGAGCTGGACCTTCCTTCGTGATCGATTGGTTTTCCTGCTGCACCGCCGTCTTCCGTGCTCCGGATTCCTGTCTACATGTGGGTGAGCTGATAAAACTGCTCCAGGTCTCTCATATGTGAAAGCGTCTTCTCCCAACAGTAATTTTAAGATCTCTCCACAGGTGATCAATAGGATTTAGATCCAGACTCCTTTCACAACTCTCCAGGTCTTTTTTCCGTACATTTCTGGGGTCTTGTTGAAGTATATTTGTGGTCATTGTCCTGCTGGAAGACCCATGACCTAGGACACAAACCCATCTTTCTGACACTGAACACTACATTACGACCCAAAATCCTTTGATAATCTTCAGGTTTCATGATGCCTTGCACACAGTCAAAGCACACGATGCCAAAGGCAGAAAACAACCCCAAAACATCTTTGAACCTCCACCATATCTGACTGTAGGTGTTGTGTTCTTTTCTTTGTAGTTCTCCTTCCATGTTTGGTAAACAGTAGAATGATGTGCTTTACCAAAAAGCTCTATCTTGGTCTCATCTGTCCACAAGATGCTCTCCTGGAAAGATTTTGGCTTGCTCACGTACATTTTGGCAAGCTGCAGTGTAGCTTGTTATATCTTTGAGTAAGCAATGGAGTTCTCCTGCCATAGCGTTTCATTTCATTTAAATGTCGACAGATAGTTTTGGAAAGGTGCCAGCAATTTTACCCTGCCCATTTTGGGAGTTTTATGTGAAATAATGTCCAATTTGCCTTTTTGTTTTCATTATTGTTTTTTGTGTTCTTCTAATATGCAGAAAGGAAATACGGTAAACATGCGTAACAAAACATGTAATTGCAATAATTTTCTGGGAGAATTAATTTGTTTTCTGGGACAATTCCGAGGGTGCCAACACTTTTGGACATGACTGACTGCAGTGCTTTGATATTGTAGAGCTGTCATTTCCTGCATCTGAGATTTCTTACATTGTGATGTGACCGTCTCTTCCCGCACTCCGTGCTGTCGCCTCTGACATTTCCTCTGCATCCTTTCTCTAGGACCAAACGGGTACTTGGTATGACTCCTGGAGAGCTGGAGCTCCGAGAACTGGAGTCTTACAGGACCAATGACAGATATATACTGCAGTCCAAAGAAAAACAGCTGGCGGAGCGTCTGCTGGGAAAGCTGGATGATATGCAGTAAGTATAACCAGGGGGAGGGGGCGGGGGGGAAGCGCAGATGAACCCATGGAGGGCGTTGTGAAGGGGGGTACTGGTAGCTGAACTCGTGAGGGGAGGTGGACGGGGGGGTGGTATATGAACCCACTTTTGAGTAATGAAAACTTTCCATAGGCAAATTCTTTATATCATCTGACCACTAATGATTGCAGTGCTTGCTGCCCAACCATGCACCTTACTGCAGTGCCTGTCCTGCCCCCATGTTACATGCTGGAGTGCCTGTCCTGCCCCATGTTACTGGCAGTAGTGCCTGTCCTGCCCCATGTTACTGGCAGTAGTGCCTGTCCTGTCCCATGATACTGGCAGTAGTGCCTGTCCTGCCCCATGTTACTGGCAGTAGTGCCTGTCCTGCCCCATGATACTGGCAGTAGTGCCTGTCCTGCCCCATGTTACTGGCAGTAGTGCCTGTCCTGCCCCATGTTACTGGCAGTAGTGCCTGTCCTGCCCCATGTTACTGGCAGTAGTGCCTGTCCTGCCCCATGATACTGGCAGTAGTGCCTGTCCTGCCCCATGTTACTGGCAGTAGTGCCTGTCCTGCCCCATGTTACTGGCAGTAGTGCCTGTCCTGTCCCATGATACTGGCAGTAGTGCCTGTCCTGCCCCATGTTACTGGCAGTAGTGCCTGTCCTGCCCCTTGATACTGGCAGTAGTGCCTGTCCTGCCCCATGTTACTTGCAGTAGTTTCTTTCCTGCCCCATGTTACTGGCAGTAGTGCCTGTCCTGCCCCATGATACTGGCAGTAGTGCCTGTCCTGCCCCATGTTACTGGCAGTAGTGCCTGTCCTGCCCCATGTTACTGGCAGTAGTGCCTGTCCTGTCCCATGATACTGGCAGTAGAGCCTGTCCTGCCCCATGTTACTTGCAGTAGTGCCTGTCCTGCCCCATGTTACTGGCAGTAGTGCCTGTCCTGCCCCATGTTACTTGCAGTAGTGCCTGTCCTGCCCCATGTTACTTGCAGTAGTGCCTGTCCTGCCCCATGTTACTGGCAGTAGTGCCTGTCCTGCCCCATGTTACTTGCAGTAGTGCCTGTCCTGCCCCATGTTACTGGCAGTAGTGCCTGTCCTGCCCCATGATACTGGCAGTCGTGCCTGTCCTGCCCCATGTTACTTGCAGTAGTTTCTTTCCTGCCCCATGTTACTGGCAGTAGTGCCTGTCCTGCCCCATGATACTGGCAGTAGTGCCTGTCCTGCCCCATGTTACTGGCAGTAGTGCCTGTCCTGCCCCATGTTACTTGCAGTAGTGCCTGTCCTGCCCCATGTTACTGGCAGTAGTTTCTTTCCTGTCCCATATTACTGGCAGTAGTTTCTTTCCTGCCCCAGGTTACATGCTGTAGTGCCTGTCCTTCCCCATGTTACTGGCAGTAGTGCCGGTCCTGACCCATGTTACATGCTGTAGTGCCTGTCCTGTCTCCATGTTACTTGCAGTAGTGCCTGTCCTGCCCCATGTTACATGCTGTAGTTCCTGTCCTGCCCCATGATACTGGCAGTAGTGCCTGTCCTGTCTCCATGATACTGGCAGTAGTACCTGTCCTGCCCCATGTTACTGGCAGTAGTACCTGTCCTGCCCCATGTTACTGGCAGTAGTGCCTGTCCTGCCTCATGATACTGGCAGTAGTGTCTTCTGCGCCGTTGTCTTCTGCGCCGTTCTCTTCTGCGCCGTTGTCTTCTGCGCCGTTGTCTTCTGCGCCGTTCTCTTCTGCGCCATTCTCTTCTGCGCCGTTGTCTTCTGCGCCGTTGTCTTCTGCGCTGTTGTCTTCTGCGCCGTTGTCTTCTGCGCCGTTCTCTTCTGCGCCGTTCCCTTCCACGCCGTTCTCTTCCGCCTTTTCTTCTGCGCCGTTCTCTTCAGCGCCGTTCTCTTCTGCACCATTTTTCCTGCGCCGTTCTCTTCTGCGCCATTTTCCCTGCGCTGTTCTCTTCTGAGCTGTTTTCTTCTGAGCCGTTCTCTTCTGAGCCGTTCTCTTCTGAGCCGTTCTCTTCTGCGCCGTTCTCTTCTGCGCCGTTCTCTTCTGCGCCGTTCTCTTCTGCGCCATTCTCTTCTGCGCCATTCTCTTCTGCGCCGTCCTCTTCTGCGTCATTCTCCTCTGCGCCGTTCTCTTCTGCACCATTTTCCTGCGCCGTTCTCTTCTGCGCTGTTCTCTTCTGCGCCGTTCTCTTCTGCGCCATTCTCTTCTGCGCCGTTCTCTTCTGCGCCGTTCTCTTCTGCGCTGTTCTCTTCTGCGCCATTCTCCTTTGCGCCGTTCTCTTCTGCACCATTTTCTCTGCGCCGTTGTCTTCTGCGCCGTTGTCTTCTGCGCCGTTGTCTTCTGCGCCGTTGTCTTCTGCGCCGTTGTCTTCTGCGCCGTTGTCTTCTGCGCCGTTGTCTTCTGCGCCGTTGTCTTCTGCGCCGTTCTCTTCTGCGCCGTTCCCTTCCGCGCCGTTCTCTTCCGCCTTTTCTTCTGCGCCGTTCTCTTCAGCGCCGTTCTCTTCTGCACCATTTTTCCTGCGCCGTTCTCTTCTGCGCCATTTTCCCTGCGCCGTTCTCTTCTGAGCTGTTTTCTTCTGAGCCGTTCTCTTCTGCGCCATTCTCTTCTGCGCCATTCTCTTCTGCGCCGTTCTCTTCTGCGCCATTCTCTTCTGCGCCATTCTCCTCTGCGCCGTTCTCTTCTGCACCATTTTCCCTGCGCCGTTCTCTTCTGCACTGTTCTCTTCTGCGCCGTTCTCTTCTGCGCCATTCTCTTCTGCGCCGTTCTCTTCTGCACCATTTTCCTGCGCCGTTCTCTTCTGCGCTGTTCTCTTCTGCGCCGTTCTCTTCTGCGCCATTCTCTTCTGCGCCGTTCTCTTCTGCGCCGTTCTCTTCTGCACCATTTTCCCTGCGCCGTTCTCTTCTGCGCCGTTCTCTTCTGCGCCGTTCTCTTCTGCACCATTTTCTTGCGCCGTTCTCTTCTGCGCTGTTCTCTTCTGCGCCGTTCGCTTCTGCGCCATTTTCCCTGCGCTGTTCTCTTCTGCACCGTTCTCTCCTGCGCCGTTCTCTTCTACGCCGTTCTCTTCTGCACCATGTTCGCTGCACCATTCTCTTCTGCGCCGTTCTCTTCTGCGCCGTTCTCTTCTGCGCCGTTCTCTTGCGCCGTTCTCTTCTGCGCCATTTTCCCTGCGCTGTTCTCTTCTGCGCCGTTCTCTTCTGAGCTGTTCTCTTGCGCCGTTCTCTTCTGCACTATGTTCCCTGTGCCGTTCTCTTCTGCGCCGTTCTCTTCTGTGCCATTTTCCCTGAGCTGTTCTCTTCTGCGCCATTTCCCCTGCGCCGTTCTTTTCTGCGCCATTTCCCCTGCGCCATTCTCTTCTGCGCCGTTCTCTTCTGCGCCGTTCTCTTCTGCACCATTTTCCCTGCGCCGTTCTCTTCTGCGCCGTTCTCTTCTGCGCCGTTCTCTTCTGCACCATTTTCTTGCGCCGTTCTCTTCTGCGCCGTTCTCTTCTGCGCCGTTCGCTTCTGCGCCATTTTCCCTGCGCTGTTCTCTTCTGCACCGTTCTCTCCTGCGCCGTTCTCTTCTACGCCGTTCTCTTCTGCACCATGTTCGCTGCACCATTCTCTTCTGCGCCGTTCTCTTCTGCGCCGTTCTCTTCTGCGCCGTTCTCTTCTGAGCTGTTCTCTTGCGCCGTTCTCTTCTGCACTATGTTCCCTGTGCCGTTCTCTTCTGCGCCGTTCTCTTCTGTGCCATTTTCCCTGAGCTGTTCTCTTCTGCGCCATTTCCCCTGCGCCGTTCTTTTCTGCGCCATTTCCCCTGCGCCGTTCTTTTCTGCGCCATTTCCCCTGCGCCATTCTCTTCTGCGCCGTTCTCTTCTGCCTTCTCTTCTGTCCCACACTGCAGTTGGGCATCTATATATAACTCCGCTCCGGGCTGGGAAAGTTGGGACCCTCGATTAACCCCGGCCCCCTGGGAAATAGCTCATACTCTGCATCTCACCCTCCTTAACCCAGTCACTGCCTGCTGCATCAGCCCGATCCTGCAGAGCGCACACACCCCAGGGCGTAGGAGCGCCAATGGGTTAATACCCAGGAAGCGGTCTTGGGAAGTATCCGCCGTCTCCGCTCCCTAACGCAGAACATCTGTCCCCCGTCTTTCTGTGGGTTGCGTCATCCTGCTGCGGTATATAAGGCCGGCGCTGTCCTCGCGGTCTCCATTCACTGACTCTGGACTCGGAGACACTTGTAGGAGCCGCTCAGACCATGATCAGCAGGACCCCCTGTGCCCAAATCACTCTCGCTAGACATGATATTCTGTGGGTGAGTCCTGTGGGCAGGGGGTGGGCGCAGAGAGCGGGGTTTTGCTTGGTTTTCCTATTTTACACTGTATCTAAACAATTCTACAACTTCCTAATTTCCTTTGCATTTCAATAAATCCCCATTGCCGAGATCTCTGCTTACTGTCAGTGAACAAAGTCTTTACTGAAAACCCAGATAGAGCTAAAACTTCTCACAGCCAAAGTGCTGACATGTAAACGGCAGAGACCCCGAAGCACGGAGCTAATATGGGCAGGTCTGCAATCAGCACCCATCATGGATCCACAATAATTCCCTGATTGTGCAATCATTTTACAGTGGGATTACCACCAAACCGTGTCCACACAGCACATCACACACGTGGCAGCATTATGCCGAATATACTCATTATACAGTCACTGTGTACATACATTACACTACTGATCCTGAGTTACATCCTGTATTATACTCCAGAGCTGCACTCACTATTCTGCTGGTGCAGTCACTGTGTACATACATTACATTACTGATCCTGAGTTACATCCTGTATTATACCCCAGAGCTGCACTCACTATTCTGCTGGTGCAGTCACTGTGTACATACATTACATTACTGATCCTGAGTTACATCCTGTATTATACCCCAGAGCTGCACTCACTATTCTGCTGGTGCAGTCACTGTGTACATACATTACATTACTGATCCTGAGTTACATCCTGTATTATACTCCAGAGCTGCACTCACTATTCTGCTGGTGCAATCACTGTGTACATACATTACATTACTGATCCTGAGTTACATCCTGTATTATACCCCAGAGCTGCACTCACTATTCTGCTGGTGCAGTCACTGTGTACATACATTACATTACTGATCCTGAGTTACATCCTGTATTATACTCCAGAGCTCCACTCACTATTCTGCTGGTACAGTCACGGTGTACATACATTACATTACTGATCCTGAGTTACATCCTGTATTATACTCCAGAGCTGCACTCACTATTCTGCTGGTGCAGTCACTGTGTACATACATTACATTACTGATCCTGAGTTATATCCTGTATTATACCCCAGAGCTGCGCTCACTATTCTGCTGGTGCAGTCACTGTGTACATACATTACACTACTGATCCTGAGTTACCTCCTGTATTATACTCCAGAGCTGCACTCACTATTCTGCTGGTGCAGTCACTGTGTACATACATTACATTACTGATCCTGAGTTATATCCTGTATTATACCCCAGAGCTACACTCACTATTCTGCTGGTGCAGTCACTGTGTACATACATTACACTACTGATCCTGAGTTACCTCCTGTATTATACACCAGAGCTGCACTCACTATTCTGCTGGTGCAGTCACTGTGTATATACATTACATTACTGCTCCTGAGTTACATCCTGTATTATACCCCAGAGCTGCACTCACTATTCTGCTGGTGCAGTCACTGTGTACATACATTACATTACTGATCCTGAGTTACATCCTGTATTATACCCCAGAGCTGCACTCACTATTCTGCTGGTGCAGTCACTGTGTACATACATTACATTACTGATCCTGAGTTACATCCTGTATTATACTCCAGAGCTGCACTCAGTATTCTGCTGGTGCAGTCACTGTGTATATATATTACTGATCCTGAGTTACCTCATGTATTATACTCCAGAGCTGCACTCACTATTCTGCTGGTGCAGTCACTGTGTACATACATTAGTGATCCTGAGTTACATCCTGTATTATACTCCAGAGCTGCACTCACTATTCTGCTGGTGCACTCACTGTGTACATACATTACATTACTGATCCTGAGTTACATCCTGTATTATACCCCAGAGCTGCACTCACTATTCTGCTGGTGCAGTCACTGTGTACATACATTACATTACTGATCCTGAGTTACATCCTGTATTATACTCCAGAGCTGCACTCACTATTCTGCTGGTACAGTCACGGTGTACATACATTACATTACTGATCCTGAGTTACATCCTGTATTATACTCCAGAGCTGCACTCACTATTCTGCTGGTGCACTCACTGTGTACATACATTACATTACTGATCCTGAGTTACATCCTGTATTATACCCCAGAGCTGCACTCACTATTCTGCTGGTGCAGTCACTGTGTACATACATTACATTACTGATCCTGAGTTACATCCTGTATTATACTCCAGAGCTGCACTCACTATTCTGCTGGTACAGTCACGGTGTACATACATTACATTACTGATCCTGAGTTACATCCTGTATTATACTCCAGAGCTGCACTCACTATTCTGCTGGTGCAGTCACTGTGTACATACATTACATTACTGATCCTGAGTTATATCCTGTATTATACCCCAGAGCTGCGCTCACTATTCTGCTGGTGCAGTCACTGTGTACATACATTACACTACTGATCCTGAGTTACCTCCTGTATTATACTCCAGAGCTGCACTCACTATTCTGCTGGTGCAGTCACTGTGTACATACATTACATTACTGATCCTGAGTTATATCCTGTATTATACCCCAGAGCTGCACTCACTATTCTGCTGGTGCAGTCACTGTGTACATACATTACACTACTGATCCTGAGTTACCTCCTGTATTATACTCCAGAGCTGCACTCACTATTCTGCTGGTGCAGTCACTGTGTATATACATTACATTACTGCTCCTGAGTTACATCCTGTATTATACCCCAGAGCTGCACTCACTATTCTGCTGGTGCAGTCACTGTGTACATACATTACATTACTGATCCTGAGTTACATCCTGTATTATACCCCAGAGCTGCACTCACTATTCTGCTGGTGCAGTCACTGTGTACATACATTACATTACTGATCCTGAGTTACATCCTGTATTATACTCCAGAGCTGCACTCACTATTCTGCTGGTGCAGTCACTGTGTATATATATTACTGATCCTGAGTTACCTCATGTATTATACTCCAGAGCTGCACTCACTATTCTGCTGGTGCAGTCACTGTGTACATACATTAGTGATCCTGAGTTACATCCTGTATTATACTCCAGAGCTGCACTCACTATTCTGCTGGTGCACTCACTGTGTACATACATTACATTACTGATCCTGAGTTTCATCCTGTATTATACTCCAGAGCTGCACTCACTATTCTGCTGGTGCAGTCACTGTGTACATACATTACATTACTGATCCTGAGTTACATCCTGTATTATACTCCAGAGCTGCACTCACTATTCTGCTGGTGCAGTCACTGTGTACATACATTACATTACTGATCCTGAGTTACATCCTGTATTATACTCCAGAGCTGCACTCACTATTCTGCTGGTGCAGTCACTGTGTACATACATTACATTACTGATCCTGAGTTACCTCCTGTATTATACTCCAGAGCTGCACTCACTATTCTGCTGGTGCAGTCACTGTGTACATACATTACATTACTGATCCTGAGTTACATCCTGTATTATACTCCAGAGCTGCACTCACTATTCTGCTGGTGCAGTCACTGTGTACATACATTACATTACTTATCCTGAGTTACATCCTGTATTATCCCCCAGAGCTGCACTCACTATTCTGCTGGTGCAGTCACTGTGTACATACATTACATTACTGACTGAGTTACATCCTGTATTATACTCCAGAGCTGCACTCACTATTCTCATTGATTATCCCGCGGTGTCGGTGGGGTCATGTACTGGTTACTGTGGTCACCAGCGCTGATCTCTGATCTTCTCCTTCTTTTTTTCAGCCCAAACATCTCTACGGACGAGGAGAAAAGGTAATGCCGCGTCCCCTCCTGACCTGCTGTGGATAATATAATGTCCCCCCTGCCGCCATCTGAGCCCCCCCACATCTGCCGCGCTCTTCCCCGGTGCTCACAGCCGGCGCTGATTCCTGAGCTCTGATTTTTCTTTACAACACTGGGCTGGTGCTGTTCTCCTTCTGGAGATCTTACTGTTTGTGTCCTCCAAGCAATGTTTCATGGGAAAATTATGCAAATAAGCTCTCATCCAGAAGGAAGAGTATAGTCTCTGGCGCCACCTGTAGGCAGCTGCCCTGTAATGCAGTGTCTGAGCCGCCTATCTAGCACCGAGCACTGGGCGCCTTATAGGACGGCTGAGTTCTGTGCTCATTGATTTGCGCTCCTTGGTTGCAGTTCCGCCATCGTCCACGCCATAGCTGCCTACATGAAGCACATCGGGGTGAAGACCAAGGTGGCGGATAGCAAGAAATCCAAAAGTGGCTTTTTCAGGAAAATGGTGAGTGATGGCGACTGGGCAGTGATCTGTATGCGGAGGGGATTTGTGTATAGGATCTGTGCTTGCTGTCAGTGAATAGATTGCTTCCATCCAGTCTCGCCATTACCGTCCTCTCTGTGTCCAGGTGTCTGCAAAGAAGCCGGACGAGACCTTGAAACCTAAAAAACCCTTCAGTATCTGGAACCGCAATGAAACTCCGCACAGTGAGTACAGGCCGATATGTGACGTTACTGGTTATACAGGGAGCTGCGTGCTACGCGTCAGTGCCCACCCTGCTCCTGCAGCACTGTGATCAAGCTGTAAAGGTGCATGTCTCATAAAGCCCCCATTAAAGATTTGGTTTGGACAATCACTGCTCATATAGGGAAACTTCTTACTTCCTGCATTATATCCCAGAGCTGCACTCACTATTCTGCTGGTGCAGTCACTGTGTACATACATTACATTACTGATCCTTATTTACCTCCTGTATTATACCCCAGAGCTGCACTCACTATTCTGCTGGTGCAGTCACTGTGTACATACATTACATTACTGATCCTGAGTTACTTCCTGTATTATACCCCAGAGCTGCACTCACTATTCTGCTGGTGCAGTCACTGTGTACATACATTACATTACTGATCCTGAGTTACATCCTGTATTATACCCCAGAGCTGCACTCACTATTCTGCTGGTGCAGTCACTGTGTACATACATTACTGATCCTGAGTTACATCCTGTATTATACTCCAGAGCTGCACTCACTATTCTGCTGGTGCAGTCACTGTGTACATACATTACAATACTGATCCTGAGTTACATCCTGTATTATACTCCAGAGCTGCACTCACTATTCTGCTGGTGCAGTCACTGTGTACATACATTACATTACTGATCCTGAGTTACATCCTGTATTATACCCCAGAGCTGCACTCACTATTCTGCTGGTGCAGTCACTGTGTACATATATTACATTACTGATCCTGAGTTACATCCTGTATTACACCCCAGAGCTGCACTCACTATTCTGCTGCTGCAGTCACTGTGTACATACATTACATTACTGATCCTGAGTTACATCCTGTATTATACCCCAGAGCTGCACTCACTATTCTGCTGGTGCAGTCACTGTGTACATACATTACAATACTGATCCTGAGTTACATCCTGTATTATACTCCAGAGCTGCACTCACTATTCTGCTGGTGCAGTCACTGTGTACATACATTACATTACTGATCCTGAGTTACATCCTGTATTATACTCCAGAGCTGCACTCACTAAATCCCCTTTTCTGGAGGATTTTGCACACTTGTGTGTAGTGACTGTTCTGCAGCGTTGATCCTGGGTTGTCCCGTCCTCTGCTTTTTGCTCCCTGTTACTTGCTGCACGTATCTATTGGTCGTCTCTGATCCATTCTTTCTCTTTTTCATTTTTTGCTATTAATCTGTCTTTCCGCTTAGTCGTTTCTCTCTGATCTTCCTCCATTCTTCCTCTGATCTTCCTCCATTCTTACTCCGATCTTCCTCCATTCATCCTCTATTCTTCCTCCGATCTTCCTCTGATCTTCCTCCATTCTTCCTTTGATCTTCCTCCATTCTTCCTCCAATCTTCCTCCATTCATCTTCTATTCTTCCTCCTATCTTCCTCTGATTTTCCTCTGATTTTCCTCTGATTTTCCTCTGATTTTCCTCTGATTTTCCTCTGATTTTCCTCTGATTTTCCTCTGATTTTCCTCTGATTTTCCTCTGATTTTCCTCCGATCTTCCTCTGATCTTACTCCGTTCTTCCTCTGATCTTACTCCGTTCTTCCTCTGATCTTACTCCGTTCTTCCTCTGATCTTCCTCTGATCTTTTTCTTATCTTCTTCTTCCTCGGATCTTCCTCCATTCTTCCTCCGATCTTCCTCCATTCTTCCTCGGATCTTCCTCTATTCTTCCTCCATTCTTCCTCTCATCTTCCTCTGATCTTCCTCCATTCTTCCTCTCATCTTACTCCGTTCTTCCTCTGATCTTCCTCTGATCTTCCTCTGATCTTCCTCTGATCTTCCTCTGATCTTCCTTTGATCTTCCTCTGATCTTCCTTTGATCTTCCTCCCTTCTTCCTCCCTTCTTCCTCCCTTCTTCCTCCCTTCTTCCTCCGATCTTCCTCCGATCTTCCTCCCTTCTTCCTCCCTTCTTCCTCCGATCTTCCTCCCTTCTTCCTCCCTTCTTCCTCCCTTCTTCCTCCCTTCTTCCTCTGATCTTCCTCCCTTCTTCCTCCGATCTTCCTCCATTCTTCCTCCATTCCCAGCCGCCTTTCTTCTCTTGTATGATTGTTCCTTCCTTAAAGGGGTTGTCCAGGATTGGAAATACATGGCTGCTTCCTTGGAGAACCATCTCCTCACCTGTGCTCAGGAATGAAGCCATAAATGGTTCTGAGATGCTAGTGATGTATATGATGGACCCTTAGCGGGGCGCAGTGGATGGCTGAGTGACGCGGAGGGGTTGTGGTTGGCGTCCTTGTCCCTGCTCATCTTCATCGCTTGTTTTTTGTTTTTCTTTCCTTCTCTCTGCTCCTCCCCGTGTTTTTCACAGATTTTGAGACCAGACCGACAAAGGTTGAGGCTGAAGGTATCTTCAGAATACAGACCCAACATTCTTCCTTTTTTATCTCCCCAATTCCAAACTTCTCACTTATGTCACCATTCAAACAACCGCATGATGGAATGTACCAAAACTTCACCACGGGGGTGGGTGGGGGGTTGCTTTGCAGCATGGGGGCCACTTCTGACTAATGCACTTAACTTGTTTGTGACAGGACGAGTTAGGATTGCGGCCCTATGTGACTATGCCCAGACTAAAGCCTCAGTCCCACAACCTGCCTTCTAGTGTCACAATTGAAATTTTGCAAAGAATGACCCTCCTCGCTTACAGTAGATTTAAAGGGGCTTTCAACAGTTTTTGGTTTTTTACTTATTTGCATGTATTTGGGGATGAAAATCATTTTTGTAATTGGATTTCATTAAAAATTTTGCTCCGTTTACTGACAGATCTTCAGTTAACTCCTTCTGCAGCCACCAATAGACTGTGCAACACAGATGCTCTCGAAGGCAAACGGTGCAAAATTTTTAATTAAACCCAATTACAAAAATTATTTTTAACCCCCGATTGTAATTATTTTAAAGTAGCTAAAAATTTTCCCTATTGATGGACTACCCCCCTTTAAGCACCCCTACAACAGTCATGAAATTCTTATCTCACCCTTGAGGAGGTTGGGCAGCCATCTTTAGGAAAATTATGGTGTAGAAACTGGCACTTTGCCCAGGCTTTGCTGTAGGTGTGAGAAATTTATGAGCTTCAGTCTCTTCAAAGAAAAAAAGTCGTTCCCATAGTGTAAACGCTGTGGACACTTTTGTACTAAAATTTTGTCCATTTGCTTCCTAAAAATAAGGCAACTTTCTCCATAGTTTTCTATTTTTTTTTTTGCTGTTGTAGAGTCTGTGCTACTCCTTTTCCTGGCAGGTTACCTTGTTGCTTATGATGTAGTTTCCCTAGCACACTACTCCTGTTGGGACTGATGTAATCTGTTCTCTCAGTGTTAGTTTATTTACCTTAGATAACTCTCGACCAATCGCTCATTTGCTCGACAGCTATCTTTCCTGGCTCCCCATGCACATGAATGTTTGGCTTGGCCAACCTTTGTGTTGGTTATGGGGCGAGCAAGTATGAGCTAAAACTAAAAGATTAAATGATCAACATTAAACAGTCCGATCCTTATATTTCCCAACATCATCTCCCTCAGTGGAAAGTTGGGAGGCCATCATACACGAGGTTGATTGTTTTATCTGATGTGTATGGGTTAGCAATTCAAATGAGAATTTACATGTATGCTTTCCTCCCTCTCCACAATTCGATCTGCCATGCAATGCCTCGTCTTCCCTCTCTGAAGACTTGGATGCTTTCCTCCCTCTCCACAATTCGATCTGCCATGTAAAGCCTCGTCTTCCCTTTCTGAAGACTGGGATGCTTTCCTCCCTCTCCACAATTCGATCTGCCATGTAATGCCTCGTCTTCCCTTTCTGAAAACTTGGATGCTTTCCTCCCTCTCCACAATTCGATCTGCCATGTAAAGCCTCGTCTTCTCTTTCTGAAGACTTGGATGCGTTCCTCCCTCTCCACAATTTTATCTGCAATGTAAAGCCTCGTCTTCTCTTTCTGAAGACTTGGATGCTTTCCTCCCTTTCCACAATTCGATCTGCCATATAAAGCCTCGTCTTCTCTTTCTGAAGACTTGGATGTGTTCCTCCCTCTCCACAATTCGATCTGTCATGTAAAGCCTCATCTTCCCTTGCTGAAAACTTGGATACTTTCCTCCCTCTCCACAATTTGATCTACCATGTCTTCAGAAAGGGAAGTTAAGGCTTTACATGGCAGATTAAATTGTGGAGAGGGAGGAAAGCATCCAAGTCTTCAGAAAGGGAAGATGAGGCTTTAAATGGTGGATTAAATTGTGGAGAGAGAGGAAAGCATCCAAGTCTTCAGAAATGGAAGATCGCACAAATTGAACTGTATTGAGTGTAAACAGACACAGGGAAATATTTCTGCATGAGGAGAGTAGTACCCATGAAAGAATGTGCAAGGATTGGGGGTGGGAATCAAAAAGTTTATTTTTCTGTGTAAACAGGAAAGCATCCATTTTAGGTTTTACCTGGAGATGAAGTGGGAATTGCACAGGCTATACATCTGTGGAAAAGCAGAGCACCTAAGGCAGATCCTGTGTGGATAGGGATGGCTGAATCATGCGTACTGTGATTTTGTGTATACAGGAGATCACCATGGCAGACTTTACAGGGAGAAGTAGGGGGATCGCAAAGACTACATATCTATGTACACAAAAGAGCACCCATATCAGACTTTACAGGGGTAGGTAGGTGGGAATCATGCAGGCTAAGTACCTGTGTGAGGAGGGACCACCTACTACAGAATCGACAGAGGCGGAGAAGAAGGGGAAGTCAGTACAGGAATGAAGCTGTCCTGATACATGAGAGCTAGTAACTGTACATCCAGCCTGTATTACTGAGAGGGGCGCATCACAAGTCTGAAACTTGGAACAGCTTGTGATCTGGAAATGAGTGAAGATTCCAGCTGTTCTCTAAGTCATGGCTGCCACTAATATGCATAAAACGATTGATTGCTAGAATTGTCGCAGTTGTAGTAGTTTACAGCTTGGTCAGTTTTGCTGGGACTGAGGCTTTTGAAAATAAATAAATCCCCTGACACCCGGAGTGGGCAGAGAGTTCCCCCCTTTTTATTTCCCCTACTAACAATATTTGATTTTGCCCCTTTTTTGTTTTGTAACGTTATTTATGTTCTTACTTTAGTGACTGATGAATGATTAGGTGCCCTCTGGATTTTCTGACCGGTCCTTTGTGATGCGGGGTTATGAGAATGTTCTTGTTGGTTTGATGTTCTCCTTTCTGCTCCTGCAGCTGAAAAGCCGGCCATTCCAGAGAGAAAAATCAGCCATGGGCAGAGGACCTTTGATCGAAGTGACAGCAACATGGGGAAGCCGAAGGGCTCCATAGATAGTCCTGACCCGGGCGTGATGGTGACCATACATCCACCACCCAGCGAACCCAGTGAAGGTGACACCGGTCAGTTACATGCGGATCTAGCCGAGTGTTGTCAGTGATTATGGTGCATCCATCTCCTACTTTTTCACTTGTTCGTTAAACCAATCTGAGCTGCGGGACCCTGGGTAGATGTTACTTGGTCAGTGGGTGGTTTGGGGGCTTACACCAGGTCCCTACATTTTTTGTTTTTGCTTTCCTCTACTCTCTCCAGTTTCTGATGCAACGTCTTCTATCGATATCACTGACGTCTCCAAAGGTTCTCCGACCACAGAACTTTACCCGACAGAACAGCAAGAAGACAGCGCCGAGAATGACAGGTAAGACGTCACCGGGAGCCCATACATGTTCCCAACAGCAACCCCATGTCTCCCAATTCCTGCGGCCTCGCTATGCAATCCCTGCCTGCTGATAGTAAACCCCCTTCTGCTGCTTTGATGATCCAAGTTGATGGATGGAAGAATTCTCCAACCTTGCCGTTTCCTTCCAAATCCCATTTTTCTTTGCTGAAATTTCACCGGCTTGGTGAACATGCTTCACCAATAATACTCCACCATAGTGCACTTCTCCCCAAGCTTGTGTAGCTTCCACTTGTCATGGTCTACCTGAAGAACACTGGTCATGGCCTACCTGAAGAACACTTGTCATGGCCTACCTGAAGAACACTTGTCATGGCCTACCTGAAGAACACTTGTCAAGGCCTACCTGAAGAAAGCCAAAAATAAAGCTGCTACAACCAACCGCTTTTGGTTCTTGGTGACCATGAAGATCTGGTTCTCCTGCACTTTGGATGTTTGTTTTTTTGCATCCCTGTCCTAATGATATTCGCCTGTCCTCTCTGCTGTCCATGTCTCCCCAGCATCCTTCATTGTGTCCACATTTGGCTTGTCCTTTGACATCGTCTTGGTTCACAACCTCCTCGTATATAGTGGACTTTGATTTTACTCCATCTGTAATGTCTTGTGGCGTGCTTCAGATTTTGTGCCATCCTGCTGTAGCTCAGGTCCGTTCTTGGGGCCTTTCGTTTGCTTGGCAGCACAGTATATGCTCTGGCGGATGTATATGCTCTGGCGGATGTATATGCTCTGGCGGGTGTATATGCTCTGGCGGATGTATATGCTCTGGCGGATGTATATGCTCTGGCGGATGTATATGCTCTGGCGGATGTATATGCTCTGGCGAGTGTATATGCTCTGGCGGGTGTATATGCTCTGGCGAGTGTATATGCTTTGGCGGGTGTATATGCTCTGGCGGGTGTATATGCTCTGGCGGGTGTATATGCTCTGGCGGGTGTATATGCTCTGGCGGGTGTATATGCTCTGGCGGATGTATATGCTCTGGCGAGTGTATATGCTCTGGCGGGTGTATATGCTCTGGCGGGTGTATATGCTCTGGCGGGTGTATATGCTCTGGCGGGTGTATATGCTCTGGCGGGTGTATATGCTCTGGCGGGTGTATATGCTCTGGCGGATGTATATGCTCTGGCGGGTGTATATGCTCTGGTGGGTGTATATGCTCTGGCGGGTGTATATGCTCTGGCGGGTGTATATGCTCTGGCGGGTGTATATGCTCTGGCGGATGTATATGCTCTGGCGGATGTATATGCTCTGGCGGATGTATATGCTCTGGCGGGTGTATATGCTCTGGCGGATGTATATGCTCTGGCGGATGTATATGCTCTGGCAGGTGTATATGCTCTGGCGGATGTATATGCTCTGGCGGATGTATATGCTGTGGCGGGTGTATATGCTCTGGCGGGTGTATATGCTCTGGCGGGTGTATATGCTCTGGTGGGTGTATATGCTCTGGCGGGTGTATATGCTCTGGCGGGTGTATATGCTCTGGCGGGTGTATATGCTCTGGTGGGTGTATATGCTCTGGCGGGTGTATATGCTCTGGCGGGTGTATATGCTCTGGCGGGTGTATATGCTCTGGCGGGTGTATATGCTCTGGCGGGTGTATATGCTCTGGCGGGTGTATATGCTCTGGTGGGTGTATATGCTCTGGCGGGTGTATATGCTCTGGCGGGTGTATATGCTCTGGTGGGTGTATATGCTCTGGCGGGTGTATATGCTCTGGCGGGTGTATATGCTCTGGCGGGTGTATATGCTCTGGCGGGTGTATATGCTCTGGCGGGTGTATATGCTCTGGCGGGTGTATATGCTCTGGCGGATGTATATGCTCTGGCGGATGTATATGCTCTGGCGGGTGTATATGCTCTGGCGGGTGTATATGCTCTGGCGGGTGTATATGCTCTGGCGGGTGTATATGCTCTGGTGGGTGTATATGCTCTGGCGGGTGTATATGCTCTGGCGGGTGTATATGCTCTGGTGGGTGTATATGCTCTGGCGGGTGTATATGCTCTGGCGGGTGTATATGCTCTGGCGGGTGTATATGCTCTGGCGGGTGTATATGCTCTGGCGGGTGTATATGCTCTGGCGGGTGTATATGCTCTGGCGGATGTATATGCTCTGGCGGATGTATATGCTCTGGCGGATGTATATGCTCTGGCGGGTGTATATGCTCTGGCGGATGTATATGCTCTGGCGGGTGTATATGCTCTGGCGGATGTATATGCTGTGGCGGGTGTATATGCTCTGGCGGGTGTATATGCTCTGGCGGATGTATATGCTCTGGCAGATGTATATGCTCTGTTCTGTGTTACCCCCGATGAGTAACACAATGGTCCCGTTCATGGATGTGGCGCCCCCTGTCTGCTGAGCTTTCAGTGCCAAAACTAGGGCATCTGTATGGAATGATTTAACCCTTGCCTGCTCTGTTCACAGACGGAAGAAAAGGTCAGTGCATGTTTGTCATCTGATATCCCGGGAGATTTGCTAGAGGCTTGTTATAGAGCCCGGCTAAGTATTAAACATTCTGCCCAGTTTCCTTCTATCTCCTTCGCTTTGCTGATCTGCAAACCCCCGTTTTACCTTTTGCCGCAACAGATTTTTTTTTTTTAAACTTTTGCGGAAACAGCGCCATTCTTGTCCAGGGGCTGTGACTGGAGCTCTTCTCCATAGACCACTCTACTTTATCCCTACAGATGATTTCGGGATTGAGATGGTTTGGGCTGTTGGAATTTCCACGTCTGATCCTTTTGTTTTCAGGAGAGAGACTCTGAAAGCCTCTTCTTTCCTCTCCCCGTTAAAAACTCTTGGATGATTGGTCATGTGCACATGTGTATAGGGGCAGATAGAGGTTTATTGAAGATGGTCAACAGCTATCTCATGAGCAAGGCTAGATTTATTTTACATTTTAGAGATGCCCCACCAATGGTAAATTAGTGGACACAGGATTGGGGTGCCCAAAATGAATGGAGGACATCATCTTTAAAGGGTTTTCTACTTTGGACGATCGCTATTGGTTAGATAAGTACCTTGATTTAGCTGATCAAAAAGTGTCCCTCTTCTAAGATCCCCAGCGATCATCTTTAATTTGTGGGAAAATCTTTCTGTAAGCGCTCAGTTTCCCCACAGCACCCCCACAGGGAAAATGAAGCATTACACAAGGTCCATTCAGACCAGTGAGTAATTCTGGACAGATAGGTCCTCCAGAACAAGAGGCACCGTTTATAAACGTCTCTCCAATTTAGTCAAAAGATGAAGATCTTGAATGAAGGACTCCTCTCTATTAACTAAGCATTTTGGAAAATGGGTTTTTGAAATTAAATATCCATTTTACAGGGGCTATTTTTTGGTTCTGAGTGTAGTTGGTCATTTTATGGGACCCTTTCTGCAACCAGATTCCAGCTGTGAAGGTAAAAACGAGTAACGTTACAAGACCTCTTGCTTTAGCTTGGTTTTCCGGATTATCCAAGGTATTTGTGAGATGGTCATACATTGTGTAGGTATCAAAGGAGCGTTTAGATTAATGGTCTTCGGTTTTGTATGGATCCTGACAGCCAAACTTTGCTTCCGAATTCCTGCTGCACCCCTTGCCTCCTTACTGGTCAATGATTTGACCCATCACATGCTTTGTTCATGTTATTGCATTTCCAACATTAAACCTTCCCATCCCACCTTCTCCTGCCACAGATTCCTTGATCTTCTCCGCAGCCCCTTCCTTTTGTCTTTTCTTTTTTCTTTACTCTTTTTTTTATGTCCTTGGTTAATCTCCCATGTCTCCTGACCAAATCTATCTACTCCTCCATTGCATGGCAACTCTCACCGCGTCCCATCTCCTCTCCATCGTTCGACGTTCGGGACACCATCGTACCCTTTCTTCGACTCCTTCAACCGGACAGGCATTCTAGTAAGCTGGGGCGCTCAGAGAGCTTACGAGTTTACGAGCGCAAGCGTTCACAGCGAGGTTCAGCCAAAGGCAAGCAGACGCGCTCTCGCAGCGACGTGGACCTGGAGGCTGCCGCCCGAGCCAACGACATGCAGGTCTCCTCAAGCAAGTCAAAATCAGGCAGCGTCACGTACGTTGGGAGGATAAACCTCGTCTATTGGGATTTTTTCTTAATGTTCTTGTGTTTTGAAATTAGATTGTGGTTATTGATGGGTCTGGATTGTGTTTTCTAAAGTTATTTTACTCTTTTATTTCAAAAAATGACATGACAAAATTTTACCAAAATTTGCACGCCACTTAATTCAGAATTGCTACCTAATTGTCAAGGCTCAATGGTAGAGTTTTGCCATGTCACGGAAAAGAAATGTGCTTTTCAATTTCTAGGTTAACCATCTCCAGATGTTCATCATCCAAAGGGCCTACAACGAATTGTAGGCGATGATCTAAAAATAAAAAATGTAAGATAAAAATTCTTGGCTGACGCTCTGGTGGACCCTGATGGTCTCTGTTATTGATGACATCACACACATCCATGGGATCACTCTAGCAAATCATTGGCCATGGTGGACTCATGCCCTGCCCCTGAGCATCATCGCCGAAGCCAGTGAATGGCTAGGGTAATCCCATAGATGTATGTGATGGTCACATTCATGCATGGAGATGAAGACCACAGGAGGACTATTGAACAAGTGCCTGTTGTAGGCCATCTTTTTATAGATAATTCACAACCTTTTTTAATTTTGTCCTACTGTGAAAAGTCATCTGTTTCCCAGTAATATCTATAGTCTGGTGCAATTGTCCTCTCTATCTAAGCGAAGATTTGGGGGCAACGGAGATCCGGTAGTGCGCAGTTGATTGACCATTTCAGTTCCTGGAAGGTCTAGCTGACCACCAATGTTGAAGTTGTAATGGTCCTCGTATTGGTCATCACTCCACTTCCCAAGAAACAGAGATCAAGCGTTAATGAAATGGAAGAGGTCGCCTGAAGGAATGGAAGGATTGCTTGAAATTTTTGTAGAAATTTTGTGTAAAAAAAATAAATTGAAGTTTGGAGATTCAATAGATAAAAAGTAATTTTCTCATATATTTCTACCTATTTCCAGTCTTTTGTGACCGTCTTTCGGACTCTACGACATGATTCTCGTTGTTTACTTTGATGAACCCAATATTTTATTTTTATATCCTTTTTTTTGTCTTTTTTTCATTGTAGCCCTGAGCCTGGAGGGAGTGGAGAAGGTCAACAGTCCTTTCTGCTTCCCCAGTCTGAGGAGACTGAGCCGCGCGTTTTGGAGGCCGAGAATGACCCCCCAAACTGGAGGGATCTCGTCCCCCCTGAAACACTCCTCAGGCTGAAGAAAAGCGAAATCAAGCGGCAAGAGGTCATCAATGGTATAAGAATCCCTTTTTTTTTTGCTCAAGTATTTGGCTTTGTATAGAATAAAAAAAAAAAGAAAATGGCTTGTAAACAAAAAATATGGTCTTTCTCCGCTTAGAGCTGCTGTTCACTGAACACGCGCACGTGCGGATGCTCCATGTGTTACACGATATCTTCTATATTCCCATGAAGAACGTCTGGAACCCCATTGCGGAGCTGGAGAACATTTTCCCCAGTCTTGATGACCTGATTGAGGCGCATGGTGAGTTTTTCAGGGTTTTTCATACAACATGTTTCCGCTGCTTCCTCCTGGTGGTCTTACATCCTTACCAATCTGACTTTTGTAGTTATACTCTTGGACAACTTGAAGAAGCTGCGCTTGGAAAACAACTTCATCATCCATGAGATTGGGAGCACACTGCTGCATCGGGTGAGTGGAGGTCTTCCAGAAGTGGAACATGGATGGGGTCCAAGGGCTGTGTCTGATATTGCAGGTCATCTCCATTGTATCTGAAGAGGGTTTCTGGACATACATTGATCCTTAAAAGAGGTACTAAGATTGGTGAGCTGCCTGTTTATAGATCGGGATCAGGAGGTGCATCTGGGTAGGGTGCCTGTGTATAGAGCAGGCTCAGGGGCTGAGCTCGAGTAGGGTGCCTGTTTGCAGATCGGAATTAGGAGCAGAGCCTGGATAGAGTGCCTGTTTATAGTTCGGGATCAGGAGCTGCATCTGGGTAGGGTGCCTGTGTACAGAGCAGGCTGAAGAGATGATCCCGAGTAGGATGTCTGTTTATAGATCAGGTTTAGGAGTGTAGCCTGGGTAGGGTGCCTGTGTATAGAGCAGGTTCGGGCTGAGCTCGAGTAGGGTGCCTGTTTACAGATCGGAATCAGGAGCAGAGCCTGGGTAGGCTGCCTGTGTACAGAGCAGGCTCAGGAGCTGAGCCCAAGAACGGTGTCTGTTTATAGATCAGGATCTGGGGCTGAGCCCGTGTAGGGTGCCTGTGTATAAAGCAGGCTCAGGATCTGAGCTCGTGTAGGGTGCTTGTTTATAGTTCGGCTCAGAAGCTGAGTCCGGGTAGGGTGCCTGTGTATAGAACAGTCTCTGGAGCTGAGCTCCGGTATGGTGCCTGTGTACAGAGCAGGCTCAGGAGTTGAGCCCAAGTATGGTGTCGGTTTATAGATCAGGGGCTAAGCCTGGGTAGAGTGCCTGTTTATAAAGCAGGCCAAGGAGCTGAGCCTGGGTAGAGTGCCTGTGTATCGAGCAGGCTCAGGAGCTAAGTCCGTGTAGAGTGCCTGTTTATAGTTCAGCTCAGGAGCTAAGCCCATGTAGGGTGCCTGTGTATAAAGCAGGCTCAGGAGCTGAGCCTGGATAGAGTGCCTGTGTATCGAGCAGGCTCAGGAGCTAAGCTCGTGTAGGGTGCCTGTTTATAGTTCAGCTCAGGAGCTAAGCCCATGTAGGGTGCCTGTGTATAAAGCAGGCTCAGGAGCTGAGCCTGGATAGAGTGCCTGTGTATCGAGCAGGCTCAGGAGCTAAGCTCGTGTAGGGTGCCTGTTTATAGTTTAGCTCAGGAGCTAAGCCCATGTAGGGTGCCTGTGTATAAAGCAGGCTCAGGAGCTGAGCCCGTGTAGGGTGCCTGTGTATCGAGCAGGATCAGGAACTAAGCCCGTGTATGGTGCCGGTTTATATTTCGGCTCAGGAGCTGAGTCCCTGTAGGGTGCCTGTTTATAGATTGGCTCAGGAGCTGAGCCCGTGTAGGGTGCCTGTATATAAAGCAGGATCAGGAGCCGAGCCCGGGCAGGGTGCCTGTGTAGAGCAGGCTCAAGTACTGAGTCCGGTTAGGTATGAGTCTGCAGCATAACCAGGAGATGCAGGCTGTATTATTAGCCAATAAGAGCAGCGATTAGAGCTTCATCTGATCTCTGCTATTTAGCCATCGCTCATTGACAGCGGCATTTAAATAGCGCGATTATGGGAGCCCGGTTGTCAGCCAGGGCCATAGTGAAAGCCCCCAATGGCTGCTATCTCAGTCCTATGAAGACTAGCCTGTGGCTGGGATTCATTGCAAAAAAGTTATTTAACTACTGTGATATTGCAGTGTATCTAGGAAGCAAACAATCGCAGGTTATAGGAAAAATATGAAAAAAGTTTTTATATTTTTTTTTTTCAAATTTCTGAAAAATTTGATTTCTCACTTTAACAATAAAGAAATTAACCCGTAAACACCATAAAAATAAAAAAAATGTAATCTCTAGAATTGATGTGTTTCTTGTACATACAGTTACATCCTGCCGATCAGCACATAAGTAATGTATGTTTAAAGTTTTAAAATATTCCCATCTTCATAAATTGTGTATTATTGGATACTTCTTGTAAATACAAGCAATTTTGCAATTTGCTGCTTCTGAAAATTCCCAGCCGTTTTTGAAATATTAACACTTTTCATTGTATTTTTTGCTCGTTTCCTTGGAGACTGACCCCTGCTGCTAGACAACAGACCATGCACAGTGGTCACAATCTTTTTTTTTTTTTTTTTTTTTTTTTATTGTGCTTTTAAACAATGTTTTATAGCTGGCCAGGAACTCTGGAGTGCGCTTTTACTTCCGGATCCCAGACAGCTTTAGCACAGTGCTTACAAACAAGAAAGCAGCGGTGGTCGGTCTCCTAGGCAACAAGCTGTAAACAAATGAAAAATGTTAATATCTCAACAACGGCTGCAAATTTTAATATGCAGTAAATTACAAAAGTGCTTGTTTATCCAAGCTCTATCCAAAAATGTCATATATGAAAATGGGGGGAAAACACCCTTTAAATTTTTGTTTAGGTTATATTCTTATATTTTATACTTTCCTATGAACTCTTTGAGGAAGAAATTGTTTTTCCTTCTCTGGTTCTTGATAATGACCTTCTCTGTGTATCCATGAGGCTTCTGCTTTTATGTAGAAGATGCTCAATAATTTCCCTCCAGGGACTGTCCGTCCTGGGAGGATTTCTAGGCAACAGCCTAGAAACATATGAAGGCAGTAGGTGAGGACCTTGTGTATTCACATCTGTCGTTGTCTCCTCTAGTTCGATGGTACTGAAGGATCCTGGTTTCAGAAGATCTCCTCGAGGTTTTGCAGTCGCCAACCATTTGCTCTGGAGCAACTGAAGCACAAGCAGAAGAAAGATCCTCGATTTACACAGTTAATTCAGGTAATTTGTGTTCTACAGGTCAATTAAAGGGATTGTTCCACCCTATTCCAATGACCTATTAGTAGGGTCAGATCACTAATGCCCCCTTCCGATGGCTAGAACATAATGGAGGGAAGCAGGAAGCTCTTCTTTCTTTGAAGGCCTCATGGTTGACCCTCCATTGGTGGCCACTGGCAACAGAACTTCTATTACAGCTCCAGTCTGTTTTGGCTGAGCTGCAATACCGGACCCAACCTGAGCAAAGAATGGAGCTGTTTCTGGCTGGAGGAATCATTTTTCGAATCTTAATCCCAAAGTTTATGACTTAATCTTTTGCCATTTTACCCTCCTCAGGAAGCAGAAAGCAATCCGCAATGTAGACGTCTCCAGCTGAAGGATATTATTCCGTTTGAAATGCAGAGATTGACCAAATATCCTCTTCTTCTGCAGAACATCGCCAACCTAACGGGTGAGGACATATACTCTTCGCTCGTTGTGACGCCAAAGCAAAATGCGCCTGTTCTCATTCGTTGTGCTCCTAAAACCATACAGTGATAACAAACAAACTCTGCTTTACTCACCCTCCCTGGGTCCAGCACTGTGACCCCCGTCATGCCTTTTGGTGTGCGGTGTTATTTGCAGCTCTGCAGCCAATCAGTGAGCTCAGTGGCTCTGAGCACCTCGAGGAAAGCCACTGATTGGCTGGAGCACTGCAGATAATACTGAACACCAGGAGCATCAACGTAGACTAACCACTGCCCCTGGGGATGGTGAGGAAAAACCCATTTTTTTATATATAGTCCAAATTTAATTTTTGTGGCACCAACCAACCATCTAATGTGATGGGTGATGTCCCGACTCTCCTTTTTAAAGTCAGATGTTTTGGAAAAGGATGGGGCAGTTGGATTTCAACATGTCCAATAGTTTTGGTTCCCATATGGGAGATCGAATGACTTTTCCGCCATTAATGTGATCTTGTCGAATCCTAACAGAGGAAGAAGAGGAGAAGCAAAGGGTGCAGAAAGCGGCTGAATGCTGCCGGCAGATCCTAAATCACGTCAACACCGAAGTGCGAGAAATGGAGAACAAAATGGTACGAGACAATCAATGGCCAAGGAAGTGTAGAGTGGGGGTAAATCCGGAAGATCAAGGGTAACACCTCTTCATCGTTCTCTTCTTAATATCGTTACCGTTGGCTTCTTTTGCAGAAATTGTTTGATTACCAAAGACGTCTTGACACGTCCAACTTGAAGCAGAGCAATGATCCGCTGTTCATGGAGTTCAAGGTAACGACTATGCGCGGGAAATGATATTTTGGTCGCTTTGCCTATTTCTCAGTTGAGGTTCCTCAGACTTAACGAGAGGCAGGAAGAAACCCAAATAGAGCTTCTAAATGGGGTCGTCTTCTGCTTGCTGTTTGGAGCCTATTATTTTCTCAGAGCCCTATGGCTCCCATGCACATTAGATAAGAGTGCCGAATTTGGCCAAACCGGCATTGAAAGCGCATGAGCACTCGGCCAAGTGGAGCCCTTCTGTGTATGCTGAGGTCACGAGAGTTACCGATCTCAAGTTTATGGCCAGCTTTATTCTTCTAGTACCCTGATGGGCCTGTGGGATCCTGACCTTGTATGACAGAGCCCAAAGCGCCTTTGTGGGGTACAGTGTCGGACTGAGGAGCCAAGGGCCCACCAGTAGCCAACTCCAGGGCCCCACTTTTCAGCTACATATCCTCAATCCCAAATTTATATAACAATGATCTGGGTAGTTTGTTAAATTAATAGGATTCCGCCATTGTCTGTACATAGTGATTAGAGTACAGCTCATACAAGAAGGTGGCGGCCCACCGGAGGATTGACCTGCTCTCCCGTGGGCCAGTCCAAGCATGATGGGAGCATATTTAGGTTTAAGGGGATCTGAAATAAGAAAATGAGAAGTGACCCTACTTAATGTTCTTTCTTACCATTCTGGCATCTCTTATCCCACAAATGACAAGTATACGTAGGGCAGGTGATCAATGTACCACTATTGGGAACTCACAATCCCTACAACATGGGTTCCCAATCTCCAGCTTCTCATCATTGTGGGTTAACACCATTAGGTATCCATAGGACTGGTGGAGGTAGCCAAGTGCAGCGCACGACCTTCTTCATGAGTCCTATAGACATGAATGGATCCACAGTGAACATGCTCCACCACTCTCAATTACATGCATAGTGAGAGGGTACACCTGTTCGGAGGGGTCTCTAGCAATCAGACATTCATCCTCTATTCTGTGATTGGGTGATTGACATATTGACATATTTTGTGCATAAACCCCTTTAAAGGAGTGACCTCCCTTAAAGGGTTTTTTCCCCATTTTCATAAATGGGTATTATTGGATAGTGCTTGGAAATACAAGCATTTTTGCAATTTACAGCTTCTTAAAATTTTCAGCCGTTCTTGAGATATTAACACTTTTTTATTTTTATTTTGCAGCTCGTTGCCTTGGAGACCGACCACTGTTACTCGACTCCAAAACACACGCAGTGCTTACAAGCTCTTTTCTATTCAAGCTGGCCAGAATCGCTTGAGCGTGCTGTTTTCTCCTTATCCTGGACACCTTCAGTGTAGAACTTACAAGATAAACAGCAGCGGTGGTCGGTCTCCTAGGCAACAAACTGTAAACAAAAGAAAAGTACTAATATCTCGAGAATGGCTGACAATTTTTGAAAGCAGTAAATTGCAAAAGTGCTTGTTTTTGCAAGCTCTATCCGGTAACATCCATCTTGCAAAAATGTGAAAATCCCTTTAAGTACAAGATTTTGGCATTTTGAGTGATTAAAGAGGGTTCTTCAATGGAGACTTGCCCCAGTTAGTTAGATTTTGTGCGTTCCATGATACTCATTTACTTATTTTGCCAGAACATCGACATTACGAAGAAAAACCTCATTTATGAAGGAGCGCTCACGTGGAGAGTCAGCAAAGACAAGTCTGTCGGTGAGAGTCGTGTATACTCTTTGGTCTTGGGTCATGGTCCAGTCTTGGAGAAACATCTTATTCCTCTTGTTTTCCAGATGTTCATGTTCTTCTCTTGGACGACATCTTGATGCTGCTCCAAAAACAGGACGATCGTTTAGTTCTAAAGTGCCAAAGTCGGACAATCACCCCAGCTCCCGACGGGAAGCTAATGCTGAGTCCAATCGTTAAGCTTAACACTGCTATGGCCCGGGAGGTGGCTACCGGTCAGTACCTCCAGCTTCGCTCCAGACCCTCCAACTTCAAAAATGAATGGGTATCGTCAGGAAGGCGTTATACCCTACAACTATGTTCTTGTTTAATTTTCAGAATTCCTTTTTCATTAACCACCTAAGTCCTGGCAGCAAGTGCTCATTTTTCCTGCAGCGCCTCCGCAGGACAAATTAGGCATTACATGCCGGCCATTAAAAATCCAAATCCCATTGAACATATCATTTCTTTCAGATAACAAGGCCTTCTTTGTCATATTCAAGTGGGAGGACAGAGCACAGATCTATGAGCTGGTGGCACCGACCACCTCTGAGAAAAAAACGTAAGTGCAAGGAATACAGATGGACAATATAGGGACCATACAACTGCAGCAATACATATCCTGTAATTGAGTAATGGGGGGGAAGGATTTTTTTTTTGTATCTTAGAAACAGCGCCACTTTGGGTGGTGTCAGGTATTGCTCTTCAGTCCTTTATTCTTTCGCTTGTGCAGCTTTTGGGCTCATTAGCCATAAAGTTGCATAAGGAACTATGGAAAAATGCTCCGTTCTGTCGGAAGAAATAGCTGCGCCTGCGGGTGGCGCTGTGTATGTAGGTTGTCAGTGACTATTCCTCATCTCGCACCTTTCCTATAACAATGTTTTCTCCTTTTGAAGATGGTTTTCCATCATCAGTCAAAATACTGGACGTCTGGAATCATCTGCATCTCACAAACCGAGGCCATCATTCACTAGCCCAGCCATGCTTCCACAGAGCCCAACCTAGTGAGTAGATGGCGTAGTCATGACAGCTATCCGTATGCTGCTAATGAACTGTCTGTAGTATGTACAGCAGCCTGCACTCTGCATTATATGTATATACAGCAGCCTGCACTCTGCATTATGTCTATATACAGCAGCCTGCACTCTGCATTATATCTATATACAGCAGCCTGCACTCTGCATTATGTCTATATACAGCAGCCTGCACTCTGCATTATGTCTATATACAGCAGCCTGCACTCTGCATTATATCTATATACAGCAGCCTGCACTGTGCATTATATCTATATACAGCAGCCTGCACTGTGCATTATATCTATGTACAGCAGCCTGCACTCTGCATTATATCTATATACAGCAGCCTGCACTCTGCATTATATCTATATACAGCAGCCTGCACTGTGCATTATATCTATATACAGCAGCCTGTACTCTGCATTATATCTTTATACAGCAGCCTGCACTCTGCATTATATCTATATACAGCAGCCTGCACTCTGCATTATATCTATATACAGCAGCCTGCACTGTGCATTATATCTATATACAGCAGCCTGCACTGTGCATTATATCTATGTACAGCAGCCTGCACTCTGCATTATATCTATATACAGCAGCCTGCACTCTGCATTATATCTATATACAGCAGCCTGCACTCTGCATTATATGTATATACAGCAGCCTGCACTCTGCATTATATGTATATACAGCAGCCTGCACTCTGCATTATATCTATATACAGCAGCCTGCACTCTGCATTATATCTATATACAGCAGCCTGCACTCTGCATTATATGTATATACAGCAGCCTGCACTGTGCATTATATCTATATACAGCAGCCTGCACTGTGCATTATAGGTATATACAGCAGCCTGCACTCTGCATTATATCTATATACAGCAGCCTGCACTCTGCATTATATGTATATACAGCAGCCTGCACTGTGCATTATATCTATATACAGCAGCCTGCACTGTGCATTATAGGTATATACAGCAGCCTGCACTCTGCATTATATCTATATACAGCAGCCTGCACTCTGCATTATATGTATATACAGCAGCCTGCACTCTGCATTATATCTATATACAGCAGCCTGCACTGTGCATTATAGGTATATACAGCAGCCTGCACTCTGCATTATATGTATATACAGCAGCCTGCACTCTGCATTATATCTATATACAGCAGCCTGCACTCTGCATTATATCTATATACAGCAGCCTGCACTCTGCATTATATGTTTATACAGCAGCCTGCACTCTGCATTATATGTATATACCGCAGCCTGCACTCTGCATTATATCTATATACAGCAGCCTGCACTGTGCATTATATGTATATACAGCAGCCTGCACTCTGCATTATATGTATATACCGCAGCCTGCACTCTGCATTATATCTATATACAGCAGCCTGCACTGTGCATTATATCTATATACAGCAGCCTGCACTGTGCATTATATGTATATACAGCAGCCTGCACTCTGCATTATATGTATATACAGCAGCCTGCACTCTGCTTTATATGTATATACAGCAGCCTGCACTCTGCATTATATCTATATACAGCAGCCTGCACTCTGCTTTATATGTATATACAGCAGCCTGCACTCTGTATTATATCTATATACAGCAGCCTGCACTCTGCATTATATGTATATACAGCAGCCTGCACTCTGCATTATATCTATATACAGCAGCAGCCTGCACTCTGCATTATATCTATATACAGCAGCCTGCACTGTGCATTATATCTATATACAGCAGCCTGCACTCTGCATTATATCTATATACAGCAGCCTGCACTCTGCATTATATCTATATACAGCAGCCTGCACTCTGCATTATATCTATATACAGCAGCCTGTACTCTGCATTATATCTATATACAGCAGCCTGCACTCTGCATTATATCTATATACAGCAGCCTGCACTGTGCATTATATCTATATACAGCAGCCTGCACTCTGCATTATATGTATATACAGCAGCCTGCACTCTGCATTATATCTATATACAGCAGCCTGCACTCTGCATTATATCTCTATACAGCAGTCTGCACTCTGCATTATATCTATATACAGCAGCCTGCACTGTGCATTATATCTATATACAGCAGTCTGCACTCTGCATTATATCTATATACAGCAGCCTGCACTCTGCATTATATGTATATACAGCAGCCTGCACTCTGGATTATATATACAGCAGCCTGCACTCTGCATTATATATACAGCAGCCTGCACTCTGCATTATATGTTTATACAGCAGCCTGCACTCTGCATTATATGTATATACCGCAGCCTGCACTCTGCATTATATCTATATACAGCAGCCTGCACTCTGCATTATATCTATATACAGCAGCCTGCACTGTGCATTATATCTATATACAGCAGCCTGCACTGTGCATTATATCTATATACAGCAGCCTGTACTCTGCATTATATCTATATACAGCAGCCTGCATTCTGCATTATATCTATATACAGCAGCCTGCACTGTGCATTATATCTATATACAGCAGCCTGCACTCTGCATTATATCTATATACAGCAGCCTGTACTCTGCATTATATCTATATACAGCAGCCTGCACTCTGCATTATATCTGTATACAGCAGCCTGCATTCTGCATTATATCTATATACAGCAGCCTGCACTCTGCATTATATCTCTATACAGCAGCCTGCACTGTGCATTATATCTATATACAGCAGCCTGCACTCTGCATTATATCTATATACAGCAGCCTGCACTCTGCATTATATCTATATACAGCAGCCTGCACTCTGCATTGTATCTATATACAGCAGCCTGCACTGTGCATTATATCTATATACAGCAGCCTGCACTCTGCATTATATACAGCAGCCTGCACTCTGCATTATATCTATATACAGCAGCCTGCACTCTGCATTATATCTATATACAGCAGCCTGCACTCTGCATTATATCTATATACAGCAGCCTGCACTCTGCATTATATCTATATACAGCAGCCTGCACTCTGCATTATATCTATATACAGCAGCCTGCACTGTGCATTATATCTATATACAGCAGCCTGCACTCTGCATTATATCTATATACAGCAGCCTGCACTCTGCATTATATCTATATACAACAGCCTGCACTCTGCATTATATCTATATACAGCAGCCTGCACTCTGCATTATATCTCTATACAGCCGTCTGCACTGTGCATTATATCTATATACAGCAGCCTGCATTCTGCATTATATCTATATACAGCAGCCTGCACTCTGCATTATATCTATATACAACAGCCTGCACTCTGTATTATATCTATATACAGCAGCCTGCACTCTGCATTATATCTCTATACAGCAGTCTTCACTGTGCATTATATCTATATACAGCAGCCTGCACTGTGCATTATATCTATGTACAGCAGCCTCCACTCTGCATTATATCTATATACAACTGCCTGTACTCTGCATTATATCTATATACAACAGCCTGCACTCTGCATTATATCTATATACAACAGCCTGCACTCTGCATTATATCTATATACAGCAGCCTGCACTCTGCATTATATCTCTATACAGCAGTCTGCACTGTGCATTATATCTATATACAGCAGCCTGCACTGTGCATTATATCTATGTACAGCAGCCTCCACTCTGCATTATATCTATGTACAACAGCCTGTACTCTGCATTATATCTATATACAACAGCCTGCACTCTGCATTATATCTATATACAGCAGCCTGCACTCTGCATTTTATCTTTATACAACAGCCTGCACTCTGCATTATATCTATATACAGCAGCCTGCACTGTGCATTATATCTATTGTTGTGAATTCAGCTTTTGGGCTCCCTCCGGTGGTTGTAGAGGGTAATGCAGTTGGGCCTGGATTGCAGGAGTGGACATGTGTATCTACTAATTGCAGGACTGACTGGGGTATATAGCTTTGCTGGATCCTTTAGTCAGTGCCAGTTGTCCATTGTTCTTGAAGGATTCACTTCCCTGCTGGTCCCTCCAGTTTGCTGTGCTTTTCTACAAAGATAAGTCCTGGCTTTGTTTTTGCTGTCCACCTGCAGTAGACCTTATAGTTGTGTGCATTTTCATGTTTTTGTCTTGTCCAGCTTGGTCTGTGAAGCATTTTTTGCAGCCTAGCTATTTCTCTGGAGATGCAGATATACCCCCCATGTCTTTAGTCAGATGTGGTGATCCGTATTTTCTGCGGTGGATATTTTCTAGTGTTTTTATACTGACCGCATAGTACTCTGTTCTATTCTTTCTTTTTAGCTAGAATGGCCTCCTATGCTAAAATCTGATTTCATATCTGCGTATGTTATTTCCCTCTCCTCTCACAGTCAATATTTGTGGGGGGCTATCTATCCTTTGGGGATTTTCTCTGAGGCAAGATAGGTTTCCTGTTTCTGTCTTTAGGGGTAGTTAGATCTTAGGCTGTGCCGAGGGGTCTAGGGAGTGTTAGGTACCCCCATGGCTGCTTCTAGTTGCGCTGCTAGGTTCAGGGTTTGCGGTCAGTACAGGGACCACCTTCTCCAGAGTACGTCTCATGCTGCTCCTAGGCCACCAGATCATAACAATCTATATACAGCAGCCTGCATTCTGCATTATATCTATATACAACAGCCTGCACTCTGCATTATATATTTTTTTATAATTCTAGTGATCAATTCCTGGCAAATTCAGAAAATGGCAGTTCCATGAAAGAGTCTGTAACAAAGGACGGTAAGTAGTCCTGACCCCACACCTACATGACCGTTCCTAGATGATTCCTTTAGGAGCGATGCGTGCGCTCTGCTTATTGTATCCCGCTCTACTTATTGTATCCCCCATTGTATCCCGCTCTGCTTATTGTATCCCCCATTGTATCCCGCTCTGCTTATTGTATCCACCATTGTACCCTGCTCTGCTTATTGTATCCTGCTCTGCTTATTGTATCCCCCATTGTATCCCGCTCTGCTTATTGTATTCCCCATGTCTTTCTGTGCTTGACGTCGGCCCTGACAGTCCCTGGACCCTATGACCGTGGCTCTTGCACGATGCTGCAGATGATCCCTATGAACGTTTGAGAACCTGTCATCTTGACATCTTGATTTCCTTTTGCATGTGCAGAAAAGGAGGAATCTCTTGAAGACGTGGTTTTAGGGAATGAAGAGAATTCTGGAGACCACTCTGCAGAACATCTTCTTGACCACGGATTTCAGGCCTACAAGCTGAACCCATTCACGAGCACAGGAGGAAACGTTGCCAGTGAGGCACTAGAGGAAGGTGAGAAGGAAAGAAAATAAAAAGATCCCGAGATTATAGAACCTAGAGCTGCATTCACAATTCTACTGTTTGTAAAGACTATGCATCCAAGAACGCAGATGACCACGGAAGGTTCTGTCCAGACACTGAGCAAGTGGGGAATGCTCTGGAGTATAGTGAAGGCTATAACACAGGACCAGTAATGTATGTACACAGTGGCTGCACCAGCAGAATAGTGAGTGCAGCTCTGGAGTATAATACAGGATGGAACTCAGGATCAGTAATGTATGTACACAGTGACCGCACCAGCAGAATAGTGAGTGCAGCTCTGGAGTATAATACAGGATGTAACTCAGGATCAGTAATGTAATGTATGTACACAGTGACTGCACCAGCAGAATAGTGAGTGCAGCTCTGGAGTATAATACAGGATGTAGATCAAGATCAGTAATGTAATGTATCTATATAGTGACTTCACCAGCAGAATAGTGAGTGCAGCTCTGGGGGTATAATACAGTATGTAACTCAGGTTCAGTAATGTAATGTATGTAACAGAGTGATTGCACCAGCAGAATAGTGAGTGCAGCTCTGGGTTATAATACAGGATGTAACTCGGTATCAGTACAAGATCAGTAATGTATGTACACAGTGACTGCACCAGCAGAATAATGAGTGCAGCTCTGGAATATAATACACAATGTAACTCAGGATCAGTAATGTAATGTATGTACACAGTGACTTCACCAGCAGAATAGTGAGTGCAGCTCTGGGGTATAATACAGGATGTAACTCAGGATCAGTAATGTAATGTATGTACACAGTGACTGCACCAGCAGAATAGTGAGTGCAGCTCTGGGGTATAATACAGGATGTAACTCAGGATCAGTAATGTAATGTATGTACACAGTGACTGCACCAGCAGAATAGTGAGTGCAGCTCTGGGGTATAATACAGTATATAACACAGGATCAGTAATGTATGTACACAGTGACTGCACTAGCAGAATAGTGAGTGCAGCTCTGGGGTATAATACAGGATGTAACTCAGGATCAGTAATGTAATGTATGTACACAGTGACTGCACCAGCAGAATAGTGAGTGCAGCTCTGGAGTATAATACAGGATGTAGATCAAGATCAGTAATGTAATGTATCTATATAGTGACTTCACCAGCAGAATAGTGAGTGCAGCTCTGGGGTATAATACAGGATGTAACTCAGGATCCGTAATGTAATGTATGTACACAGTGACTGCACCAGCAGAATAGTGAGTGCGGCTCTGGGGTATAATACAGGATGTAACTTAGGATCAGTAATGTAATGTAATGTATGTACACAGTGACTGCACCAGCAGAATAGTGAGTGCAGCTCTGGAATATAATACAGGATGTAACTCAGGATCAGTAATGTAATGTATGTACACAGTGACTGCACCAGCAGAATAGTGAGTGCAGCTCTGGAGTATAATACAGGATGTAACTCAGGATCAGTAATGTAATGTATGTACACAGTGACTGCACCAGCAGAATAGTGAGTGCAGCTCTGGGGTATAATACAGTATATAACACAGGATCAGTAATGTATGTACACAGTGACTGCACTAGCAGAATAGTGAGTGCAGCTCTGGGGTATAATACAGGATGTAACTCAGGATCAGTAATGTAATGTATGTACACAGTGACTGCACCAGCAGAATAGTGAGTGCAGCTCTGGGGTATAATACAGGATGTAACTTAGGATCAGTAATGTAATGTAATGTATGTACACAGTGACTGCACCAGCAGAATAGTGAGTGCAGCTCTGGAATATAATACAGGATGTAACTCAGGATCAGTAATGTAATGTACACAGTGACTGCACCAGCAGAATAGTGAGTGCAGCTCTGGAATATAATACAGGATGTAACTCAGGATCAGTAATGTATGTACACAGTGACTGCACCAGCAGAATAGTGAGTGCAGCTCTGGGGTATAATACAGGATGTAACTCAGGATCAGTAATGTATGTACACAGTGACTGCACCAGCAGAATAGTGAGTGCAGCTCTGGAGTATAATACAGGATGTATCTCAGGATCAGTAATGTAATGTATGTACACAGTGACTGCTCCAGCAGAATAGTGAGTGCTCCTCTGGAGTATAATACAGGATGTAACTCAGGATCAGTAATGTAATGTAATGTACACAGTGACTGCACCAGCAGAATAGTGAGTGCAGCTTTGGAGTATAATACAGGATGTAACTCAGGATCAGTAATGTAACGTATGTACACAGTGACTGCACCAGCAGAATAGTGAGTGCAGCTCTGGGGTATAATACAGGATGTAACTCAGGATCAGTAATGTAATGTATGTACACATTGACTGCACCAGCAGAATAGTGAGTGCAGCTCTGGAGTATAATACAGGATGTAACTCAGGATCAGTAATGTAATGTATGTACACAGTGACTGCTCCAGCAGAATAGAGAATGCAGCTCTGGAGTATAATAAAGGATGTAACTCAGGATCAGTAATGTAATGTATGTACACAGTGACTGCTCCAGCAGAATAGTGAGTGCAGCTCTGGGGTATAATACAGGATGTAACTCAGGATCAGTAATGTATGTACACAGTGACTGCCCCAGCAGAATAGTGAGTGCAGCTCTGGGGTATAATACAGGATGTAACTCAGGATCAGTTATGTAATGTATGTACACAGTGACTGCACCAGCAGAATAGTGAGTGCAGCTCTGGAGTATAATACAGGATGTAACTCAGGATCAGAAATGTAATGTAATGTATGTACACAGTGACTGCACCAGCAGAATAGTGAGTGCAGCTCTGGGGTATAATACAGGATGTAACTCAGGATCAGTAATGTATGTACACAGTGACTGCACCAGCAGAATAGTGAGTGCAGCTCTGGGGTAATATACAGGATGTAACTCAGGATCAGTAATGTAATGTATGTACACAGTGACTGCACCAGCAGAACAGTGAGTGCAGCTCTGGAGTATAATAGAGGATGTAACTCAGGATCAGTAATGTAATGTATGTACACAGTGACTGCACCAGCAGAATAGTGAGTGCAGCTCTGGAGTATAATACAGGATGTAACTCAGGATCAGTAATGTAATGTAATGTATGTACACAGTGACTGTACCAGCAGAATAGTGAGTGCAGCTTTGGAGTATAATACAGGATGTAACTCAGGATCAGTAATGTAACGTATGTACACAGTGACTGCACCAGCAGAATAGTGAGTGCAGCTCTGGGGTATAATACAGGATGTAACTCAGGATCAGTAAAGTAATGTATGTACACAGTGACTGCACCAGCAGAATAGTGAGTGCAGCTCTGGGGTATAATACATGATGTAACTCCGGATCAGTAATGTAATGTATGTACACAGTGACTGCACCAGCAGAATAGTGAGTGCAGCTCTGGAGTATAATACAGGATGTAACTCAGGATCAGTAATGTATGTACACAGTGACTGCACCAGCAGAATAGTGAGTGCAGCTCTGGGGTATAATACAGGATGTAACTCAGGATCAGTAATGTAATGTATGTACACAGTGAGTGCACCAGCAGAATAGTGAGTGCAGCTCTGGAGTATAATACAGGATGTAACTCAGGATCAGTAATGTAATGTATGTACACAGTGACTGCACCAGCAGAATAGTGAGTGCAGCTCTGGGGTATAATACAGGATGTAACTCAGGATCAGTAATGTAATGTATGTACACAGTGAGTGCACCAGCAGAATAGTGAGTACAGCTCTGGAGTATAATACAGGATGTAACTCAGGATCAGTAATGTAATGTATGTACACAGTGACTGCACCAGCAGAATAGTGAGTGCAGCTCTGGGGTATAATACAGGATGTAACTCAGGATCAGTAATGTAATGTATGTACACAGTGACTGCACCAGCAGAATAGTGAGTGCAGCTCTGGGGTATAATACAGGATGTAACTCAGGATCAGTAATGTAATGTATGTACACAGTGAGTGCACCAGCAGAATAGTGAGTACAGCTCTGGAGTATAATACAGGATGTAACTCAGGATCAGTAATGTAATGTATGTACACAGTGACTGCACCAGCAGAATAGTGAGTGCAGCTCTGGAGTATAATACAGGAGGTAACTCAGGATCAGTAATGTAATGTATGTATACAGTGACTGCACCAGCAGAATAGTGAGTGCAGCTCTGGAGTATAATACAGGATGTAACTCAGGATCAGTAATGTAATGTATGTATACAGTGACTGCACCAGCAGAATAGTGAGTGCAGCTCTGGAGTATAATACAGGATGCAACTCAGGATCAGTAATGTAATGTATGTACACAGTGACTGTACCAGCAGAATAGTGAGTGCAGCTCTGGGGTATAATACAGGATGTAACTCAGGATCAGTAATGTAATGTATGTGCACAGTGACTGCACCAGCAGAATAGTGAGTGCAGCTCTGGAGTATAATAAAGGATGTAACTCAGGATCAGTACAGGATCAGTAATGTATATGTATATTCTTCCTTCTTTTTTCAGTGTTGGTGTTAAAGAGGTTACTTGTACGTAATATCCGTTTAAGTCTGGACGTCGAGTCTTTCGCAAACCTCGACAGCTGGTCTGACAACCCCCAGGATGAAGCTATAGCGCCCCCACCTGCACAAGATGAGAAGGCCGCTAATGGTGATCAGGAAGACGCTGCAGCAGAATCTGACCGGGAGAACAAAGAGCAGGGTAATAATGGGGAGGCTATCGCTTGCATTACCGTCATCAAACTATTACTATTACTATGGGATTATTGAGGGCCTTGACCCCCAGTTAAATTTTTGGGACCAGTTTAAAAGTAGATGTTGCGATGTAAGTCAGTGCATTACCACTGTGACTTTGGTCACTGTTTTGGCTGCAGCCTAACCCTGACCAATGCCCGCTTCCTACAGGTCATGATTTAGGTCCAAGAGATGTTGGGGAGTCTCTAAGTGCTCCGATCATATTGTCCCAAGAACAATCTGAGGAGGTGAGAAGACGGATCCTTCTACTGGAGGAGAGGGTCCAGCAGCTCAAGGTAAGTGTGTGAGACAAGATGATGCTACTTGAGTCTTGTTTTCTGGATCACTTGTGCTGGAGCTTCTTATTTTTCATGTTTATTCTTGGTCTGCTCGTTCCTTAGATGATAGAGGAAGATTATATCCACCTACAGAGGACTGTGGCCAAATTTACTGTAACCCACGGAAGCTTCACATGAAAAAGGTAAGCCTAGTGCTGAACTGAAATCAGTGTAATGTTCATTTTGTCCTGTGGGGGCGCTACATGTCCTTTTTAAATACTATTTTATTATCTGCCATTACTACCTCATGTGGTCGGCATTTCACAGTCTGTCTGCTCTAACTGTAAAGAACCCTTTCCTATTTAGCTTCCGACTAGTATTAAAAGTTCCCTTTGCCCTCGAAAGTATTTTTATGTATTGGACATATCTTTTTTTTTCTGCAGGAAAAAAGGGATTAAGACTGGAGGGGTCTGTTTTTTGTTTTTTTTTTTACTATTTTTGTTACATACTATGCCCCCCCCACATTGGGTACATTAGCCCAAGTTACAGGAGAAATTCAGCCAACTGTGAGCAGCTCCTGCAAACTCATAATCATAGGGTTGGGAGAGGGAAGCACTGACAGTGCTTCCTATAATGCATATCCATTTCTTGTTTAGTGCTTTGTATATAGCGACAAAGAGTTATGGTAATAAACCCTCCCTACTTTCTCTATGGGTAGTTTGCTTGTGTCTGAATGCCAGTTCCCAACTCTCGCAGCTGCATGATCATGTACAAGCAGCATACTTTGCACTGACGTTTGAAAACGTCAGTGCAGAGTAAAGTGTGGACCGCCCAGACATTTTAAGTGTGGACTTTGCTGTGTGAAAGTCACAGAGCTACAGAAAGTAGTAGGTTGGGACAGAAGGCAAGGAGTGTGACTGCAAGATCTGAAAACGTAATCATGGGGACACTTACGTCTTCATCCATGTCATCGAAAATATTAAAAATCTCTTAAGTTCTAGTGAAGGGAGCACTTGTTCCTCTCCCTCCTCCTTTCTCAAACAGATTGCCAGTGAGGAAGCAATTAGCTGACAGTGTGAGTCTCTTGAATGAATGGACTCTACAATGAACACAAGGAAGTAAAGAATTACATATCGTTGTAAAGTGAACCATTCTAATTATCAAGGAGGATGTATTTTGTGCATAAGACAGAGGTATATGGATTGGACAAATGGTTAAGACAGGGAGGGGTCTTTTCAGAGGTACCTGTGTTTACACATAGATAGTGGAGAGCCTTTTATTTTTTACATGCTGAATTTAAATGACACCTGGTTTCCCGAAGAGGAAATGTTATGCATTTCCAATAGACTACTGTCTCTGAAAGCAAATGTTGAATATTGGAGTTGTTTGTTTAGATCCGATGGTGATGGGACATACCTTTTCAGCTTCAGTGCTAATCAGGGAAGAAGATGCATTTTTTTTTCATAACCGTAACATATGCTTATAAGCCCGAACCAATAGTCCTCAGATAACTGACAACAGCCATGTCCTGTTTGGTCTCTGGGTGTCGATACAATCCGGTTGAAAAAAATCATGCGATCATGAGAAGTTAAGTTATCGCATAAGTTGGAAATTTCATAAAATCCTGAAGAGCTGAGGACATCCCATAACCTGGCCCACATGATGTCATCATGAAGAAGGTGTGTGGGTGTAACTCAGGCACTGATAAAAGGTCAAGACACATTATGATCTGTGTTTAATGCTGAGGAAGATGCATACCAGTGTAGGCTTGATCCTGTAACCAGACATTTCAATCGGATTGCTTCCATTCACTAAGCTGAATCATCTCTTTGATTGGCGTAGTAAGTCTTTTGTTAATCCCTTTTATTTTATGTGGTTGCTGTATTATTTTGTCCCCTTTGTTTATAAAAAAAAAAAGTGAAAAAGATTTTGCACATGCCTACTGTTTTTGTGAAATATAAAATTGTATAGTTGTTCCTTTTGTTCTGTAACCCGCACCCCTAAACCATATGCTACCAGAACCAGGCCTCCAGTTAGCTCATATAGACGACTGGTGGTGACAGTGAGTAGGCTGGGGTTATCGTGGCATTCGCAATGACTCTATCGGGGGGTATACACATATAATCCATGCTTTGGAATCGGAGGTGTATATACCATACGCTCACTGTTAGTTTCCCGATAACCGACCTAATATCAGAAACAGCCTGCGGCCTCCTCTGTTGATTGTCGGTCAATCGCGTAATTGTCCGGACGATAGAGAGCAGCAGAGAGCTGTTTGCGCCAAAGATAACAGCGGGTGGATCTGTGATTGGACATCCCTGGGTGCGATCTTTGGCAATCCACATACCTGTGAAAGGATCTCCCTCTTATTTGTAACTGTCTTCTACGTTTGGGGTGGGGGCCAATATCTCACGTGTGTGTGTTATTTTCATTCCTCAGGTCATATTTTCCATCCTCTTGTGGTTAACCGTGCGACAAGCCCTGCCAAGATTGATGGTGACACGACCTCCAGTGGTGCTTCTGCCAGGATAAGGATGATTGCCAGGGTGGGAGTTATGGAGCTTTATGGACTGCTAGTCATAGGACGTGGGTGGGTGGGAGGCCCCTTGTTATTAAAGGGTGATCCAGTTTTAACCCTTTTGAACAACACATACGTGCCTTAACGCTTTTATATCTTTTTTTCAGGGACTGTCGGAGGGCGATTGAAATATATATTGGGTGTTTTTTTTATAAATATATATATATATATATATCAGATTTAGAAATTCTTATTGTAGCTGTACAGTAAAACTTATTTGGTCTGCTTACTAGAAAGACTTTTTTTTTTTTTTGGCGGGGTGGGATTATGGTATTTTTTCCCACATTAATAAAGCTTATATAAAATAATATAAAAAAAAAAGTCAAATTAAAAACAACCCAAAACTCCATGAGGGCTTTTGTTGTAGCATGGATGCCTGGAAATGAATGGGGGGGAAGTAAGTGTGGAGGGATTTAGGATTTATGAGATGAATTGGGAAGATGATGAGATGTGGTACTACTAGCGAGACTTGGCCAGGATTAGACGTGGACTCCAACCTGTGACTCTCCTAGAAATGTCCATCTGGGAGTTGCCATTTTGTAACATTTGGGAAGCCACTGGTTGGAGATGGATCCTTGATGTGGCAGATCAGGAGATTGAAATGGATAGTCATCCCCATTATAAAGTCTCCTACTAGTCCTAGCCATAGAAAAGGTTGGTGCACCAGGAACCAGAAGGACCCTTCTAATCCTGAACAGGATCATAACCGCGATAGTGTTAAAAAAAAAATAAAAAAAATGGTGATAAATGTACGTGAGATAAACAAATGGTCAAAATATGTGTTCTCTCAATTATCATGGTATGAAGCTAAGGAGGACCCATCCCTATGTTATTGCTGCTGTTCTCCCGAGTCTAGCGGTCTTTTTCTTCTGTTCCTACGCCTCTCTGTTCTTGAGATACGTTTCCCCCATCTTCCTCGGTCTTGTTAGCCAAGTAGGCGTGGTCTTCCAAACTGGTTCATGGGTGACTTCTTGAGGTCCACACCCAGGTGGCCAACTAGGCCAGGCTAGATTTATATACAGGTGAGTGAGAGAGGGTCATATTTCCAGAACAAAGAGGAACAGGAAGACGGGAGAAAATTCTGGAGACTATTTACGCCAAGTAGAAAAGTTACAGACATAGGACAAGGGACAGGTCCTCTTTAAGGACAATTCCTCATTCTAATCCAGGCACCTGCTCTATATGAATAGGAATCGTTTATAAATTACTTGCACCTTCTGCTATCTTCATATCAGTGCTTGGGGTGGAAGCCTAACCTTAAAAGAGGTGATATAAAAGGGTTACTTCCAGCTTTATAGATCGATATTGTCGGTTAGAGCTGGTAAAACCAAGCACTTTTGCAATTGACTGCTTGTTAAAATTTCTAACCGTATTTTAGCTATTGATATTTTTCTTTTTGTTTTAGCTCGTTGCCTAGGAGACCGACCACCGCCGCTTTCTAGATTCTAAGCACTGCGCTGAAGCAGGCCAGGATAAGGAGGTAACAGTGGGCTCCAGCAATCCTGGCCAGCTTTGAAATAGTACTTGCAAGCTTTATAGAAAATAACTTGTAAGCATTGAGAGCAGGTTCTGGTGTCTTGCAGCTGTGGTCGGTTTCCAAGGCAACAAGTTGTAAACAAAAGATAATATCTCAGGAACGGCTTGAATTTTTAATAAGCAGTAAGTTGCAAAATTGCATGTATTTGCAAGCACTATTCAGCAATGCACATTTAGAAAACAATCCTTTAAGGAAAGTTCTATTGCTAATTTAAACCAAAAACCTGATAAGAGATGTTGAGATGAAGAATGGCTTTTAGGTGGCCTTTGACCTCTGGGGCAATCCAACACTGAGCTAAACATTGTAGATATTTAGGCCATGCTGGTTTTTAGGGATATTAAGCCCGCCAACTATATGCTATTCAATAAGTCAACATCCCCAGCAACCAATCCAGCTCGGGAAAATTTAGAGAGCGTAAAAGAAGCTAAAGTGTTCTGAAACCAGACTTTTTATATAATATATATAATTTAGTTAGGGTTGTTGTGTTGGGCTGACCATCACACAATCTCAATAAAAAGGTTACATGCTATATTAAAAACGTGGTCAAAATTCTTGAGACCACCAAAGCTGTTGAGCTACAAAATGTCTACCTCTGCTCTAGAGGACCTTTAAAAGGGACCTGTCATCGGTTAAAAAGTGTCTACTTTTTTGTTGTTGTTCCTGCTGCTTCCCTGAGTATTTCAGTTTTTGTTTTATTAAAATACGCCATACGGTTCCAGAGATATGAGCTTTTTTTATTCAGCCATTTTTGGGGTGTGGCACAGTGAGTAATTATGCAAATAAACCCAAGGTCACGCCCCAGAGGATCATGTGAGCCACACCCCTCATAGTAAAGATCCTAAATATCTCTGGAACCGTTTGACGGATTTTTAAAAAAGAAAAAACTGAATGATCAGTGGAGCAACAGGAATTAAATAATAACATAGAACTGGACAACTTTGACCTAATGACAGGTCCTCTTTAGAAACTAAAGAAATACTTTGTATACAGATGTGTAAAGGGCGGGTATTATAAATATATTTTACATATGTTTTTATGTTTTATTCCAATGTGGCTTGATTATTCCGTTTGGGTATTTAAACATCATTCCTATATATATTTATATATATATATATATATTTTGTGAAGCTTTTGGATTTTTGTATTATTTTGGTCAGTTTGTGAAATTAACTCTCTTCTGTTTTGAGATGGAAAGCTAAATTCCATAGGATATTTTCTCGATCTATATAAATGCCAAAGAACTTTTTTTTTTCCTTGAAAAAGTTGTAATTTTCCAAAATGTCACCCCCAAAAAAATAAAGTTGTTTTTTTTCCTTTGACCCTGTGTGTTGTGCGTGATTGATTATTCCAGTCTTAGAATACAACAGTCGAAAATGATTTGTTTCTGTTTTTCTTTATTGCTTTGCTGTGGGATTACTCCGGCTTGTTCATTTTACTCAGATACAAAAAAAGAAAAAAAAAAAAAAAGCATCTGACTTTTTTAAATTTTTTCTGACCCTTATCGTCCCCTCTATAACGTTACCACATACATCTTGACAGAACACTGAATGGGGAGTGGGAATACTTGATGTTCACACATATACACACGTCATAAACTGGACTTTTTACACAGGTGAAGCCGGGGATACTGGTTTTGGCGGATTGGGACTTGGGAGAATTGGATCAAAGTTTTTTATTTTCCCTTTTATTCCATTGGAAACAGACAGCAGCATAGCTTCCCCCCTGTGAGACAAGCGCTCCAACAATGCGATGCTCCCTTGTAAGAGGGAAAGGAGCAGAATTGTGATTACAGCTCTAGATGTGAATGGAGTGTAATATAAGATGTAATTCAATGAAAGAGAGACCTAACAGTTTGGGAAAGTATTTTGAAATGCAAAATTTGCCCAAGCCGCACCCCTTTTGTGGCCCATTTTGCTGTATGGTCCCTTTAAAAAATTTGTTAAAAAATTCTAATATAACAAAGTGTGATCCTTCACCTTGTCATTTATTTTATTCAGATTCTGGAGAGCTCCTTTAAAGACACAAGTTTGGTTTTAAACCTGAAATTTTACACATAGCCACTAGGTGGCACTACTCTACCACATAGAGTAGGTCTAATGAATTTAGTTTTTATGGAAGTATAGGGTTCACCTGTGTCCCAAATATCCAAATTCTGTAGTACTTTAATAGAAAAATAGACACTTAGCAACTTTTCCTTACCACCTTTTTTTCAATGGGGGATTGCTATTTTGGCTTTACCCTGGTGTGAAGGAGGGGGGCTCATCACCCCCTAATGTGTTTAAGCCACATTTGACTCAGTATCTCGATCATCTATGTGATAGTGTTGTTTTTTTCTTTTGGATATATTGTATGACCTGCCGCCGCTACATAGATGATCTTTTTTTTTCTTCGACAGGTCTTTATTGCAGTATATGGTGTTGATACGTAGACGATCTTTTTTTTTTTTAGGTCAATATAGAAATAAGATTTCTCGTCTGTTATGTGAATATTACGCTGTTGTGGCAGCATTGCAGGGGTTTGGCTGCCAGTGTCCATTGCCCTGTGTAGTTTTGGGCCAATGTCCTCCAACCTCCAACCAGAAACTCTCCAGTTCCAAAACTACAACCCCCAGTATTCCTTGACAGCCAATAGAACTTATTAAACAGATCTTGTTAAAATTGCATCATCATCAATGGGTTATTTCTTATAGATTCTCCATATTTGTGGCTTTCAGGATGAAATTGGTGATGCACTGCACATTTTGCCCCCTTATATATCTGTATAATTATATATATCTATATATATATTGTACATTTTGATAGTTCTGTATAACCGTAAAGTCTAGCTGAGGGGAGCAGCTGATTTTTCTTGAGAAGTTTTTGTGGTCACTGTTTTTGGTGGTTCGACTTCTGTTCGGCTCCTTCTGATGGAAGATCCTGGGCATGGTGGACTATAGCCACAGCCGTCCGCCTCAGAGCTGCAGTCGCTCACATCTGTTATTTCCAGGTCGGAGTCAGATTCTGGCTCTGGTTTCCCTTCTGGCTGCTCGACTCTGTCTCTTCTCACCGCCCCTGTGCTGCCTAATTCTCCGCTCACTCTCAGGGGCATTGGGTGAGAATTAAGGGTTGCACACAACCTTTGTGGTATCCCTGGTAAGAGGCTAGTAGACCTGTCCAGTGACTCCCCTGGGAGCAGGGAGACAGGAGGGGCAAGCTGGGAGAGTGAACTTGGATAAAACTGTGGTGGGTACAGGGAGGTGGGCAACTTTGAGCCGGTTAGAGGAAAAGTGCCGGAAAGGTATGGGTTAAACCCCCAGGTGTAATCAGGAAATGGGGTGTTTCGGTTGTAAGGGGGAAGCATTGCCGGAGGTTTGGTGTAAGCAGAACCTGTAAAGAAATAATATAGATTAGTGGTAACATAGTTTAAATAAAGTTCTGCCTCCACCACTAGGGGGAGCTTTAGAGCTTATTGCATAGTTAATACATTGAAATCAATACTAAATGGCACCAGTAACCTGATTTTACCCTGAACTGTTGGAGGCCTACTGTTACTAAAGAAAGAGGCTCTTGGGGTTAAAAATCTGGAACCTGTCCCCTTTTTTACTAAATGTAAGTACGGTATGTTACAAATTGACCTCTGCAATTGTGGACTCTGCTGACCAACCGCAGATGAGTGGTTTGTGCTTGGTGGGCTTAGCTTATATATTCCTGTTACAAGATCGACTCTACATTTCCCTGATTTTGTATTTTGGGATTCTGTCCAGGGTTGGATTGGCCTGATGGGCCCTTCGCTGCGGGATGGAGAAGAAGGCCAACCAAAAAAAAAGTCTGTGGTTTGTGTGCGTGTGGGCCCTTTAAAAGCACAGGCAGAGTATGTGCAGGGGCGCGTGCACGCCGTGTTAGGTACATGAACTGCTGTGGTGTATGTCCCGTTCAATATGGAAGAGTGTCGTCCCCAGTGTATGATGTCAATGTCATGTGGTGCATGTGACGGGCGCACACATTCACTGGCGGCCATGTTACTATGAGTGCACCAGACATGCAGAGGAGGAGGCCGCCACATGGTGCTGGAATGTAAGAGTGATTGTTTTCACCTGCATGTTTCTGACCTTAATGGGAACCTGTCACCTGAATTTGGCGGGACAGGTTTGCGGTCATATGGGCGGGGTTTTCGGGTCCTTGATTCACCCTTTCCTTACCCGATGGCTGCATGCTGGCCGCAATATTGGGTTGAAGTTCATGCTGTGTCCTCCGAAGTACACGCCTGCGCAAGGCAATTTTGCCTTGCGCAGGCATGTACTTCGGAGGACACAGCATGAACTTCAACCCAATATTGCGGCCAGCATGCAGCCAGCGAGTAAGGAAAGGGTAAATCAAACACCCGAAAACCCCGCCCATATGACCGCAAACCTGTCCCGCCAAAATCAGGTGACAGGTTCCCTTTAATTCCTTGATGCTAAGATCCATTTGGCTTTGACTATTTCCTGTTTGCATTTTCCCTAATTGTCCCCTTTTGTGTGTGATTAGTCTTCCTGCTGGGCCGCCCTGCTGATGACACCTGCCCTGCATGTCCTGTACCCTTAGTGTGCTATAAATGAAGTCTTCTAGGTCTGCCTCGTAAGTGTGTCTTTTAAGTATGCTGCAGAAATAATACCAGAAATAGAACCAGAATGGAACACAAAGTAAGACTTAGAAATATTACTCACTTTGGCTCAGTTCTGTAACTTTAAGAAAAACATAACACTATAATGACAGACGCCCTAACAATTCGGCCTCCATTACTCCAAATCGCCAACACCCACCTGTTCTCCCTCTCTCGGCCTCTCCTCACTGCTGGATAAATATCTCCCAATCATGGACCCACACAACTCACACCTACTATTACTACCCCCTCCTATCACACCCAATATAAAAAACAAAAATCAGACACAATTCAAATCCGTGCACCTAACGCCCACCACCCTGCTCCCTCTCTCTGGAGCACTATGGAATGTCCAATCCATCTGCAAGAAACTCCACGTGATTCACAACCTCGTTACCTATCAAAATGTTTTCCTTCCTAGGCCTCACAGAAACCTGGCTGACACACTCAGACACCGCCTCCCCTGCTGCACTGTGTTATGTTGGCCTACACTTCACAAACACTCATCGCCCCAGCAACAGACATGGTGAAGAGGAGTGGGTCTTCTCCTTTCCACTAACTACACCTTCAACCCAATCCCACTTCTACCCTGCCTTATCCTCTTTTCTTTTGAAGTCCACGCTGTCCGCATCTACTCTCCCTCCAACCTCCAAATGGCCGTCATACCCCGACCTCTGGGCCCGGCCACTGCCTTTATGGATCAATTGTTCACTTTCTCTCTGTTGACATTCCCACCATCCTCATGGGTGACTTCAACATCACCATTGACAACCGCCAGTCAGCAGCCTCAAAACCCCTGTCCCTTACTTCATTTTTTGGACTTGCTCAGTGGGTCCTCCTCAGCCACCCTCAAAGACGGACATACACTAGACCTGGTCTTCACCCGTCTCTGCTCTCTATCTAACTTCACCACCTCCCCTCTCTCTCTATCCGACCACCATCTGCTCACTTTCTCATCCCTGTCCTCCACACTTATCACCCATGTCCAGCAACATGCGTACCCCCGCAGAAATCTTGCACACCTAGACATCCACACATTCTGACTCTACCCTACCGCTGTCCTCCATAGCTTCACTCCACGACACAGACACTGCCACTGCTTTCTACAATGCCACTCTGGCATCAGCCATCTACTCAGTTGCCCCTGTCATGCATAGCAGAGTGCAACAAATCAATAGTCAACCCTGGCACAATAACATCACTAAAAAAACATCACCAACTATCCAGAATTGCAGAACGGCGTTGAAGAAAACTCACAAGATGATTTCACTGCACTCAAACAAGCAACACTCGCATTCAAATCTGCTCTCACCTCTGCTAAACAGGTCTACTTCACAACCCTCGTATCTTCCCTATCCTACAACCCCAAACAGTTAGGGTACCGTCACACAGTGGCATTTGGATCGCTACGACGGCACGATCCGTGACGCTCCAGCATCGTAACAATATCGATCCAGCGTCGTAGACGGCTGTCACACTTTGCAATGTACAACGCTGGAGCGATAATTTCATGACGTATGTGCGATGTAGAAGCCGTTGGTTACTATGCGCACATCGTATACAATATCGTGCACACCTTTGTTACACCATGCGATCATGCCGCCACAGCGGGACACTAGACGACAAAAGAAAGTTTCAAACGATCTGCTACGACGTACGATTCTCAGCGGGGTCCCTGATCGCAGGAGCGTGTCAGACACAGCGAGATCGCTGGAACGTCACGGATATATCGCTCGAACGTCACGAATCGTGCCGTCGTAGCGATCAAAATGCCACTGTGTGACGGTACTCTTAGTCAAAACCTTTAGCTCCCTCCTCTGCCCACCACTGCCCCCTGCAACTTCCCTAATCTCTGCCAAGGACTTTGCCACGCACTTCAAAAATAAGATAGACCAAGCAAGGTAAGTCTTTGTTGTCCAACCACCACAACCCCTTTGTATACTAGACCAATGCCCTAACCCCATAACTTCCTTCTCCAAAATCACTGAAGGACAGCTTGCTCATCTTCTCACCACTGCCCCCTGCAACTTCCCTAATCTCTGCCAAGGACTTTGCCACGCACTTCAAAAATAAGATAGACCAAGCAAGGTAAGTCTTTGTTGTCCAACCACCACAACCCCTTTGTATACTAGACCAATGCCCTAACCCCATAACTTCCTTCTCCAAAATCACTGAAGGACAGCTTGCTCATCTTCTCTCCAAATCACACCTCACCACTTGTGCGCTTGACCCCACCTCCTCCCCAACCTCACCACTACACTAATCCCATCATCTCTTCAACCTATCACTAACTTCTGGTACCTTCCCCTTTGCTTTCAAACATGCCACAATCACACCTATCCTCAAAAAGCCTTCCCTTGACCTGAGCACTCTGTCCAGCTATCTCCCATTTGCTTCAAAACTCCTTGAGCAGCACGTCCACGCTGAACTTTCCTCTCACCTTGCATCTAACTCTTCGACAACCTACAATCTGGCTTTCGTCCCCACCATTCCACTGAGACTGCCCTACCAAACTTATGAACAACTTACAGCCAAAGTTAACAGACAATTTTCTATACTCCTCCTTCTAGATCTGTCCTCTGCCTTAGACACAGTTGACCACTGCGTCCTACTACAGAACCAAAAAATTGACACCAAGAACCCACCACATTTATAAAGCGGTTGTCCATGGAGATTGACAAGCTAGCGCACTTCACAGGATAATGCAACCAAGAAAGAAACAAAAATTCTTAGTGAAAAAAACTTTATCTAGAAGGAGTGTGAAGGACTACAAGGGAAACAAACAAATTGGTACAAAGGTTACCTCTGGTCCTCTGGTGGGTGCCGGTGCTTGCCCCTACGCACGTTTTGGCTATCGCCTTCTTCTGGTTGAACTTCTTCAAAGTTTTTTTCACTAAGATTTTTTGTCTGTTTCTTGGATCTGGTGAAGTGTGCTAGCTTATCAATCTCCACGGACAACCTCTTTATAACATGGTGGGTTCCTGGTGTCAATTTTTTGGTTTCACACTTTGTAATAACCGTGTCTGTCTTTTTGGTCCTTTTCTTGTCAATAAAACTGTCATTTTTATTATGATTGGTTCCTGTGTACGTTTTTTTTTACCATATTGTACTGAACCCTAGATATGTCCATTGTTGTTTGGCACTTTATCATTGTTTCTTACCTATTGTATTTGATGCCCTAATTATTGACCCAACTCCCCCATATAGGAGAAGTGATGACGTACTGATTGGTGGGGGTCTGACTGCTTGGACCCATTCGGCAAAATGTTGAACTTTTTATCCCCATTAGACTGGGGTGGCATGTCCGACTTGACCACTGATCCATTCATTCCCTCCGTGGCTGCACTTATTTTTTTTTTCTGGAAGCTCCAAAGAAAATGAATGGAGCTGCGGCCAGAAATCCCACCTGCCGCTCCATTTTAAAATGGGGATAAGTGTCCTATCAGCAATAAAACTTCCCCATTCTTCCGATCGGTGCAGTTTCTAATGGTCGGACCTAAGCGATCACCTATCCTGTGGAGCCCATGGATCGGGGATAACTTGTTTTAACCATAGAACCTTTAATGTAAACTATCGTAATTGTACATCCCAGTTATGGGGGCGCACAGTAGATGTGCAGGAGCCGCCGGTGTTTTACAGCCTCCGCTCCACTATAATGGGCATAACGACTGACAGATATTTGCATATAGCTGTAGGGTGGGCCCCTAGAGTCCATTCCCCTGGTGGGTCACTGATTTAGGAACGCCACCAAAAATATCAAAAAAGATTACAGCCCTGTGATGCGTTTTGTGGACTTAATCTGTCAGCAGGTTTTGGCTATTTAATCACTGAGAACAATATAATGTAGGGGCAGAGAGCCCAATTTCAGGGATGTGTCACTTACTAGACTTTGTGATGTAGTTTCAATACAATCACTGTTTTATCAGCAGGAGATTATCACTGACTGACTAGGTCTCATGTGCAAGACAGTCTAGCTAATCTGTGTAACCACGCCCCCACCACTGATTGGCAGCTTGCTCACAGTGTACACAGGAAGCTGCCAATCAGTGATGTGGGCGGGGATATACACAGCTCAGCATTCATAGCACGGCTACATCTAAAGCAGAGAAAACAGGGATTTTATCTAAACGGCACCAAGCAACCCACTGGAATCAGGGTTTCCGCCCATACATCAGCTTAGGTAGCAAAAAACTGATGACAGATCCCCTTTTATTTACGCAGCCTGTATCAGTGTTCTTTTCTAGGACCACCAGTATCTGTTGGGAGGGCATCACCAGCAACCTTACCTGAGCCCAGGAAAGGAAAAGCGGCTTCAAGACGAAGCTTCTCGGTCTCGGGAGTAGAAAGAGGGCGATCCAATAATGGAGGCCGACCAGTGGGCGAGAAGAGAGACTGCAAAGCCTGGAAATGAAGAGGCACCGATCAATATTCATGCACGACCATGCGAGGAAGCAAACCTGAGAGATTCACACCTCCTTCTGGTGGGACTTAAAGGGGTTCTCCAGTATGTAAAGAGCATTGATTGAGCACTAGACCTGACTAATGTCATGGTACCTCGGGAGTGAAGGGGTCGTGTGAATGGGCCCCAGGGAAGGGGTTCTGCCCCAGGAGGAGGGACGAGTTGGCCATGTCCAGTAGAGGGTAGTTGACGAGCACAACTTTACTGAAGTTGAACTTGTAGGTGAACCTCTTGCCCTTGGTCTTGTGTAGAATTCTCTTGTTGTAATAATATCTGGAAGAAAAGGGGTTAAAGCATTATTAAAGGCAATATTAGGGGTGCTTTGCTTTTGTGGACCTTTTCTACCTACACATCATGTAACCCTAAAAGTCTAGATTACTCCAGACTACAGTGTCTACAACATTCCTGACTGTGGTTTGCTTCAAAAAACACCATAAAAAGATTACAATGGCCCCCCATTTTCAATAGCATTCTTCCAGCATTATAGGAGCAGGGACTTCCTTTCTCTCATTTTCAAGCATGCTTTCTTTCTGACAACGACCCTTGGCTTGTCTGCTCCAAACTCAAAATCGGCCTCTTTACAGTAAGACAGGAGAGCAGGAGCAAAAAGAAAGCTCCCATCCGTCAAAAAAGTCACATGACACGCTTTAAACTTTCACAAAAATATCTGGCGTATATAAAAAAATAAATCTGGCACAAAATTTAGCAACTTCTTAAAATGTTGCAGTTGATGAATTCACCCAACTTTTGTAAACGCCCAAAAAGAGGAACAAATGAAACAAAAAAAAAAATTAGACAAAAAAAAAAAGGTGCTAATGCAATAATAAATCGGGTCTTTATTTGTTGGCATTTTGGAGGGTGATACACCTTAATCTATTATGTCAATCATTAATCATCAATTATTACATAAAAGGGATTCTCCACTTAAGAAAATTCATATTCCTTTTTATAGTAATTGACTTCCTACTGCAGGGGGGAATCGAGGCACAATTTAGCATCCCTATAGCTCCCCCACAGGGAAAAAAAGGTATTACAGTATGTCCATTGGATGTCTGTGTAATGAAGGACAGTACAGGTCCTCCAACGCACGAGGGGCTCTTTTTATTCATCTCCTTCCACTCCAGTCAAGAGATGAGGGTCCTAAAGAGATTTAAAGGGTGTATGAATACAAAATTTCGAAACTAGACAATCCCTTTAATAATTTGCATGTTCTATTAAAACTAATGTAAATATTGATAGAATCTATTACATTAAATACATTGGATCCCACTGTCTGGATTTCCCGCATCTGTAGTTATATTGTGACCCTTCTGCAAAAATTAAAAATGGAGCAGATTTCATTAGGACGGAAGGGATCTCGGTGGTTGCATATCACGTATGCATTAAAGAAAATAAGATGCATGGTATCGGCACGTCCCGCCGCACCCCTCCTCTCCAGAGAGACTTCGCTGCCTTCACAGGGCAAACGTATCACCCACGTGTTAGGCCAGGGAAGATTTTTTTAAATTAAATGTCAAAAGTGATTTTTCGGCAAAGGGATGAGGATCCTCCTCTTCGCTTCCCCCCGCAGGGCCCTCGGGAACCATCTGGGCTCCAGCCATATATGAGCCATCTGATATCGCAGGGAGCGCTGCGGATACTCTGTACATGGCTGATCTCGCTTTTACCTTCCCGTTTCAGATTTAAATTTGTCATTTAATATGAATTTATAGATATTTTTGGACAAATAATAATAATTTTCTCTGCCAGGTTAGTGCATACCTTAGAAATAGTGCTAGTCCTTAAGTCCTGCCTAAGGTATGCACTAACCTGGCAGAGAAAATTATTATTTGTACAAAAATAACTCAGGCGGGACTTAAGGACTAACACTATTTCTGAGTTATTTTTGTACAAATAATAGTTTTCTCTGCCAGGTTAGTGCATACCTTAGAAATACAGTAGTGTTAGTCCTTAAGTCCTGCCCGAGTTATTTTTGTACAAATAATAATAATTTTCTCTGCCAGGTTAATGCATAACTTAGGCAGGACTTAAGGACTAACACTATTTCTAAGTTATGCATTAACCTGGCAGAGAAAATTATTATTATTTGTACAAAAATAACTCAGGCAGGACTTAAGGACTAACACTATTTCTGAGTTATTTTTGTACAAATAATAGTTTTCTCTGCCAGGTTAGTGCATACCTTAGAAATACAGTAGTGTTAGTCCTTAAGTCCTGCCCGAGTTATTTTTGTACAAATAATAATAATTTTCTCTGCCAGGTTAATGCATAACTTAGGCAGGACTTAAGGACTAACACTATTTCTAAGTTATGCATTAACCTGGCAGAGAAAATTATTATTATTTGTACAAAAATAACTCAGGCAGGACTTAAGGACTAACACTACTGTATTTCTAAGGTATGCACTAACCAGGCAGAAAAAAATATTATTTGTACAAAAATAACTCAGAAATAGTGTTAGTCTTTAAGTCCTGCCTGAGTTATTTTTGTGCAAATAATAATTTTATCTGCCAGGTTAAGTGCATATCTTAGGCAGGACTTAAGGACTAACACTATTTCTGAGTTATTTTTGTACAAATAATAATAATTTTCTCTGCCAGGTTAATGCATAACTTAGGCAGGACTTAAGGACTAACACTATTTCTAAGTTATGCATTAACCTGGCAGAGAAAATTATTATTATTTGTACAAAAATAACTCAGGCAGGACTTAAGGACTAACACTACTGTATTTCTAAGGTATGCACTAACCAGGCAGAAAAAATTATTATTTGTACAAAAATAACTCAGAAATAGTGTTAGTCTTTAAGTCCTGCCTGAGTTATTTTTGTACAAATAATAATTTTATCTGCCAGGTTAAGTGCATACCTTAGGCAGGACTTAAGGACTAACACTATTTCAGAGTTATTTTTGTACAAATAATAATAATTTTCTCTGCCAGGTTAATGCATAACTTAGGCAGGACTTAAGGACTAACTATTTCTGGCTGTTCTATGATTTGTAGTTTGCATTTTCCACAAATTTTCCCCCTTACATCTTAGTTGTCTCAGAGCTGGTGGATGGTGATTAGATGCTCTGATGCTTTACGTATACCGCACACCCCGACGTGAAGGATTCAACCTCTCTCGTATCTGTGTAACACGCAGATCCTGGTTAGAGGATGCACATTCAGCTGAAGTGTATTGTGGCGCAGAGACCCACTGGCTCCCTGCACCACAATACATGCAAACGGCCAAACAGAAGGCAGCAGTTGATATCGGCGTGCCCGTCATAAGCGGCAGATGATAGTGACATCGCTCGCCACTCATGCCTGGCACTCCAAAGTCGGCTGCAAGTTTTAGAGGACGACGCTGAGAGGAGGAAGGTAAGAAGAATTGTCTTTTTGTGTGTTTCTTTTTAATGTGTATGAAAAGAATGGCAGAAAGGACATTATGCCAGGAAGGGGCCCAGAATGGGGGATATTATACAAGGAAGGAGCTCAGGATAGGGGACATTGAACAAAGAAGGCGCCCAGAAAGGGTAGCTTATACAAAGAAGGTGCCCAGGATGAGGGACATTATACGAAGAAGGCGCTCAGGATGGGGGACATTATACAAAGAAGGGGCCCAGAAAAGGGAACATTATACAAAGAAGGGGCCCAGAAAAGGGGACATTATACAAGAAAAGGACCCAGGATGAGGGGAAATTATATCAGGAAGAGGCCCACGATGGGGACATTATACAAGGAAGGGCTCCAGAATGGGGGACATTATACAAGGAAAGGGCCCAGGATGGGGGGATTACACCAGGAAGGTGCCCAGGCTGGCGGACATTATACAAGGAAGGGGCCCAGGATGAGGTCATTATACAAGGAAGTGGGTCAATATACTAGGAAGGGGGTCAGGATGGAGAACATTACACCAGGAAGGGCCCCTGGATAGGTGTCAATATGCCAGGAAGGGCCAACGATGGGGAACATTGTTACAGGAAGGGGCCAGGATGTAAGACATGATTACTGGAAGGGGCTCAGGATGAGGAACATTACAACAGGATGGGGGACATTATACCAGAAAGGGGTCCAGGGTGAGTGACACAATTACAGGATAAGGGCCAGGACAGGGCACATTATTTCAGAAAGGGGCCAGGATGGGGGACATTACCACACACAGAACACAGTACGATGGATATTTTTACAGGAAGGAGTCAAGATGGGGGCCATCATTACAAGAAGGGTTGAGACTTATGTTTTTATAGGATCTAGAACACTACAAATGTCAATACAGCTGACCAGCATAGAGAATAGGGCCCAGGTCCAAATTTTGCACTGGGACCCATCAGACTCTAGTTATGGCACTGGTAGAACCAGGTCAGCAGCAGCATTGAGGAAATTATTCAGCAGTGCTGATCAATATAGCTGTGAATCCATCTCTCGGATGCTAAAAAGCTGCAACAGCATAAAGCACCTTATACAGCACTGAGCAGTGTAGATGTGCATCCATCACTGAGAATATATCAAACATTTACGAGAAAGTTGCAGCAGCTTAAGGGACATTATATAGCAGTATTGGGCTGTGTAGATGTATGTGAATCCAGTACTATAAACATTAGCAAAGTCCGTGTTTCTATGTTTGTTTCTCTCTTCAGTTGGAGGGCCCTGTCGTTGGAGCCGCTGGTCGTTCTAGTGACTCCCTGATGATCCCTACAAAGATCAGCTTCAATCATGGGTGGGTATAATATACGGGGGTCCTGTTTGGGAGACGCATTGATTGAGGTATATATAACTGTCCTGGGTTGGGCGCTATCTTACCTGAGTGCTCGGCTCAGCTTATCATAGTTCATATGAGGTTTACATTTCCGGATACCCCATAACCGCGCCACCTCATCGGGGTCCTTGATGACAAATTCTCCATAGTCTCCTTGCCAGGCGATGACATCATGATATTCCTCTTTCTGAAGAAGCTCCAGAATAAAGTGCCAGAGCTGGATCTGTCTGGAGCCCGGGCTGGACTCCGGCTTATAGGCCCAGTCAGGAAAGGCAAACCCTGGGACAAAAATGAGCAAAATCGGACTTATTAAAAAAAATAAATAAAAAAAAGCGAAATAAGAGAAGTCACATAGATGATATGCAAAGGGTCAGGGAAAGACCTGGACTTATTTCCAATCATCCCACTGAACATTGACCTGCCCTAGTCTGAAACGGCTGATAGCAGGGAACAACAGCTTGCCTCTGATTGCACCATCAATAATGAGTGGTTAACCCAATATCCAGATATCAAAGGAACAAGAAGAACATACAAAGTTCTTAAAACTTTTCTGCTCCACATTGGGGATCATTCAGACATCAGTTTTTCAAAAATGAGAATATATATATATTTCTGGTCACGTGTCCGAGTGATCGGCGCAAAAACACGGAGACGTGTCCACTTTTGAGTTCTGGATCAAACCTGTCAATGCAAGTCTACGACTCGATGAAAAAAAAAAAAACGATGTTTTTCGTGTGCCGGATTATTCTGATGTTTTTCTTTAAAGGAAAAGTCGGAGAAAACTTTTCATGCTGAAAAATAAACTTAGGAAACAATGCGAAATACGACCGCATTGACGGAAAATGGTCCCTCTTTTTGTTTTGTTCGCATGAAAAAAAAAATCAGTGATGTGTGAATGCGCCCTTAGGCAAACGGACGTGATACAAGGTATTAGTCCCAGGTCAGGCACATAAGGCTACGCAGCCGCGTATATATCGGCCATCGACCTCGCAGATAGGCGTCAGCTTAGATTAAAATGGGAAGCGGAAATCTGCTGTCTGCATAGGACAGGAAAATAGACAGGAAGGAGCTTCCGTTACACCGGAACAGGACCCCGAGACCACCATCAGCCATAGAAAGGGGATAAGAAAAAAATAAATCGGGAGAAAGGAATATATTATATTATTATATAATATATATATATAATATATATATATATATATATATATATATATATATATAATATATTATATTATTATATAATTATATAGTAAATAATTACCAGAAATAATAATAATAATATGGATATTTATCCATAAAAAAAATTATAGATATATATATATATATATATACATACACACAAACATATATATATACATATTTCTTATTTTTATTCTTTATTTTTTTTATAACACGTGTATGTGTTATAAAAAAAATTAAGAATACAAATAAGAAGATATACATATTACATATATATATATATATATATATATATATATATATATATAAATAAATAAAATGTATGTATATATACATAGACTCCAAAAAATACATATATATCATGATTATATATATATATATATATAAATCAATGATATATATATTCATCAATAGTTATAGTAAAGATCTGAATTACTGAAAGTAACAAGGAACTAAAATTATAACGTGATATTTTCATGTCTATAAAATGATCATTATTATTACAATATTTGTGTTATCAGTAGACTTTATTAACACTTATGAATATAAATCATAGAGCATGAACATATTCTTTGCATTTTAGCCTATGTCATCTGGATAGAATGCTTTTTTCTGTTCACTATTATTTTTCAGACAATTCCACTAGTTCCCTTGCTGTATAAATGCCATTATCCCGCTGATTAACCCCCTGACACCCGGGCTGCTGTCACTTTGCCGGTGATCTGGGGGATAATTCAGTCTTCCATCATGCTTTCTCCCCTGTCTGCCGCCGCTGACCCGGCTCCAATTACTGTTTATTTTCAATTCCCATTTCTCTCTCTCCTCTTCTCTTTCATGTTTCGGTTTTTCTCTCCTCTATTTCTGTCTTATTCGATGTGAACTTCCCTTCTGCGATGAGACCACCAGTGTCTGCAGCCCCCACAGAGCCCCCTCCATCATCATCATCATCATCATCGGGGAAGAGATCGTTGCAGGGAGAATTATTGGCGACCAGAAAAAAACCGGTCTGAGCCCTAAACATTGACACATGATCGATCTTCTGTCTGTAATGTCCCCCGACTTATCTGTGCCATAGGGGCAAATCTACAGGAGATGAACAACCAGATATCAGCAGGGGGAAATAATGCAATAGGTAGGTGCATTCAAATATTACACATGAAAATAAAACTGATAAAGAAAGGGAAATAGATCGATAGATGCTGCTGCACTGCAGCACACTCGGCTCTGCTACATCCACCAGAAATCTCCACGATCACACCCGCCCCATGAGAATTCTCATTTCTCCATCGTGTGTTCCAGAAGAATCATTGACTTTGACAAATAATTAAGCAGGAAAACTAATTGGAAGTGAGCAGGATATGGAAGAGGATGAAGTGGAAAGGAGGCAGCTGGGAAGTTGTAGATTTAAAACTTTGTCTATAAAGTTCAGGAAACATTCAGTAAACTCCTACAGAAGTCAGGCGGCCAGCCCCTGTATAGTGAATATGGCCGAGTCTCCATCAGGCCTCCTCCTCCTCCTCCTCCTATCATTAGTTCTCCCTCTTCCTCATATTATTACTTTTCTCTCTTCCTCTTCTTCTGATTAGTTTTCTCTTCCTCCTCTTAATATTCGTTCTCCCTCCTTTTATTATTATTTAATAATAATTTTCCTTCTCTTATTATTAGTTTTTTCTTCCTCATCTTTTTTATTAGTTCTCCCTCTTCCTCCTCTTATTATTAGTTCTATATATTCCTCCTATCATTAGTTCTCCCTCTCTTCTTCCTCCTATTATTAGTTCTCCCTCTCTTCTTCCTCCTATTATTAGTTCTCCCTCTCTTCTTCCTCCTATTATTAGTTCTCCCTCTCTTCCTCCTCTCATTAGTTCTCCCTCTCTTCTTCCTCCTATTATTAGTTCTCCCTCTCTTCCTGCTCTCATTAGTTCTCCCTCTCTTCTTCCTCCTATTATTAGTTCTCCCTCTCTTCTTCCTCCTATTATTAGTTCTCCCTCTCTTCTTCCTCCTCTCATTAGTTCTCCCTCTCTTCTTCCTCCTATCATTAGTTCTCCCTCTCTTCTTCCTCCTATTATTGGTTCTCCCTCTCTTCTTCCTCCTATTATTAGTTCTCCCTCTCTTCCTCCTCTCATTATTAGTTCTCCCTCTCTTCTTCCTCTCATTATTAGTTCTCCCTCTCTTCCTCCTCTCATTATTAGTTCTCCCTCTCTTCCTCCTCTCATTATTAGTTCTCCCTCTCTTCCTCCTCTCATTAGTTCTCCCTCTCTTCCTCCTCTCATTGTTAGTTATCCCGTTCTCTTCCTCGCCTTATCATTAGTATTTTCATCCTCATCTGATTAATTCTCCCTCTTCCTTTTTTTGTTAGTTCTCCCTCTTCTTTCTCTTCTCATTAGTTCGACCTCATATTATTATTTCCCCATCTTCTGCCTCTTATTATTAGTCATCACTCTCTTCCTCTTATTAATTTCCTCCTCCTATTAGTTTTTTCTTCCTCTTGTTATTTCTCCCTCTTCCACCTCTTATTATTAGTTCTCTCTCTTCCTCCTCCTCCTATTATTAGTTCTCTCTCTTCCTCTTATTAATTTCCTCCTCCTATTAGTTTTTTCTTCCTCTTATTTTATTAGTTCTATCTCTTCCTCTTATTATTAGTTCTCCCTCTCTTCCTCCTCTTATTATTATTAGTGCTCCCTCTTCCTCCACTTATTATCAATTCTTCCTCTTATTATTAGTTCTCCCTCTTCTTCCTCTTATTATTAGTTCTCCCTCTCTTCCTCCTCTTATTAGTTCTCCCTCTCTTCCTCCTCTTATTATTATTAGTGCTCCCTCTTCTTCCTCTTATTATTAGTTCTCCCTCTCTTCCTCCTCTTATTATTATTAGTTCTCCCTCTTCCTCCACTTATTATTAATTCTTCCTTTTATTATTAGTTCTCCCTCTCTTCCTCCTCTTATTATTATTAGTTCTCCCTCTTCCTCCACTTATTATTAATTCTTCCTTTTATTATTAGTTCTCCCTCTTCCTCCTCTTATTAATTCTTCCTCTTATTATTAGTTCTCCCTCTTCTTCCTCTAATAATAATAATAATAATAATAATAATAATAATAATAATAATAATAAGAAGAAGAAGAAGAAGAAGAAGAAGAAGAAGAAGCGGGAGAACTAATAATAAGAGGAGGAAGAGGGAGAACTAATAAAAGGAAGAATTAATAATAAGTGGAGGAAGAGGGAGAACTAATAATAATAAGGAGGAAGAGAGGGAGAACTAATAATAAGAGTAAGAAGAGGGAGAACTAATAATAATAATAAGAGGAGGAAGAGAGGGAGAACTAATAATAAAAGGAAGAATTAATAATAAGAGGATGAAGAGGGAGAACTAATAATAAGAGGAGGAAGAGGGAGAAGTAATAATAAGAGGAGGAAGAGGGAGAACTAATAATAAAAGGAAGAATTAATAATAAGAGGATGAAGAGGGAGAACTAATAATAAGAGGATGAAGAGGGAGAACTAATAATAAGAGGAGGAAGAGGGAGAAGTAATAATAAGAGGAGGAAGAGGGAGAAGTAATAATAAGAGGAGGAAGAGGGAGAAGTAATAATAAGAGGAGGAAGAGGGAGAAGTAATAATAAGAGGAGGAAGAGGGAGAACTAATAATAAAAGGAAGAATTAATAATAAGAGGAGGAAGAGGGAGAACTAATAATAAGAGGAGGAAGAGGGAGAAGTAATAATAAGAGGAGGAAGAGGGAGAAGTAATAATAAGAGGAGGAAGAGGGAGAAGTAATAATAAGAGGAGGAAGAGGGAGAAGTAATAATAAGAGGAGGAAGAGGGAGAACTAATAATAAAAGGAAGAATTAATAATAAGAGGATGAAGAGGGAGAACTAATAATAAGAGGATGAAGAGGGAGAACTAATAATAAGAGGAGGAAGAGGGAGAAGTAATAATAAGAGGAGGAAGAGGGAGAAGTAATAATAAGAGGAGGAAGAGGGAGAACTAATAATAAGAGGAGGAAGAGGGAGAACTAATAATAAGAGGAGGAAGAGGGAGAACTAATAATAAGAGGAGGAAGAGGGAGAAGTAATAATAAGAGGAGGAAGAGGGAGAAGTAATAATAAGAGGAGGAAGAGGGAGAACTAATAATAAGAGGAAGAAGAGAGGGAGAACTAATAAAAGGAAGAATTAATAATAAGTGGAGGAAGAGGGAGAACTAGTAATAATAAGAAGAGGAGGAGAGGGAGAACTAATAATAAAAGAAAGAATTAATAATAAGAGGATGAAGAGGGAGAACTAATAATAAGAGGAAGAAGAGGGAGAACTAATAATAAGAGAAGAAGAGGGAGAACTAATAATAGGAGGAACTAATAATAAGAGGAGGAAGAGGGAGAACTAATAATAAGAGGGAGAAGAGGGAGAACTAATAAAAGGAAGAATTAATAATAAGTGGAGGAAGAGGGAGAACTAGTAATAAGAGGGAGAACTAATAATAATAAGAGGAGGAAGAGAGGGAGAACTAATAATAAGAGGAAGAAGAGGGAGAACTAATAAAAGGAAGAATTAATAATAAGTGGAGGAAGAGGGAGAACTAGTAATAATAAGAAGAGGAGGAGAGGGAGAACTAATAATAAGAGGAAGAAGAGGGAGAACTAATAATAAGAGGAGGAAGAGGGAGAACTAATAATAAGAGGGAGAACTAATAATTAGTTCTCCCTCTTCTTCCTCTTATTATTAGTTCTCCCTCTTCTTCCTCTTATTATTAGTTCTCCCTCTTCTTATTATTAGTTTTCCTCCTTTTACTATTATTTCTCCTTCTCCTCCTCTTTTTCCTTTGTCTCATTCCTATTCCTGTTACATACATCATCTTAATAATAAGAGGTGCCCCCTCTCCCCTGCCCTTGTGCGACCTCCCCATTGTGCTGACTTCCTGATCGCTGCTGATTTGACTTTTCCTCTCCTTATTCCCAATCTTGTATATTCCAGTGCTGATACAATGCGATGTGAAGCCTCCCTGTAACCACATTCTATCCCTGCAGCATCACCAGGGCTCTCAGGTGCAGGATCCAATATTGTGAGAACATGATGAACGGACGAGGAAACAAACAATCGCATGCGACACCGTCATACACCGGCCGACAGCAGAGTCCGGCTGAACCCCCTGCAAATATAATCTGGTACCCAGAACCGCATCCTGCGACATTATGCAAAATCTCCAATCTTATTCATAATCAAACACAATGAAGACATGTGTGTGGTCCCACAAGAAGGGAGAGAAGAGTCACCGACCGACACGATAGAATCATTTCCAAAACTCAATATAACGCCAGAGTTTTTTGTTTTTCTGTGAAAGGCAGAGAGAGAAAGAAAGAAATAGAGAGAGGAAGAAAGAAATAGAGAGAGAGAGAGAGAGAAATATGAAAAAAAATAAAAAAGAAAAAGTTGAAAAAAGAAACAACAAAAAGAGGGAAAGAGAGAGAAAGAAGAGAGAACGAAAGAAAGAGGTAAAAAAAAAAAAGAAAGAAAAAGAGGGAGAAAAAAAGAGAGAAAGAAAGAGAATGAAAGAGGTAAAATAGAAAGAGAAAAAGGGAGAAAGAAAGAGGGAGAAAGAAAGAAAAAAAGGACAGAGGAAGAAAAGGTAAAAATAGAAAGAAAGATGGAGAGAAACAAAACCAAAGAAAGAGGGATGAGGAAGAGAAATAAAAAGAGGAAGAGAAAGACAGAAAAGGAGAGAGAGAAAGGAGAGAGAGAAAGAAGACAGACAAAAAGAAAAAGAACAAAAGAGGGTAAGAAATAAAAAAAGTGTAAGGAAAAAAAAGAGGCAATGGAAATCAAGCAAGCAATGTTGAATGTGTGTCCAGACAGCATGTGCACACACTAAGTTACCTGGAGTCCAGAGAGCTGGCATAGAAGGAGTCAGAAGAATATCAGACACGCAGCTGCAATCCATGCTCGATTCTGCAGACAGGGGTACAGGAAAGGGAGAAAGGGGGAGAAAGAGAGCAGATAAAAGAGAGGAGATGGAAGAAGAGAGCAGAGCCCCGAGGAGGAGGAGGAGGATGATCCAGACAGGTGTGTTGTGTGGAGTTGTAGATAAAATGAGAGAAAAAAAGCAAAAGATCAAAGAAGAAGCAGGTAAAGAATTAAAGAGGAGTCACAGAAAGAAGAAAGTCAAAGACCAGAAGGAGACGAAGGAGAAATGAAGATGACATACATGTAATAAGATAGAGAAGATGAAAGTTCTCCAGGCAGGAGGTCCAGGAGGTGGTGAGGAGGATGACACCAGCAGGAGGTCCAGGAGAACACAGGTGAGGAGCAAGAGACGAGAAAGCAGATGGACCAGGGATGATGGGGCATGAACAGGTGAAGAAGAAGAAGTGATGATGGTGAGAAGAACAAGGGTACAACATCCAGGAGAGTTTAAGACGTTAAGCAGGTGAGGAAGTGAAGATGACAGGAAGGAAATGGGGGAGGAAGTTGAATTAATAGGTGAAGACGATGAGAAGAAGGTGAGAAAGACAGGAGACCACCCAGTGAGGAAATTCAGAAGTGGTACAGAAAAAAAAAAATAGTTGAAGACGATGGCACGAGTTGTTGAGAATAACCAGATGAAGATGGAGCAGAAGATCCAAGAAGATTATGGAGTAGAATAATGAGAAGAAGGAATGAATAATGAAAAGTTGCAAAATAAATAATAAAAAGAAGAAAAACAAACATAAAAGGAGAGTTATGGAATAAGAAGAGTAAAGAAGGTCCAGAGATGAAGAAAACAGGAAGAAAAGAGTGAAAGGTTGAAGACAAGGAAGCAGAGGGGAAGAAGAAAGAAGAGACACAGGTCAATATATGTTCCATCTCCAAATATGATACGTCGGGCACATATTGTCTAGTTAGGGGATGGGGGGAGGGGGGCTCTAAAGTTGTTGCAAAACTCCAACCCTTATGTCCTGACAGCCTTACACTGGGTGTTGTAGAGTTACAGCAGCTGGACTGTTACTGGTTGAAGAAAATCCAGGTTAGAAACTACTCCATAAGTTTCAAGACAATCAACAAGTGCAACAGAGGAAAAGCTGAAGAACTGCAGAAAGTGACAGCTTAGTATAGATTTTTTTTTTTTGCAAAAAACGTATCAACTAAATACCCTGTTTTTTCCCCATCTTTTGACTAGCACTTGCTTATTACTGTGATTTTTTTACAACGAGTATTTTTGGCCTCATTGTGCTCTTTTGTGTCAGAAAGTGACATGAGAAGAGCAGCTCCATGTATCAGCAGAACTCTCCATGTATCAGCAGAGCTCTCCATGTATCAGCAGAGCTCTCCATGTATCAGCAGAGTTCTGCATGCTGCACAGCAGAGCTCTCCATGTATCAGCAGAGCTCTCCGTGTATCAGCAGAGCTCTTCATGTATCAGCAGAGCTCTCCATGTATCAGCAGAGCTCTCCATGTAACAGCAGAACTCTCCATGTATCAGCAGAGCTCTCCATGTATCAGCAGAGCTCTCCATGTATCAGCAGAGTTCTGCATGCTGCACAGCAGAGTTCTGCATGCTGCACAGCAGAGCTCTCCATGTATCAGCAGAGCTCTCCGTGTATCAGCAGAGCTCTCCATGTAACAGCAGAGCTCTCCATGTATCAGCAGAGCTCTCCATGTATCAGCAGAGCTCTCCATGTATCAGCAGAGCTCTCCATGTATCAGCAGAGTTCTGCATGCTGCACAGCAGAGCTCTCCATGTATCAGCAGAGCTCTCCATGTATCAGCAGAGCTCTCCATGTATCAGCAGAGCTCTCCATGTATCAGCAGAGTTCTGCATACTGCACAGCAGAGCTCTCCATGTATCAGCAGAGCTCTCCATGTATCAGCAGAGCTCTCCATGTATCAGCAGAGTTCTGCATACTGCACAGCAGAGTTCTCCATGTATCAGCAGAACTCTCCATGTATCAGCAGAGCTCTCCATGTATCAGCAGAGCTCTCCATGTATCAGCAGAGCTCTCCATGTATCAGCAGAGCTCTCCATGTATCAGCAGAGTTCTGCATGCTGCACAGCAGAGCTCTCCATGTATCAGCAGAGCTCTCCGTGTATCAGCAGAGCTCTTCATGTATCAGCAGAGCTCTCCATGTATCAGCAGAGCTCTCCATGTATCAGCAGAGCTCTCCATGTAACAGCAGAACTCTCCATGTTACAGCAGAGCTCTCCATGTATCAGCAGAGCTCTCCATGTATCAGCAGAGCTCTCCATGTATCAGCAGAGCTCTCCATGTATCAGCAGAGTTCTGCATGCTGCACAGCAGAGCTCTCCATGTATCAGCAGAGCTCTACATGTATCAGCAGAGCTCTCCATGTATCAGCAGAGTTCTGCATACTGCACAGCAGAGCTCTCCATGTATCAGCAGAGTTCTCCATGTATCAGCAGAGTTCTGCATACTGCACAGCAGAGTTCTCCATGTATCAGCAGAGTTCTGCATGTATCAGCAGAGCTCTCCATGTATCAGCAGAGCTCTCCACGTATCAGCAGAGCTCTCCACGTATCAGCAGAGCTCTCCATGTATCAGCAGAGTTCTCCATGTATCAGCAGAGCTCTCCATGTATCAGCAGAGTTCTCCATGTATCAGCAGAGTTCTCCATGTATCAGCAGAGTTCTCCATGTATCAGCAGAGCTCTCCATGTATCAGCAGAGTTCTGCATGCTGCACAGCAGAGCTCTCCATGTATCAGCAGAGCTCTCCGTGTATCAGCAGAGCTCTCGATGTATCAGCAGAGCTCTCTATGTATCAGCAGAGCTCTCCATGTATCAGCAGAGTTCTGCATGCTGCACAGCAGAGCTCTCCATGTATCAGCAGAGCTCTCCATGTATCAGCAGAGCTCTCCATGTATCAGCAGAGCTCTCCATGTATCAGCAGAGCTCTCCATGTATCAGCAGAGTTCTGCATGCTGCACAGCAGAGCTCTCCATGTATCAGCAGAGTTCTCCATGTATCAGCAGAGTTCTGCATGCTGCACAGCAGAGCTCTCCATGTATCAGCAGAGCTCTCCATGTATCAGCAGAGCTCTCCATGTATCAGCAGAGTTCTGCATGCTGCACAGCAGAGCTCTCCATGTATCAGCAGAGCTCTCCATGTATCAGCAGAGTTCTGCATGCTGCACAGCAGAGCTCTCCATGTATCAGCAGAGCTCTCCATGTATCAGCAGAGCTTTCCATGTATCAGCAGAGCTCTCCATGTATCAGCAGAGCTCTCCATGTATCAGCAGAGCTCTCCATGTATCAGCAGAGTTCTGCATGCTGCACAGCAGAGCTCTCCATGTATCAGCAGAGTTCTCCATGTATCAGCAGAGTTCTGCACGTATTAGCAGAGCTCTCCACGTATCAGCAGAGCTCTCCATGTATCAGCAGAGTTCTCCGTGTATCAGCAGAGTTCTGCATGTATCAGCAGAGCTCTCCATGTATCAGTAGAGTTCTCCATGTATCAGCAGAGCTCTCCGTGTATCAGCAGAGCTCTCCGTGTATCAGCAGAGTTCTCCACGTATCAGCAGAGCTCTCCACGTATCAGCAGAGCTCTCCACGTATCAGCAGAGCTCTCCACGTATCAGCAGAGCTCTCCACGTATCAGCAGAGCTCTCCACGTATCAGCAGAGCTCTCCACGTATCAGCAGAGCTCTCCACGTACCAGCAGAGCTCTCCATGTATCAGCAGAGCTCTCCATGTACCAGCAGAGTTCTCCATGTATCAGCAGAGCTCTCCATGTATCAGCAGAGTTCTGCATGCTGCACAGCAGAGCTCTCCATGTATCAGCAGAGCTCTCCATGTATCAACAGAGCTCTCCATGTTTCAGCAGAGCTCTCCATGTATCAGCAGAGTTCTCCATGTATCAGCAGAGCTCTCCATGTATCAGCAGAGCTCTCCATGTATCAGCAGAGCTTTCCATGTACCAGCAGAGCTCTCCATGTATCAGCAGAGCTCTCCATGTATCAGCAGAGCTCTCCATGTATCAGCAGAGTTCTGCATGTATCAGCAGAGCTCTCCATGTATCAGCAGAGCTCTCCATGTATCAGCAGAGTTCTGCATGCTGCACAGCAGAGCTCTCCTTGTATTAGCAGAACTCTCCATGTATCAGCAGAGCTCTCCATGTATCAGCAGAGTTCTGCATGTATCAGCAGAGCTCTCCATGTAACAGCAGAGCTCTCCTTGTATCAGCAGAACTCTCCATGTATCAGCAGAGCTCTCCACGTATCAGCAGAGCTCTCCTTGTATTAGCAGAGCTCTCCATGTATCAGCAGAGCTCTCCACGTATCAGCAGAGCTCTCCACGTATCAGCAGAGCTCTCCACGTATCAGCAGAGCTCTCCATGTAACAGCAGAGCTCTCCTTGTATCAGCAGAACTCTCCATGTATCAGCAGAGCTCTCCATGTATCAGCAGAGTTCTGCATGTATCAACAGAGTTCTCCATGTATCAGCAGAGTTCTCCATGTATCAGCAGAGTTCTCCATGTATCAGCAGAGCTCTCCACGTATCAGCAGAGCTCTCCACGTATCAGCAGAGCTCTCCATGTATCAGCAGAGTTCTCCATGTATCAGCAGAGCTCTCCATGTACCAGCAGAGCTCTCCATGTATCAGCAGAGCTCTCCATGTACCAGCAGAGTTCTCCATGTATCAGCAGAGCTCTCCATGTATCAGCAGAGTTCTGCATGCTGCACAGCAGAGCTCTCCATGTATCAGCAGAGCTCTCCATGTATCAGCAGAGCTCTCCATGTATCAGCAGAGCTCTCCATGTATCAGCAGAGTTCTGCATGCTGCACAGCAGAGCTCTCCATGTATCAGCAGAGCTCTCCATGTATCAGCAGAGTTCTGCATACTGCACAGCAGAGTTCTCCATGTATCAGCAGAGTTCTGCATGTATCAGCAGAGCTCTCCATGTATCAGCAGAGCTCTCCACGTATCAGCAGAGCTCTCCATGTATCAGCAGAGTTCTGCATGCTGCACAGCAGAGCTCTCCTTGTATTAGCAGAACTCTCCATGTATCAGCAGAGCTCTCCATGTATCAGCAGAGTTCTGCATGTATCAGCAGAGCTCTCCATGTAACAGCAGAGCTCTCCATGTATCAGCAGAGCTTTCCATGTATCAGCAGAGCTCTCCATGTATCAGCAGAGCTCTCCATGTATCAGCAGAGCTCTCCATGTATCAGCAGAGTTCTGCATGTTGCACAGCAGAGCTCTCCACGTATCAGCAGAGCTCTCCACGTATCAGCAGAGCTCTCCATGTATCAGCAGAGCTCTCCACGTATCAGCAGAGCTCTCCACGTATCAGCAGAGCTCTCCATGTAACAGCAGAGCTCTCCATGTAACAGCAGAGCTCTCCTTGTATCAGCAGAACTCTCCATGTATCAGCAGAGCTCTCCATGTATCAGCAGAGTTCTGCATGTATCAGCAGAGTTCTCCTGTATCAGCAGAGCTCTCCGTGTATCAGCAGAGCTCTCCGTGTATCAGCAGAGCTCTCCGTGTATCAGCAGAGCTCTCCGTGTAACAGCAGAGCTCTCCTTGTATCAGCAGAGCTCTCCATGTATCAGCAGAGTTCTGCATGTATCAGCAGAGTTCTCCGTGTATCAGCAGAGCTCTCCGTGTATCAGCAGAGCTCTCCGTGTATCAGCAGAGCTCTCCGTGTATCAGCAGAGCTCTCCGTGTATCAGCAGAGCTCTCCATGTATCAGCAGAGCTCTCCATGTATCAGCAGAGTTCTCCATGTATCAGCAGAGCTCTCCGTGTATCAGCAGAGTTCTCCGTGTATCAGCAGAGCTCTCCATGTATCAGCAGAGTTCTCCATGTATCAGCAGAGCTCTCCGTGTATCAGCAGAGCTCTCCATGTAACAGCAGAGCGCTCCATGTAACAGCAGAGTTCTCCATGTATCAGCAGAGCTCTCCATGTATCAGCAGAGCTCTCCATGTATCAGCAGAGCTCTCCATGTATCAGCAGAGTTCTGCATGCTGCACAGCAGAGCTCTCCGTGTATCAGCAGAGCTCTCCGTGTATCAGCAGAGCTCTCCATGTATCAGCAGAGTTCTCCATGTATCAGCAGAGTTCTCCATGTACAAGCAGAGCTCTCCATGTAACAGCAGAGCGCTCCATGTATCAGCAGAGCTCTCCATGTATCAGCAGAGTTCTGCATGCTGCACAGCAGAGCTCTCCGTGTATCAGCAGAGCTCTCCGTGTATCAGCAGAGCTCTCCGTGTATCAGCAGAGTTCTCCATGTATCAGCAGAGCTCTCCATGTATCAGCAGAGCTCTCCGTGTATCAGCAGAGCTCTCCATGTAACAGCAGAGCGCTCCATGTAACAGCAGAGCTCTCCATGTATCAGCAGAGCTCTCCATGTATCAGCAGAGCTCTCCATGTATCAGCAGAGTTCTGCATGCTGCACAGCAGAGCTCTCCATGTATCAGCAGAGCTCTCCATGTATCAGCAGAGTTCTCCATGTACAAGCAGAGTTCTCCATGTACAAGCAGAGCTCTCCATGTAACAGCAGGGCGCTCCATGTATCAGCAGAGCTCTCCATGTATCAGCAGAGTTCTCCATGTATCAGCAGAGCTCTCCATGTATCAGCAGAGTTCTCCATGTATCAGCAGAGCTCTCCATGTATCAGCAGAGCTCTCCATGTATCAGCAGAGTTCTCCATGTACAAGCAGAGCTCTCCATGTAACAGCAGAGCGCTCCATGTATCAGCAGAGCTCTCCATGTATCAGCAGAGTTCTCCATGTATCAGCAGAGCTCTCCATGTATCAGCAGAGTTCTCCATGTACAAGCAGAGTTCTCCATGTACAAGCAGAGCTCTCCATGTAACAGCAGGGCGCTCCATGTATCAGCAGAGCTCTCCATGTATCAGCAGAGTTCTCCATGTATCAGCAGAGCTCTCCATGTATCAGCAGAGCTCTCCATGTATCAGCAGAGCTCTCCATGTATCAGCAGAGCTCTCCATGTATCAGCAGAGTTCTCCATGTACAAGCAGAGCTCTCCATGTATCAGCAGAGCTCTCCATGTATCAGCAGAGCTCTGAATGCTGCACAGCAGCACTGACAATACCTGCTCCTGCTCCATGTGCAAACAACCTGGTAATATAATGGGGAAACGAAGTATCCTGCTCCACAAAAGCCACGAGCAAAACTCAGCCCCCTCCTCACCCCCCTCCTGTGCTTGATCTTTTCACCAAGTCCTCTGCTCCCCCCAGCAGCCCCCGGCACAAGGAGACAAGCCAGAGCCAGATAATGATCAGCCGAACAGCAGATGGGGTGCAGCGGAAAGTGGGGCCCCGGGCGGAGACCGCCGTCTTCACGCCTCTTGTGTGACATGGAAGCTGGGGGTGTAGAGGCAGGGGGGGCTGAGATGTGTAAGACCCTTCTTCTCCCTCCTAGAGGAAACTACAGGAAACAACAAAGCCTCAAAATTATTGTCAAAACTCAGAACACCTCAAAATAATCAGATCTTTATCCGTCTATCATGTATCATCCAGAGCCGGCTCCTTCCTTGTATCTGTCCTCTAGCTCAAATGTTGGGTTTGTTTGTTTTGACACCAACTTTCTAATCTGTATCTTCTCTTTCACTCTTATAACTACTTCCTATCATCTATTATCTATTAATCTATCTATCTATCATCTATCTATTATCTATCATCTATCATCTATCTATCTATTATCTATCTATTATCTATCATCTATTATCTATCTAATCTATCTATCTATTATCTATCTATTATCTATCTATTATCTATCTATCTATTATCTATTATCTATCTATTATCTATTATCTATTATCTATCTATTATCTATCATCTATCTATTATCTATCATCTATTATCTATCTATTATCTATTATCTATCTATTATCTATCTATCTATCTATTATCTATCATCTATTATCGATCATCTATTATCTATTATCTATCTAATCTATCTATCTATCTATTATCGATCATCTATTATCTATCATCTATCTATTATCTATCATCTATCTATTATCTATTATCTATCTATTATCTATATAATAATAATAATAATAATTTTTATTTATATAGCGCCAACATATTCCGCAGCGCTTTACAAATTATCTATCTATTATCTATCTATTATCGATCATCTATTATCTATCTATCTATTATCTATCTATCTATTATCTATCTATCTATCTATTATCTATCATCTATTATCTATCTATCTATTATCTATCTATTATCTATCATCTATTATCGATCATCTATTATCTATTATCTATCTATCTATTATCTATTATCTATCTATTATCTATCTATTATCTATTATCTATCTATTATCTATTATCTATTATCGATCATCTATTATCTATCATCTGTCTATTATCTATCATCTATTATCTATTATCTATCTATCTATTATCTATTATCTATCTATTATCTATCATCTATTATCTATCTATTATCTATCATCTATTATCTATCTATTATCTATTATCTATCTATTATCTATCTATCTATCTATTATCTATCATCTATTATCGATCATCTATTATCTATTATCTATCTAATCTATCTATCTATCTATTATCGATCATCTATTATCTATCATCTATCTATTATCTATCATCTATCTATTATCTATCATCTATTATCTATCTATTATCTATTATCTATCTATTATCTATCTATTATCTATCTATTATCGATCATCTATTATCTATCTATTATCTATCTATCTATTATCTATCATCTATCTATCAATCATCTATTATCTATTATATATCATCTATTATCGATCATCTATTATCGATCATCTATTATCTATTATCGATCATCTATTATCTATCTATTAACTATCTATTATCTATCATCTATTTATCTATTATCTATCATCTATTATCTATCATCAATTATTGATTATTTATCTATTATCTATCATCTGTTATCTATCATCAATTATTGATTATCTATTTATTTATTATCTATCATCTATTAGCTATCATCAATTATTGATTATCTATTTATCTATTATCTATCATCTATTTATTGATTATCTACTATTGTCTATTATCTATCATCTATTATCTATTATCTATCATCTATCTATTATCTATCTATCTATCATCTATCTATCTGTTATCTATTACCAAAGACATACTAATAGGGAATTTAGATTGTGAGCCCCATCGGGGACAGCGATGATAATGTGTGCAAACTGTAAAACACTGCGGAATATGTTAGCGATATATAAACATAAATATTACTATTTATTTATCATCTCTCTATCATCTATCTACTATCTATCTATCATAACTATGTCTCTATCCACTTCATATATTTTCTATAGCGTTATCTATCTATCTATCTATCTATCTATCTATCTATCTATCTATCTATCTATCTATCTATCTATCTCTGTAGCAATATATTGCAAAGCTCTTTATGTGGCCATCATCTTTCTATTATCGATCCATCTATTCCCATGTTTTCTCTCTCATATCTATCTCCTTTTATATTTATGTAGATCTTTCATATGACTTGATTCATCTTTGTCTTTCTCTTCCAACTTTCCTTCTTATATTTCTCTTTCAATGTCTAGTGGGGAAAATAAGTATTTGATACACTGCTGATTGGGCAAGTTTTCGCACCTACAAAGAATGGAGAGATCTGTAATTTTTATCATAGGTGCAATTCACCTGTGAGAGCCAGAATCTTAAAAAAAAATCCAGAAAATCACATTGTATGATGTTTACATAATGACATTTCATTTTATGTATGAAATAAGTAATTGATCACAAACCAACCAGCAAGAATTCTGGCTCTCACAGACGTGTTAGTAAGACTCCTACTCTGCACTCATTACCTGTATTAATTTAACCTGCTTGTACTCGTTATCTGTATAAAAGACACCTGTCCACACACAATCATACTCCGACCTCTCCACCGTGGCCAAGACCAAAGAGCTGTCTAACGACACCAGGGACAAAACTGTAACATAGTAACATAGTAACATAGTTAGTAAGGCCGAAAAAAGACATTTGTCCATCCAGTTCAGCCTATATTCCATCATAATAAATCCCCAGATCTACGTCCTTCTACAGAACCTAATAATTGTATGATACAATATTGTTCTGCTCCAGGAAGACATCCAGGCCTCTCTTGAACCCCTCGACTGAGTTCGCCATCACCACCTCCTCAGGCAAGCAATTCCAGATTCTCACTGCCCTAACAGTAAAGAATCCTCTTCTATGTTGGTGGAAAAACCTTCTCTCCTCCAGACGCAAAGAATGCCCCCTTGTGCCCGTCACCTTCCTTGGTATAAACAGATCCTCAGCGAGATATTTGTATTGTCCCCTTATATACTTATACATGGTTATTAGATCGCCCCTCAGTCGTCTTTTTTCTAGACTAAATAATCCTAATTTCGCTAATCTATCTGGGTATTGTAGTTCTCCCATCCCCTTTATTAATTTTGTTGCCCTCCTTTGTACTCTCTCTAGTTCCATTATATCCTTCCTGAGCACCGGTGCCCAAGACTGGACACAGTACTCCATGTGCGGTCTAACTAGGGATTTGTACAGAGGCAGTATAATGCTCTCATCATGTGTATCCAGACCTCTTTTAATGCACCCCATGATCCTGTTTGCCTTGGCAGCTGCTGCCTGGCACTGGCTGCTCCATGTAAGTTTATCATTAACTAGGATCCCCAAGTCCTTCTCCCTGTCAGATTTACCCAGTGGTTTCCCGTTCAGTGTGTAATGGTGATATTGATTCCTTCTTCCCATGTGTATAACCTTACATTTATCATTGTTAAACCTCATCTGCCACCTTTCAGCCCAAGTTTCCAACTTATCCAGATCCATCTGTAGCAGAATACTATCTTCTCTTGTATTAACTGCTTTACATAGTTTTGTATCATCTGCAACTATCGATATTTTACTGTGTAAACCTTCTACCAGATCATTAATGAATATGTTGAAGAGAACAGGTCCCAATACTGACCCCTGCGGTACCCCACTGGTCACAGCGACCCAGTTAGAGACTATACCATTTATAACCACCCTCTGCTTTCTATCACTAAGCCAGTTACTAACCCATTTACACACAATTTCCCCCAGACCAAGCATTCTCATTTTGTGTACCAACCTCTTGTGCGGCACGGTATCAAACGTGTAGACCTGCAGAAGGCTGGGATGGTTACAGAACAATAGGCAAGAAGCTTGGCGAGAAGGCAACAACAAATTATTAGAAATTGGAGGAAACACAAGTTGACTGACAATCTTCCTTAGTTTGGGGCTCTAAGATCTCGCCTTGCGGGGGAAGGATGATTCTGAGAAAGATCAGGAATCTGCCCAGAATTACACAGGTGGACCTGGTCAACGATGACCTGAAGAGAGCTGGGACCACAGTCTCAAACATTACTCTTAGTAACACACTATGCCGTCATGGATTAAAATCCTGCGGGGCAGGTAAAGTCCCCCTGCTCACACGAGCACATGTCCAGGCCAGTTTGAAGTTCACCAATGACCATCTGGATGATCCAGAGGAGGCATGGGAGAAGGTCATATGGTCAGATGAGACCAAAATAGAACTTATTGCTACCAACTCCACTCGCAGTGTTTGGAGGAAGAAGAAGGATGAGTAAAACTTCAAGAACACCAACCCAACCATGAAGCATGGTGGGGGAAACATCATACTTTTGGGGTGCTTTTCTGCAAAGGTGACAGGACAACTGCACCTTATTGAAGGCAGGGTGGATGGGGTCATGTATTGCGAGATTTTGGCCAACAATCTCCTTCCCGCAGTAAGAGCATTGAAGATGGGTCATGGCTAGGTCTTCCAACATGACAATGACCCAAAACACATGACAAGGGCGACTAAGGAGCGGCTCCGTAAGAAGCATTTCAAGGTCTTGGAGACCTGAACCCAACAGAAAATGTTTGGAGGAAGCTGAAACTCAATATTACCCAGCGACGGCCCCGAAACCTGAAAGATCTGGAGAAGATCTGTATGGAGGAGGGGGCCAAAATCCCTGCTGCAGTGGGTGCAAACTTGGTTAAGAACTTCAGGAAACGTCTGATCTCTGTAATGGTAAACAAAGGTTTCTGTACCAAATATTAAGTTCTGTTTTCCTATTGTATCAAATACTTATTTAATGCATCAAAATGCAAATTATGTAAGAAACATAGAATGTGATTTTCTGGATTTTATTTTTAGATTCTGTCTCTCACAGGTGAAGTGTACCTACGATAAAAATTACAGACCTGTCCATTCTTTGTAGGTGAGAAAACTTGCAAAATCGGCAGAATATCAAATACTTATTTTCCCCACTGTTTGTTTCTACTTATCTATCTAGGTCATGTTTATCTTTATCCATCAACCTTTACATTCTATATTCCCATCTACCTGTCTATCATGTCTGTCTACCTGTCTATCTTTATCCATCAACTTCAAATTCAAAGACACTTTACTGTCAGGATTCCATACACGAGCTATGGCAAAGAAAATGTACAATAGGGAATAGGGACTGTAGGGATGATGGACGGGGACAATGGAAGTCCATGGCATATCATACTTCTCTTTCTCTCATACTAGGGCAGGGGTGTCAAACTGCATTCCTCGAGGGCTGCAAACAGGTCATGTTTTCAGGATTTCCTTGTACTGCACAGGTGATAATTTAATCACCTACACAAATAATGAGTTGGTGATTAAATTATCACCTGGGCAGTACAAGGAAATCCTGAAAACATGACCTGTTTGCAGCCCTCGAGGAATGCAGTTTGACACCCCTGGTCTAGGGCATGCGCTCACATACCCCCACGCACACATACCGAGCTGCTCTCTCCACCGCACTCACATATTGTGCTCCTATCTCCCCACATTCACATTATGTGCTGCTCTCTCCCTGCGCTCAAATACAGCGCTGCTCTCTCCCCCATACTCGCATACTGGGCTGCTATCTCTCTCGCACTCACATGCTGCGCTATCTCCACCCACTTACATACTGGGCTGCTCTCTCACCCACGCTCACATACTGCGCTGCTCTCTCACCCGCGCTCACATACTGCGCTGCTCTCTCCCTCATGCTCACATACTGCGCTGCTCTCTCCCTCGCGCTCACATACTGCGCTGCTCTCTCCCTCGCACTCACATACTGCGCTGCTCTCTCCCTCGCGCTCACATAGTGCGCTGCTCTCTCCCCCACACTCACATACTGTGCTACTATCTACCCCATGCTCACATACTGCACTGTTCTCTCTTCCGCGCTCGCATACTGTGCTATTATCTCCCCCATGCTCACATACTGAGCTGCTCTCTCCCTCTCGCTCACATACTGCGCTGCTCACTCCCCAGCACTCACATACTGCACTGCTCACTCCCCAGTGCTCACATACTGCCCTGCTCTCTCCCCCGCACTCATATACTGAGCTGCTCTCTCCACCATGCTCACATACTGGGCTGCTATCTCCCTCGTGCTCACATACCGCGCTGCTCTCTCCCTCGCGCTCACATAGTGCGCTGCTCTCTCCCCCACACTCACATACTGTGCTACTATCTCCCCCACGCTCACATACTGCACTGCTCTCTCTTCTACGCTCACATACTGTGCTACTTTCTCCCCCACGCTCACATACTGAGTTGCTCTCTCCCCCTCGTTCACATACTGCGCTGCTCTCTCCTCCACACTCACATACTGCACTGCTCTCTCTTCTACGCTCATACTGTGCTACTATCTCCCCCACACTCACATACTGAGTTGCTCTCTCCCCCTCGCTCACATACTGCGTTGCTCACTCTCCAGCACTCACATACTGCGCTGCTCGCTCCCCAGTGTCACATACTGCGCTGCTCTCTCCCTCGCACTCACATACTGCGCTGCTCTCTCCGCCATGTTCACATACTGTGCTGCTCTCCCCCGCACTCATACTGCGCTCTTATCTCCCCACATTCAGATTATGCGCTGCTCTCCCTCGCACTCACATACTGAGCTGTTCTCTCCCCTGCACTCACATACTGCGCTGCTCTCTCCCCTGCACTCACATACTGTGCTACTATCTTCCCCATGCTCACATACTGCACTGCTCTCTTCCGCGCTCACATACTGAGCTGCTCTCTCCCCTGCGCTCACATACTGTGCAACTATCTCCCCGTGATCACATACTGAGCTGCTCTCTCCCCCGCGCTAATACTGTGCTACTCTCTCCTCTGCGCTCACATACTGCGCTGCTCTCTTCCCCGCGCTCACATACTGCACTGCTCTCTCCTCCACACTCACATACTGGGCTGCTCTCTCACCCGCGCTTACAAACTGCGCTGCTCTCTCCCCCGTGCTCACATACAGCGCTGCTCTGTCCCTCGTGCTCACATACTGCGCTGCTCCCTCCCCTGCGCTCACACACTGCGCTGCTCTCTCCTCCATGCTCACATACTGCGCTGCTCTCTCCCCTGTGCTCACATACTGGGCTGTTCTCTCCCCCCGCACTCACATACTGTGCTGCTCTCTCCTTCATGCTCAAATACTGTGCTGCTCTCTCCCCTGTGCTCACATACTGCACTCCTCTCTTCCTCATGCTTACATACTGCGCTCCTATATCCCCACATTCACATTATGGGCCACTCTCCCCTGCGCTCACATACTGCACTGCCCTCTCCCCCATGCTCGCACACTGGACTGCTATCTCTCCGGCACTCACATACTGAGCTGCTATCTCCTCCGCACTCACATACTGAGCTGCTCTCTCTTCCACGCTCACATACTGCGCTGCTCTCTCCCCCGTGATCACATACTGAGCTGCTCTCTCTCCGTGATCACATACTGCGCTTCTATCTCCATACATTCACATTATGTGCTGCTCTCTCCCCCGTGCTCACATACTGTGCTGCTCTCTCCCCTGTGCTCACATACTGCACTCCTATCTCCCCACATTCATATTATGGGCTGCTCTCTCCCCTGCACTCACATACTGAGCTGCTCTCTCCCCCACGCTCACATACTGCGCTGCTCTCCCCTGCACTCACATACTGTGCTGCTCTCTCCCCCGCACTCACATACTGTGCTGCTCTCTCCCCTGTGCTCACATACTGCTCTCTCCGCACACTCACATACTGTGCTCCTATCACCCCACATTCCCATTATAGGCTGCTCTCTCTCCTGAGCTCACATACTGTGCTGCTCTCTCCCCCATGCTCGCATACTGGGCTGCTATCTCTCCCGCGCTCACATAGTGTGCTATCTCCCCCGTCTCACATACTGCACTGCTAACTCCATCGCGCTCACATACTGTGCTGCTCTAACCTTTGCACTCAGATACTGAGCTGCTCTCTTCCCCACTCACATACTGTGCTGCTCTCCCCAAGCTCACATGCTATGCTCCTATCTACCCACATTCACATTATGGGCTGCTCTCTCCCCTGCGCTCACATACTGCACTGCTCTCTCCCCCGCACTCAGTCTGTGCTGCTCTCTTCCCTGTGCTCACATACTGTGCTGCTATCTCCCCTCGCTCACATACTGCGCTCCTCTCTCTCCACATTCAGATTATGCGCTGCTTTCCCTCGCACTCACATACTGAGCTGCTCTCTCTCCCACACTCACATACTGCGCTACTCTGCCCCATGCTCACATACTGTGCTGCTCTCTCCCCTGCACTCACATACTGCGCTGCTCTCTCTCCCACACTCACATACTGCGCTACTCTGCCCCATGCTCACATACTGTGCTGCTCTCTCCCCTGCACTCACATACTGCGCTGCTCTCTCTCCCACACTCACATACTGCGCTACTCTGCCCCATGCTCACATACTGTGCTGCTCTCTCCCCTGCACTCACATACTGCGCTGCTCTCTCTCCCACACTCACATACTGCGCTACTCTGCCCCATGCTCACATACTGTGCTGCTCTCTCCCCTGCACTCACATACTGCGCTGCTCTCTCTCCCACACTCACATACTGCGCTACTCTGCCCCATGCTCACATACTGTGCTGCTCTCTCCCCTGCACTCACATACTGCGCTGCTCTCTCTCCCACACTCACATACTGCGCTACTCTGCCCCATGCTCACATTCTGTGCTGCTCTCTCCCCTGCACTCACATACTGCGCTGCTCTCTCCCCCACACTCACATACTGTGCTGCTCTCTCCCCCGCACTCACATACTGAGCTGCTCTCTCTCCCATGCCCACATACTCCACTGCTCTCTTCCCTGAGCTCACATACTGCTCTGCTATCGCCCCCGCTCACATACTGCGCTGCTCTTTCCCCCGCACTCACATACTTCACTGCTCTCTCCCCCACACTCACATACTGCCCTGCTCTCTCCCCCATGCTCACATACGGGGCTGTTCTCTCCACCGCACTCACATACTGCACTGCTCTCTCCCCCATGCTCACATACTGGGCTGCTATCTCCCTCTGCTCACATACTGAGCTGCTCTTTCCCCCACGCTCACATACTGGGCTGCTATCTCCTTCCGCTCACATACTGCGCTGCTCTCCCCCATGCTCAAATACTGGGCTGCTATCTTCCTCCGCTCACATACTGTGCTGCTCTCTCCCTCACGCTCATATACTGGGCTGCTATCTCCGCCACACTCACATACTGTGCTACTATCTCCCCCACGCTCACATACTGCGCTGCTCTCCCCTGCACTCACATACTGTTCTGCTCTCTCCCCCGCACTCACATACTGCACTGCTCTCTCCCCCGTACTCACATACTGAGCTGCTCTCTCCCCTGAGCTCACATACTCCACTGCTCTCTCCCCTGAGCTCACATACTGCGCTGCCATCTCCCCCCGCTCAAATACTGAGCTGCTCTCTCCCCCACACTCACATACTGCGCTGCTCTCTCCCCCATGCTCACATACCGGGTTGCTCTCTCCCCTGCACTCACATACTGTGCTGCTCTCTCCCCCGCACTCACATACTGTGCTGCTCTCTCCTCAATGCTCACATACTGGGCTGCTCTCTCCCCCGCACTCACATACTGGGCTGCTCTCTCCCTCATGCTCACATACTGGGCTGCTCTCTCCCCCGCATTCACATACTGCTCTGCTCTCTCCCCAGTGCTCACATACTGTGCTGCTCTCTCCCCCGCACTCACATACTGTGCTGCTCTCTCCCCCATGCTCACATACTGGGCTGCTCTCTCCCCCGCACTCACATACTGGGCTGCTCTCTCCCTCATGCTCACATACTGGGCTGCTCTCTCCCTCGCACTCACATACTGCTCTGCTCTCTCCCCAGTGCTCACATACTGCACTCCTATCTCCCCACATTCACATTATGGGCTGCTGTTTTCCCTTGCACACACATGCTGAGCTGCTCTCTTCCCCATGCTCGCATACTGAGCTGCTATCTCTCCCGCGCTTACATACTGCACTGCTATCTCCACCGCCCTCACATACTGTGCTGCTCTCTCCCCCATGCTCACATACGGGGATGCTCTCTCCCCCGCACTCACATACTGCGCTGGTCTCTCCCCCATGCTCACATACTGGGCTGCTATCTCCCTCCGCTCACATACTGCGCTGCTCTCTCCCCCACACTCACAAACTGCGCTGTTCTCTCCCCCATGCTCACATACGGGGCTGCTCTCTTCCCCGCACTCACATACTGCGCTGCTCTCTCCCACATGCTCACATACTGGCCTGCTATCTCCCTCCGCTCACATACTGCGCTGCTCTCTCCCTCGCGCTCACATACTGTGCTACTATCTCCCCCACGCTCACATACTGCGCTGCTCTCCCCTGCACTCACATATTGCGCTGCTCTCCCCCGCACTCACATACTGTGCTGCTCTCTCCCCCGTACTCACATACTGGGCTGCTATCTCCCTCCGCTCACATACTGCGCTGCTCTTTCCCCCACACTCAAACTGCGCTGTTCTCTCCCCCATGCTCACATACTGGCCTGCTATCTCCCTCCGCTCACATACTGCGCTGCTCTGTCCCCCGCACTCACATACTGCGCTGCTCTCTCCCTCGCGCTCACATACTGCGCTGCTCTCTCCCCCATGCTCACATACCGGGCTGCTCTCTCCCCTGCACTCACATACTGTGCTGCTCTCTCCCCCGCACTCACATACTGTGATGCTCTCTCCCCCGCACTCACATACTGTGCTGCTCTCTCCCCCATGCTCACATACTGGGCTGCTCTCTCCCCCGCACTCACATACTGGGCTGCTCTCTCCCTCATGCTCACATACTGCGCTGCTCTCTCCCTCGCACTCACATACTGCTCTGCTCTCTCCCCAGTGCTCACATACTGTGCTGCTCTCTCCCCTGTGCTCACATACTGCACTCCTATCTCCCCACATTCACATTATGGGCTGCTGTTTTCCCTTGCACACACATGCTGAGCTGCTCTCTTCCCCATGCTCGCATACTGGGCTGCTATCTCTCCCGCGCTTACATACTGCACTGCTATCTCCACCGCCCTCACATACTGTGCTGCTGTCTACCCCATGCTCACATACGGGGATGCTCTCTCCCCCGCACTCACATACTGCGCTGCTCTCTCCCCCATGCTCACATACTGGGCTGCTATCTCCCTCCGCTCACATACTGCGCTGCTCTTTCCCCCACACTCACAAACTGCGCTGTTCTCTCCCCCATGCTCACATACGGGGCTGCTCTCTTCCCCGCACTCACATACTGCGCTGCTCTCTCCCCCATGCTCACATACTGGCCTGCTATCTCCCTCCGCTCACATACTGCGCTGCTCTCTCCCTCGCGCTCACATACTGTGCTACTATCTCCCCCACGCTCACATACTGCGCTGCTCTCCCCTGCACTCACATATTGCGCTGCTCTCCCCCGCACTCACATACTGTGCTGCTCTCTCCCCCGTACTCACATACTGAGCTGCTCTCTCTCCCATGCTCACATACTGCGCTGCTCTCTCCCCGGAGCTCATACTCCACTGCTCTCTCCCTTGAGCTCACATACTGCGCTGCCATCTCCCCCAGCTCAAATACTGCGCTGCTCTCTCCCGCGCACTCACATACTGCGCTGCTCTCTCCCGTGCACTCACATACTGTGCTGCTCTCTCCCCCATGTTCACATACTGTGCTGCTCTCTCCCCCGCACTCACATACTGTGCTGCTCTCTCCCCCGCACTCACATACTGCGCTGCTCTCTCCCCCATGTTCACATACTGTGCTGCTCTCTCCCCCGCACTCACATACTGCGCTGCCATCTCCCCCACGCTCACATACTGCGCTGCTCTCTCCCCCGCACTCACATACTGCGCTGCTCTCTCCCCCATGTTCACATACTGTGCTGCTCTCTCCCCCGCACTCATACTGTGCTGCTCTCTCCCCCATGCTCAGATACTGGGCTGCTCTCTCCCCCGCACTCACATACTGTGCTGCTCTCCCTCGCACTCACATACTGCGCTGCTCTCTCCCTCACGCTCACATACTGTGCTGCTCTCTCCCCAACACTCACATACTGTGCTACTATCTCCCCCACACTCACATACTGCACTGCTCTCTTCTGCGTTCACATACTGTGCTACTATCTCCCCCACGCTCACATACTGAGCTGCTCTCTCCCCCTAGCTCACATACTGCGCTGCTCGCTCCCCAGCGCTCACATACTGTGCTGCTCGCTCCCCAGCGCTCACATACTGCGCTGCTCGCTCCCCCACACTCATACTGCGCTGCTCTCTCCCCCGTACTCACATACTGAGCTGCTCTCTCTCCCATGCTCACATACTGCGCTGCTCTCTCCCCTGAGCTCATACTCCACTGCTCTCTCCCTTGAGCTCACATACTGCGCTGCCATCTCCCCCAGCTCAAATAATGCGCTGCTCTCTCCCCCGCACTCACATACTGCGCTGCTCTCTCCCCTGCACTCACATACTGCGCTGCTCTCTCCCCTGCACTCACATACTGCGCTGCTCTCTAACCCACGCTCACATACTGTGCTGCTCTCTCCCCCGCACTCACATACTGTGCTGCTCTCTCCCTCATGCTCACATACTGGGCTGCTCTCTCCCCCGCACTCACATACTGGGCTGCTCTCTCCCTCATGCTCACATACTGGGCTGCTCTCTCCCCCGTACTCACATACTGTGCTGCTCTCTCCCTCGCACTCACATACTGCGCTACTCTCTCCCTCACGCTCACATACTGAGCTGCTCTCTCCCCCTAGCTCACATACTGCGCTGCTCGCTCCCCAGGGCTCACATACTGCGCTGCTCCCTCCCCAGCGCTCACATACTGCGCTGCTCTCTCCGCCATGCTCACATACTGTGCTACTATCTTCTCCATGCTCACATACTGCACTGCTCTCTTCTGCGCTCTCATACTGAGCTGCTCTCTCCCCCACGCTCACATACTGTGCCACTATCTCCCCGTGATCACATACTGAGCTGCTCTCTCCCCCGCGCTCATACTGTACTACTCTCTCCCCACGCTCACATACTGCGCTACTCTCCCCCGCGCTCACATACTGCGCTACTCTCCCCCGCGCTCACATACTGCGCTACTCTCCCCCGCGCTCACATACTGCGCTGCTCTCGCCCATGATCTCATACGGAGCTGCTCTCTCCCCAGCGCTCACATACTGAGCTGCTCTCTCCCCACGCTCACATACTGAGCTGCTCTCTCCCCACGCTCACATACTGAGCTGCTCTCGCCCGTGCTCACATACTGAGCTGCTCTCGCCCGTGCTCACATACTGCGCTGCTCTCGCCCGTGCTCACATTCTGCGCTGCTCTCTCCCCCGCGCTCACATCGTGTGCTGCTCTCTCCCCCAGAATCACATTCTGTGCTGCTCTCTCCCCCGTGCTCTCTCCTTCCCCCAGTAGGATAAATGTTTCCTCTTCCTCTTTAATGGCACTGAAATTTGGGATGAGATCGGAGAGTCTCCTGAAGTGAGTGTCCCTCACTGCTGAGTATTTGGTGCAGTGTAGCAGGAAGTGGGTCTCATCCTCCAGGGCCTCCAGGTCACAGTGTAGGCACAGTCTGTCCTCCCTGGGCTTGTAGCTCTGTCTGTGCCGGCCGACCTCGATGGCCAGATTGTGGGCACTGAGTCTATATCGGCTCAGGATCTGGCGGTCTCTGGGGTCCGAGAGTTTCTCCAGATATGGAGCCAGTCTGTAGTCTCTCTGAAGACTCCGGTACATGGTCAGTTTCTGCGAGATACTGATGATATTCCTCAAGTCACGGACATATCTCTTCTGACCCTCGTCTACCATCTTACTGGTGAAATAAGAAGCTGTTGCATCTTTTTTTTTTCTTTCATTACAAATGTATCTATATCTATCATCTTCTATTATCTATCTATCTATTATCTATCTATCATCTTCTATTATCTATCTATCTATTATCTATCATCTATGATCTATCTATTATCTATCTATCTATCTATCTATCATCTATTATCTATTTATTATCTATCTATTGTCTATTATCTATCTATTATCTATCTATCATCTATCTATTATCTATCTATCATCTATCTATTATCTATCTATCATCTATGTATCTGTCTATTATCTTTCTTTCTATGTTTCTTTTGTTCTTTCTTTTCTTCCCATCTGCACAGTGCCGGGTTTCTGGGCTCGGCGTTAATTCCCGCAGACTGGAGCGCAGTCCCGATGTGCTCGGCCAGTCGGTTTATCTTCATTAAGCTCCTGTTTGTTTCTTCTCTTTTCTTTTCCCTCCCAGCTTCAATTTTCCGCGCAGAAACTAGAAGAAGGGAAACTGCTGGGACAATGTGAGTCCGGGCAGGCAGATAAATGGAAAACGGCAGAAAGAAAATAGATAACCCACTGGAGAGAGAGAAATAGAGAGCGGAGCTCCGGCGTCACATGTGAACGCTCTCCTAGAGAGACACCACAAACACTGCCATCCGAGTGGGGAGCGGAGCTCGGCGTCCCCGGGTCTCGCCCCACTCTCATCACGGTGGAGATGGATTCTGCTCACCCGCTGACACTTTGCAAAGTTTTTGTCTTATTTTTTTTCCTTGTCTTGACTTTGGGGATTTTGCAAACTGCAGGCAAATGCGAAAGCGATGATAAAGTAACAGCTAAACTCCCATCCCCTCCCTATTACTGGCACTGCAAACTGCACAGTAAAAGGAGCCACAAAAAATGCCTAAAGTTTGCTGCCCCTTTAAATGAAGAATGGAAATGATAGGAGGCCGATTGTCTTATTCCTTCAAGGATATGCCTATTAACCCTTCCAATACCTTTACAAGATGACATTTATTTCGAAATGGTGGCACCCAAGACCTGCCCCATAGCCAGAGGAAGGATCACTGTCCATGGTGCTGAAGTCAACCAGGACTGTAGGATCTAAGGGACTAAGGTCTACCAGGCCAGTCTAAGTTTTGAGCTTTTGAGAAATTACAACATCCAGCATGGCCACCAGGTCCAATACCCCCAAAATGGGGCATTTCCCTTATCACTTTGATGAGGGTCCCACCAGGAGGTAAGGAAGCTGGTGGGCTGGAGGGGTGCACCAACCTACAGATAGAGATAGTTGGAAGCTTGGAGAGGTTGTCTCCTGACGACCACCCCTTGATTAGGACATATGGACATCATAGAAGGGGTCCTTGTTCAGGAAATGTACAGCTGCTCGGAGCAAGTGGCTCCAATTCTGGTGGACTCGGATCATCCCTGATTTCCATGATTGACCTGGATGAATTCGCTTTGCACTTTATAAAAGCCTGAGGGAGCATAACCTTTAGTCAGTGCTCCTAGTCCAAAAAAAGGACAATCTCTGCCTCCGAGGTTCCCGCAATACTAAGCTGGTCATAAAGCGGCAATATTTGAATTGATTCAAGAAGCTAAAACTCCTTATTCTTGAGGAGCAATTGCTCAGCTAAGATCCATGTATTCACCAGGTCCTGATGACCACCTGTGTACATTGTCACCGGAGTCAAACTGGTTTTTATTAGATCATGAAAGAAACATTAGTGACAAAGATGATCCATTGTGTTCTGCAGAGTGCAGCACCCGAGGGGACAGTGACACTCACCAAAACACCCCAGTGACCCCATGTAATCAAAAGAGATCAAGAGAAGGATCTTCTTCATGTAATTCATGGTGCCTCTAGTTGGGGCTTTTCAATACAAGGGGCTTAACTATGGGGGTGGTCTATAGATAGATAATAGATAGATAAGAGATGATAGATAAAATAGATATATAATAGATAGATAATATATGATAGATAGATGACATATAGATAGAAAATTGATAGATGATAGATGATAGATAGATAGATAATAGCTAAATAGATAGATACTAGATAGATAATATAGATGATAGATGATACACAGATAAGATAATAAATAGATAAATAGATAATAGATAGATAGATAGATAATAGATCGATAATAAATGGATAGATAATAGATAGATAATAGATAGATAATAAATAGATAGATAATAGATAGATAAATAGATAATAGACAGATAATAGATAGATAGATAATAAATAGATAATAGACAGATAATAGATAGATAGATAATAGATAGATGATAGATAGATAATAGATAGATAGATGATAGATAATAGATAGATAGATAGATAGATAGATAATAGATAGATAAATAGATAATAGATAGATAATAGATAGATAGATAATAAATAGATAGATGATAGATAGATAGATAGATAGATAGATAATAGATAGATAAATAGATAATAGATATATAATAGATAGATAGATAATAAATAGATAATAGATAATAGATAGATAAATATATAATAAATAGATAATAGATAGATAGATAATAGATAGATAATAGATAGATAGATAAATAGATAATAGATAGATAATAAATAGATAATAGATAGATAATAAATAGATAATAGATAGATAGATAATAGATAGATAGATAGATAAATAGATAATAGATAGATAATAGATAGATAGATAGATAATAGATAGATAATAGATAGATAGATAGATAAATAGATAATAGATAGATAATAAATAGATAATAGATAGATAATAGATAGATAGATAATAGATAGATAGATAATAGATAGATAATAGATAATAGATAGATAGATAATAGATAGATAGATAGATAAATAGATAATAGATAGATAATAAATAGATAATAGATAGATAATAGATAGATAGATAGATAATAGATAGATAATAGATAGATAGATAGATAGATAATAGATAGATAATAGATAGATAGATAGATAGATAGATAGATAGATAGATAGATAGATAGATAAATAGATAATAGATAGATAATAAATAGATAAAAGATAGATAATAGATAGATAGATAGATAGACAATAGATAGATAGATAATAGATAGATAATAGATAATAGATAGATAGATAGATAATAGATAGATAATAGATAGATAGATAGATAGATAATAGATAGATAATAAATAGATAATAGATAGATAATAGATAGATAGATAGATAGATAATAAATAGATAATAGATAGATAGATAGATAGATAGATAGATAGATAATAGATAGATAATAGATAGATAAATAGATAATAGATAGATAATAAATAGATAATAGATAGATAGATAGATAATAGATAGATAATAGATAAATAGATAATAGATAGATAATAGATAGATAATAGATAGATAGATAGATAGATAATAAATAGATAATAGATAGATAGATAATAAATAGATAATAGATAGATAGATAGATAGATAGATAGATAGATAGATAGATAGATAGATAGATAGATAATAGATAGATAATAGATAGATAATAGATAGATAATATATAATAGATAGATAGATAATAGATAGATAATAGATAGATAAATAGATAATAGATAGATAATAAATAGATAATAGATAGATAGATAGATAGATAGATAATAGATAAATAGATAATAGATAGATAATAGATAGATAATAGATAGATAATAGATAGATAGATAGATAAATAGATAATAGATAATAAATAGATAATAGATAGATAAACGATGGATAACTGATAGTCTTGCACATAACACACTCTGCTTGGAGGGATGACACTGACTTTATACATTTTACATCAGATCCTCAGATCTCTGTGCCATTGTCTCTGTTGCTGCTGCCAAACCACTACAAGTCCCAGCAGTAGCAGAGCGGAGCAGCCACAGGTTGCTGAGCTCAAATCTACAAAACAAACATGGTGCGCGGAGTGCGGAGCCTGGAGCTGAACTGGAAACATGTATGGAGGCCCCAGCGCAGGCGGCCATGCTGCCAGGGGAGCCGAGGCCTCAGTAACACATTAATTGGGGATTTGGGCGGTGGATGCAGAGGAGAAGGTCCCAGATCCGCTGATGGCGGAGCGTCTGGTTCCTCCTCCTCGGCTCCTGACAGATCTTCCTCCCTCCCCGCTCCTCAGACTTTCTTTCTTTTCTTAGTAATGTTTCGTTTGATTTCGGAGGTAATGCATTTTTTAGAAATCAAAGCCGGTTGTGGAGATCCCCTCTCGGGCCCCAGGACGCTCTGCCCAGATGAGAGACACCAATCATTTCCTTGTTAGTTTTGATTTTAGTTACAAGAGCTTTCAACTTGCCTAAATCTCCTGGAGAAATGTTATAACAAGCAGCTGAGGGAATACCCTCCACCCCATCCGCACCTCGCCCTATCCTCCTCCTCCTCCTCCTCCTCCTCCTTCGCTCAGTTCTTCTTTGCATTTATTTAAACAGAGTCCACACTATGAACAAACACAGAAAACCCACAGAAAGCGGCAGCGGCCCCGGCACCCCCGCACCGGCGTCTCCAGAGCGCCCCGGCACCCCCGCACCGGCGTCTCCAGAGCGCCCCGTCACCCCCGCACCGGCGTCTCCAGAGCACCCCGTCACCCCCGTGCACACGGTGCGGCTCCGTATAGAGATACACAGCCCATGTGAAAGGATATGTGGCAGCGAAAATCGATAGCGTAAATTATTCATTGTCATTAATTATCGATTTATATATCCGACGGCGTCGTTTGGAAGAGTTGAAAGGAGGGAAGTGGTTTTTTTTCTTCTACTCATAACCTCATTGTTTTATAACCCCCGGCAAAGCTACAAATCCACAGATACCCTGACTGTCTCCAGAAGCCCCCCGCCCCACCCCACCCGACAGGAACGCAGCTTGTTACGCTAAACCCAACTTAATCAATGGGGATCAATGACAGATCTTAACTAACAACTACAGAGAGGCTTTCATGTGAGATCCCAGATCAGATGTCAGACACTACCTGCTAAAGCGGGGAGGGGAGAGGGGCGCCGCAGAATCAGGGGGCGACCGCTCGTACGACAGTACTGCGCTATGGTATGTGGCGGAGAAGAAAGGAAGGAAGAAAGGAAGGAAGGAAGGAAGGAAAGAAGGAAGGAAGGAAGGAAGGAGAGATGCAACTGATGACTACACCGAGCGGACAGTACTGTGCTATGGTATGTGGTGGAGAAGAAAGGAAAGAAAGAAAAAGAGAGATGAAACTGCTGATTACACCGAGCGGACAGTACTGCACTATGGTATGTGGCGGAGAAGAAAGGAAGGAAGGAGAGATGCGGAGAAGAAAGGAAGGAAGGAGAGATGCAACTGCTGATTACACTGAGCGGACAGTACTGTGCTATGGTATGTGGCGGATAAGAAAGGAAGGAAGGAAGGAGAGATGCAACTGCTGATTACACCGAGCGGACAGTACTGCACTATGGTATGTGGTGGAGAAGAAAGGGAGGAAAGAAAAAGAGAGATGAAACTGCTGATTACACCGAGCGGACAGTACTGCGCTATGGTATGTGGTGGAGAAGAAAGGGAGGAAAGAAAAAGAGAGATGAAACTGCTGATTACACCGAGCGGACAGTACTGCGCTATGGTATGTGGTGGAGAAGAAAGGAAGGAAAGAAAAAGAGAGATGAAACTGCTGATTACACCGAGCGGACAGTACTGCACTATGGTATGTGGTGGAGAAGAAAGGAAGGAAAGAAAAAGAGAGATGAAACTGCTGATTACACCGAGCGGACAGTACTGCGCTATGGTATGTGGTGGAGAAGAAAGGAAGGAAAGAAAAAGAGAGATGAAACTGCTGATTACACCGAGCGGACAGTACTGCGCTATGGTATGTGGTGGAGAAGAAAGGAAAGAAAGAAAAAGAGAGATGAAACTGCTGATTACACCGAGCGGACAGTACTGCACTATGGTATGTGGCAGAGAAGAAAGGAAGGAAGAAAGGAAGGAAGGAAGGAAGGAAAGAAGGAAGGAAGGAAGGAGAGATGCAACTGATGACTACACCGAGCGGACAGTACTGCACTATGGTATGTGGCAGAGAAGAAAGGAAGGAAGAAAGGAAGTAAGGAAGGAAAGAAGGAAAGAAGGAAGGAAGGAAGGAGAGATGCAACTGATGACTACACCGAGCGGACAGTACTGTGCTATGGTATGTGGTGGAGAAGAAAGGAAGGAAGGAGAGATGCAACTGCTCGTACGCCGAGCTGACAGTACTGCACTATGGTGTGTGGTGGAGAAGAAAGGAAGGAAGGAAGGAAGGAGAGATGCAACTGCTCGTACGCCGAGTTGACAGTACTGTGCTATGGTATGTGGTGGAGAAGAAAGGAAGGAAAGGAGAGATGCAACTGCTTGTACGCCGAGCTGACAGTACTGTGCTATGGTATGTGGTTGAGAAGAAAGGAAGGAAGGAAGGAGAGATGCAACTGCTGATTACAACGAGCGGACAGTACTGCGCTATGGTATGTGGCGGAGAAGAAAGGAAGGAAGGAGAGATGCGGAGAAGAAAGGAAGGAAGGAGAGATGCAACTGCTGATTACACCGAGCGGACAGTACTGCGCTATGGTATGTGGCGGAGAAGAAAGGAAGGAAGGAGAGATGCGGAGAAGAAAGGAAGGAAGGAGAGATGCAACTGCTGATTACACTGAGCGGACAGTACTGTGCTATGGTATGTGGCGGATAAGAAAGGAAGGAAGGAAAGAGAGATGCAACTGCTTGTACGCCGAGCTGACAGTACTGTGCTATGGTATGTGGTGGAGAAGGAAGGAAGGAAAGAAGGAGACAAGGAGAGATGCAACTGCTTAATACACCGAGCGGACAGTACCACGCTATGGTATGTGGTGGAGAAGAAAGGAAGGAAAGAAGGAGAGATACAACTGCTGATTACACCGAGCTGCAGGCCTGCATGTACTGCGCTATGGAATGTGGTGGAGAAAAAGAAGGGAGGGAGAAAGTGAGAAAAGGAGAGAAGGAAATAAAGACAGAAAGATAGAGAAGGAAAATAAGAAAGAAAGAAAGAAAGAAAGAGAGAAAGAAAGAGAGAAAGATGGAAAGAAAGAAAGAAAGAGAAAAAGAGAAACAAAAGAAAAAATATGCAACTGCTTCTTATTTCAACTACGTGTGTGAGAAAGGGAAATAAAAATGGAAGGATTGATAGGAAAAGAAAGAAAGAAAGAAAAATTAGGACAGAAAGAGAAAGAAATAGAAATAAATGCAACTGCTTCTTATTTCACCTAGATGTGTGATAAAAGTAAAGAAGGAAGGAAGGCAAATAAGCAATTGCTTCTTATTTCATGTATTTGTGTGAAAAAGAGGAAGAAAGAAAAGGAAGGGAAGAAAGAAAGAATGAAAGAGAGAAAGCAAGAAAGAAAGAAAAAAGAGAAAAAGAAAAAAGAGAAAAGGAAAGAAAAAGAAAAAAAGGAAGGGAAGAAATAAAGAAAGAAAAAGAACGAAAGACAAATAAGCAACTCCTTATTTCAGCTAAATGCGTGAAAAAGAAAGAAGCAGCAGTCACTTCTAATTCCACCGAGATGTGTAAGAGCATGAAGGAAATCAGACTGGACGCTCGCTCTCTTTCTATCTCAGATATAAATATGTTTTTTTCCTCTTTTAGGTTCTGTGATTTCATTTCCCTCTGAACTCCGCAGATTTTTACCTTCGTCGGGCAGATTTTGTTTGCAGGGCCCAGACGAAGTTCTGAAGAATCGTTCCCTCCGCAGCCCTCATCCTTCCAGACATATTATTGCGCCTATAAACTTATGGCAGGAGGGGGGAGGGGAGAACCTGAGATGCGTTTGGCACTGAAGGGGTTAACATAAAATCCTTCCCACGAAGCGATTTATTTTGGTGTTGATTAAAATGCAGCGGAGAGCAAAGTGTCTGAAAACTCAATATTTTGCCCAAAGTCTTTGAAGACCGACATAAAACGGTTCCACCTCACACCGATCTAATAAGAATCAATACATCCCTTTCGTTCCGTAGTTTGAAGATCTGTTGACTTTTCTGAGGTGATGAAAATGTTTGGAACATGCAGAAAAAAAATCATTTTTTTTTTTTTTAAAGTAACGAACTAATCTTGTTGCTTTGTAACTTCACCTGAAGAATGGACCTTTGAATTGCCGCAAGAGTAGACACTAAGGTGTCCAAAAAGTACATCTAGGTACGTCAAGGTCTACTCTCACCATAACTCAAGACAACTTGAGTTATATTGTCTTGTCAGTGTACCGTGTGTTGAGGCAGTATTGGATCCTAATACCCCCAGGAGATCTTAAGTTCACCCTAAATGTTGACCTTTAGTTATCCAAGAGTAGACTTTGACTTGACAAGAGATGACCTTGTTAGGCTTGAATGTTCTCCAGACGAGACACAGTGTTACAGAAAGACTTGCAGGATTCTGGACTACACCTTAAAAAAAAGATTGTTCTTGCTTCAGATACCCTAAAAGTATCTCTTGTGTTATTGAAAAAGTTGTCTTGAGCTACCAAATAAGTTCCAACAAAAGTAGACCTAGACATAGATCTTGTGCTTCTACATGAGTGGACCTTGAATTACTATAAAAAGCGTAGACATTGTAAGTCCTATTCCACTAGGAGTAGAAGACCTTGGGCTACTTGAGAACAGAGATTGACTTATCGCAAGAGTTTACCTTATGTTACAAAAAGTTTAGAACCCAAGATTCCCTCAAATTACTCCAAAAGAAGACCCTGAGCTAGTGTAATAGTAAACCTTGAGTTATGCAGGAGTAGATATTGAATTGTCCCAAGAGAATAACTCAAGTTACTATAGGGATGTACTCCTGCCTCTCCCTGAGTAGATGGGTGTGTTATGGCAAGATTTGCCTCTGATGAACCAAGAGTTCCTGCAAGATGTGCAAAAACAGGTTTCCTCAAAAGTGGACCTTATAAAAGCAATAGAGGACCACAAATTACAGCTAGTCTATACATTAAGATGTGTAGACCACGAGGGTATCCAACTTTAAGTACAGCAAGATTAGGCCTTCAGTTACCCAGGTTAGATCATAAATTAGACCTGAAGTAGACCTTGAGCTAGCGCAGCAGTAAGCCTTGAGTTTCCGCAGGAATAGACCAAGAATTGCAGAAAGACAAGACCTAAGGGTAACTCCAGGAGGACACCAGATTCCTCCTAAGTAGATCTGCCCTCGAGGAACCAAAATAGATACTGCAAGATGCACAAAGACTGGTTTCCTCAAAAGTGGACCTTGTAATATCAATGGAGAACCATGAAAGTCTATCCCCATTAAGAGTAGACCCTATGAGTACACATGGATTTACCCAACAGGGATCCTTAAATACAGCAATATTAGACCCTCAGTCACCCAGATTAGATCTTCGATTACTCAAAAAAAAAAAGACCTTGAGCTAGCACGGTAGTAAGCCTTGAGTTTCTGCAGGAGCAGACCAAGAATTGCAGCAAGACAAGACCTAATAAACTCCAGGAGACTCAAGGTTCCCCTTGATTAAACTCTGTATTCCATCAAGAACAGTCTGTAATTTATTAAAAATTACTCTAGTTACCCCTGAAGCAGACCTTGTGTTACCCCAGGAGCAGACTTTTTGTCACCCCAGGAGAAAACCTTCTGTTACCTCAAGGGCAGACCTTTTGTTACCCAAAGAGCAGACCTTCTTTCACCCCAGGAGCAGACCTATCACCCCAGGAGCAGAACTTGAGTCACCCGAGGAGCAGACCTTCCATCACCGCAGGTACAGAACTTATTTCACTCCAGGAGCAGACCTTCTGTCAGTCCAAGAGCAGACCTTCTGTCACCCCAGGAGCAGACCTTCTGTCACCCCAGGAGCAGACCTTCTGTCACCCCAGGAGCAGACCTTCTGTCACCCCAGGAGCAGGCCTTGGGTCACCCCAGGAGCAGACCTTGGGTCACCCCAGGAGCAGACCTTGTGTCACCCCAGGAGCAGACCTTGTGTCACCCTAGGAGCAGACCTTCTCTCACCCCAGGAGCAGACCTTCTGTCACCCCAGGAGCAGACCTTCTCTCACCCCAGGAGCAGACCTTCTCTCACCCCAGGAGCAGACCTTCTGTCACCCCAGGAGCAGACCTTGTGTCACCCTAGGAGCAGACCTTCTCTCACCCCAGGAGCAGACCTTGTTACCTCCATAGGTGACCCCAAAGTAACATAACTGTGCACTTTGAGTACCCAGACTGGAAGCAATGATTTTATTTACCTTCGTAGTCTCTCCCATAAAGTCTGGTCTTATGGGAGAACTACAAGTGCATGCATCTACCTTTGACAAAGATTCATGTAAACCGATATAAGCGGCTGTAAACACCCGGCCTCTTTGGATAGTTCTCAATAGAATTCAGTCCTTGACTTGTGATGTTGTCCGCAATAAAAGGAGGTAGAAAATGTGAGAATAATTACTGCTACATGGGGAGGAAGAAGAACTTGAGACGACTTCTTGTATTTTCAATTCTTCTTATTTCTTTTTCATTTAAACCATCTTCAAAACTGGAATTAATATTGATTTTATTTTTTTTTTTCATTTAACAGCTGTCCGAAGACTAGAGATTATGAATTGTAAAGTGAGTGGCCCATGATTAGGTTTCCTTATATCCCCCCCTTCCTCCTCCGGCACCCAAACAGCCCCCTAACCTACCCCCAAAGAGGGGCTCATTGGATAGTCATTAATAAGTGCCCCCTCACCTTCCTGCTCCTGCTGACAGGAGAATAATCACTTCTGGAACCGCTTTATAAAGCCGCCATACCTGGGACTGGCAGGGGCGCCAAATCTATTTTTAATAGGGGGTCTTGCTTTCACATAAGTCAGGTCTGTGTTAACCCTTTCTCAACCACAATACAATCCAATATACCTCTTATGTTTGTGGTTTCTTCATTTGTTTGGGAGGAATTATTGCAATTCTCATTCTGGTTGTGAGATGCTCTTTATCCCTTTTAAATACATTTTCTAAAAGTTTGTTTCATAACATTAAGAAAAGAAAATTATTTTAATTTCTGGTCAGCATGCAGTCCTATGTAAAAGCATATACAAAGGATATATATATATATATATATATATATATATATTTATACTATATATATATATATATATATATATATATATATATATATATATATATATATTGTAGTGTAGAGGGGTTGGTGCAGTGAGGCAGATAGGTAGGGACCACAGAAAGTTCCACATAAACAGTGTATTTATTTTCAGACTCTAATAACAAGAGTGATATCCTCCGGATCGCAGCCAGGTTTCCAGAAATACAGTCTGTGTTGAAAACCCGCTGTGTCTCTCAGGTGGACCAGCTGCGTTGAGTTCCCTGGATCTGTGTTAGCTTCACACAGTCCTGGGTTGCACAGAGCCTCCTGCTCTGCAGCCTGCAAACTCCAAAATTGCACACCCAACTCAAAACCGACAGATTTAAATGGAATTGTGGCCATAGAGCCACTTCCAAAACCCAGAGTGGAGAGAGGGATTTGCCCCACTACTAAACCTGCAAATCCCTCTAAAAATGAGAGCCCTTGCCGGGTTTTCCTAAAAATCTTATTATCACTACTTTGACCCAATCCACACTTCCTTTTATGTTGCCTTGTGATTCACAGGCGTTCTGCTGTGAACACAAGGCGCTCCAGCGGGTTTAATACGACCACGTCCGCATCCTGGGGGACACATATCGACCCTCGCATATGATCCCCCTCACTGCCTCACATATCCCTCCCCTCTGTTCAAACTTGTGGTGTTGAACACTTGTCACTATACAGGGTGCCCGTGACAGGGCATCTGCATTCCCTTGCGCCTTCCCTGCACAATGTTCCACAGTGAAATTTAAATTTTGCAGAGACAGGATCCATCGGGTGACCTGAGCATTGCTCTCCTTGGCATTTCTCATCCAGACCCAGGGTGAATGATCACCAAGCGAAACGGTAGACCGAGTAAATAATAGCGTAGGGACGCCAAGGCCCACTTAATAGCCAGGCACTCCTTCTCACCTACGCTATAACTTTTCTCGGCTGGGGTAATTTTCCTACTCAGGTAGGTTACCGGCTGTTCCTCTCTGTTCACCTTCTGTGACAGGACAGCTCCTAGGTCAACGTTAGAGGCATCCATATGCACAATGAAGTCCTTTTTGAAGTTGGAGCTAGTGAGAATGAGCTGTCCGCACAGTGCCAACTTCATAGATCAGTACGTTTCCTCCACCGGACGGTTCCACCGGACCATGACCGACTTCTTTCCCTTGAAGAGATCGGTTTGGGGTGTTCTCCCAGAAAAATTAGGTATGAACCTTCGGTAATATCCAATGATGCTGAGGAACGCTCTTACCTGTTTAGTAGTAACAGGCTGGGGCCAGTTCTGAATGGTCTCGATCTTATTTATCTGGGGTTTGATAACCCCACGGCCGATCACGTACAGGGCTTCCTCAAGACCTAGCGCACATTTTTTTTGGATCTGTTGTCAAGCCTGTGGCTCTGAGCGAATTTACTACCGGTTGTACCTAGGACAAGTGGGTATGCCAGTCAGTACTAAAGATGATTACGTCATCCAAGTACACTTACGCATACGTCCGATGGAGTTCTAGCACTATGTTCATCAGTCTCTGGAATGTGGCTGGTGCCGCATGTTGTCCAAAAAGCAAGAAGAAATAGTTCTTCAGACCCTCCGGTGTTATGAAGGCAGTCTTTTCTTTTTCCGACTCCGTGAGAGGCATCTGCTAGTAACCCGTGGTCAGATTGAGCATGCTAAAGCATGACCCAGATGCTCGATCAACTCGTCCACCCAGGGCACTGAATAAAGGTCAAATTTCGACACCTCATTCAATTTACGGAAATCATTACAGAACCGTAATGACCCATCCAGCTTCAGAATCAGTACAATCGGGCAAGCCCACTCACTCCTGGACTCCTCAATTACTCCTAACTGGAGCATTTGTCGTACTTCCCTCGCTATGGCTTGTCTCCAGGCCTCGGGCACACAGTATGGTTTCATTTGTATTCTTACGTGAGGCTCAGTAACAATGTCATGCTGGATGACAAAGGTACAACTGGGGAGTTCCAAGAATACATCCGTATTCTCTTGTACTAATTTCTACACTTCTCAACACTGCTGTTTCGTGAGAGTGTCTCCTATCTTTACCTCTCTCTCGGCCTCCATCCGGGATGAGATCTGAGGGTTCCCAGATGACACTTTTGGAGTCGCATCCGTAAGCATACACTCCCAGTCCTTACACACTTTTAGCAGATTGACATGATACAACTGTTCGGGTTTTATTTTCCCGGGCTTGTAAACTCGGTAGTTCACCTCCCCAACCTTTTCCCGGACTTTATACGGCCCTTGCCACTTGGCCGTATACTTACTTTCGACAGTAGGTACTGAGACTAATACCCAGTCTCCTTCTTTAAAGGAGCGTAGCATGGCCTTTTTGTTATATACGCGGCCCTGCACTGCCTGAGCATCCACCAAATGCACTTTTACAAAAGGCATGACCACTGCAATCTGCTCTGGCATATTGGCCTATATTACACTCTTATGGGGTGCAGGTTTCTGCTCCCACATCTCTTTGGTTACATCCAGCAGACCCATAGGATGCCTGCCATACAGTAGCTCAAAGGGTGAAAACCCAGTGGAAGCCTGCGGTACCTCACGAATGGCAAACATTAAGTAGGGCAGTAACATGTCCCAATCCGTTCCATCCTTAAAAACCACCCTTTTTAACATGGATGTGAGGGTTTTGTTGAACCACATGACTAATCCGTCGTTCTGGGGGTTGATACACCAACGTGCGCAACTGTTTTAGTTTGAGAAGCTTGCACAGTTCCATTGCCACCTTGTACATAAAAGGCGTCCCCTGATCAGTGAGGATCTCCTTCAGTTGCCCAAGGCGACAGACCATGGCAAACAACTCCCAGCGATAAGCTTAGCTGAGGTGTGCCGAAGCGGAATGGCCTCCTGGTACAGAGTGGCTTAGTCTATATCCACTAATATATGTTGGTGGCCACAGATTTTACTATCGGCCCCACTATATACATCGCAATCAGCTCAAGAAGTACCTCTATAATGGGCAGAGGCACCAGTGGATTCTGGTAGTTTGTGGTGGGTGAGGCCAGTTGGCACTCAGGACACGTTTCACAAAACCTCTGCACCTCGGTGTAGACCCCAGGCCAAAAGAACTGTTGTAATATGGGTTACTGTGTCTTTTTAGCCCCCATGTACCCCCCCACCATGTGGGTGTGAGCCATTTTGAGCACCACCCGACGGTAGGATTGGGGCACTGCCAGCTGTTCTACCACGCCGTCCCAGATTTTGTCAACACTATAGGGTAACTCCTGGTTGACCGCCATGCGTGGGAATACCATCTCCGCGCCCGGTTGCTGAGCCATTCCATTTACCTTGATTACTCTTTTCCCAGCTGGGCTGTCTCAAAAGTCCCCCAGGATACTTCCAGCTCTTGGGTTGTCGGGGTCTCCTCGACCTCCTGCCATCATCTCTAAGGGAAACCTATTGGGTTCACACTCTTTTCCTATGAGGGTGACTCCTACAGCAGGAATCCCTATGTTAGGATTTTCGGGCTCTGCGCCCGTAAACATATTTGCCCCTGGGAGGGTTAATTTTATTTTTCCACAGAGACCAGAACAGGGGCAAGTCCCTTCCCAGAACAGCCCTGTAAAGAAGGTTCTTCATTACCCCACCACATGTTTAATCTCTCCACATGGAGTAAAAAATGTAACCTCCACTGTTAGATACTTGCGGAGTTCACCATGAATACATACTTTTTTCCCAGTGGGTTCTAAGCCCGAGATTAATGACCCATGCACAAGAGTCACTAGGCACCCTGAGTCCAGAAGGGCCTCTGCCTGGTGTCCGTTGACGTGCACCTGGCACAGATGCGGTTCATCCACAGGGATGAACGGATCTGTGTTGAAAACTGCCTGGGCATATATCAACATATGGCAAGTAAACCAGCAGTCCATGGGTTCAGTTGTCAGTGGGCAGTTGGCAGCCACTTGTCCTGGCCCTTGGCGCCACCAACACCTAATAGCTGCATCACAACTGGACTGCAGGACCGGTTTAGGGGAAATGGTTCTCTAGTCCCTCTCACTCCAGGGTACTCCTTTAGTACAGGCTCAGTCCCGATTGGCCCCAGCAGAGGGTCGTGACCCTTTCCCTGGTTCCTGGGCTGGTAGGGCCCGGCGTGCTAACCGCAGTGGAGCAAAGTCCCATATGAAGTCCTAAGTGCCGTATACCGCTCGACTGATCACCTGGTCTAGGGAGCCTGGATCCCCTTGGCCCACCCAATGCTGGATAGTGCCTGGCAGAGTTCTCCCCAGTTGATCAACCACTACCCTCTCTACCATCTGGGAAGGGGTTAAGGCTGAATCCATTTTTTACTAGCTGCAGCAAGTCATATGCCTAAGACCTGATGGGTCGGGCCTCCGCAAAGGACAGCGGTTGGGCCCATACATACGTGTTATCCCTCAGTCAGGCCCCTTTCAGTTTCCCATAATCCAGGGCATCGCCCCAACTGAGGTCAAAGTAGGCCTTCTGGGCATCTCCCATCAGAAAGGGGGCCACCACTTCAGCCCACTGTGAAAAAGGCAAGATCTCCTGCTCTGCTGTGCTCTCAAACACAGCGCTGACCAGACTTTGTGCCGGGCCTCAGAACGGATCGAGGTCACGGGTGAGGGCACCTCTCGCAGGGCCGCAATCTGTTGCAGAAGTGAATTGTTGGTCTGATGCTGCTGCTGGTACAACTCCTGCTGCTGACTAAGGACCAATTGCTTCAACAGCTCCTCCATTTTGTTGGCCGGCTTGGGCCGCAGCATTGCAGGCCTAATAACCGACATGCAGCAGGCTTTAGGGTATGCCTCAGTTCACACTGCCCGCATTCTCCACCATATGTAGTGCAGCGGGGTTGGTGCAGTGGCCCAAAGTTTCAACTTCAAGCAGCACAAAGACACATTCAGCTCTGCTGCATCTATATTCATGACTATGACCTTTCCACAGTGTGAGCAGATCTGTAGTGATTTTTTCATAAGCCACAGTCCTCTTCTCCTCACTCATTGGTTTGTGCCCCCATGATACATTCGCAGGGATAAGAGTATGAGGAATACTATATGGAGCCTTGTGTTTGTTCTCTAATCCCCCATCCCTGTCTCCCACCATCACTCTCCCTCTTTCCCTCTTTTCCAATAGTCAGTAGTTTCTCTGCTCCCGAAGCTTTAGGATGAGTTCTATCGAGCTGGGAATTTTATTAACATCCACAAACACTTTGCAAACACCCGCAAGGCTTGTGGCATCGATTTCTAATTAGGCTCCTGTAATATGCAGCAGATTATAGTGAGGACAGTAAGAGGGGCTCCAGCACTTCAAAGACAAGAGCTGGCCAGGGGGACAGAGCTGCAGGCACAGAATCACAGACAGCCAGCAAATCAAAGGGGTCTCTGAGCTGAAGGAGGGGGCAGGAGCCCCCCACCCCACCAGAAATCACTCCTACACAATCCGGGGTCTTTTATCAATATCCCAGGAGCTGGGAAAATGCTGCGATTTTGTGTTTGTGTAACTAACTCGTTACTGATTTAAAGCAACAACAATATTAGGTCTGTTCTGGAGAAATCCCCTCAGTGGTGTCATCAGGAGCCAACTGGGAAGAAGAAAAACTTTCTGCAACTTCAAGACTGAACTAAAGTGTAAGAGGAGAACCTGGAAAGGAGACTTAGCCCCTGCAGCAAAAGCAGACAAACCCCTGGTGGACATAATTATGTTCATTCTGTACACTAGGAACAGGTCTCAAAATGAATACGAAGGATGGATGGTAGGAAAAATGAAAGGATGGAAGGAAGGATGGATGGATATATGGATGGATGAATGGATGAATAAATTGGATGAATAAATGGATGGATGGATAAATGGATGGATGCAAGGAAGGATGGATAGATAGATAAATGAATGCATGAATAAATGGATGGATGGATAAATGGATGGATGGATAAATGGATGGATGGAATAGATGGATGAATAAATAGATGGATAAATGGATAGATAAATGGATGGATGGATGGATAGATAAATGGATGGTTGAATAAATGGATGGATAAATGGATGGATGGAAGGAAGGATGGATAGATAGATAAACGAATGCATGAATAAATGGATGGATGGATACATGGATGAATAGATATATGAATGGATGGAATAGATGGATGAATAAATAGATGGATAAATGGATGGATAAATGGATAGATGGATAGATAAATAGATGAATGGATGGATTGATGGATGGATAAATAGATGGATGGATGAATAAATGGATGGATAGATGAATGGATGGATGGATTGATGGATGGATAAATAGATGGATGGATGGATGAAAGGATGGATGGATGGATAAATAGATGGATGGATGAAAGGATGGATGGATAGATGGATGGATAAATGGATGGATGAATAGATGGATGTATAAATGGATGGATAAACGCATGGATGGATGGATAAATGGATGGATGGTTGATAGATAAATTGATGGATAAATGAATAAATGGATGATGGATAGATAAATGGATGAATAAATAGATGGATAGATGGATGAATGGATAGATGGATGGATGGTTGGATAGATAAATGGATGGATGATTGAATTAATGGATGGATGGATGAATTAATGGATGGATGGATGGATAAATGAATGAATGGATGGATAAATGGATGATGCTTGGAATGATGTATAGAAGACTGAATAGAATAGATGATGGCTAGAAGATTGGATACATGGATAGAAGAATGAATAATTGAAGGAAAGACTAGAGGAATACATGTATGGAGGAAGGAGGAGCAGTAGACCGATATATACGGGAATGAATGAATGGTTAAATTGATTAAACAGTCAGTGAAATAATGAATAAATGAATGAAGGAATAGATGACCAGATGAATGAATGTATAGAAAAATGGATAAAGGATGGATTGATGAGTGCAAGACAGAGGAAAAGGATAGATAGATTATTGGCTCATCAGTAAGCCAGATGTTCGGCATGATATTGCCTTTGAGGTTCCCCTGAAGATCAAGCAGATCCCTTGATGTTGGGGTCTACCTTAGTCAGGCAATGTCAGAACTTTGATGCAATTTGCAACCTCTATGGTTCATCAAAAAGAGCCCAGGACCAGCAAAGACGTGTACGCTAGACAGTCAGCCCAGGAGGAACACAAGGTCTTGCCACAACAATTCTTTTCACTGGGTGTTGAAGACTTATGCAAGGCTTCTCTGCCTAAAACACTCCAACAACCCACACGAAAGTTAGTCTTCTGGTGTGGGGTTTGGTCTTCTGGAGGACCACATAATGTGGAAGGCTGGGTAGAATACAAGGTCCTCAGGTACAAATGGACAATTTCTCAGAGACTTTCTGGAATATGGTGTATAAGTTGCAGTAAGAAGCAGGGCAGGTGGATAAGATCACGTAAGGATGGCGGCTTCATTTACATTCCGGCGTAGAGCGTAATATTACCTTTGATGAAACATAAGTGTAATCTATAGGGTATTGTGAGCAGAACTAAGGAAATTGTAAATTAGAGAAAGTCGGAAAATATGTTCTCCGCATCGAAACGTGAAGGGTTGGAATTTTCAGAGGCCAGAGAAAACTATAAGATCAAGAGAAACTCGAAGAAAGATGAACAGGAAAGGAGGGAGAATAAGTAACTAGAGGAGTGCGGGTGCCGAGCTTCACGCAGAGATTGGGGAGGTTATATTCCCATGGTCAAGGCTGAGAAACTACAACACCCAGCATGCTGGCAACTCCAGCCCTTCATCTGATGGAGGCCGTTGGGTTGCCATTAAAATCCGCCAGCATTGAACACTACTGGACCTGATAAACATAGCTTCTACCTTAAAGGAACTTTCCAGGATTATGGTTAGAGAAGGCTTTGAGGAGGTGGAGAGTGACATCTTGGTTTGTGGTCTTTCTCCTCCATGGCATAACAAGGCCTATATGCTTTATCAAGAGTTTCCCTTTAATTCGCGAAATTTACTGACCTCATGTTTCCATAAGTGTTGGCTAGTTACCTAATCTTTTTCCACTGGTGGTTTAATCACTTTTAGATTATAATTATGACTTGTATCCATGGTTTAATGGAAAACGGCTCTCCATTAAGTGACTTTTAATCAGTGCTGTAGTGTAAAGCAGGAGGGCAGGACAGATCAGCCACTGGAACAGGACTTCAGACTACAGTAGATAAGTCAGCTGAGCCGATGCCTCCGATTGCAGGGATGAGTGGAGGAATGAAGGGTAGGCACTGATACAAGGAAAGATAGGGAGTGGAGTGATCAGAGATGTGGAAAAGGAAGAAGACGAAAAAGACGAAAAAAGGAAAAAGGTGGTGGAGAAAGGCAGACAAATGGAGAGGAAAGGACATGAGAGGACGAAGGGGGAAGTAAAAAAAAAAAAGGAGAAAAGAGAGGTGAGGAAGGGCAAAAAATGAAATGGGGTGAACAAGAACAAATAAGGAAAAGCAAAACATAACAGGAAAAGAAAGAAAAGAAAGAAAGAAAAAAAGAAAGACAGAGAAAAAGAAAGAAAGAAAAGAGAAAGGAAAAAGAAAGACAGAGGAAAAGAAAGACAGAGGAAAAGAAAGAAAGAAAAGAGAAAGGAAAAAGAAAGACAGAGGAAAAGAAAGAAAGAAAGAAAAAGGAAGAAAGAAAAAGAAAGAAAGAAAAAGAAAAAGAAAAGAGAAAAAGAAAGGAGAGAGAGAAAGGGAAAAAGAAAGACAGAGGAAAAGAAAGAAAGAAAGGAAAGAGCAAAAAAAGAAAGATAGGAAGGAAGAAAAAGAAAGACAATAAAGAAAGAAAAAATAGAGAAAGAAATAAAGAAAAAGAAAGGTAAGGAGAGAAAATAAAACAGTAGCTCAGCAAAGTAGAAGAAGGATGAGAGAAAGAAAAGAATAAGGAAATGGAAGAAAAAAGGAAATGGAGGGGAAGGTCAGGGGAAAAAGAGAAAATGAATAGAAGGAAATGAAATGAGAGAAGAGATGACTGAAAGAAAAGCAGAGGAAAGAAAATGGAAGAAGAGATCAGGTGATTAAAAAAGAAAATGAAAAAAAAAGGAAAAACAAAAGAAAGAAAATAGACAAGAGGAGAGAGAAAGAAAGGAAGGCAGAGGAAGTGACAATGAAATGAAAGGGAAGCTCAGCACAGGAGAGTAAACAGAATGATAAAAACAAAAAGAACAGAGAGTAAAAGTAAGGGAATGCAAAGAAAAACAATGGAGCGGAAACTAGATGAAAGATTGGAAAACAAAAAATGGAAAATAAATTAGAGGAAATGAAAGGGAAGGCCAGCAAAAGAGAAGAGAGGAAAAGGAAATAAAGAAGAAAAGAAGAGAGAAAAATGAAAAAATCATGGGGCAAATGAAAGGGACGGATAGCAAGGGAAAGAGAAATGTAATAAAAAGTCGAAGAAAGGAAAACAAAAGAGGAAAAAAGCAGAAATGTAAGGAGTACAAATGAGAGGAAATTAAATGACCGGAATTGGAATTAAATAAAAGATGAAAGAAAAAAGTGGAAAGTAAAGAAGTGTAAAAGAAAAAGAAATACGAGAAAGGAGAGGTAAGAGGAGTAAAAATGACGTTTAGGGCCATATTTAGGGTCAGTGGCTTTTTTTCTTGAACATACGGCATATTCTGGGTACGGTTATTTTATAGGATTGGACGTAAGAGGGAGACGCTGCAGGTACAGGGAGGTAGTAATATCCAGTAATTATATATCTGCCTTATAATATGGAGATATAAGGCGGAAATCCCTTGCCTCTGAGTTCTTGGGGGAAGGTGGGGGTGGGGATAGGGAAGAGGAGCGGCGCTGGACACGAGCGTCTGAGATCAGGAGTCGCACATAATTTGTTAATTTATCAAAGTGACGGAACTTTGATTCCCATCTTTCATAATGATAGGATGTTAATTAAACATGTAAGGTCACATACACCGACGACTCACTCAGTGTGTTCACTAATTGAACTCGCGGCTTCTCAGACTCAGCATCATTTGTTCCTCCTGTCAGGGCAGTCCCCTTCCACCGATGCGGCTGACTCCAGTCATTGAACACCTTCCTGCTCATACACTCCGGGCCGAGCACATGATGGGAGCCTCTCACAACAAGATTTTTAGGATAAGGCAAAATGTAAGACATAAATCAGTAGCTCATAGGCCGGGATAGGAGCGCAGCAGAGCTGTGGAGGAACGTGGGGTCTCCGCAGCGATGCGCTGCATTAAAAATATTTCAGTGCTGCAAATATAATGCTTGGGATTTTGTGATTTTTGCATAGGACTGCAAATAATACTCCCACATAACTTAATTCACAAAGTATCCCGCTACTTGATTCCAAACTAATCTGTGGGGAAACCTGGCAGTAAGTGTTCACTTTCCCTGCAGCACTCCCGCAGGAGAAGTTAAGTATTACACAGTAATTAATGGCATATCGGTGCAATGTCCAGACATGACCCTCTATTTCAACTTTTTCTCCAGATGAGAATCATGAACACAGGACTCCATCTATTAACTCAGAATTACCTTATACATATGAAAATGGAGTTTCCAAATTAAACAACCTGTATGCGCACGAATATCAAATTCCAAACAGAAAACTGGTGTGTACAGGTGCTTACTCAGAGGAACAATCTCCATACATAACTAGCAAATAAAGTTGCACTCTGTAGCGCTATAGCATGCAAACATGAAATATATGAAACTGGAATCATGAACATACTTAGCACATAGTAATAAGTGCCCTGGAGCTACGACAAGGCGACCTTCTTTTCTGGGAACCTATCCTAATGTATTTCATAAGATAGGTTCGGTTCCCGGCAAAGAAGGTCGTCTTCTCGTGGCTGCTGGGCGCTCATGAATTGGTCAAAGTATGTGCTAAGTATCTTAAAACACTATATAATCACAGCCTTAGAAGACATTCAGACGTCCGTGTTTCCCATATGTCTTCCTCCCATGTTTTTCACAGATAGGACACACTCCCATTATAGCCTTCAGAGCTGAACCCCCCAAAAAATGGAGAAATATCAGAATCTGACCCGATTCCAATCACTACTTCTGTGAAATAAATAGTGTGTCTGTCTTTTGCCATTTAGTGGTCAGGAGAAGCTTGGAAGCTAGAAAAATGGATGTGATGGGAAAAAACGAATGAAAAATCAAATCAAACGTAGGAGGCTTTACCTGCAGTCCTGTGTAAATCCAGAGATGATGGCAGGGGCATAATGATAATTGGTGCCAGGCTTGCAATTGCATCCTGGTCCAAAAAGAGACCAACACTATTAAAGATTTGCAATAATTGGGGGCCCCATTGAAGCTTTTGCATTTCGGCACCAGAGCTTTAAGTTGCTGGACCATTGGAGCTTTTGCATTGGGGCACCTGAGCTTTAAGTTGCTGGACCATTGGAGCTTTTGCATTGGGGCACCTGAGCTTTAAGTTGCTGGACCATTGGAGCTTTTGCATTGGGGCACCTGAGCTTTAAGTTGCTGGACCATTGGAGGTTTTGCATTGGGGCACCTGAGCTTTAAGTTGCTGGAGCATTAGAGCTTTTGCATTGGGGCACCTGAGCTTTAAGTTGCTGGACCATTGGAGCTTTTGCATTGGGGCACCTGAGCTTTAAGTTGCTGGACCATTGGAGCTTTTGCATTGGGGCACCTGAGCTTTAAGTTGCTGGACCATTGGAGCTTTTGCATTGGGGCACCTGAGCTTTAAGTTGCTGGACCATTGGAGCTTTTGCATTGGGGCACCTGAGCTTTAAGTTGCTGGACCATTGGAGCTTTTGCATTGGGGCACCTGAGCTTTAAGTTGCTGGACCATTGGAACTTTTGCATTGGGGCACCTGAGCTTTAAGTTGCTGGACCATTGGAGCTTTTGCATTGGGGCACCTGAGCTTTACGTTGCTGGACCATTGGAGCTTTTGCATTGGGGCACCTGAGCTTTAAGTTGCTGGACCATTGGAGCTTTTGCATTGGAGCACCTGAGCTTTAAGTTGCTGGACCATTGGAGCTTTTGCATTGGGGCACCTGAGCTTTAAGTTGCTGGCTGGACCATTGGAGCTTTTGCATTGGGGCACCTGAGCTTTAAGTTGCTGGACCATTGGAGCTTTTGCATTGGGGCACCTGAGCTTTAAGTTGCTGGACCATTGGAGCTTTTGCATTGGGGCACCTGAGCTTTAAGTTGCTGGACCATTGGAACTTTTGCATTGGGGCACCTGAGCTTTAAGTTGCTGGACCATTGGAACTTTTGCATTGGGGCACCTGAGCTTTAAGTTGCTGGACCATTGGAGCTTTTGCATTGGGGCACCTGAGCTTTAAGTTGCTGGACCATTGGAGCTTTTGCATTGGAGCACCTGAGCTTTAAGTTGCTGGACCATTGGAGCTTTTGCATTGGGGCACCTGAGCTTTAAGTTGCTGGACCACCGACCAGCAACTTAAAGCTCAGGTGCCCCAATGCAAAAGATCCAATGGGCCTAGGGTCGAGCCAAGTGACAAAAGAGAAGAAGTGCTTGGCCCCGGAATGGGTATACCGAGGGGTAGGTGTGTCGTGTCGGCCTTCTTGCTGCCTTAAGGCATTAGGTGCGCAATATAAATGCTCTCATTGTGCCTTTGACCTCGGCACACAATGAGCCGGGCTGAGTGCCGACGGGCGAGCGTGTTTTCCTTGGAGGTAATTTCATGCCGTATAGATCTGTGTTTAGATAAAGCTTTGGAACACATCACGGAGACACTTCTAAAAAGAATTTGTCATTAGAGATATAAACAGCGGCTCGATCCCAATCATACACCTGGATAATTTCAGCCATCTAAATGGCAGACGCGCTCCCCCCCACCTCCTCCTCGCGGCCCTCTCAATCGGCACCCTCATTTCTGAGAGGTTTTAAACAATATGTATATCCCCCTGCCTTCTGCTGCCGCCTTAACCCCTTCGCTGACGCATCTCTTTTTACACGTGTGCCAATTTTTTATTTCTTTTTTTTTTTTTAACGGAGATAAGCCATAGATCAGGTAGAGCAAAAAAAAAATCAATGGAAATCACACAAACGATGCGGAATATCATTCTAGACTAAGGGCCGAGAAGAAGATGACTGACCTGAAGAAATCCTCAGTTAAGGGTTTCCAAAGATAGGTCAATTTGCCCATATAATACCCACGTGCACCTATGAAGCTAAACTTACATGAGGGTTAAATGAGTTGCCCAAAATTAGAAAGAAAGAACAATTCTCCCCCAAAAAATGATTGAGATGAGCTACAATACCAGATCCAGCAGGTCCAAAGTGACCTTCTCAGGGCTCCCAAATCTCCCGGGAATGCAGAATATAAACTAGTATCACATCGTATCGCCCTATAGGATTCTTAATAGAGGGAATGATAGAAAGAACTAAACTCATTGTGGAGGAGGAGATCATTGGAAATGGGTTATTGATTTAGCTTGTACTCGCACGATGGGCTCTGATGAGCGATAGGAAAGGCCTTATTTCAACATTCATTTTTTTTTTGGCGTGGGAGAAAAATTTGACAATAATTCATCCATTTTTGCTCCGTGTGTGTCCGTTTTTGCCGTTAATGTGGCAGACGTTTTTCTCTCTTGGAAAGAAAAGAAACATTTCAAGATTCTATGATTTGAAAAATAAAAATTGGACAGCACATGGATGGCACAGTCGTACCCACAATTTTTTTTTTCAAGAATTTAATTGAATTAGGTCAATTAAAAAAAATATTAAAAAATGCTGTACAGCCACCATCTGTATGGCATCTGCATTTAATGGATATATTGCAATTATTAACATACAAAACTCTATATTTGTAGTTGTATATTTATATAAAACGGATGCATGAATGAAAAATTGACAATTTTTCTGGGATGAAAAATTAATAATTTTATACACGCTCCTCTCAACATGGTCTTATAACTACAACACTCCGTTCCCCCCAAACCCTAAATCAAGGCCAAGATAGCTGCAATATCTTCCAAAGCCAATACCTTCCCAGCCCAACACAGAATAAAGGTGCTTCCCTATGTGGCGGACGGAGATGGATCTTTGAGCCCCCTAAGGCTCCAAAGCCTGAGTGCCGCTGCTATCACTGCACCCCTCATAGCTACAAGGCTAATGCAGTAGATTGGAGAGCGCTACTTTGGTTACTGATATTTACTCTCATCTCCCCACCGTCCCGGATCCAGCAGCACAGTTCCGAATTTGGGCAGTGGTCCCGGTGCCCCGGGAGGTCAGGGATATGTCCCGACTTCAACTGTATCTTTGTCCTCAGGTCCTCATACTGTGTGTGGAGTAAATGTTCTGTGAGGGCATCATACTATGTGTGAATGACTGTTGGGACATCATCTAGTATCTGGAAAGAATGTACTGTGGGGGTATCATACTGTGTGGGGAGATCTACTGTGTGGACATGATACTGTGTGTGGGGGAATGTACTGTGGGGACATCATACTGTGTGTGGGGGAATGTACTGTGGGGTCATCATATTGTGTGCGGGGAATGTACTGTGGGGACATCATACTGTGTATAGGGGAATGTACTGTGGAGACATCATACTGTGTGTGGGGGAATGTACTGTGGGGACATCATACTGTGTATAGGGGAATGTACTGTGGGGACATCATACTGTGTGGGGGAATGTACTGTGGAGACATACTGTGTGTGGGGGAATGTACTGTGGGGACATCATACTGTGTGTGGGTGAATGTACTGTGGGGACATCATACTGTGTGGGGGAATGTACTGTGGGGACATCATACTGTGTGTGGGGGAATGTACTGTGGGGACATCATACTGTGTATAGGGGAATGTACTGTGGAGACATACTGTGTGTGGGGGAATGTACTGTGGGGACATCATACTGTGTGGGGGAATGTACTGTGGGGACATCATATTGTGTGTGGGGGAATATACTGTGGGGACATCATACTGTGTGTGGGGGAATGCACTGTGGGGACATCATACTGTGTATGGGGGAATATACTGTCGGGTCACCATATTGTGTGTGGGGAATGTACTGTGGGGACATCATACTGTGTATGGGGGAATGTATTGTGGGGTCACCATATTATGTGTGGGGAATGTACTGTTGGAACATCATACTTTGGGTGGGGGAATGTACTATGAGGATTTCATACTGTGTGTGGGGGATTGTACTATGGGGATTTCATACTGTGTGTGGGGGGAATGTACTGTGGGGGTTTCAATCTGTGTGTGGGGGCAATGTACCATAGGGGCATCATACCATGACTGTGGGGTCATCATATTGTGTGTGGGGAATGTACTGTGGGGACATCATACTTTGGGTGGGGGAATGTACTGTGGGGATTTAATACTATGTGGGGGGGAATGTACTGTGGGGATTTCATACTGTGTGTGGGGGGAATGTACTGTAGGGGCATCATACTGTGTGTGGTAGGAATGTACTGTGGGGTCTTCATACTGTATGGGGGAATGTACTGTGGAGATATACTGTGTATGGAGGAAAGTACTGTGGGGTCTTCATACTGTGTGTGGGGGAATGTACTGTGGGGACATCATACTGTGTGTGGGGGAATGTACTGTGGGGACATCATACTGTGTATAGGGGAATGTACTGTGAGGTCTTCATACTGTGTGTGGGGGAATGTACTGTGGGGTCATCATACTGTGTGTGGGGAATGTACTGTGGGGACATCATACTTTGTGTGGGGGAATGCACTATGGGGACATCATACTGTGTGTGGGGGAATGTACTGTGGGGACATCATACTGTGTGTGGGGGAATGTACTGTGGGGACATCATACTGTGTATAGGGGAATGTACTGTGGGGTCTTCATACTGTGTGTGCGGGAATGTACTGTGGGGTCATCATACTGTGTGTGGGGAATGTACTGTGGGGACATCATACTGTGTGTGGGGGAATGCACTATGGGGACATCATACTGTGTGTGGGGGAATATACTGTGGGGACATCATATTGTGTGTGGGGAATATACTGTGGGGACATCATACTGTGTATGGGGGAATGTATTGTGGGGTCACCATATTATGTGTGGGGAATGTACTATGGGGATTTCATACTGTGTGTGGAGGAATGTACTATGGAGATTTCATACTGTGTGTGGGGGGAATGTAATGTGGGGGTTTCAATCTGTATGTGGGGGGAATGTACTGTAGGGGCATCATACCATGACTGTGGGGGCATCATACTGTGTGTAGGGGAATGTACTGTGGGAGGGTCATCATATTGTGTATGGGGAATGTACTGTGGGGACATCATACTTTGGGTGGGGGAATGTACTGTGGGGATTTCATACTGTGTGTGGGGGAATGTACTGTGGCGATTTAATACTGTGTGGGGGGAATGTACTGTGGAGATTTCATACTGTGTGGGGGGAATGTACTGTAGGGGCATCATACCATGACTGTGGGGGCATCATACTGTGTGTGGTAGGAATGTACTGTGGGGTCTTCATACTGTATGGGGGAATGTACTGTGGAGAAATACTGTGTATGGAGGAAGGTACTGTGGGGGCATCATACTGTATGTGGGGGAATGTACTGTGGCTACATCATACAGTGTGTGGAGGAATGTACTGTGGGGTCTTCATACTGTGTGTGGGGGAATGTACTGTGGAGACATCATACTGTATGGGGGGAGAACGTACTGTGAGGATTTCATACTGTGTGCGGGAGGAATGTACTGTGGGGGCATCATACCATTACTGTTGTGACATCATACTGTGTAGGGGGGGAATGTACTGTGGAGACATCATACTGTGTGGAAGGAATGTACGGTGGGGGCATAATACTGTGTGTGTGGGGGAGTGTACTGTGGGTTCATCATATTGTGTGTGGGGGAATGTACTGTGGGGACATCAGACTGTGTGTGGGGGAATGTACTGTGGCTACATCATACTGTATTGGGGGAGAATGTACTGTGGGGATTTCATACTGTGTATGTGGGAATGTACTGTGGGGGCATCATACCGTGACTGTTGGAACATCATACTGTGTGTGGGGAATGTACTGCTGGGACATCATACAGTGTGTGGGGAATGTACTGTGGGGGCATCATACTGTGTGTCGGGAATGTACTGCTGGGACATCATACAGTGTGTGGGGAATGTAGTGTTGGGGCATCATATTGTTTATGCAGGGAAAGTTCTGTGGGGTCATAATAGTGGGTTGCTGGAAATGTACTGTGGGAATATCATACTGTGTGTGTGGGACACTGGGGACATATTGTGTGGGGGGGCATCATACTGTGTGGAAGACTGTAGGGGAATGTTCCTTGGGGGCATTACACTGTATGGGGCAAAAATGCTGCCGCACTCTCTACAGTATGTGTCCCTCTTTTTACCCTTTAAACTTGGGAGCTAATCATATATATTACCGCTACATGGACAGGCTCTCTTAAGGGCGGATTCCCACCTCTGACATTAATGGAAGAGGAATTAGGGGTACTTACACACAAACTAATTAACAGGACGCACACAGTCATATGTACACGGGGAGCATCGCGTAAGACTATAAGCTGTGCTACACAGGGGCCCCACTGATGAGCCCATGGACGAGGGAGACAATGAGAAGCGTCAGCTCTGACTATTGACAGGCGATAAGTGGCAGAACTAATCAATGGCCGTCGTCCCTTTGTAGCGATAACAGGACTAATAACCAGGAGGCCATAAAAAACGCTGTTCAGTCTCGGCAGAGATTACGCAACCCGTCACTAATGAGCAATTGCATATTCATTTGCCCTTTGCTTATCATGTGCATGCCATTAAATATTCAAATAAGCTTTAATTGACTCTTAATATATGCAGCCATCAGCGGCATTCCACTGCAGAGGAGAATGGGAGTTGTAGCTAAATTCATGCTAGACGGCGAAGGGGGAAAAAAAATCATAATCCTTGAGGTTATCGAGTTTTTATTTACTTTAATTAAAGAAAAAAGTTTTTAATTATTTATTTTTTGGCTGAATTTTTGGAACAGTTTTTTTCAGTTCCTGAAGCATTTAAGAGGTTTTTAGCGGGTTTTTTTCTACGTTTTTTGCTAGATGCGTTTTTTTTTTCCTTGTGCAGCTTTTTTCACAAAATCTTCAATTTTCAAAATATTTTCCTTGAAAAAAAAAAAATCAAAAAGGTCTATATACAAACAACAAAGTGAATTTCCGATAAAAAATAAAGATGAAAGGCATCCAAAGTGTTTTTGAGGCATTTTTTTTTAAGAAGGATTTTGGAGCGGAAAACTCCCGGAAAACTCAGCTTGAACATTGTAGTTTTTTTTTTTTTTTCAAGAGGGGACCGCCTGCAGAAACGCCGGTGATTTCTCTGTGTTTTTTTTATTTTTTATTCCTGAACATTTTGCAAATCTTTTTCTCGGGCGTTTTCTGTGGATGTTTTTGAATATTTTTTTTTCAGCATTTTTTGAATGTTTTTGAGGAGAATCCTCACATGTTGTTTTTCTATGTTTTTAGTGAATAAATTAAAAAATGCTTACAAAACACTTAAAAAGATTCCCAGGTGTGTTTTTTTTTTTTTTTTTTTATAGCTGCCCCTTATGGAATGGATTCATAGCGGAAAACGCCTGAAGAATTGTATGTTTTGTCACAGTTCTTCCATTTTTTTTTTACAATCGTAGGAAAACACTTCGGCTTTAAAGCGGTTTCTAATTTTTGTATTGGAAATTTAGGGCCATTTTTGTCCTGCCCCAGTTCCACAACAATTTCACCGGGAACCGACAGATTATTGATAAATTTCTTGGTTAAATGTTAAGAATTGTGATTATTTTTGTCTGACGGTACAAGACTTTCAGATTCTGGATTCCTAGGCCGCTGAACGGGGAGATTTAGGAAACAGAAACTGAAACTGACTTTGTTGCCCATAGTAACCAATCACAGCTCAGTTCTCATTTCTTAAGCTGCTCTGGTAAAATAAAAGCTGCCCTGTGATTGGTTGCTAAGTACAATAGATAGGTGTTTCCTTAGATACGACTACATAAATCATATATACGTAATAACTCATCGCAGACCCCTTGTGTGTAACTTCCATTCATAGGGCTTTACACACAATGACTACCAACCATCACAGACCCAGTCATAGTCCCAGATTTTGGGGAGCTGTCCTGCATCCAATGTTATCTGTGTCATTAGAGTGCAGATATTTGGAAATATAATGAGGGAGATCTGCTCCACTCATGGGAACGGGAATGAGGGTTCTTTTTTAATTTTCTGGGGAGGTGGAGGGGCACTATACTGTGTGAGGGGGGCACTGGAGGCATCATGTGTCGGGGTATCTTCACACTCAGTGGGAAGGGCACTGTGGAGCATCAAAATGTATATGGGGAATCATACTGTGTGGGGGCACTGTGGCACCATCATGCTGTGTGGGGGCACAGCGGCACCATCATAGTGTGTGGGGGCACTGCTGCACAATCATACTGTGGGGGGGCACTGCGGCACCATCATACTGGGTGGGGGCACTGCGGCACCATCATGCTGTGTGGGGGCACTGCTGCACAATCATACTGTGTGGGGGCACTGCTGCACAATCATACTGTGTGGGGGCACTGCGGCACCATCATGCTGTGTGGGGGCACTGCTGCACAATCATACTGTGTGGGGGCACTGCGGCACCATCATGCTGTGTGGGGGCACTGCGGCACCATCATACTGTGTGGGGGAACTGTAGCACCATCATACTGTGTGGGGGAACTGTAGCACCATCATGCTGTGTGGGGGCACTGCTGCACAATCATACTGTGTGGGGGCACTGTAGCACCATCATACTGTGTGGGGGCACTGCTGCACAATCAAACTGTGTGGGGGCACTGCGGCACCATCATACTGTGTGGGGGCACTGCGGCACCATCATGCTGTGTGGGGGCACAGCTGCACCATCATACTGTGTGGGGGCACTGCGGCACCATCATACTGTGTGGGGGCACTGCGGCACCATCATGCTGTGTGGGGGCACAGCTGCACCATCATACTGTGTGGGGGCACTGCGGCACCATCATACTGTGTGGGGGCACTGCAGCACCATCATACTGTGTAGGGGAACTGTAGCACCATCATGCTGTGTGGGGGCACTGCTGCACAATCATACTGTGTGGGGGCACTGTAGCACCATCATACTGTGTGGGGGCACTGCTGCACAATCATACTGTGTGGGGGCACTGTAGCACCATCATGCTGTGTGGGGGCACTGCTGCACAATCATACTGTGTGGGGGCACTGCTGCACAGTCATACTGTGTGGGGGCACAGCGGCACCATCATACTGTGTGGGGGCACTGCGGCACCATCATACTGTGTGGGGGAACTGTAGCACCATCATGCTGTGTGGGGGCACTGCTGCACAATCATACTGTGTGGGGGCACTGTAGCACCATCATGCTGTGTGGGGGCACTGCTGCACAATCATACTGTGTGGGGGCACTGCTACACAGTCATACTGTGTGGGGGCACAGCGGCACCATCATACTGTGTGGGGGCACTGCGGCACCATCATACTGTGTGGGGGAACTGTAGCACCATCATGCTGTGTGGGGGCACTGCTGCACAATCATACTGTGTGGGGGCACTGCTGCACAGTCATACTGTGTGGGGGCACAGCGGCACCATCATACTGTGTGGGGGCACTGCGGCACCATCATACTGTGTGGGGGAACTGTAGCACCATCATGCTGTGTGGGGGCACTGCGACACCATCATACTGTGTGGGGGCACAGTGGCACTATCATACTGTGTGGGGGCACTGCGACACCATCATACTGTGTGGGGGCACAGCGGCACCATCATGCTGTGTGGGGGCACTGCTACACAATCATACTGTGTGGGTGCACTGTGGCACCATCATACTGTGTGGGGGCACTGCAGCACCATCATGCTGTGTGGGGGCACTGCTACACAATCATACTGTGTGGGGGCACTGTGGCACCATTAAACTGTGTGGGGGCACTGCAACACCATCATACTGGGTGGGGGCACTGCGGCACCATCATACTGGGTGCACAGGGGGAAACAATTTTAAAGAGAGGCACCATGGGGACATCAAGTATGGGAGGACAATGTGAGGTCATTTTACAGTGTTCGGGGTATTGATGAGACATCATGTGTCAAGAGTATCATGCTGTGTGTGGGGGGCATTATATGGGCCATTATACTGTGTGTGGGGTATTGGTGAGATTTCATGTGTCAGGAGTATCATGTTGTGTTTGGGGGGCATCATAGTGTGTGTGGGGGGTATTGGTGAGACACCATGTGTCGAGAGTATCATGCTGTGTGTGGGGGGCACTATATGGGCCATCATACCGTGTGTGGGGTATTGGTGAGACTTCATGTGTCGAGAGTATCCTGCTGTGTGTGGGGGGCATCATACTGTGTGTGGGGTATTGGTGAGACCTCATGTGTCGAGAGTATCATGCTGCGTGTGGGGGCACTGTGGTGGCATCATTGTGTAGGAAGAGCACTGAGGTGCATTAAAATGTATAATATGGCATCATTGTGTATGGAGTGCTGTGAGGGTATGGTATTGTGCATGCAAGTGGGCACTCTGGGGCATCATTGTGTAGGAGGCGTCTTCAAGTAAATAGACTGTGTGGGGGCTGTGGTGGCATGAAACTTAGAGAGGCACTGTGTTTGGGAGGACACTGTTGGGGCATCATAATATGTGTGGGTTATTATTCTGTGTGTGGGGGCATCATATTGTGTGTGGGTTATTATGCTGTGTGTGGGGGGCACTGTGGGGACATCTTATTGTGTATGCAAGGGGACACTCTGGTGCATCAATGTGTGGAGGACCATCTTCTAGGCATCACACTTTGTGGAAGGGCATTGTAGATCTCACCATATTATGTTGGGGCCATAATAGGGCTATTATAATGTGTAGGACCACCAGGGCGGTTTACTAAGGGCACTATTTCGGTGCCAAGGATATGAAGTATGGCTATGCTGTATCTGTCCCTGTTTCCGGTCCTTCAGAGTTAGAAAGCATACGTACATACATTAATCTTACCCCTGACGTCTCCCATCCATGCAGTTTAAAAAGCGTTCATCCTGATCTACTGGATTCATAAACCCGATTCCAGAACCACGGTGAAGACGGACACATTTAAAGGGACAAGGCACGTAAACATTCACATGGGAAATGGAGCAGTGGCCATTTGTTGAGCATTTGTTTCTTTATTACGAAGGCTCGGTAATAGAAAAGTAATAAAGATTTTCTCGCGTCATAGCACCTTATGGATATATATGTATATTTCTGACAGCATCAGTTTGTTTGCAGTAAATATCGACAAGTCTGCTCATAATTAAAGGTGCGTACACTAAAAAAAAAAAAAACAACATACATCTACGCTACATGCGGGCCGCGGGCGAAAAGCGCACACACCTGCACGCGGCGTACATGTCACAGATACATACATTTACACAGTACAGAGAGACGCGGCTTGACATTCCTGCTCTCTGCATGATGCTCAGCAGGGCAACCTCTCACACATCTCTATGCCAGGTCCTGTGCCCGGAGCAACCCTTTAGTACCACCGCCGCCTATGTGCCACCTCTCCCACTCAGTCAGAGCTGACAATAAAAAAACGTGTCCCCCTCCCCTAACAAACACCGCATATCTCATGAACATTACCCCCTGTTATTATTTCATGCTTCTCGTCTCAGCAGATGTAACATTTCTGGGCAGCAGAGCGTTTCACCAGCGCTGCAGATAATTATTACCGGAGTCTATTATGGCCCCCTCCGCTGGCATCGCAGGGCATAATCTGTTTCATGTAATCCTAAGGACGTGAAGTTGCACATTTAAGTCCAATTTCATGTAACCGCCATACTGTGACACTGTACGGCATGATCACGATTTGATGCCATATGATAGATTGTGATATACGATAGATTGCGTAGTACGGGACCCCTGATTAGGAGCCCCACTTAGTCCATTCATGGTGCCCTATTTACTACATTTCTGCAGATGCCTCTTCACGGTCACCCATATTAGTAAAAAGTGACAGTGGAAGCGGGAACTGAAAATAAAAGGGGCACTGAGCAGATCCAGCCACGCGTTTGTTATAAAAGGAATGGAACCCCTTTAAAGGGTTTGTCTCTTCTTGTTTTCTTCCACTCACCAGCCCTGCGCTTCCTGCTTTGTAAGAAGCGAAGTTTTGACAGTTCAGAACAGCGGCATGTTCCGAACTGACTGTTCGTTTGCAGAGGTAACGTTACCTCTGCAACAATGAAGAAGCGCAGGGCGCTGAGGCTGGTTGGATCCAGCAATCCGTCCAATCTAAGAGTGGTGCAAGCAGGGTGCAAAGCACATGCTCTTTACCTAGGCAACCAGCCACTCTGAGACTGCAAAAGAAGAAAGAGCCTGTACCTTATAGAATTAAAAATCTCTCCGTTCTGCTGTTAGCCGAGTCATATTAAGGGCCCCTTTCCACTTGTGTGAGAAAAAAACGGTCCGATTTATGGACCGAAAAAACGGATGTAACGTGTGCGATTGTCATGCGAGTGTCATGCGAGTGTAATGCGATTTTTTAATCGCATCATCCGTTTTTACATCCGTATGCAATCCGTTTTTTTTCTCTGCAACTATTTTTAGACAGTCATTTACAGGACTATTTACAGTGTTCTGTGCCACAGAATGGTAAGGTATCCGTAAAAAACGGATGGAATACGGATGGTCCGTATTCCATGCGGTTTTTTTCTCGCACCCATTGACTTGCATTGGCAAGTCTCGTCCGAGAATCTCAGCAATACGCAGCATGCTGCGATTTTTTTCTCAGCCGACAGATTTTTCTCAGTCCGATTTCGGCTGGGAAAAAAAAAAAATCGCAAATGGAATGTCACCTATTGAAAAACATTGGTCTGAGTGCAATCCGATTTTTTATCGGATTGCACTCGTCCGTTTTTCTCACAAGTGGAAAGGGGCCCTAAGGGTGTTTACGCCAGTAATGGCAAATGGCTCAAGCATGAGGCTGGAAGAAGTCATTATTAGGATACTCCCTTTATTACAAAATGGTAAGTAGAATATGGGTAAGGTCAAGACAAACAAAAAAAAACAAAACGGATAGCACCCAGACCCAATGTTAGACTAAGCGCTGGTTCACAAGGGCTATTTTTCAAATGGAGCTTATGTACACGTTAAAAAATTTGCAGCATTCTGTATTCAGTCTGATTTGCAGACCAAACATCAGGTGGTTTAGGCATTCGGCCAATTTATGGACGTGACCGGCCCAAGTTGCACAACGGCCTCCTCAACGCAACCCAAGACCAGTTTCACACCTCAGCTTTTTTTCCCTTATACGTGAAAAAGGGTCATATTTTTATTCAGTCTGTATCATTTCAGTTAGTCGTCAGTTTTTACAACCCTTGAAGCATCCATTCTTCTCATAAAATTTTTAGTTTCTCCTACCCATTACGGACAGTACACGGACGATGAGACAAAAAACAAGCCTGGAAGATTTTTGGTCATAGGTCATGTGTTGTTACTGTAACTTACTTGAGACCTGAGTAGCATTTGATTTTTTTTTACAGCTTAACTGGGACTCTCACACAGTTGTGGGACACTAAATTCCACTCGTTTTTGCTTATGTGATTTATCTAGGGCTTGATGTTGTGCAAGCAAAGCTGACACGTAGCCTTAAATTTAAGGCGTTGTAAAGTGGAACAAGTATTTACCTATCCATAGTCGACCCAACCGCTGGTGCCAGTACCTATCCACAGAACGGGGCATTTTTATCCCTGTTAGAATGGAGCGGCAGTGCGCATGCTCGACTGTAGCTCCACTCTTTCCCTATAGGGCTATTGAGCACTGGGCTCCGCTTTTTCCATTTTTTTTTTCATAACGACCCTCTGAAGCTGTTGATCGGGCCATCTTACAGGCAGCTCCCGCACCAGCAACATGGTAGTCAGGGGTTCCGAGACGTTATGTACATTTCATACCGAGCCTCTGGAGCTCTTGGTTAGACCCTTTTACAACCAACTCCCACGCCTACACCATGAATGTCAGGGGTCTGAGACTTTATGTAAATGTCATACCGAGCCTCTGGAGCTCTTGGTTAGACCCTTTTACAACCAACTCCAGCGCCTACACCATGAATGTCAGGGGTCTGAGACTTTATGTAAATGTCATACTAAGCCCCTGGAACTCTTGGTTGGAGCCTTTTAGCGCAACGTCTGCCCTTTTGCCATTGAAGTCAGGGGACGAGACTTTATGTATATAACATACTAAGTCCCTGGAGCTGTTGGCTGGACTCTTTTACGACCAACTTCTGCTCCATGGAAGCCAGGGGTCTGAGACTTTATGTAAATGTCATACTGAGCTTCTGGAGCTGTTGGTCAGAGCCTTTTACAGCAATTTCCGTGCATGCACCATGGCAGTCAGGGTTCTGGGATTTTTGCTAGATTTTAAGCTGATTTCCACCTAGGCAACTGGATGATGGTTGGGTATGCGCACTGCCTCTCCATTCTAATGAGGATAACTTGTTTTTTTAAGCATACGTACCACTAAATTGCTACAAAACTTAGTGTGAATTTTGTTTCAAATTTAATTGGATAAATGCTGCGGATTTGAAGTGGTTTTTTTTTTCAAATGCAAAATCTCATCTAAACTGCTGGTATTTTAAAATCCACAACATATAAGTCCATGAATACCCAGCACAAATATGGATCGATTATCAGGGGTAACCTCACCGATGTTGGCAGCGCCAGTCACTGAGCAACCTCCTACTGGAAGCGCCGTGTTCCACCACACGTACGATGTGCTGTGCCCCCTGGCGCGCTGGCCTCTTGTATGTTAGTCCCTCCTGCGCAGGCCTCTTCCCCTCGCTCACTCCCACCCTAGTGGTGTCGAAATCAATTAAAATTTAGATTGGAAGTGTTGCGCGGAGGTAAATATTAAAGCTGCAGCTCTGCTAATTCAGAGCATCGATCAGACGGGATGAGGGTAATACATTATTTTGACAAGATACATTCCTTCTCAGCCGCTCCTATCCACATATTGATTTTCTCTCCACTTGCTGCAGTTTAAGCTAGAGGCACCTAACCCTGTCTATGCCCAATCACCTATCCCCCTCACCTGCCTCTCCCTCCTCGGCTCCCTCTCCCATCTTTTCCCCTCTTTCTTCGCGGCCGTCGTCTTCTTGTCTCCCTCCAGCCGTACGTCCTCCATATTAATCCCCATCTTTTTATTGCCTCGTTTTCCGCACTCCGCAGCCATAATTCCTGCCACCGCTACGTGATGTCTCTGTTTTCCACTTTTTTTTTATTATTATTTTATTCGGTTGCTTATAAATCCCATATCGGTCCCGTAACGTCGCTGCCTCCTTCTCGCCCACAGATCATCCGTCTCTATATACGCTTGTCTGTCTGCCGGTATGGATTGTTGTCGCGCCTACGACTAGAAGCATCTGTACGGCCCGGGCTCCCATTAATATCATTTCTGAGGCAATCCCTGGTAATGGGGGTCGCTCTGTAGACCATGTTAGCCGTTGACGCTCATTACGTCGAAGGCTGGTGAAGGGCATGGTTGATTTTCTATGAGGAATAACAAACAAGTAGAGATCTTTCCATATGTTCATGTAGGATCAGCGGTGGCTCTCATACGGGAAGGGTCTTGTGACTTCTGTGGGATCTATGGAAAGTAATAATCTTGATGCTCTTCTAAAGCCCATAACGTGGCCACTTACAGCTACTGTACACTTCTCTTTTTTAGAGGTGGTGTTGGAAAGTGTGTGATCATGGGTGGTTGAATGGTAATGGGTGGTGGTTGTGGAAAGATATCGGAGGGTTGTGCATGTGAGATGATGACAGCGGCTGGGGTAGAGGCAATAGTGATGGTAGTTCTCGGTTAAAAGCTGGTGATGGGGTGATAGATCGTAGAAGATAATGAGTGGTTTGTACATGTAATGGTGGTGATGGTAGGTGGTTCAATGATTGTGGGGTTCTGTGGTGGCTTTGGATGGAGATAGTGGGGAGTGCAAGATGGTGGGTGGGAAAAGGATTGCGGTTCGGGTGTGGTAGTGATTGGGTGAATGGTAGGCTGATGGAAGTGGTGGATTAATAGATGGTGATGCTGGGGTGGTAAAATTAAGAGATTTTGAAGTTATCAGTGATGATAGGAAGATGTGTGGTTGTGGTGGGGGGATGGGTGTTGGTTGTGGATTGAAGATAGGTTATGGGTGCTGGTGACTGAGGCGATTTCCAGTTGTGATGGGGTAATGATTGTGGTAAATGTTGGCAAATAGTTACCAGATATGAGGTGAAGGTTCCATGTTGGTGTCATTGATGGTTGTTGATGGTTGGATCATGGAAGGTTGTGGTGGGGAGATGTTTGTGGGGTAAAGGATAACGACAGTGGTGGCTGGATGATGTGTGGTTGTGGTGGGGTGACGAATGACGGTTGTGAGGCAAAGATGGGTTATGGGTGTTAGTGATTGTGGGTTCATTTGTAGTTGTGGTGAGGTGATGGTTGTTGTAAATGTTGGTTAGTAGGTGAGAGATATGAGGTAAAGGTCGGTTGTTGGTAACATTGATGGTAGGATGACGTGTGGGTGTGTAGGGGTGATGGTTGTGGAAAATGTAGGTGATGTTTTTGGGGTGAAGGTTAATGATAGTAATTATAGGATGATGTGTCATTGTGGAAGGGTTACGGATGGTGGTTGTGGGGTGAAGATGGGTTATGGGTGCTGGTGGTTGTGGATTGATTTGTAGTTGTAGTGGGGTGATGGTTGATGATAATGATGATTGAATGATGTGTGTTCAGGGTGGGGTGATTGTTGTGGTAAATGTGGGTGATGTTTGTGGAGAGAAGGTTGATGATAGTGATGGTAGGTTGATGCGTGGTTCTGGTGAGGTGATGATTGTGATAAATATCGGTGATGTTTGAGGGGTAAAATTTCATGATGGTGATGGTAGCATGATATGAGGTTGCAGTGGGGTGATGGTTGTGGTAAATGTGGATGATGTTTGTGGGGTGAAGGTTGATGATAGTGATGGAAGGATGATGTGTGGTCACGGTTGCGGTAAACGTATGTGATGTTTGTGGGGAGAAGGTTGATGATAGTGATGGTAGGATGATATGTGGTTGTAGTGGGGTGACGGTTGTAATAAATGTGCATAGTAGTTTTGGGGAGAAGGTGGGTGATAATGATGGTAAGATGATGTGTGTTGGCGTGATTATGGGAAAAGTTGTGGCTGTGTGATGGGGTTGTGAATATGAAAAGACAAGAGTTAAAGATTACTAGTGATATATAGATGTGGAGTAATGGGTAACAGATGTGGAGTGATGGTTGGCTATAGGCGATATCAATGGTAGGATGTGGTTGTTGTGGGGTGATGGGTGGTGCTAGATGTGGGGAGAAGGTGGGGTACAGTGATGGTGAGTTTACGTCTGGTTGTCGTGGCGAGATGGGTGGTGGTTGTGGAGTGAAGATAGGTTATGGGTGCTAGTGATTGTGAGGTGGTTTGTAGTTGTGATGGGTTGATGGTTGTGGTAAATAGGTCTCAGATATGAGGTGAAGATTCCTTGTGTGGTTGTGGTGGGGTGATGTTTGTGGGGTAAAGGATGATGATAGTGATGATTGGATGATGTGTGGTTGTGATGAGGTGACGGATGACGGTTGTGAGGTGAAGATTGGTTATGGGTGTTAGTGATTGTGGGTTCATTTGTAGTTGTGGTGGGGTGACGGTTGTTGTAAATGTTGGTTAGTAGGTGAGAGGTAAGGGGTGAAGGTTTGTTGTTGGTGACATTGATGGTAGGATAATGTGCGGTTGTGGAGAGGTGATGGTTGTGGAAAATGTGGGTGATGTTTTTGTGGTGAAGGTTAATGATAGTGATGATGTGTTGTTGTGGAGGGGTGACAGATGGTGGTTGTGGGGTCAAGATGGGTTATGGGTGCTGGTGGTTGTGGTTTGATTTGTAGTGGGGTGGTGGTTGTGGTAAATGTGGGTGATGTTCTTGGGGAGAAAGTTGATGATGGTAGGATGATACAGTATGTGATAATAATGGTAAGATGATGTGTGTTGGGGTGATGATGGGAAATGTTGTGGCTGTGTGATGGGGTTGTGAATATGAAATGACGAGAGGTAAAGCTTACGAGTGATATATAGATGTGTTGGTAGATGTGAGGTAATGGGTGACAGATGTGGAGTGATGGTTGACTATAGGCGATATCAATGGTAGGATGTGGTGTGGTGGAGTGATGGTAGATGTGGGTGGAGGTTGTGGGGAGAAGGTGGGGTGCAGTGACGGTGAGTTTACTTCTGGTTGTGGTAGGTGGATGTGATGGTAAATATGGGTTAATGGATGACAGATGTGAAGCGATAGGTAATATTGATGATGGGGTGATGGATGTTGGTGGTTGTGGATGAAGGTGTGTGAGAGCATCATGAGTGGTAAAGGTAGGTTATATGGTGGGTGGTTAATGGAGAGGGGTAGATGTTTACTCATAGCTGGTGGATGATGGTGATGGCGGTTATTGTTGCTGATGACGTGATTGCCATGGTAAGGTGATGTGTAGTAGCAATGGATATGTATGAGGGTAATGCTCGCCTCTTTCAATTCCCCGCACCGCCAACTCTTATTTCTCATAGGGGTTAAAGTCATGAAAAGCTGCTTTATTCTATAAAAAGTTGAATGATATCATCAAATTATATTTCACTTTTTTTTCTAGCAGCTTGAACTCTGAGGTGCCAGATCCCCGTCGGCCATTCCCAACTCTACCGGACACTCCGCAATTATCACAGGGGGGTGAACAAGGGGGCCAAAATCTAAAACTGTATGCAAAGTTTTATTTCCCAACTCAGACGATGAATGGCACCATGTGGGTAAGATGTAGCAGGGCTGAAAGAGTAAATCTACAGAGCCTCATCATTATAGTATTAGGATAGGGGTAAGATTAGCTGCAGTCCTATGTAAAACCACAGATATCATGTTACAATTAGTTGCCCCAATGACAAACTCAGTGAAAAGTGCATCAGTGCAAGTCTTCTTCAATCCTGAAATCCCGCAATATATGTTCTGTATGATATTAAATCCTATAATTCTGAACGGGTTATTGGTCCTCGGCTCATCAAGTCTTCATCAGTATCTATTAATATCTCATTAAAACCAAGGCGGTAACTGCTCACTTATTGATTGGCACCGGCTAGGCCACAGAAAAGCTCCAAAATATAACCATCAAAAAAAGCCAATTTTTTTTGGCTGCTGAAAAAAAAAAAAAATAAGGAAAAGAAAAAAAATTATTTAAAAAGAAAGAAATAAAGCAAAAAATAAATTAAAAGATTTAAAAAAAACAATAATGATAAAATAATGAATATCTAAGTTTTTCATTTTGCAAAATTTGGTATCATCACTTTATTTGGGATAATTAGAAAATTAAAAAAAAATGAAAAAGAATTTGACAAAAATAGATCGAAAAAAGCAATCTCATAAAAAGAAACGCTTGCAAAAAAAACGGACGCGGCAGAAAATACTTCTAGTATGACAAACGATAGCATATTAGATTCATTTTATATTTTTTTAATATCCAAAATTAAGGAAAAAAATAGCTTCTAAGATTTTCAGTCTTTTTTTATGTTTTTTTTTCAACGTTAATTTTTGAACAGCAAAATAATTTGATCAAATGTGTAAATATTTACAAAAAAAAATGCATAAAAAAAGAATTAAAAAAAACAAAGCGAGTCCACAAATTTGGGATAATAAACGCTTATCGAGCGCAGTACACTTTTTGGATAAACACTTGCCAAAACATTTGCAAATTTTAACAGATCACAGAATAGTTGATAACTACCCCTATTTTTTTTTTTTTTTTTTAATATCCCCAAAAATAAAAACTAATTAAAAAAAAAAAAATGAATTTTTTGATACAATCATATCTGATGAATCCCCTTTTTTGGATAAGGTACCCAATGAACCCAAGAAAAAATATCTGTCAGATTTTAGTACATTTTCTAAAATATTTCACTTTTTTTGATTATTTAAAAAAAAAAAAAAAAAAAAAAAAATATTTTTTTTATTTTCTGGAGCAAGGTAAGAGCGCTGGGCTGATACTTGACCTCTAAAATTAAACATTAATCGTACATTTTACCGAAACGTCTAATTGAAATTAATTCCGAGAGAGAATTAAAATAAATGTATCATTTTTACAAACTTAAAAAAAAAATAAAAAATTGAAATATATAAAAATTTGGCCCAGAAACAACAAGATGGCTGTAGCTGACTGTGCTGCTGTCACCTGTTAAGATTACAAGGCCCCGGAGCCAATTCCGCCGCTTATCCTCTCGGGAGATCTCAAAACCGAAAAAAACATGTCATTTTCCTTTCGACAGCGCTGGAAGGTATTAGGAACCTTAATAAAATGTCCCGGATTTGGCCTCTTCTGTGACACGTTGGCTGAGATTCCCACAGCTGTCCACCGTCTCCGGCCCATTTTGGGAGAGGGGTCAGGTGCAGACATTGGGTGGCGCGGCGGGAGGGTGGGGTGGGGGGGGATTCAGATCTTGATGATAGGACCTTGTCTTGAATGCCTTCATCATTTTAAGTCCCGTCCTTCGTCAGCTTAACGCTGGCGGAATGAAAAAAATCAAATCTACCGCTATTTTCCCCCACGGCCACCAAATGGAAATGGACGCGGGCGACAAACCGACGCGACACGTTCTAATCAACATTTGTCACTTTATTAAAAAAAAGAATAATAATAATTAGAATTTTAAAAATAAGACGAAATAAAAATCTTAATATCTTTTAAACCATTCACGTTTGGACTTCCACCCTAAGTCGGACAAACTCAGCACTGCTACATCTTATCCTTTCTGTGCCAAAAAGGAGGAGAATTATTTCATTTCTGATGTTCATGATTTTCATACGGAAATGGACAAAAAAAAAAATCGGAAGATCTCGAGCGCGACTTATTCTACGGGTCTGGTAAGCAGAGAGGAGTTTGTCATATGGCGCAGCTCCTGAGGACGCCTGTGGGTACGGCTACTGATCAGTGAGGGATCATGGAGCGCAACAACAAAAGTCCTATGGCAAATTCAGCTCTGCTACACGTACAGGTTATCAAATGATGGGAAACCACGAACAAAAAGTGCAAATGTTACAGGACTGTGCTGGAAAGACGTCTCCTGCGCTCCCTGCACACTGCGCTCCCTGCACACTCCGCTCATCACTCTTATCTATGGACAGAATCTGCTCCTACGTTTCTCCTGGTTCTGATGTAAAATGCGGAAGGAAAACACAATTTCTTCCATTATGGACAGTTTAAGTTTTCTTGTGGATTTTTATGGCATCTACTGTTATGTTATGTACTTGGTATTTCTTTTTTACTTATGTTTATCCATCTATTATCTATCACTCATTATCTATCTATTATCTATCATCTATTATCTATCTATTATCTATCATCTATCTATCTATTATCTATTATCTATCACTCATTATCTATCTATCTATTATCTATCATCTATCTATCTATTATCTATCACTCATTATCTATCTATCTGTCTATCTATTATCTATCTATTATCTATCTATTATCTGTCTATTATCTATCTATTATCTATCTATCTATTATCTATCTATCTATTATCTATTATCTATCTATTATCTGTCTATTATCTATCTATTATCTATCTATCTAGTATCTATCTATTATCTATCTATCTATTATCTATTATCTATCTATTATCTATCATCTATTATCCATCTATTATCTATTATCTATTATCTATCTATTATCTATCATCTATCTATCTATTATCTATCACTCATTAACTATCTATCTATCTATCTGTCTATCTATTATCTATCTATTATCTATTATCTATCTATTATCTATCTATCATCTATCTATTTATTATCTATCTATCTATCTATTATCTATCTATCTATTATCTGTCTATTATCTATCTATTATCTATCTATTATCTATCTATCTATTATCTATTATCTATCTATTATCTATCTATCATCTATCTATTTATTATCTATCTGTCTATCTATTATCTATCTATTATCTATTATCTATCATCTATTATCTATCACTCATTATCTATCTATCTATCTATCTATCTGTCTATCTATTATCTATCTATTATCTATTATCTATCTATTATCTATCTATCATCTATCTATTTATTATCTATCTATCTATCTATTATCTATCTATCTATCTATCTATTATCTGTCATCTATCTATCTATCTATTATCTATTATCTATCTATTATCTATCTATTATCTATCTATCTATTATCTATCTATCTATTATCTATCTATTATCTATCTATTATCTATCTATTATCTATCTATCTATTATCTATCTATTATCTATCTATTATCTATCTATCTATTATCTATCTATCTATTATCTATATATTATCTATCTATTATCTATCTATCTATTATCTATCTATTATATATCTATTATCTATCTATCTATTATCTATCTATCTATTATCTATCTATCTATTATCTATCTATTATCTATCTATTATCTATCTATTATCCATCTATTATCTATCTATCTATTATCCATCTATTATCTATCTATCTATTATCTGTCTATCTATCTATCCCTCTATCTATCTATTATGTATCCATTATCTATTATCTATTTTTATCTATCCATCTAATCTTTTCTACTTAACTTTTCTTTCAATTATCAATGTTTCCACTTCTCAGTCTATCTATCATCTATCTATATATCTATATATCTATTATCTATTATCTATCTATCCCTCTATTAATTCTCTATCTCAGATTTAGCCATATACCCTCCATACATTTCTGTCTCCTTTTCATCTTTTTACAATTTGGATATCAAACTGCCCAATTAACCCCTAAACAGACGGCTTTAATAACCGCGCACAGACACATCACAGCGCTGGCATCACTTGTGTCCCCACACTCCGCACCGGCCCCCTCTATCTATCAGACCCCCTGTTATTAATCTCATGTGAAATGAGTCCCTATGTAAATGTAACGGGTGAATTTATCAATCAGTGAACTATCCCGGACACTGATGAATCTGATCCGCGGGATAACACATAAACATGTCGCCTTCATCTTGCAAAAAAAAAAAAAAAGGAATAAAAGAATGAATTCTGATGAATCGATACTTTCACAGGGGTCGGCGTGCGGGAGACTTGAGGCAATGAAGGACGTCAGCGTTCTGAATGTGCACAGTCCTGTTTATGTAGCAGAGCTAGATTTGCTGTGGAGTTCTATCAGAATACCTGTCGGAATGATCAGTTTTGCTTTAGTCCTGTGTAAGATGACTTAAAATGAGCCGCCGTGCTTGTATTAGTAAATGACAAACTCAGCTCTGCTACATCTGTGTAAAGTATAGGCGACTTACGCCAGAATTTTTGATTTTTGGGGTCCATAATGACAATGATCCATGTGTTTTGGATGAACGGGACTATGGCTGCCGCCGTCGTAGATTGTAAGCTCTTGGGACGCCGCCGGATTCCCCTCTCAGCCTTACACGAATCCCACTCGCTTTAGATAAAAGAAGAACACGGTGAATTCAGTTACAGACGTCGCCGGCCCGGACCGCTGCTCTATTCAATTACATGTAATGGAGGGTCAAAGTGTCAGTGAATTCCAGTGTAAATAAAAGATGGCGGCAGAAAAGACAAATTATCTCCTATTTTCACACCGGCCACATCCCAACGCCCCGACATAGTAGCTTCTTATGTCATATGATATATTCATACTGCACAGTCCTTCCTACATACTTTAGGATACATAAACAGATGATGCAGAGCGGTGTTTGTCATCGCAGAGCTGTATTTGTCATAGCATCCATTGCAGAGCTGTTTGTCATCGCAAAGCTATGTTTGTCATCGCAGAGCGGCGTTTGTCATGGCAGAGCTGTGTTTGTCATTGCAGAGCTGTGTTTGTCATTGCAGAGCTATGTTTGTCATCGCAGAGCGGCATTTGTCATGGCAGAGCTGTGTTTGTCATCGCAGAGCGGCGTTTGTCATCGCAGAGCTGTGTTTGTCATCGTAGAGCTGTGTTTGTCATTGCAGAGCTGTATTTGTCATAGCATCCATTGCAGAGCTGTTTGTCATCGCAAAGCTATGTTTGTCATCGCAGAGCGGCGTTTGTCATGGCAGAGCTGTGTTTGTCATTGCAGAGCTGTGTTTGTCATTGCAGAGCTATGTTTGTCATCGCAGAGCGGCATTTGTCATTGCAGAGCTGTGTTTGTCATGGCAAAGCTGTGTGTCATCGCAAAGCTATGTTTGTCATCGCAGAGTGGCGTTTGTCATGGCAGAGCTGTGTTTCTCATCGCAGAGCTGTGTTTGTCATGGCAAAGCTGTGTTTGTCATTGCAGAGCTGTGTTTGTCATCGCAGAGCGGCGTTTGTCATGGCAAAGCGGTGTTTGTCATTGCAGAGCTGTGTTTGTCATCGCAGAGCGGCGTTTGTCATGGCAAAGCTGTGTTTGTCATTGCAGAGCTGTGTTTCTCATCGCAGAGCTGTGTTTGTCATGGCAAAGCTGTGTTTGTCATTGCAGAGCTGTGTTTGTCATCGCAGAGCGGCGTTTGTCATGGCAAAGCGGTGTTTGTCATGGCAGAGCTGTGTTTGTCATCGCAGAGCGGCGTTTGTCATGGCAAAGCTGTGTTTGTCATGGCAGAGCTGTGTTTGTCATCGCAGAGCGACGTTTGCCATGGCAAAGCTGCGTTTGTCATCGTAGAGCTGTGTTTGTCATCGCAGATCTGTGTTTGTCATCTCAGAGCTGTGTTTGTCATCGCAGAGCTGCATTTGTCATTGCAGAGCTGCATTTGTCATTGCAGAGCTGTGTTTGTCATGGCAGAGCTCTATGTGCTATCGTAGAGCCGTATTTGTCATTGCTGAGCTGTATTTGTCATTGCTGAGATGTGTTTGTCATGGCAGAGCTGTATGTGCTATCGCAGAGCTGTATTTGTCATTGCTGAGCTGTATTTGTCATTGCAGAGCTGTGTTTGTCATGGCAGAGCTCTATGTGCTATCGTAGAGCCGTATTTGTCATTGCTGAGCTGTATTTGTCATTGCTGAGATGTGTTTGTCATGGCAGAGCTGTATGTGCTATCGCAGAGCTGTATTTGTCATTGCTGAGCTGTATTTGTCATTGCAGAGCTGTGTTTGTCATCGCAGAGCGGCGTTTGTCATGGCAAAGCTGTGTTTGTCATGGCAAAGCTGCGTTTGTCATCGTAGAGCTGTATTTGTCATAGCAGATCTGTGTTTGTCATCTCAGAGCTGTGTTTGTCATCGCAGAGCTGCATTTGTCATTGCAGAGCTGCATTTGTCATTGCAGAGCTGCATTTGTCATTGCAGAGCTGCATTTGTCATTGCAGAGCTGTGTTTGTCATTGCAGAGCTGTGTTTGTCATGGCAGAGCTCTATGTGCTATCGTAGAGCCGTATTTGTCATTGCTGAGCTGTATTTGTCATTGCTGAGATGTGTTTGTCATGGCAGAGCTGTATGTGCTATCGCAGAGCTGTATTTGTCATTGCTGAGCTGTATTTGTCATTGCAGAGCTGTGTTTGTCATAGCATCTTTTGCACATTTTTGAGGTCACAGAGTTTAGATAAAGTAGAGTCATCTGCAGTCCTATGTGAACACACAAGTCACACATACTATTAAACCAAGGCGGATGACAAACTCAGCTCTGCTACCTCTGACAAGGAAATTAAGATTATTTCTACCGATAGTTTTTTTTTCTGTTTTTGTCTCATTTATTTTTGGGTCGGTCATTGGATAAAATGGAATACAAGTCAGTGCAGAGCTGTTAGGACACGATAGGAGTTGTAGTTTCACAGCCACAGGTTGGAGATCACTGATGTTACCTGTCGGATGTCCGCCCTACGACGAGTCCACGAAGGAAGGAGTAGTCAGCGAGTGCCATGAACATCAGGAAGCAACAGCTGTATTGGGAGCTATGGGAAGTATATGGTGTGATACTGGGAAATTATACAGAATATTACATGTAGATGTAGCAGAGGTGAAAGTGTTATTGTACTTTTTGCTTTATTATGGTCGAAACGACAAAAGCAAAACTGACTGCACAACTCTGTAATGAGTGCTCTACAGATAGTTAAATCTCACAAGCCTAGCTCTGCTACATCAGTATCAAAGCTGGGATTTATCGGGACATATATACATGCATGCAACATACTGCTGGGCATTATGTGGTATACCGATATAGCAGAGCTGAATGTGTCATTTAATGCATTCCCTTGCAGTCCTATGTAAAACCATAGGTTACACGTTTACCATGGCGAGAACGTTTCACAAAGTCATCTCTACTACATCTGGCATGGTAATATAAAACGGAAAAAAAAAAGAAAAAGAAAAAAGTATGACCGGATAAATTAGGACACCCCTTGAAATTGTGCAAGACTATACGACACCCAGAGGTGTACAAGTAGCAGTGCCGAGTTTGTCGCGTGTAGTAAAGCGGAGTTTGCCATTTGGCACAACTCATCTTATGGAGATTTACATAAACTTGTACCATTAAAAGTAAAAAAAAAAAAAAAAAAAAATTTCCCCAGTAGGGCGACCGGTTGGACTTGATGGATTGTTAACGACACAGCTATGTAAATTCGGCTCTGCTGCATCGCCCGGTAGGGTTATGGGTTGGACTTGATGGGACCGGTGTATTTTTTTTCAACTATGCAACTATGTAAATTGGGCTCTGCTACATGGAAGGATTTGGCGAGCGCTCCTGCGTCAATGGCCATATGGGAGAGGTGGTCGGAGGTCTTCGTAGGCGGCTTTTTGGGGTCTTACCGGGGTAAGTGGAGGGTTAAGTGTAGCAGGCGCTTGGCATGCAAGCAGCGTCCGCAGGCAGCCCCACAGAGGGCAGAGAGAGGCAGTTTAGCTCTGATGGATACACACACTTGTCTCTTAATCTCCGGAGCTCCTGATCAATACGCTATTTCCCTTTGTTGCCAGAAAATTCGATCCTTGCCCTGGAATTAGGTTCCCTGGCTTAATCTAAACGGAAACCGGCCCCAGTTAGCTGCAGAGAGGGGAAGAGACGTGAGCGAGGGGGAGAGGAGAAAGAGATTGAGGTACGGCGGCGGAAAACGGAAAACAGGCGAATGACGGTCGGACACATGAATTGCGTAAAATTAATAAAAATTCCAGAATACCGGGGGGTTTTACCCTTACTAGAAAGGCGGCAAAATTAGACAGAGCTCGTTATCTCTAGTAATGCGCCAAAGCGTAGGCGCGCGTTCACACCGAGTCTTCTGGCAGAGTTTTTATTTTTCTCCAAATTCCTCAAAAACTTGAAGTTTCTTCTAAAAAAAAAAAAAAAAAAAACTCCACAAAAAAGACCTTAAAGTTAACCGAAAAAGAGTTAAGGACGGAGTGAATTTGTCAATTGTAGCAGTTTGTCTTCTAAGTTTGTCGTTTCGCCCCGTTTTGCAGTTTTACATAGGACTGCGTTATCTTAACGTAGAGCGTTAGAGAACGATTAAATGACAAACTCAGCTCTGAAAAACAGCCGGGGGGGGGGGGGGAAGGATGGAAACTCCAGGGAAGTCTCCAGCCAAGAGGAGGAAGATGGGTGGAAACTTTACACTAGAGCTTTTCCCACTTTGCTAAAAGTTGCCCGGAACTGTATGTAGATATAGCAGAGCAGAGTTGGACTTCTGACACAAGTCTGTAGTTTTAGGTGATTTATAAAAAAAATAATAATAAACAGATGAGATCCCAAACACTTTCAGCTCTGCTACATCTACAAAAGATCTAATTCCTTGTCTTAATTCAGATTTTGAGCCTGCACTACACCATTTGCTTCTAGGTCCTGACAGCCAGATCACTCCATCTTATATGGACCTTTTAGGTGACCATTTTCAGGCTGAGCAGGACTGGACAGCACCAGTAGTGTAGTCTTAGAATTGTCTTAGACAACCTTTTGCTTCTAGGTCCTGAATGTCAGATCACATCTGATCTGGACCTTTTAGGTGACTATTTCCAGGCTGAGCAGGACTGGACTGCACCTGTAGTGTAGTCTTAGAATTGTCTTAGACAACCTTTTGCTTCTAGGTCCTGAATGTCAGATCACATCTGATCTGGACCTTTTAGGTAACTATTTCCAGGTTGAACAGGACTGGACTGCACCTGTAGTGTAGTCTTAGAATTGTCTTAGTTAGACAACCTTTTGCTTTTAGGTCCTGAGTGCCAGGTCACTCCATCTTATATGGCCCTTTTAGGTGACTATTTCCAGGCTGAGCAGGACTGGACAGCACCTGTAGTGTAGTCATAGACAACCTTTTGCTTCTAGGTCCTGAGTGCCAGAGCACTCCATCTGATCTGGACCTTTTAGGTGACTATTTCCAGGCTGAGCAGGACTGGACAGCACCTGTAGTGTAGTCTTAGAATTGTCTTAGATGACCTTTTGCTTTTAGGTCCTGAGTGCCAGATCACTCCATCTGATCTGGACCTTTTAGGTGACCATTTCCAGGCTGAGCAGGACTGGACAGCACCAATAGTGTAGTCTTAGAATTGTCTTAGACAACCTCTTGCTTTTAGGTCCTGAGTGCCAGATCACTCCATCTTATATGGACCTTTTAGGTAACTATTTCCAGGTTGAGCAGGACTTAACTGCACCAGTAGTGTAGTCTTAGAATTGTCTTAGATAACCATTTGCTACTAGGTCCTGACGGCCAGATCACTCCATCTGATCTGGACCTTTTAGGTGACTATTTCCAGGCTGAGCAGGACTGGACAGCACCAGTAGTGTAGTCTTAGAATTGTCTTAGACAACCTTTTGCTTCTAGGTCCTGAGTGCCAGAGCACTCCATCTAATCTGGACCTTTTAGGTGACTATTTCCAGGCTGAGCAGGACTGGACTGCACTAGTAGTGTAGTCTTAGAGTTATCCTTCTGATCCCATGCACTTGCCATGATGTAGCAGAGTTACCCCTGTGTCTGGAGTAGAGAGGTGACTTTTCTCCTCTCCTTACACTACAGTCTATACATGTGTCCAACTTATATTAATGCACCTACCCCCCCATCAACAAGAAATCAACAAGAAAAGTCAAGTCTTGGAGTACTCACATTTTCCTTGGCATCCAATATCCTTTACAGAAGACCTCAGTTGGCTCCTTGAAGACTTGAATAAAATAACGAAACTCAGAAAAATTAAAAAAAATTTAAAAAAAAAAAAGCGAGTGTTGTTTAAAGTACCTCTTCCTCCAAGCCAAGAACCCAATAGAAGTAGAAGAAAGAAGGTTGGAAGAAGTGACTTATAAAGTGTGAGGAAGGGAGAAGAAGAGGTAGTAGAAGAGGTAGTAGAAGAGTAAGAAGTTGGGTGGAAGAGGAGAAGGGAAAATAAAAAGAAAGGTGGAAGGAAATAAAAGCCAAGAAGGACAAGATGACAGAAAAGGAAGGAGAGATCCCAGATAATAATGATGAAGGAGAAGGAGGGATGGATAGAAGGGAGAAGAGGAGGAGAAAGGAAATGTGTGTGCGCTCTGCAGTGCCGGCTAAACTCCTTTCCTGCGCACTCCTGGCTTCAAGCTGCAGCAGAAAATATATGTACAGGCAGCCAGTGTCTGGGATCGATAGAATATAATTTTCCCCAAACTCGGAAAATAAAGTTCATAGATGATCAAATTTGAAAACAGATGTCGAATCGCGATTCTAAATAGGATTCGATCCCTCTCAATGCACTGTAGATAATATTTGGCCTGCCACTTGATGAGAATGAGTGATTTCATTTACACAGGGTTGTTAGGGAGTGGAGATAAAAAAAAAAAAAAACTTGTTTTGCTGAAAATGGCTTTTTTTTTTTTTTTACCATCCACCCCCCAAGTGCCCCCCTCCCAGCACCACCATCTCTTCCTTTCCCATCCCCCCTTCCTCCTCCTCCTCCTCTTCCCTAGATTTAGTTTGGGGAGTGTATGGTGGGTTGAGACAGAGACCCCTAAAGTGAGATGGATGAATGTCACCCCCTGGGCTCAGTGGAGGGGAGAGAGAGGGGGACAGACGCCACCAATAAAAAGAAAGCGGCCAGATAAATGAGACTTGCACCGGCAGGACCCCTCTCTCTGCATTCCCTGCCCGCAATAACAATTACTTATCGACCGCTCCTCACTCCAGAGGTGGGGACTGGAGGCAGCCAAAAAAGCACCCGAGGTATTTCTCCTGCAGCCTCCTTATTTATTTATTAAAGCCGGGACTGCATGGGATGAAGGAGGAGGAGGAGGAGGACCTGAGGGGGCAACACGCGCTGGGAAGACGCTCCGGCTCCGGGACACAGATTCATCATCACAAAGTGCGGAAAGTAAATTCTGGGAGCGAAGTGTGTGCGTGCGGCGCCGAGGAGGAGGAGGAAAGTTAGCGGCAAACTTTCCCGAGCGACCCCTCCACGCGGGCAGTGACCCCTCCACGCCCGGCCTCAGCCACAAACTCTACTTACAACACCCCCCTCTCACCCCAGCCCCATTGTCTTCTCAGATTTCTCCTTTTTCCTTTTCTTCCTACTTTATACACCTCCAAACTTCATCACCATCTCTCCCCATCTCTTTCCTGTGTCCTCCACTTTCCTCTTCCATCTCTCTACCCTTCTCATTGCCCTCTGTCACCATGTTACCCTCCTTTATGCCCCTCTCTCTTCCTCTTTTGCCACCTTTCCTCTAATTTTGACCCTCTCTAATTTATGTTCTCAAACCCATTTCCTTCTTGCCCTCCTTCCCTCTGCTGCCTTTCTCTTTTTACCCCACTTTCTTTTGCCCTTTCTCTGAGCTCCATTGTGTTCTCTCCAAGTCTTCCTTTCCTCTTTTGCTTCCTTTTCCTCTTCTCCTTCCTCCCTCTTCCCCCACATCTGTCCTCTTTTCATCCTCACTCCTTTTCCCACTTTCTAAACCCCTTTCTCTTTAAAAACTCAGTTTCCCCCTCCAATTGCGCCCCTACTGTTTCTTCCTCACTTTCACTTGCCCTAGTTCTCTTGCACTTTCCCCAAGTCGACCTTTCCTATTTTGCTCCTTTATATCTCTCCTCCTTCCCCACATCTGCCCCCTTACATCATCTCACCTTTTCCCACTTTTTATACCCCCTTCTCTTTCAAAACTCAGTTTCCCCCTCCAATTGCTCCCCTACTCTTTCTTCTTCACTTTCTCTTGCCCTAGTTCTCTTGCAGTTTCCCCAAGTCGACCTTTCCTATTTTGCTCCTTTATATCTCTCCTCCTTCCCCACATCTGCCCCCTTACATCATCTCACCTTTTCCCACTTTTTATACCCCCTTCTCTTTCAAAACTCAGTTTCCCCCTCCAATTGCTCCCCTTCTCTTTCTTCCTCACTTTCTCTTGCGCTTCTCCAAGTCAACCTTTCCTATTTTGCACCTTTTTATCTCTCCTCCTTCCCCACATCTGCCCCCTTACATCATCTCACCGTTTCCCACTTTTTATACCCTTTTCTCTTTCAAAACTCAGTTTCCCCCTCCAATTGCTCCCCTTCTCTTTCTTCCTCACTTTCTCTTGCGCTTCTCCAAGTCAACCTTTCCTATTTTGCACCTTTTTATCTCTCCTCCTTCCCCACATCTGCCCCCTTACATCATCTCACCGTTTCCCACTTTTTATACCCTTTTCTCTTTCAAAACTCAGTTTCCCCCTCCAATTGCTCCCCTTCTCTTTCTTCCTCACTTTCTCTTGCGCTTCTCCAAGTCAACCTTTCCTATTTTGCACCTTTTTATCTCTCCTCCTTCCCCACATCTGCCCCCTTACATCATCTCACCGTTTCCCACTTTTTATACCCTTTTCTCTTTCAAAACTCAGTTTCCCCCTCCAATTGCTCCCCTTCTCTTTCTTCCTCACTTTCTCTTGCGCTTCTCCAAGTCAACCTTTCCTATTTTGCACCTTTTTATCTCTCCTCCTTCCCCACATCTGCCCCCTTACATCATCTCACCGTTTCCCACTTTTTATACCCTTTTCTCTTTCAAAACTCAGTTTCCCCCTCCAATTGCTCCCCTTCTCTTTCTTCCTCACTTTCTCTTGCGCTTCTCCAAGTCAACCTTTCCTATTTTGCACCTTTTTATCTCTCCTCCTTCCCCACATCTGCCCCTTACATCATCTCACCGTTTCCCACTTTTTATACCCTTTTCTCTTTCAAAACTCAGTTTCCCCCTCCAATTGCTCCCCTTCTCTTTCTTCCTCACTTTCTCTTGCGCTTCTCCAAGTCAACCTTTCCTATTTTGCACCTTTTTATCTCTCCTCCTTCCCCACATCTGCCCCCTTACATCATCTCACCGTTTCCCACTTTTTATACCCTTTTCTCTTTCAAAACTCAGTTTCCCCCTCCAATTGCTCCCCTTCTCTTTCTTCCTCACTTTCTCTTGCGCTTCTCCAAGTCAATCTTTCCTATTTTGCACCTTTTTATCTCTCCTCCTTCCCCACATCTGCCCCCTTACATCATCTCACTGTTTCCCACTTTTTATACCCTTTTCTCTTTCAAATCTCAGTTTCCCCCCTCCAATTGCTCCCCTCCTTTCTTCCTCACTTTCTCTTGCCCTAGTTCTCTTCCACTTTCCCCAAGTTGACCTTTCCTATTTTGCTCCCTTTTTATCTCTCCTCCTTCCCCACATCGGCCCCCTTACATCATCTCACCTTTTCCCACTTTTTATACCCCTTTCTCTTACAAAACTCAGTTTCCCCCTCCAATTGCTACCCTTCTCTTTTTTCCCCACTTTCTCTTTCTCTGACCTATCCAAGTCAACCTTTCCTATCTTGCTCCTTACCTCTCCTCTTTCCCCACATCTGCCCCTTATATAATCTCTTTCCCACTTTTTATACCCCTTTCTCAAAAATTAGTTTCTCCCCCCATTGCCATTCTTTCCCCACTTTCTCAGACCTCTCTTGCGCTCCCTCCAAGTCAACCTTTTCTATTTTCTGCCTTATCTCTCCTCTTTTTCCACCTCTGCCCCCTTATATCCTCCCTCTTCTCCACTTTTCCACCCTTTTCTCTCTAAAAAAAACAAAAACCTGTCCCCCTTGCAAGTTTTCCCACCCCTAACACCCAACTATCCCCAAAGTCCTCCTCTCCCCATCGCAATCCCTGCCCCTACCATAACATTACACTTCTCCTATAGTTCCCCCCTCTGGTCCCTGTGGCCCTATGCAGCTGCCTAGTTGATTTCAGCACCGTGGAGAGCTCCAGCCCTGACAGCCCCGTCCGCACTATGGAGGAGTTATTGACTGATTATCGCACTATTAATTTCCTCTCTAATTGCTCCTCCACCTCTCCATTCTAGGTCCCTGCTGGAGCCTGGAATATTATCAGCTGCACAGGGAGAAATCTGCCTATAACGCGCCCTATGCTGCAATGATAGGACGAGCAGAGGAACAAAAAGGAGAATTAATGAGGACACTAATAATAAATATGATACAAACAATTTCATTTTCGGATATAAGAAGCCTACTGTCATGAATTACTGGGTGTATAGGTTTTCTATTCAGGGGTCGGATGTGGACTATAGGGGTATTTGGTACAACATGGAAAAATGGGGATAAGTAGGTGGTTGGGTTTTTTTTTTACATTTTGCTGAATTTTTGGATCTCAAAATTTTAATGATTGATATAAAAAAAAATAAATCACAAAATCTTGTTTTCATGAGATGGATCAAATTCTGACACACACACACACACACACACACACACACACACACACACACACACACACACACACACACACACACACACACACACACACACACACACACACACACACACACACACACACACACACACTCTAGGGGCACAATGATAGTAGTAGATGGGTGCCATACAAGATGAGGGGGCTTTATTAGGGGCACCATGATGGGAGCAGATATGCATGTCTATCTTTGTAACTATCCAGAGTGAGGGGGCTTTAGGTGCAGCATTGACATTTCGGGGGGCAACAGGGCAGGAGGTGGGGGGGGGGGGATGTGTGTACCCTTATAAATAAAGCAGGGTGAGGGGGCACCACCAGCAGCTGAGGGGCACAATAATAGTAGATATGTGCTATAGAAAGGTGAGGGGGCACCAGGAGCAGCAGTGACATTTAGGGGGCACCAGGGCAGGTAGGGAGATGTGTGTACCCTTATAATGAAGCAGACTGAGGAGCAGAATGATAGTAATAGATATATGTGATAGAAGGTGAGGGGGCACAGGGTGCAGCGTTGACAATTGGGGGGCACTAGGGCAGATGGGGGGGATGTGTGCATTCCTGTATAGAAGCATGGCGAGGGGGCAAGGTGAGGGGCGCAATGAAAGCAGTAGATAAGTGCGACAGAAGATGAAGGGGCGCCAGGAGCTGCAGTGACATTTGGGGGGCACCAGGGCTAGTGGGGAGGGATGTGTGTACCCTAATAATAAAGGAGATTGAAGGAGATGTGCAGCTGATGGGCACGATGATATGTGCTATACAAGGTGAGTGGGCACCGGGTGCTGGATTGACATTTGGGGGTCACCAAGACAGATAGGGGGGGATGTATGCATTACTATAAAGATGCAGGGTGAGGGGGCAGCAGGAGCAGATAAGGGGCACCATGACAGTAGTATATAAGTGCTATACAAGGTGAGGGGGCAGCAGGAGCAGCAGTGACATTTGGGGTTCACCAGGGCAGATGAGGGGTGTATTCCTCTAAAGATGCAGGGTGAGAGGGCAGCAGGGGCAGGTGAGGGGCACCATGAAAGTAGTATATGTGTTATACAAGGTAAGGGGGCATCAGGGGCAGCAGGGACATTTGGGGGGCACCAGAGCAGATGGGGGGTGTATTCCTATAAAGATGCATAAAGATACTGGGTGGAGGGGCACCAGGAGCATCAGGGACATTTGGGGGGCACCAGGGCACATGGGGGTGTATTCCTATAAAGATGCATAAAGATGCAGGGTGAGGGGGCACCAGGAACAGGTGAAGGGCACCATGAAAGTAGTATATGTGTTATACAAGGTGAGGGGGCACCAGGAGCATCAGGGACATTTGGGGGGCACCAGGGCAGATGGGGGTGTATTCCTATAAAGATGAATGGTGAAGGGGCACCAGGAGCAGCTGAGGGGCACCATGACAGTAGTATATAAGACCTATACAAGGTGAGGGGCAGCAGTGACATTTGGGGGGCACCATGGCAGGCGGGGTTGTGTGTACCCCCATAGTGAGTCAGGGTGAGGTGGCACCAGGAGCAGCTGAGGGGCACCATGACAGTAGTATATAAGAGCTGTACAAGGTGAGGGGCAGCAGTGACACTTGGGGGGCACCCGGGCAGGCGGGTGTGTGTGTGTACCCTCATAATGAGTCAGGTTGAGGTGGCACCAGGAGTAGCTGAGCGGCACCATGACAGTAGTATATAAGAGCTGTACAAGGTGAGGGGCAGCAGTGACACTTGGGGGGCACCATGGCAGGCGGGTGTGTGGGTACCCCTATAGTGAGTCAGGTTGAGGTGGCACCAGGAGTAGCTGAGCGGCACCATGACAGTAGTATATAAGAGCTGTACAAGGTGAGGGGCAGCAGTGACATTTGGGGGGCACCATGGCAGGCGGGTGTGTGTGTACCCCTATAGTGAGTCAGGGTGAGGGGGCACCAGGAGCAGCTGAGGGGCACCATGACAGTAGTATATAAGAGCTGTACAAGGTGAGGGGCAGCAGTGACACTTGGGGGGCACCCCGGCAGGCGGGTGTGTGTGTACCCCCATAGTGAGTCAGGGTGAGGGGGCACCAGGAGCAGCGTTGGCAGCTGGGGGCACAGGGAAGGGAGGGGGCTGTGTCTGTTTTTGTGTCTGTCTGCACTCTTGGAATTATGAAAAATACCAGCATCGACATTGGACTTCAGCTTCGATTAAGGGAGATGGGACATGACAAGACGCGATCAATACCCAGGCCGGCCTATAAAGTGTCAAGTAATGAATCAATTTCGACTAAATTTTCCATTTTTCAGAAGCCGTTCGGAGAGAGAAGAATATCCTCTTTTGTAAAGATATTATTATCGATTTCGGCGGCAATTTGACATCAGGGGTAGTTAATTCCACTCAGAATAAAATTGAAAACACTTGAGAGAGGAGAGAGAGGGAGAGGAGCTGGGAAGACAAAGGGATGGAGGGGGTGGGGGACAGGGATCCAGGGAGATGGATAGAGAGGGTGAGACAAAGGGAGAGAAGAGGGAAAACTGATCTCAAGGCAATGGCGAGAAAGCCACAGCGGCCCAGACCCCAGCAGCCTCAGGTTGCTTTATTTTTGCAGCAATATTTGTTTGTTTATTCATTTCTTGTTACATTTACTTCCTTGTTTACATAAACAACACAGAAGTTGTGGCGTCAGGTGACTTTGGCTTTCTCATGTTCTTCAAGGACAACTTAAGGAAGAGAAGAAGACTTCCAGCTGCAACTTTTAAAGTTGGACCCTAATATGGATGAAGGGCAAAGAAAAAAGTCCCTAATTCCATCTATGAGAAGTTCTCACGCCAACGTAGTTTCTATGGGGCCGCGCACAGGTCCTATTATTTTCCTCAGATCGAGGCGAAAAGAAAAAAAAAATCACTGCATGTCCAAGTTGGATCCGATATTCGGCCATGGAAGGGAATAAGTCCGTGGAAACCATCAGATTTCACTCAGATGGCATCTGAGTGCAGTCCAATTTCTGCACACTGACACAATGGAGAAGATGGAGAGATGTTGTCCTCCATCTTCTCCTCTGTGTTAATTGCATCATCGGCCAGATTCTCTACGACTGTCTGACCCTAACCTAATACAGCAAACTTCTGAGTAAGGGCTCATGCCTAAGGCATTTTGACGGACAGCATTCATATCTATGTTATTCAATGGGGAAGTGCATATGTCCAATTTTTTTCTGGCAAGGAAAAAGTATTGAAGCATGCATGATTTGCCTCCTATAATTGGAACTCACTTGGCTATTCAAGTGTATGGATCCATGGAAAAAAATATCAGACTGCACTCGGATGACATCCGAGTGCATCTGATTTTCACGGACAGACTGAATGGAGACAATGCAGACACTTTTTTTATTCTCCACATCCCAACAAATTGGATCACACTCAACAGCCCTCAATGTTTTTCATAATTCCACCTCCCTGTGGTCAGAGATGGACAGAGTTAATGCTCTTTTAAGACCCCTATACCCATTATGTCGAACCTGTCAATTTCAATGGGACCAGTTGACCATCTGATGTGTATTGGGGCCTCCCAGTGTCTCTCCTATAGATGATGGCAGAGGAAAGAATGATCAAACTGGTTGACTTGCAACAGCTGATCCTTTTCCTTTTAGAGGTGATGCCTCATAACTCCTCTCTCCCCATTGAAAACACATGAACATTTGGCTCGGCCTAGAGGAATATGGGGAGGTAGCGGTCTACTCAGTTTACAGCTTTCATATGAGAATCACTAACTTTAGAAACGTAAGGATGAGGCGGGAATAACTCTTTACGGAAAATTGTACATGACCAAAGAAGTTGGTTACTGATGGAACAACTATTAAATGAACATTCGCTACTTAACAATCGTTCTTCCAATGGTTTCGTATACTGCACGTTAGTAGATATTGGCAATAACAGTTGTGTAAAATGACCATGCATGTTATTATTTATTATTATTTATTGTTATAGCGTCATTTATTCCATGGCGCTTTACATGTGAGGAGGGGTATACATAATAAAAACAAGTACAATAATCTTAAACGATACAAGTCACAACTGGTACAGGAGGAGAGAGGACCCTGCCCGCGAGGACTCACAATCTACAAGGGATGGGTGAGGATACAGTAGGTGAGGGTAGAGATGGTCATGCAGCGGTTTGGTCGATCGGTGGTTACTGCAGGTTGTAGGCTTGTCTGAAGAGGTGGGTCTTCAGGTTCTTTTTGAAGGTTTCGATGGTAGGCGAGAGTCTGATGTGTTGGGGTAGAGGGTTCCAGAGTAGGGGGGAAGCGCGAGAGAAATCTTGTATGCGATTGTGGGAAGAGGAGATAATAGGGGAGTAGAGAAGGAGATCTTGTGAGGATCGGAGGTTGCGTGTAGGTAAGTACCGGGAGACGAGGTCGCAGATGTATGGAGGAGACAGGTTGTGGATGGCTTTGTACGTCATGGTTAGGGTTTTGTACTGGAGTCTCTGGGCAATGGGGAGCCAGTGAAGGGATTGACAGAGGGGAGAGGCCGGGGAATAGCGGGGGGACAGGTGGATTAGTCGGGCAGCAGAGTTTAGAATAGATTGGAGGGGTGCGAGAGTGTTAGAGGGGAGGCCACAGAGCAGGAGGTTACAGTAGTCGAGGCGGGAGATGATGAGGGCATGGACTAGGGTTTTTGCAGATTCATGGTTGAGGAATGTACGGATCCAGGAAATATTTTTGAGTTGAAGGCGGCAGGAAGTGGAAAGGGCTTGGATATGTGGTTTGAAGGAGAGATCAGCGTCAATGATTACCCCGAGGCAGCGAGCTTGTGGGACTGGGGAGAGTGGGCAGCCATTTACTGTAATGGATAGGTTCATTGGGGAGGTCGTGTGAGATGGGGGAAAGATGATGAATTCTGTTTTGTCCATGTTCAGGTTCAGAAATCTAGCGGAGAAGAAGGATGAAATAGTGGACAGACATTGAGGGATTCTGGTTAGTAGGGAGGTGATATCTTGTCCAGAGATGTAGATCTGTGTGTCGTCAGCATAGAGGTGATACTGAAAGCCGTGAGATTCTATGAGCTGTCCCAGGCCAAAGGTGTAAATGGAGAAGAGCAGGGTCCTAGAACTGAACCTTGTGGGACTCCGACAGATAAGGGGCGAGGTGAGGAGGTGGTGTGTGAGTGGGAGACGCTGAATGTCCGGTCTGTTAGGTATGATGAGATCCAGGATAGGGCCAAGTCTGTGATGCCAAGGGATGAGAGGGTCTGTAGTAATAGTGAATGGTCCACTGTGTCAAAGGCAGAGGACAGGTCCAGGAGGAGGAGGACAGAGTAATATAGAAGGCAGAGGAGAGGTCCAGGAGGAGGAGGACAGTAGTGTCGCTTGCTCTTGGCGTTTAATAGGTCATTGGTGACTTTAGTTAGGGCAGTTTCAGTGGAGTGGTGTGACCGGAAGCCAGATTGTAAGCGGTCGAAAAGGGAGCAGGAAGATAGATGGGAGGACAGTTCAAGATGGACGTGTTGTTCCAGTAGTTTTGAGGCATAGGGGAGAAGTGATATAGGGCGATAGATACAGAGGATGGGTCAAGAGAGGGCTTTTTGAGGATAGGTGTGATGGAGGCATGTTTAAAGCTTGAGGGGAAAACACCAGTTGTTAGTGATAGGTTGAAGAGATGGGTTAGAGTTGGGATGAAGACTGTGGCGAGGTTTGGGATGAAGTGGGAAGGGATCGGGTCAAGTGCACAGGTGGTGAGATGCGATCTTGAGAGTAGAGTGGAGAGTTGATCTTCTGTAATAGTGGAGAAGTTGGTTTTGGAGGTGGAGGGCTGGGTAGTTGGGAGGAAGGGCTCTGGGGGTTGTTGACTAAAACTGTCTCTGATGTTCTCAATCTTCTGCTTGAAAAATGAGGCAGAAGATGAGCTGAGATGAGTGGGGAGGGAGGAGATGCTGGGGGACAGAGGAGAGAGTTGAAGGTGTTCAATAACTGTTTATGGTTGTGAGACAGGGAGGATATGAGAGATGAGAAGTAGGTTTGTTTAGCTGTGGCAAGTGTGGTCTTGAAGGTAGTGAGGGACTGTTTGAATGCGATGAAGTGCTTGTTGGAGTGGGATCTTTTCCATCTCCGCTCAGCAGCCCTGGAAGCTCACCTCAGTTCTTTGGTCAGGCTGGTGTGCCAGGGCTGTCTGTTGATTTTGCGAGCTTTAGTATGTGTGAGAGGGGCAAGAGATTCCAAAGCTGCAGCTATTGTGGTGTTATATAGAGCGGCAGCGTCATCCGCATTGTGTAGGGAACTTATGTCTGTGAGAGGTAGGAGGGATTCAGATAGTGAGTGTAGATTGAGGTGTTTAAGATTTCTGCGAGGGTGTGCATGTTTGTGGGGTGGGGATTGTAGACAAGGAGTGAAGAGGGAAGAGAATGTGAGTAGATTGTGGTCAGAAAGAGGAAGAGGTGAGTTAGAGAGGTTAGATAGGGAGCAGAGGCGGGTGAAGATGAGGGCTAGTGTGTGACCATGTTCAATTATACCAGAATTTTTAGCCAATGTATGTTTTTTCAATCTCATGAACTTTGTTACTTTGATATTCTGTTACTATAGTACATTACTATAACACCATATGATATTATATAACTATAATACTAGGTTCTATGGCACAATCTTGCTTTGATACTATGTATGACTCCAATACTATGCTGTAATGGTGCTTTGTTACTATGACATGATAATGCTTTGTCACAATGACAATGTATTACTTTGATACTATGTTGTAATGGTGCTTTGTTACTATAATGTTATGTCACTATGACAATATATTACTTTGAAACTATGTTGTAATGGTCCTCTCTCCTCTGTACCAGTCTGGCATTGTAAAATTTGTTTACTGTAAACGACATCTGTAACTTTGTATGTAACCCCTTCTCATGTACAGCACCATGGAATTAATGGTGCTATATAAATAAATAATAATGGTGCTTTGATACTATGACACTATAATATTGTCACTATGACAATGTATTACTTTGATACTATGTTGTAATGGTGCTTTGTTAATGTGACACTATAATGCTTTGTATCTATGACAATGTATTACTTTGATACTATGTTGTAATGGTGCTGTGTTACTACGACAATGTATTACTTTGATACTATGTTGTAATGGTGCTTTGTTACTATGACAATGTATTACTTTGATATTATGTTGTAATGGTGCTTTGTTAATGTGACACTATAATGCTATGTCACTATGACAATGTATTACTTTGATACTATGTTTATACAACTGTTGCACAACACTTTGGAGTCACACTGGCATATAATACATTTCAAAAACCTGACCGGTACATCCAAACATAGACTAAGTGTGAACAGGTGCTGAACCTAGAGTCGCCAACTCGTATATAGTTAAGTAAATAAGGCAGCACACTGCAGCGCTAAAACATGTAAACTTGAAAACACGAAATTTGAACTGCATTACTGCACTAGAAATATGAAAAATGAGAGCATTTAGCGCATAAAAATGGCCAATTTTATGTGTACCTGGTAGCCCCTTTACGGCATCTCTCTTATACCAGGTCCTAAACTTGCCTTGCCTCGCTGAGAATAAACATCTCCATCTGAATGGGTACATGTGAAACCTCTTCCTAGACCAAAATTCTCTCTCTCTGTGGAGGGGTATTGGACCTGCTGTAATTAAAACACCTGAAGCTAGGAGGCGGAGTGCACGATCAGAAGGACCTGGTATAAGAGAGATGCCGTAAAGGGGCTACCAGGTACACATAAAATTGGCCATTTTTATGCGCTAAACGCTCTCATTTTTCATATTTCTAGTGCAGTAATGCAGTTAAAATTTCATGTTTTCAAGTTTACATGTTTTAGCGCTGCAGTGTGCTGCCTTATTTACTTAACTATATACGAGTTGGCGACTCTAGGTTCAGCACCTGTTCACACTGAGTCTATGTTTGGATGTGCCGGTCAGGTTTTTGAAATGTATTCTTTAGCCTTCTGATCGTGCACTTCGCCTCCTAGCCACAGGTGTTTTAATTACAGCAGGTCCGATACCCCTCCACAGAGAGAGAATTTTAGTCTAGGAAGAGGTTTCACATGTACCCATTCAGATGGAGACGTTTATTCTCAGCGAGGTAAGGCAAGTGTAGGACCTGGTGTAAGAGAGATGCCGTAAAGGGGCTACCAGGTACACATAAAATTGGCCATTTTTATGCGCTAAACACTGGCATATAATGTCAGACCGATTAAAGTTTGTGTTCTTTCATGAGGTATTTCCAATAAAACAGAGATGATGGGTGTTGTAGTCACTTGCTTTTATGTACTGGTTTCACCAGTCCCTCTAAACGGTATTTACCAAAAATAAAGCACTCCTATGGGCTGCCCCTATGTCGACCTGCTCTCCACAACGCCCCGTTTTCCTAATTGTAATTTTAGGCATATACAAACTACAAATAAGAGCCCCTGAGATCACCGCTATATGGTCCCAGGAGGATGACAGGTAATGACTGGCAAATGGTCTTCAGTAACTTCATCGTGACTACTGGACAGTGACAGCGCGGAGAAGTATAGAAGGGATTCAAGGGATAGTTATTGGATTTACTAAAGATATACTGGATTTATATATTGTATATATGTATTGGGTGAAGTCTCTGTCTTTCAAACTATCTCATATTAAGATAGATAATAGATAGATAGATAGATAGATAACATAATCTATGTATGTATGGGGGTCGCATAGAGGGACATTATTACTATGTAAAGTCACAAAGGGGGACATTATGATAAAATGGGGGCCACATAGGAGACATTATTTATATATGGCGGCCACATAGGCGGAAATTACTAATTTATGGGGGCCACATAGAGGGACATTATTAATGTATGGGGACCACATAGGGGGATATTACTAATTTATGGCGGCCACATAGGCGGACATTGCTAATTTATGGGGGCCACATAGAGGGATATTATTAGTATAAGGGGGGACCACATAAAGGGACATTATGTATGTAGCCACATAGAGGGACATTACTAAGGTATGGGGGCCACATAGAGGCACAATATTTATGTATGGGAGGCCACATGCTGTAGGGTGACATTATGCGGTCCTGCTATTTGGTCACTTTGTGGTGGTAATATAAGGTCACAGTGTGGCGGTCTGTTTCTGGGATGTGATATTATTGGTATGATGATCTTGGTATCGTGCACACAGATTATCAACACTTCTGGGACCCAAGTGTTGGTGGAGCCGGTGAAAGTGGGGACCGGTCCAGTTTTGGCCCATTGTATGAATCTGCTCTTCAGCTGTATTGAAGTGAATGGGACAGAGCTGCAATACCACACATCGCCTATGGAAAGGGATGGCGCTGTTAACAGAAAGCAGCCATGTTATTCTAATTCTCCCCTTTTATGCACATCCCAGGTCTGCGGAGAGATCCTCTTTGCGCCGTTGTTTTCTGTCACTTTTCTTCATGCTGTGAAACAATAGGAATTGTAGTTACCACTAATTAAGTGCTGAGTGTGGTCTATGACTCCGTCCGTGTCCGGCCCCCGTGACTGATTCCAATCAATAGAGCAGAGAGGAAAATATTGGTTTGACGTTTTATGTTGCCGAATTGACAAGAGCATTCCCTTTCATAAAGATGCCGATACATTACAGGCCGGGAGCGCCAGTCATCAGGTACAAGAAGAACACTAAGTATAACATGAAATCCAGCAGTGTTTGCACTTCGCCTCTCGTTCCCCCTTCTGCATCCTAACAATAAAACCACATGAACAAGTGTACAAGTGTCCTGGACGTCATGTTACCCTTTGAAAAGTTGGTTAAACACCTCACCTGCCTTTTCCAATGCAAACTCCATCAATTATTAAATAGATCTTCCATACCTGAGGAGACTGGTGTACTTACTTTGAGAAGAGGTGCGAAACCGGCTAAATAAGATTAAAATGGATAAATCTCCAGGTCCGGATGGCATACACCCACGAGTACTAAGAGAACTAAGTAATGTAATAGATAAACCATTATTTCTTATTTTTAGGGACTCTATAGCGACAGGGTCTGTTCCGCAGGACTGGCGCATAGCAAATGTGGTGCCAATATTCAAAAAGGGCTCTAAAAGTGAACCTGGAAATTATAGGCCAGTAAGTCTAACCTCTATTGTTGGTAAAATATTTGAAGGGTTTCTGAGGGATGTTATTCTGGATTATCTCAATGAGAATAACTGTTTAACTCCATATCAGCATGGGTTTATGAGAAATCGCTCCTGTCAAACCAATCTAATCAGTTTTTATGAAGAGGTAAGCTATAGACTGGACCACGGTGAGTCATTGGACGTGGTATATCTCGATTTTTCCAAAGCGTTTGATACCGTGCCGCACAAGAGGTTGGTACACAAAATGAGAATGCTTGGTCTGGGGGAAAATGTGTGTAAATGGGTTAGTAACTGGCTTAGTGATAGAAAGCAGAGGGTGGTTATAAATGGTTTAGTCTCTAACTGGGTCGCTGTGACCAGTGGGGTACCGCAGGGGTCAGTATTGGGACCTGTTCTCTTCAACATATTCATTAATGATCTGGTAGAAGGTTTACACAGTAAAATATCGATATTTGCAGATGATACAAAACTATGTAAAGCAGTTAATACAAGAGAAGATAGTATTCTGCTACAGATGGATCTGGATAAGTTGGAAACTTGGGCTGAAAGGTGGCAGATGAGGTTTAACAATGATAAATGTAAGGTTATACACATGGGAAGAAGGAATCAATGTCACCATTACACACTGAACGGGAAACCACTGGGTAAATCTGACAGGGAGAAGGACTTGGGGATCCTAGTTAATGATAAACTTACCTGGAGCAGCCAGTGCCAGGCAGCAGCTGCCAAGGCAAACAGGATCATGGGGTGCATTAAAAGAGGTCTGGATACACATGATGAGAGCATTATACTGCCTCTGTACAAATCCCTAGTTAGACCGCACATGGAGTACTGTGTCCAGTTTTGGGCACCGGTGCTCAGGAAGGATATAATGGAACTAGAGAGAGTACAAAGGAGGGCAACAAAATTAATAAAGGGGATGGGAGAACTACAATACCCAGATAGATTAGCGAAATTAGGATTATTTAGTCTAGAAAAAAGACGACTGAGGGGCGATCTAATAACCATGTATAAGTATATAAGGGGACAATACAAATATCTCGCTGAGGATCTGTTTATACCAAGGAAGGTGACGGGCACAAGGGGGCATTCTTTGCGTCTGGAGGAGAGAAGGTTTTTCCACCAACATAGAAGAGGATTCTTTACTGTTAGGGCAGTGAGAATCTGGAATTGCTTGCCTGAGGAGGTGGTGATGGCGAACTCAGTCGAGGGGTTCAAGAGAGGCCTGGATGTCTTCCTGGAGCAGAACAATATTGTATCATACAATTATTAGGTTCTGTAGAAGGACGTAGATCTGGGGATTTATTATGATGGAATATAGGCTGAACTGGATGGACAAATGTCTTTTTTCGGCCTTACTAACTATGTTACTATGTTACTATGTTACTAATCCATGTCAGAATGGCTGTACAATTCTTTGTGAAAGTTTAAATGTAATCTCTGCTCCCTTAGCCTGATTGGCAGATCCTCAGTGTTCCTCCTCCCTGCTGCAGGATCTCGGCGCAACAAGACTGATTGACAGCTCCTGGGTCTCCTCCCTGCTGCTGCAGGATCTCTGACCATCTAGACTGATTGACAGCTCCTGGGTCTCCCCCTGCTGCAGGATCTCTGCCCAACTAGACTGACAGCTCCTGGGTCTCCCCCTGCTGCTGCAGAATCTCTGCCCATCTAGACTGATTGACAGCTCCTGGGTCTCCTCCACGCTGCTGCAGAATCTCTGCCCAACTAGACTGATAGCTCCTGGGTCTCCTCCCTGCTGCTGCAGAATCTCTGCCCATCTAGACTGATTGACAGCTCCTGGGTCTCCCCCCTGCTGCAGGATCTCTGCCCATCTAGACTGATTGACAGCTCCTGGGTCTCCTCCCTGCTGCAGGATCTCTGCCCAACTAGACTGACAGCTCCTGGGTCTCCCCCTGCTGCTGCAGAATCTCTGCCCATCTAGACTGATTGACAGCTCCTGGGTCTCCCCCCTGCTGCAGGATCTCTGCCCATCTAGACTGATTGACAGCTCCTGGGTCTCCTCCCTGCTGCTGCAGAATCTCTGCCCAACTAGACTGATTGTCAGCTCCTGGGCATTCTCTGGAGCTCCCCCGTAGGGCAGTGGGGTACTCTATACCGGGTCCTTCGGTTCTCAAGGGGGATGTCACGGTGGCTGACCCAGTCCGTGGCCCTCGGGACGTCCGTTGTAAAAAGGAAAGGTCTTTAAAAGGGGAAATATTCGTGACGCCACCTGTGGTGTTCGATCAGGGTGACCGACGCTGCTCAGGGGTCTGCTGGGGTGATGTTATGGCAGCTAGATGGTACACCTTCCCACAGGTGAAGTATGTCCCCAGGGCTTCCCGGTGTATGGATGGTGCATTATGAGAGGCGCAGAGAAGAACGAGGACATAAGGCTGCAGTCTCTTTACCTTTTTACTGAAGGCTTCAGCATCCACAGTCCAGAGCACAGATCACAGGGCAGGCAGAGTTCGGCCGGTTTGAAGGCAAATCCAGAGTCCCCTTATCCAGGTGGAAATCAGTAGCCTTCCTCTAGCGCCTGGGTGTTGTAGTACCTTACTGCTGAGCCTCTCATAAGGTCCTCACAACTTTTGTAGATGTTCTAGATGTTATGTCTTTCTCTCTGTCCCGCAGATAGATAGAAACAACCCGTATGACTGGTGGCCTAAGGCTTTTTACAGGGACTCTATCATGCCCCAGCCCCCACAAGTTGCCACCGTGCCTCCTGGGTATAGGGCGGATCAGTAACTTGCAATTAGCTGTCCTGCCGGTCTCTGGAACAAGGCATAAAGGACTGTTGCTCCCTCGGTGTTCCGGCTACCGGATCCTGCGCCTCAGAAGGAGGCAGACTGTGTAGGGCAGAACTCCTTCTGTTTTCCGCTCCTTCCGTTAGGACTTCTTGTCACTCTCTACAATACAGTTCTCCTTCAGTGTCTCTTCCTTAGGATGCTGCCGCATGTGGGGCAGGCGCAGCTCCGAGGCCTTCTGTCTAGGCCTCTGACAGGATCCCACCCATGTCAGGGACCAACTACCTGAGCGGAGCTCAGATAGCAGCTAACTGGGTGAAGCCCAGCCAGCTTCTGCCTAACTTCCTTTCCAGACCACCAGTTTTACCTAATTGTAAAGAGTGCCCTAATAAATAGGAGCATAGCTCCCCCTGGTGGACTGGAGTGTGAAGTGTGTTTGTGTTACCTGGTAGTGAGATCTCCTTTATTGCCTTCAAACGTAACATCACTCCCCCCTAGAGGAGAATGATATTACTGCAATGACCAGGACCCTGGGGCGCTGCAATCCCTGCTGCAGGATCTCTGTCCATTTAGACTGATTGACAGCTCCAAGGCATCCTCCCTGCTGCTGCAGGATCTCTGTCCATGTAGCCTGATTGACAGCTCCTGGGCCTCCTCCCTGCTGCTGCAGGATCTCTGTCCATGTAGCCTGATTGACAGCTCCTGGGCATCCTCCCTGCTGCTGCAGGATCTCTGTCCATGTAGCCTGATTGACAGCTCCTGGGTCTCCTCCCTGCTGCTGAAATCTCACAATGTTGAATACAAGCTGCAGCTGCCAGTCATTATTTCAGCAATGTCGGCGCTGCTATTTCCAATGGGTGATGTGATATTGATGCGTCATTAGCGGTAGCTGATCAGCAATATTCCGAAAAAGTAAACATTGCAGCCGGTCAACATTAGTTACTGATTGGCTGCAATTAGTCACTGATAAGCCTGTCCTGCTTGATGTATTATTTTACTGGAATTCAAGTTGGTCAGCATTTAAAGGGGTTGTCCAGTTTTGGGGTTCTTTATCGGACTGCAGACCTGGGAATTCTCACAGAGCATGCCGTCAGGATTCTCCAGTGTTGGTGGCAAAAGCTGGCGATGATATGATCACTAGTCATATCATTTGCATACTTCTGGACACATTCCCACTAGACATGTGTAGCCTCGCTTGTTTCACTTGTATTGAGCGGGTCAACACACATCTAGTCGGCCTGTGACTATGTATGCAAATCGCATACTTGTATGTTATGGACCTGGTGGTCAGGAGCACCCGGAACGACCTGATGGTTAAACTCACACAGGACAAGCTCTGGGAAGTGGGAGCTCTGCTGACCGCAACCCCTAATCCTATCACACAACTAGAAATAGCCGTGGAGCGTACCCAACACTGCCTAGATGCCTCTTCACAGCCTAAGAGCTAGCTAGCCCTAAAGATAGAAAATTAAGCCTACCTTGCCTCAGAGAAATTCCCCAAAGGTAAAGGCAGCCCCCCACATATATTGACTGTGAGTTAAGATGAAAGTCACAAACACAGAAATGAAACAGGTTTCAGCAAAGGGAGGCCAGACTTACTAAACAGACAGAGGATAGGAAAGGTATCTTTGCGGTCAGCACAAAAAAATACAAAAAGACCACGCAGAGTGTGCAAAAAAGACCTCCGCACCGACTCACGGTGCGGAGGTGCCACTCTGCATCCCAGAGCTTCCAGCTAGCAAGGCAAAATCATGATAGCCAGCTGGACAAGGAAACAAATGAACAAATAATTAACTAGCAGGGACTTAGCTTCTGCTGGAGTAGACAGGTCACCAGAAAGATCCAAGAGCGAACTGAACCAGTACAAGAACATTGACAGCTGGCATGGAGTAACGATCTGAGTGGAGTTAAATAGAGCAGCCAGCCAAAGAATAAACTACGTCACCTGTGGAAGGAACCTCAGAAGCAGCAGCTCCACTCACAGCCACCAGAGGGAGTCCATTGACAGAACTCGCCGAAGTACCATTCATGACCACAGGAGGGAATTCGATCACAGAATTCACAACACTTGTAGTCCCAAAGTAGGCATCGGAGAATGACTGCAGACTTGAACCCTGATCCAAAACAGGAAACCTTTCGGGGACATTCGGAGAGACGGAACCAAGTCCTGATTGATCTTACCTTCTTTGCTATTGGATGACCGTTGCAGATTTCAGCTTTCAGCAGAATCATCAGCATCCTCTACGTAAAGCACTGAGGTCATTCTGTATGACCACCTCCACTGACGTGGTTTACCAGATTCCCCTATTAAAGCAAATTTTAACAATACATCTGACCTACTAGATGTCCCATGAGAGTAAGCCCTGTCTACAAGCCCTATTAGAAGGATTCTACTGCACAGGAGCCCTCTCTATGAGCCAGTATGGAGGTCTGCTATGTAAGAACAGCTCCTCGCCCGTTAGTTACTTCTGTCCCTTAGTTTATACAGGTTTATGTAACTGTATCAGCATTTCTCTCCAGATTTCCTACTTTCATTGAAGACATCGGTCCACCTGCTCCTCTCCTCCCCCCTCGTGCGCGCGCTCTGCACACTCGATACATCAGACCGATAAGTTTTAATGGAGCATTAAAAAGGGATAATTAAACAGGATCTTGGAAGGATTGTAGCCTTCCTCTGGAACAATGACACTGCCCCTGCGCCTGTGATGGACCTGGAGGAGAAAAGTTGTGTTGTTTATTACATTAACGTTAAGACGTATTCCTACAGATATGATCGCAGAACGTTTCATAAGTAGAGACGTAAAGAGGTTTCCACACTAAGGAAAGTGGACCCTAAACACTCTTGTATTCCTAAAATACCAAACAGTCCCATTCCCGGGTTCAGTGTCGGATCCCCATTGACACTAAGGTCTCTGCATTTTTGTGTTTCATAAGTGATGTCACATCAACAGCTCACATCACCACTGCAGCCGATCACTGAGCTCAGTAGCTGTGCTGATCCAGATGGCATTAGCCTCTGAGCTTAGAGATTGGTCGAAGCAGTGATGTGTTCTGCCAATGTGACGTCACCAAAACACCGAGAACAGAGGAGCTGCGGAGACCCAGACCAAGGATCAGTAATGTAATGTACACAGTGACTGCACCAGCAGAATAGTGAGTGCAGCTCTGGGGTATAATACAGGATGTAACTCAGGATCAGTAATGTATGTACACAGTGACTGCACCAGCAGAATAGTGAGTGCAGCTCTGGAGTATAATACAGGATGTAACTCAGAATCAGTAATGTAATGTATGTACACAGTGACTGCACCAGCAGAATAGTGAGTGCAGCTCTGGAGTATAATACAGGATGTAACTCAGGATCAGTAATGTAATGTATGTACACAGTGACTGCACCAGCAGAATAGTGAGTGCAGCTCTGGGGTATAATACAGGATGTAACTCAGGATCAGTAATGTAATGTATGTACACAGTGACTGCACCAGCAGAATAGTGAGTGCAGCTCTGGGGTATAATACAGGATGTAACTCAGGATCAGTAATGTAATGTATGTACACAGTGACTGCACCAGCAGAATAGTGAGTGCAGCTCTGGGGTATAATACAGGGTGTAACTCAGGATCAGTAATGTATGTACACAGTGACTGCACCAGCAGACTAGTGAGTGCAGCTCTGGGTATAATACAGGATGTAACTCAGGATCAGTAATGTATGTACACAGTGACTGCACCAGCAGAATAGTGAGTGCAGCTCTGGGTATAATACAGGATGTAACTCAGGATCAGTAATGTAATGTATGTACACAGTGACTGCACCAGCAGAATAGTGAGTGCAGCTCTGGGTATAATACAGGATGTAACTCAGGATCAGTAATGCAATGTAATGTATGTACACAGTGACTGCACCAGCAGAATAGTGAGTGCGGCTCTGGGGTATAATACAGGATGTAACTCAGGATCAGTAATGTAATGTATGTACACAGTGACTGCACCAGCAGAATAGTGAGTGCAGCTCTGGAGTATAATACAGGATGTAACTCAGGATCAGTAATGTAATGTATGTACACAGTGACTCCACCAGCAGAATAGTGAGTGCAGCTCTGGAGTATAATACACAGGATAACATTCTAATGTATGGAAGTTAATTTGATGATTTCTTTCTAAACAACAGAAAAGTTGGCTCTTTATGTCAAAGTTTCCCATTTACAAACAGGATTTTAAAGCATCAGCAGAAAACCCAGCATCTGTACATAAAGTATTAATACAGAAGGGAGCAAAGGGAAATAAGGTAAAAAGTTGAATCAGCAATAGAGTATACAGGAGGAAGAACATACAGTATATACATGTCTGTCTGATTTTTTAAAGGGCTGGTCCAGGGTTGATCTATTGATGACCTATCCTTATATGACTCTCAGGACCCCCATGATCAGATGTTACCAGCTCCCAATGCAAACAAATGTACAGTACATAGTTTACAGACCTGGAGCGGCACAGCTCAAAATAGTGTCTACAGTGACCGGTGAACTTGGACATCTAGGTCGATGTCACTGCTGCCTATGCAGAGTGCTACAGTTGAGATGAGTTTGTAATTGACTGCTGCACTCTGTATAAGCAGTGACCGACAGAACAATGCTCTCAATATGGTTAAGTGAGAGGTGTCATTTTGGTTGCTGCCTATGTAGCAGCCTATGACAAACTCACCTTTCACTTCTCATATTCCAGCCCCATCACCATCTATTCCCAACCTGCACAAACCCCTCATCCTGCTGATACCCCAATACTGAGCCGCTGCTGCCGTATGTGTCCCTATTACTGCACCTGATACCCCAATACTGAGACGCTGCTGCCGTATGTGTCCCTATTACTGCACCTGATACCCCAATACTGAGCCGCTGCTGCCGTATGTGTCCCTATTACTGCCCCTGATACCCCAATACTGAGACGCTGCTGCCGTATGTGTCCCTATTACTGCACCTGATACCCCAATACTGAGCCGCTGCTGCCGTATGTGTCCCTATTACTGCCCCTGATACCCCAATACTGAGCCGCTGCTGCCGTATGTGTCCCTATTACTGCCCCTGATATCCCAATACTGAGCCGCTGCTGCCGTATGTGTCCCTATTACTGCACCTGATACCCCAATACTGAGCCGCTGCTGCCGTATGTGTCCCTATTACTGCACCTGATACCTCAATACTGAGCCACTGCTGCCGTATGTGTCCCTATTACTACACCTGATACCCCAATACTGAGCCACTGCTGCCGTATGTGACCCTATTACTGCCCCTGATACCCCAATACTGAGCCGCTGCTGCCGAATGTGTCCCTATTACTGCCCCTGATACCCCAATACTGAGCCGCTGCTGCCATATGTGTCCCTATTACTGCACCTGATACCCCAATACTGAGCCACTGCTGCCGTATGTGTCCCTATTATTGCACCTGATACCCCAATACTGAGCCTCTGCCGTATGTGTCCCTATTACTACACCTGATACCCCAATACTGAGCCGCTGCTGCCGTATGTGTCCTTATTACTACACCTGATACCCCAATACTGAGCCGCTGCTGCCGTATGTGTCCCTATTACTGCCCCTGATACCTCAATACTGAGCCACTGCTGCCGTATGTGTCCCTATTACTGCACCTGATACCCCAATACTGAGCCGCTGCTGCCGTATGTGTCCCTATTACTGCCCCTGATACCTCAATACTGAGCCACTGCTGCCGTATGTGTCCCTATTACTGCACCTGATACCCCAATACTGAGCCGCTGCTGCCGTATGTGTCCCTATTACTGCCCCTGATACCCCAATACTGAGCCGCTGCTGCCGTATGTGTCCCTATTACTGCACCTGATATCCCAATACTGAGCTGCTGCTGCCGTATGTGTCCCTATTACAGCCCGATACCCCAATACTGAGCCTCTGCCGTATGTGTCCCTATTACAGCCCCTGATACCCCAATACTGAGACGCTGCTGCCGTATGTGTCCCTATTACAGCCCCTGATACCCCAATACTGAGCCGCTGCTGCCGTATGTGTCCCTATTACTGCACCTGATACCCCAATACTGAGCCGCTGCTGCCATATGTGTCCCTATTACTGCACCTGATACCCCAATACTGAGCCGCTGCTGCCGTATGTGTCCCTATTACTACAACTGATACCTCAATACTGAGCCGCTGCTGCCGTATGTGTCCCTATTACTGCACCTGATACCCCAATACTGAGCCGCTGCTGCCGTATGTGACCCTATTACTGCACCTGATACCCCAATACTGAGCCGCTGCTGCCGTATGTGACCCTATTACTGCACCTGATACCCCAATACTGAGCCGCTGCTGCCGTATGTGTCCCTATTACAGCCCCTGATACCCCAATACTGAGCCGCTGCTGCCGTATGTGTCCCTATTACTGCACCTGATACCCCAATACTGAGCCACTGCTGCCGTATGTGTCCCTATTACTGCACCTGATACCCCAATACTGAGCCGCTGCTGCCATATGTGTCCCTATTACTGCACCTGATACCCCAATACTGAGCCGCTGCTGCCGTATGTGTCCCTATTACTGCCCCTGATACCCCAATACTGAGCCGCTGCTGCCGTATGTGTCTCTATTACTGCACCTGATACCCCAATACTGAGCCGCTGCTGCCGTATGTGTCCCTATTACTCCACCTGATACCCCAATACTGAGCCGCTGCTGCCGTATGTGTCCCTATTACAGCCCCTGATACCCCAATACTGAGCCTCTGCCGTATGTGTCCCTATTACAGCCCCTGATACCCCAATACTGAGACGCTGCTGCCGTATGTGTCCAAATTACTGCACCTGATACCCCAATACTGAGCCGCTGCTGCCGTATGTGTCCCTATTACTGCCCCTAATACCCCAATACTGAGCCGCTGCTGCCGTATGTGACCCTATTACAGCCCCTGATACCCCAATACTGAGCCTCTGCCGTATGTGTCCCTATTACAGCCCCTGATACCCCAATACTGAGACGCTGCTGCCGTATGTGTCCCTATTACAGCCCCTGATACCCCAATACTGAGCCGCTGCTGCCGTATGTGACCCTATTACTGCACCTGATACCCCAATACTGAGCCGCTGCTGCCGTATGTGTCCCTATTACTGCACCTGATACCCCAATACTGAGCCGCTGCTGCCGTATGTGACCCTATTACTGCACCTGATACCCCAATACTGAGCTGCTGCTGCCGTATGTGTCCCTATTACTGCACCTGATACCCCAATACTGAGCCGCTGCTGCCGTATGTGTCCCTATTACTGCCCCTGATACCCCAATACTGAGCCGCTGCTGCCGTATGTGTCCCTATTACTGCCCCTGATAACCCAATACTGAGCCTCTGCTGCCGTATGTGTCCCTATTACTGCACCTGATACCCCAATACTGAACCGCTGCTGCCGTATGTGTCCCTATTACTACACCTGATACCCCAATACTGAGCCGCTGCTGCCGTATGTGTCCCTATTACTGCACCTGATACCCCAATACTGAGCCGCTGCTGCCGTATGTGTCCCTATTACTGCCCCTGATACCCCAATACTGAGCCTCTGCTGCCGTATGTGTCCCTATTACTGCACCTGATACCCCAATACTGAGCCGCTGCTGCCGTATGTGTCCCTATTACTGCCCCTGATACCCCAATACTGAGCCGCTGCTGCCGTATGTGTCCCTATTACTGCCCCTGATACCCCAATACTGAGCCGCTGCTGCCGTATGTGTCCCTATTACTGCACCTGATACCCCAATACTGAGCCGCTGCTGCCGTATGTGTCCCTATTACTGCACCTGATACCCCAATACTGAGCCGCTGCTGCCGTATGTGTCCCTATTACTGCACCTGATACCCCAATACTGAGCCGCTGCTGCCGTATGTGTCCCTATTACTGCACCTGATACCCCAATACTGAGCCGCTGCTGCCGTATGTGTCCCTATTACTGCACCTGATACCCCAATACTGAGCCGCTGCTGCCGTATGTGTCCCTATTACTGCACCTGATACCCCAATACTGAGCCGCTGCTGCCGTATGTGACCCTATTACTCCACCTGATACCCCAATACTGAGCCGCTGCTGCCATATGTGTCCCTATTACTGCCCCTGATACCCCAATACTGAGCCGCTGCTGCCATATGTGTCCCTATTACTGCCCCTGCTGTGTGATTCTCTGTGCCCTCTAAATTCTAAGGCACCCCTCTATAATACAGTAATGCCGGGTATAAGTGCCCTAGAAAACAGTGCCCATATTTTGCCCCCTAGAAAGTAATATTTCCTGTGTGCCCCTTTGATAGTCACAGTAACCTGAGTTCCCCTATAACAATAAGTGCCCAATTTACATTTAATGTCCCGAATCTGCCCCCTTGTACAGCTCCCCTATACACAGTATGATGCTCTCTTATACACAGTATACTGACCCCTTAGTAGCCTACAAACTGTTTGATGGCTCCAACACTGTAATCCCCACACTGTATGATGCCCCTCTAGATAGCCTCCATATTGTATAATGCACCAGATACTCCTCAATATAGTATAATGCACTCTCCATAGGCCTAATCTATATTGTATAATGCACCCCTATAGGCAGACCCTGTAGTATAAGACAGCACCCCTATAGGCAGACACTGTAGTATTAGGCAGACCCCCCATAGGCAGACCCTGTAGTATAATACAGACCCCCATAGGCAGACCATGTAGTATAAGACAGACCCTGTAGTATTAGGCAGACCCCCCATAGGCAGACCATGTAGTATAAGGCAGACCCCCCTATAGGCAGACCCTGTAGTATTAGGCAGACCCTGTAGTATTAGGCAGATCCCCCCCCCCCCCACAGGCAGACCCTGTAGTATAATGCAGACCCCCCTATAGGCAGACCCTGTAGTATTAGGCATACCCCTCACAGGCAGACCCTGTAGTATTAGGCAGACCCCCCCATAGGCAGACCCTGTAGTATAAGGCAGCACCCCATAAAAAAATAAATACTCACCTCTCTTCTTCCTGGTTCCTGCGCTGCTCTGAGCTCCCGCTAGTCTCGGCGCCGGGCAGTGACTCATCGCACCCACTGTCAGTGTTGCCGACGTTTAACGCCGACAGGGGGATGATGGGGGAAGGAGCGCAGCGCTCCTTTCTTCATCATTGAGGTCAGCTGTACCGGCTAAATGCCGGTACAGCTGACCTTCGATGACAGGAGGGGGGCCCACTATTGGCATCTGCTCAGGGGCCCCATAGCGGCCGGTGGCAGAGCAGGGAGATCGATTCTCTCTGCTCTGCCGCAGTAGGTAACTGTATCGGCATGCTGCACGCACCGATACAGTTACAGTAGCGTAGCTCTGGGTGGGCCCCCTCAGAGCACTGGGCCCGGGGTGCCTGCACCCTTTGTCCCCCCGGTAGCTACGCTACTGGAAAGAGTTGTCCCAAATGTAAAACAGCTTTTGCATATCTAAATAGGGTTGGAGATGGCCAGAGGGACGGAAACGGCCAGAGGGACGGAAACGGCCAGAGGGACGGAAATGGCCAGAGGGACGGAAATGGAAAGAGGGACGGAAATGGCCAGAGGGACGGAAACGGCCAGAGGGATGCAGATGGCCAGAGGGACGGAGATAAAGATAGTGTTAGCGATAGGTCTGCAGTTAGGGATAGGTTTAGAGATAGGGATATCTTTAGGAATAGGTCTAGGGATAGGGACAGGTCTAGGGTTAGAGAGGGATAGGGTTATGGATAGATCTAGGGATAAGGTTAGGGTAATCTAGTTACATAAAAAATTCTGAAATGTAATAAAAATAACGTAAAAAATCCAATATTTTTAAAATCGTTTATCTAACGGTTAATGAATTAGGGCGGGGGGTGAAAAATACTTGCATTGCCTCAGGTGCTGGGGACCCACGCTACGCCACGGTCGTCATTACAGCCTTTTTTGCTCACTGCACCAGTTTGCCTCTTGGGATTATTGTTGTTGTGAAGTTTGATTAATACCTGAATCCAGATAATGAAGAGTGAAAAATGACAAGAATGGAGACCTGGCGGAGCATCGGGAGGTGTGAGATACAGGAAAACAGTTATTGTATCATCAAGGTCTCACTGAAAACCCCCAGGAGGCAAAACTGCTGGAAATGATCAATCCTGGAGGAAGAGCCAATAATAACCTGAGACTGTGGGGGAAAAGTCCGGCTGCCCCATGATGTCTTCTGCTTCTGGGAAACCTGGATGACCCCTATTATCACTACTTTTATAGAAACGTTTTTTGGATGTCTTTATGGCACTGTTAACTGGAGAACTATATGGCACTATTTATAGGGTAACTGTATGGCACTATAGGGGTGCTGCATGGCATGGCATTTTTATTATGGCACTGTATGGCATTGTTTTTATTGTAACTGCACAGGGTACTATTTATTGAGACACAGTATAGCTGTATGGCACTGATTACATGGGCATTGTATTGGTAAACTGCGTGACACTATTTATATAGGTACTGTATAGCACCGATTATTGGACAAGTGCATGGCATGGTTTTTATGGGTACTATATAGCGCTAGTTACTGGGAAACTGCATGGCACTATTTATATTAGCACTGTATGGCAATATTTATTGGGACACTATATAACCCTGCTTGTTGGATAAATATCTCGTACTATTTATTGAGACAGTGCATGGCGCTGTTTGTTAGATAACTATCTGGCGTTGTTTATTGATGCACTGTGTGGCACTGTTTATTGGGGCACTGTTTATATGGTCACTGTATGACAGCATTTATTACATCACTGTATGGTACTGTTCATTAGGTAACTATTGCACTGTCTTGATGGACTATAAGGCACTGTTTATGTGGTCACTGTATGACAGTATTAGATCACTGTATAGCGCTGTTCATTACGTAACTGTATGGCACTGTTTATTGAGGCACTGTATAGGACTGTTTATATGTTCACTGTATGACAGTATTTATTAGATCACTGTATGACGGTATTCATTAGGTAACTGTATGGCACTGTTCATTAGGTAACTGTATGGCACTGTTTATATTGTCACTGTATGATGGTATTCATTAGGTAACTGTATGGCACTATTCATTAGGTAACTATGGCACTGTTTATATTGTCACTGTATGACGGTATTCATTAGGTAACTGTATGGCACTATTAGGTAACTGTATGGCACTGTTTATATTGTCACTGTATGACAGTATTCATTAGGTAACTGTATGGCACTGTTTATATTGTCACTGTATGACAGTATTCATTAGGTAACTGTATGGCACTGTTTATTGATGCACTGTATGGCACTGTTTATATTGGCACTGTATGACAGTATTTATTAGGCACTGTATGGCACTGTTTATATTGGCACTGTATGACAGTATTCATTAGGTAACTGTATGGCACTGTTTATTGATGCACTGTATGGCACTGTTTATATTGGCACTGTATGACAGTATTTATTAGGTAACTGTATGGCACTGTTTATATTGGCACTGTATGACAGTATTCATTAGGTAACTGTATGGCACTGTTTGTTGATGCACTATTTATATTGTCACTGTATGACGGTATTCATTAGGCAACTGTATGGCACTGTTTATATGATCACTGTATGACAGTATTTATTAGGCACTGTATGGCACTTTTTATTGGGTAATTGTTGTACTATGTATTGCAGCGCTATGGGGAAACATTCATCAGAGCACTGTATGCTATTTTAGGCACTTTTTAGAACTGGGACACTGTATAGCACTGTTTGATATTTTTATCTTGGCCCTTTATAAACTGTTGTTAACTACCTAGTATCCATGTTGTCATTTTTTTAGTATAGAGTCATAAACATAGTAATCTGGATCAGAAGTTAAAAAGGGGTCCGCACCTAGAGAAACTTCCATACAAATCCTCCAACCTGCACTACTGCCCCCTGCTGTACCAGAGCGGTATCTGCCGCCCGCTATGTGTATGGCGGAGAACGTGCCAGGCAGAGCTAGGTCACATAATGAAATTGTTGAGGAGGTGAGATCCAGACACAGCACAGATTGCTATTATCTGCCCTTAATAGTTTATCCGCTGACCTACCCTGGAACTGGCGGAGAACCATTTCATTTCTCCCGCACATGTTCCTTTTAAGTGTTTTTGCTTTTAACACAAACCTATATTTTATTGCAGCTGAACCTGTAACCGGAACGTTATCGTCACATGCCCATCAGTATTTTACCTACCCCTCATTTTTTCTTTTTTTTTTTTTCTCCTACAATAACTTTTTTTTATATTCCATTCCATTTTATATTAATTTATCTTCTATAATAAAGCAAAATATATTTATTTAAAGAGAACCCCCCCCAAAAAAAAAAAATACACACATCCTCCATAAAAGATCCTTATCAAGCAGAGATTAACTCCCTCTGGAGGACCCGATGCATTGATATCATTGCAAAATGTGCAATACTAATTTCATCCTCTGGGGGCGCTGCAGGAAAACGGAATACTTGCTTTTAGGTTTACAGATGATCAAAGGAAGTCACTCTGATCAATGGATATAAAAAAAAAAAAAGCCCTGGGATTAATTTTTTGATTATATTTGAAGAATTGCGTCAGATATGATTATTTTTAGGATTTTCCCCCCCCCAAAATTTCTCTCTTATGTCCCAGTTCATAGAACACTTCACAATTTTTTTTCTTCTCCAGTGCCCAAGCTCAATCTCTCTCCTGTAGTATATATTTATGCAGAAGGAGTTGTTATAAATTTCCTCTGATCAAACCACATATCAGGGGAACGGCGTGTAGACAGGTGATTTATATTTGCAGCTAATATTTCTGCGTGTAGCTGGGAATAGCAGACACGGGGATGATCTGAGGAGCAGCGGAGAGAAGATCGCTTTTCTGTGATACGATTTCCCACCAGCTGGCAGTCGCTCTGCGGAGAGCGGACCCCACATGGAGGGTATTGAATACTTTCCCAAAACACATTTATACCGCGCTGCACAAAAATTTGGAGAAAAAAAATGCTGCAAAGTAACACTGCTATCAAAAATAAAACGGATAATAGAACATCAATTAGCAAAATTAATGAAAGAAGTCTAAACCAAACCAATAATTGGTGCGACCGTCTTTTGCCTCCAAATAAGGGATCAATTATTCTACATTTGCACAAAATTAAGGATTTTGATGGATTATAGTCTGGTGTGTGAGTAACCAATTATACTAAATAGGTGATAACGATCATTATTTCCATATATAGATTATTAACTGAAACAGATGTGTTGGAGGCTTAAAACTGGGTGAGGATTAGACAAACTCTACTACAAAGGGTGAGGTTGGGAAAGACAGTTTCAGGTTGCAGGTTATACAGCATAGGAAGGTGCAAGGTAGTTATGCATAGGAAGGTGCAAGGTAGTTATACTGCATCAGCCAGGTGTCTCCCAGGAAACGATTTCAAAGCAGACTCGGGTTTTCAAGATGTGCTGTTCAAGATCTTAAAGAAGCACCAAAAATGGGCAACATTGAAGACTAATAGTGGGCCAAGGAAACTGACTAACACATCATGCTTACTTCCCATTTAAATGAGATGTCCAGCAGTGTCATCAACTCAGAACTGGCAGCAACCAGTGGGATCCAGCTACATGCATCTACTGTATGGAGAAGTCTGGCCAAAAGTGGTTTATATGGAAGAATTGTGGTCAAAAACTCAAATTCAAAATAGAAACAAGGCCAAGTAACTGGTCTAAGTGCAAAAACATAGAAAAAGGAGTATATAAAAATGTCAGCAGGTGCCCTGGACTGATGAGTCCAAATGTGAAATATTGGGCTGTAACAGAAGGCATTTTATTTGCTTAATGGCTGGAGAGCGGCACAATAAGGAGCGTCTGCAGGAACAGTAAAGCATGGTGGAGAGTCACGCAACTTTGGAACTGAGTGCAAGACTGGAGATGGTGATTTCGTCAGGATTAATAGTGTATTATACTCCAGAGCTGCACTCACTATTCTGCTGGTGCAGTCACTGTGTACATATATTACATTACTGATCCTGAGTTACATCCTGTATTATACCCCAGAGCTGCACTCACTATTCTGCTGGTGCAGTCACTGTGTACATACATTACCGATCCTGAGTTACATCCTGTATTATACTCCAGAGCTGCACTCACTATTCTGCTGGTGCAGTCACTGTGTACATACATTACATTACTGATCCTGGGTTACCTCCTGTATTATACTCCAGAGCTGCACTCACTATTCTGCTGGTGCAGTCACTGTGTACATACATTACTGATCCTGAGTTACATCCTGTATTATACTCCCGAGCTGCACTCACTATTCTGCTGGTGCAGTCACTGTGTACATACATTACTGATTCTGAGTTACATCCTGTATTATACTCCAGAGCTGCACTCACTATTCTGCTGGTGCAGTCACTGTGTACATACATTACTGACCCTGAGTTACATCCTGTATTATACTCCCGAGCTGCACTCACTATTCTGCTGGTGCAGTCACTGTGTACATACATTACTGACCCTGAGTTACATCCTGTATTATACTCCAGAGCTGCACTCACTATTCTGCTGATGCAGTCACTGTGTACATACATTACTGACCCTGAGTTACATTCTGTATTATACCCCAGAGCTGCACTCACTATTCTGCTGGTGCAGTCACTGTGTACATACATTACTTATACCTTCCTGTCCACACCTGCGGATCCTTGTCTGTTTAGCGTGAACTGGGTCCTACCTGTTCCTGAATTCCAGTCGTACCTGTCACTGACCCAGTCCTCCCTAAAGCTGTTCCTGTCTGTTCAGTCTGAACTGAGTCCAGCCAGTGACCCAGTTCGTCCACTCTGCAGTGGGTTCTTCCTGTGCCAGTGTGTGAGCCGTGCCTGCCTGCATTTGCCTGTATATTAGTCGTGCCTGCACCAGTCTGTCTCGGTACCAGCAGTGGCTGCCAGTACTTGCCTCTCTGTGAATCAGCTGTGCCAGACTGTATACCTTCAGTACCTGCCATTGGCGGTCAGTTGATACTGCTGGACACCACCCTGGAGTGGTACCTGGCAGCCATCTGCCGCACAGGTCTGACCTCACCACTAGAGGCTCCAGCAAACACCAAGGTAGCTGCTTAGTCACGCCCCTCAGGGGTAAATCCGGTGCGTGGCACAGCGGGGCCGCGATGCCCACTGGCGCCAACAGTCCGAGAGCGAGTAAAACAATTGGCAATTGTGTGTAGAGAATAGCTCTGCTAAGAACAGATAAGCGCGGGTGGGACTTCAACACCAACCCCTCCCACAAGGATCAGCTCAACCTTTTGATTGTCTAAACTTGAATTATTCTTCATTGTTTTCCAACTACTTAAAGATTTATATACGGATAGTCGGTTAAAAACTATAATAATTTCAAATAGGTCAGTAATATGGTTAACACATGATATGAGCGTGGGCGGAACTTCAACACAAACCCCTCCCATGAGGATCAGCTTAACTTCATATTATCCAATTTAAAAAATACAATTCGACGATTGGCAAATATTTGATGAAACGGAAACATTTTCTATGTAGCTGATCAAGAAAAAAGTGAATGTATGTGTTCAAATACAGGACCCCGGGCGCCACAATAAGAGGTAGAGGTTCCGGTCACGTTGTCATTGATTGTGAACTGTGCGTTATGTAGTAGGAGTCAGGTGCGATGCAATGAGGTTCAGAGCTCCGGTCGGCCTCGGTGAACGCCGCGGCGCCACCCGGTGTTGTCCGGGAGTACCTGTGCCCACAGCTCAGAATGCTTAGAAGAAGAGTTTGGTTATGGGTCATAGGTCAGGAGAGGACAGCAGGTCGGGTCAGGTGTCACAAGTGGAGCAGAGGACTCTATCGCAGCAGACACTGTGCGCTGCTCCCCAATCCATCTCTCCCTGTCTGCTTGGTTTAACCTTTAGCACTCCTATTTATCTTTATTACACCGCCCTCCCCTCGACGCTTTGTCTACCGCCGTTTCTCTATCACTCACATCTGTTTTCTAATTTTTCATATTGATTCTTTCGCTCCGGCCTGAGACCGTCTCGTGTTGGAGTGAGGCTGTCACTCTTGGTAAGATTTGCAAATCACGTAAGACACGCCGATATCAGACATAGGGTCTTGGCAATTACAAAATATACATCCTTGACTTGACCTCTTCTCTCGAACAGGAGCCCATTTAGGGGGGAGGCAAACTGGGCCATTGCACAGTGACCTCAAAGACTGGACATCAAGGACCTAGGATGATAAAAACTAACATCTTCACAGATGGGTATTGTCAGATAGAGCTTGTAAAAACAAGCACTTTTGCAATTTACTGCTTATAAAAATTTGCAGCAGTTCTTGAGATATTAACAGTTTTGTTTACAGCTTGTTACCTAGGAGACCGACCACCACGGAAGTCTGTCTACCTTGTAAGCACTATGCTGAAGCTGACCAGGATCAGGAGATAATCGCTGTCTCCAGCGATCCTGACCAGAATCAAAATAGTGCTTATAAGCTGAATAGAAAGGAGCCGGTAAATACTACACATGTTCTACTGTTTAGCAGCGGCGGTCGGTTTCCAAGGAAACGAGTTGGAAATAAAAATAAAAGTGTTAATCTCTCAAAAACGGCTTAACATTTTAATTAGCAGTAAATTACAAAATTACGCTATCTGACAATATCAGTCTATGAAGGAGGGAATTACCCCCATATCTCCTTTATTTTTTAAGCTTTGTATTGCGGTATTATCACATGGATATAATATAAATGTCCTACATAGGGGGATCACTTTTAATTTTAAATTATTAGATTTATAAAATAACCTGAATGATTGTCTAATCACATCCTGGACCCCGATAAAAAGTCCTTTGCTCTCGTGAGATGTCTGATTGGACATCGAGGTCCGGGGGTACACTATCCTTTAAGATTTATTTTTTATGAAGTTGCCCCTATTACATTTGGCCCCGTCTAGCGGAAATCACCTTTTGTGACCAGATTTACTAAAAATCACAAAAACTATTATAAGTGGATTTTCTACACCAAATGTCATTTACCATCTTCGTACCCGACCATTAAGATGGAAAGAAAACCACGAGTAATATTTGTACAGATCAAGGGCTGCTGGTCCATCTCCTCTTATTTTTTGTTGAAAGTCGAGGAAGAAAACTGCAGATGCAGAGTGTAAAAAAGAAAAAAAAAAAAAAAAAACATTTTTGACTAAAAATAATTTTTGCAACTGGGTTTCATTACAATTTTTGAATTGTTTGGATTCTACAGCCTCTATATATCAAAGTACATAGACTGCAGAATGAGATACCAGTGAATCTGCTCTTTAAGAAAACATGGGATTCCCTAATCTCCTGAACCATCTGATTGAAAGTTTAACTTTAATGTGGTCATAAATCAGCTTAGAAGATGGCTCTGGAGAAATAAGATAAGCATGAGATACGCTACCATCAAATTATTTTACTGTCGGAGTCATCGTTGGCTCATTCTGCAAAGCACTGAACTTTGATGTGGTCATAAATCAGCTCAGGAGAAACAAGATAAGTGTTAGAGACGCTGCTGTCAAAATGAGTTTACTGTTGGCTATCCGAATCACCATTGGTTCATTCGGAGGTCTGCTATGTACTGAGTTGAACGTTGATGTGGTCAGAAATCAGCTTAGAAGATGGCTCAGGAGAATCTAGATAATGGTTACTGGCACTGCTGTCAAAATGAGCCTAGTGCAGGAGAGATCATGGGGTCATGGTTTAGTCTGCTATGCCTTAAGCTGGACTTTCAGGTGGTCATAAATCAGCTTAGAAGATGGCTCAAGAGAAACGAGATAATGGTTAATGGCATTGCTGTCAAAATGAGCTTACTGTCTGAGTCACCTTTGGCTCATTCTGCAGTCTGCTATGCCAGAAGCTGAACTTTGCTGTGGTCATAAATCAGCTCAGAAGATGGCTCAGGAGAAACAAGATAAGGGTAAGAGGCGCTGCTGTCAAAATGAGCTCACTGTTGGCTGTCCGAATCACCAGTGGCTCATTCTGCAGTCTGCTATGTACTGAGCTGAACTTTGATGTGGTCAGAAATCAGCTCAGAAGATGGCTCAGGAGAAACAAGATAAGAATAACAGACACTGCCGTCATAATTAGCTTACTGTCGGAGCTGCCATTGGCTCATTCTGCAGTCTGCTATGTACTGTGATACATAAAAGCTGAAGAAACCAAATAGTCCTACATTTTTAATGAAGCTCTGTTACAAAAACAAACAAACTTTTTAGCCACAAATTCATGCATTTTAGTAAAAATAAAATTTCCTCCAAAAGGTGACCATATCCTTATCCGTATTTAAACAAATATTACGCTGGATTCATGCTCATAGTTTGTGGTGTTTTAAAGGTCATTTTTTGCAGGTTTTTTTGGTGTGCATGGTGGGAATGGTGTTTTTTTTTTTAATTTTTCCTATAGGCTTCAGTATAATTCTTCAAAATACTGAAAAATATTCAGTATACAAATGCAGCAATTTTTTTATTTTTTATTTATTTATTTACCTGGAATAGGTATTTGCGCCTTTTTTTGTCCAATTTTTGGCGTTTTTCTCCTGTTTTCTATTGGCGCCTTATTCTTTTCTTTTTTTTTAACTCACGACATTTTTTAAAGTTTATTTATATACGTTCTCCTTTTCTGTTTGTTAATCATCACGGTTTGGGGTTCCCATATATTTTAGGTTGTAACTTTTTAAAAAGTTGCTAACGTTTTGCACAAATGTTAGCCAGTTTTAGACTGATTTTATAAATCTGACATTTTTGCCTTTATCTTTTACCATTTTTAGCACTTTTTGTGCTAAAAAGTCACACAAAAAAGGAAGAATTTGGCGCAAGAAATAGCGAAAAAAAGAAAAGGGGGCATTAAAAATGTGAAGAATCCCTATATAATGGCTGCCCAGAACTCTTGCTTTTGGCGCTGGCCAGTCTCAGATGCCCAATGTCTTCCCTCGCCCCTTTCCTCCTGGCGGTCTCTTTTTCCGTCAGTCTCTGTCTTCCCCGTCTCTGCTCGCTCTGCGCTCATTCATTCTCTCGCCTACTCACATTCTCCGTCTTCAGCAATCAGATAAATCTCTGTCATGCTTTGTATTATTTCTGTTAGGTAACTAATTAACTCTTATCCTTGTTTATAAAATAAGAATTAATATTGATGGCGGGGAGGAGAGGACGGGAGGCGAGGGACGCAGTTATCGGCTGCCTATTACCATTACTTCTGATTGTAACTGGACACTGTCACCTGAGATACAATCAACGCTCTCATCCTCTGTGTATCCTCCTTTTTCAACATCTCTGCCACCTGTCAGTAAATTGAAACATTTTTATTTTCACTTAGAGGCTTAAAACCTACACTACTATAACAAATTCACTTTGCGCTTCATTTTCTTTTTCATTTTCAAGATCTCTGCTTGCTGACAGTGAATGTGTACTTTTTTTTTTTTTTTTTTTTTAAGACTGACAACCCATCAGGATCAAGTTTTGCTCACACAGCTGAGGGTTTATTAATAACGGAGATTTTACAACACTAAACTTTTTTCCATAAAGATCAGATTCAATTTCTTATACTGTAGTTTTCAAGATCTCTGCTTGCTGACAGTAAATTTGTATTATTAAGACTGACAACCAATCAGGTTCAAGTCCTGCTCACACAGCTGAGGGTTCGTTAAAATATAGACTTTACAAACACCAATTAATATAACTTTTTCCATAAAGATTGCACCAGATTCAATTTCTTATAGTTTTCAAGATCTCTGCTTGCGGACGACAAATGTATATTTTAAAAGCTGACAACCCATCAAGATCAAGTCCTGTCACACAGCTGAGGGTTTATTAAAATAGAGATTTTATAACACTAATTAATATACATTTTACCATAAAGATTGCCCCAGATTCAATTTCTTATAGTTTTTAAGATCTCTCCTTGCTGACAGTGAATGTGTATTATTAAGACTGACAACCCATCAGGTTCAAGTCCTGCTCACATAGCTGAGGTTTTATTAAAATAGAGATTTTATAATACTAATTAATATAACTTTTACCATAAAGATTGCCCCAGATTCAACTTCTTATAGTTTTCAAGATCTCTGCTTGCTGACAGTGAAGGTTTATTATTAAGACTGACAACCTATCAGGATCAAGTCCTGCTCACACAGCTGAGGGTTCATGAAAATACAGGAGATTTTAGAACACTAAGGAATATGAGTGCACTAGAGTCTAGATTCAATTTCTTTACAGTTTTCAAGATCTCTGCTTCCTGACAACAAATGTATATTTTAACAGCTGACAATCCACCAGGATCATGTCCTGCTCACACAGCTGAGGGTTCGTTAGAATAGAGATTTCAGAACACTAATTCATAGAATTTTTTCCATAAGGATTGCACCAGACTCGATGTCTTACATTTTTCAACATCTCTGCTTGCTGACAACAAATGTATATTTTATAAGCCGACTCACTATCTATCCATCTATATATATCTTTATTATCAGAGATTTTATAAAACTAATTAATAGAACTTTTTTCCATAAAAATCAGATTCAATTTCTTATAGTTTTCAAGATCTCTGCTTGCTGACAGTGAATGTGTATTATTAAGACTGACAACACATCAGGTTCAAGTCCTGCTCACATAGCTGAGGGTTCATGAAAATACAGGAGATTTTATAACACTAATAGAACTTTTTTTTCCATAAAGATTTCACCAGATTCAATCAGAAACAAGCACTTTTGCAATATACGGCTTATTAAAATTTGGAGCCGTTCTTGAGATATTAGCACTTTTAATTACAGCTCGTTGCCTAGGAAACCGACCACCGCTGCTGCCTAGTTGGTAAGCCATGCGCTCAACCTGGCTGAGATTAGGTGGCAGCAGGGATCCTGGCCAGCTTCACAACAGTGCTGACAAGCTTGACAGAAAACAGTTTGTAACCTATGTGCATGTTCTGCTGTCAAGCAGTGGTGGTCGGTCTCCAAGGCAACGAGGCAACGAGGAGTTAAAAGAAAAAGTGTCAATATCTCAAAAACGGCTGCAAATTTTAACAAGCAGCAAATTGAAAATTTGTTTATATTTACAAGCTCTATCCAAAAATCCCTATTTATGAAAAGGGAAAGTAACTTTAAATATGAATGTGACCCAAACCTCATATTCTTCAACACCGGTGTTTACAGCTAAATAATCCCACTGAGATCTAAACAGAGCAGCAACAGGATATGTGCCTCTTATTTGAACTAACACATTGTAACAACCCCTCAGCTGGATTGATAGAACTTGATAAAAAGGAATTAGAAACTTTTGGATCCAATCAAGAATGTTTCCATTAACTGAGTACAGCCGAGCTGCCGATCTGTAACATGACCGTCACGGGAAAAGTCTATGGGCCCAACTTAAAGATATGCAAATCCATGATGTTACCAAAAAGACTAATAAGAAAATCGAGAATCTTGTGAAGATTAACCCCTGTAGTAAAAGTGTATTGTATTTTACCAGACTGGGAAGCCTCGCTCTCAGCTTGGATCTATATCACATATGAGACCTAAGGGCTTAAACAGTAGGAGGTCCGGAGCTGGGAAGAAAGGTGTAAAGATGTTATATACAGATCAATGGCACAAAGCAGAGAGGAACATATGGGGGAGACGGAGAAAACCCAGAAAGAAAGACCGAAGTATGGAATAAGCATGAAAGACAGGAAGAGGTGGAGGAAGAAGAGGGTGCCCAATAGACAAGGAGGGAGGACAAGGAGGAAGAAGAGGGTGCCCAATAGACAAGGAGGGCGGACAAGGAGGAAGAAGAAGGTGCCCAATAGATAAGGAGGGAGGACAAGGAGGAAGAAGAGGGTGCCCAATAGACAAGGAGGGAGGACAAGGAGGAAGAAGAGGGTGCCCAATAGACAAGGAGGGAGGACAAGGAGGAAGAAGAAGGTGCCCAATAGACAAGGAGGGAGGACAAGGAGGAAGAAGAAGGTGCCCAATAGACAAGGAGGGAGGACAAGGAGGAAGAAGAGGGTGCCCAATAGACAAGGAGGGCGGACAAGGAGGAAGAAGAAGGTGCCCAATAGACAAGGAGGGAGGACAAGGAGGAAGAAGAGGGTGCCCAATAGACAAGGAGGGAGGACAAGGAGGAAGAAGAGGGTGCCCAATAGACAAGGAGGGAGGACAAGGAGGAAGAAGGTGCCCAATAGACAAGGAGGGAGGACAAGGAGGAAGAAGAAGGTGCCCAATAGACAAGGAGGGAGGACAAGGAGGAAGAAGAGGGTGCCCAATAGACAAGGAGGGAGGACAAGGAGGAAGAAGAGGGTGCCCAATAGACAAGGAGGGAGGACAAGGAGGAAGAAGAGGGTGCCCAATAGACAAGGAGGGAGGACAAGGAGGAAGAAGAAGGTGCCCAATAGACAAGGAGGGAGGACAAGGAGGAAGAAGAAGGTGCCCAATAGACAAGGAGGGAGGACAAGGAGGAAGAAGAGGGTGCCCAATAGACAAGGAGGGAGGACAAGGAGGAAGAAGAAGGTGCCCAATAGACAAGGAGGGAGGACAAGGAGGAAGAAGAGGGTGCCCAATAGACAAGGAGGGAGGACAAGGAGGAAGAAGAAGGTGCCCAATAGACAAGGAGGGAGGACAAGTAGTTAGAAGAGGGTGCCATATATACAGAAAGTGGAGAAGGAGGAAGAAGAGGGTGTCCAGTGTACAAAGTGAAAGAAGGAGGATGAAGTGGGTGCCCAATGTACAAAGTGAGTGAAGAAGGAAGAAGCAGGTGCCCAATAGACAAGGAGGGAGGACAAGGAGGAAGAAGAGGGTGCCTAATAGACAAGGAGGGAGGACAAGGAGGAAGAAGAAGGTGCCCAATAGACAAGGAGGGAGGACAAGGAGGAAGAAGAGGGTGCCCAATAGACAAGGAGGGAGGACAAGGAGGAAGAAGAAGGTGCCCAATAGACAAGGAGGGAGGACAAGGAGGAAGAAGTGGGTGCCCAATGTACAAAGTGAGTGAAGAAGGAAGAAGCAGGTGCCCAATATACAAAGAGAGTGAAGAAGGTGGAAGAAGTGAGTACCCAAAATACAAAGAGGGTGGAGAAGGAGAAAATGTGGTTGCCCAAAATGTAAAAAGTAGAGAAAGAACAATCGGGTGCCCAGTATACAAAGAGGGTGGAGAAGGAGGAAGAAGTGGGTGCCAAACATACAAAAACAGGATTATATCTTAACGATTTTTAACAAACCAATAAGAATATGCTGCTATCTATACTTTTGCAAGCCTGTAATAGTGACTTGTAAGCTGATATTTCATATAATCTTCAAGTAGCAAATACGTACACTAGGGGAAAGGTATAAATCATATAAAGAATGCCCTAACGTTTAAAAAATACTTTATTGTTTAAAACCAAGACAAACTGCCGTGTTCAAAAGAAAACCAACACAAAAAAAAAACAACACAAAAGTGCTCAAAACAACAAAAAATCTAATGGGGAAAGACTAGATAGCCCTAGCTACGGCACCTATATATGCCCCTGCCTGACTGCGGAGGTTGGCACCCTAGGGGGGAACGTTGAGGCGCCCCCGCTCCACGATGGCTATCCCTATTGGCCCTGATAAGTCCTACCGCCGCTAGTGAGCACCTCTACCCACAAGCTAAAGGATCCTCTAACACTAAACAGAGGATTGCCTATGCTAAGGAAAAGCTCAGTCCCCAAAAAATAAAAACATTGTATGAACACATGGCGTGTATAGATCAGGAGAACAAATAACACCGCCCTATAGGAGATCACTCATGTATCAGCCTCAGTGATCTAAGTATCACTTTGATAGGTATCCCCAAAGGTGGAGCAAGGGTCACAGATGGCCTATATATAACACATAGATGTATGCAGACCAATAAAATATTTAGTTTTGGTTAAATACGTGTCATTATATGCAATGCAGGACAAATGTAACTCATAGAGCACGTCATTGGTATAGATCCCCTGCAAGAACCAATCTGGTCCTAATACCAAAAGAACACCTTGCATAAGTGCCAAAATATATGGGATACATAGATAGATACTCATCTCTCGATATGTCAGCGGTGGTTCCCCATACGCCCTTGATATATAGCGCGCCTCTACGCGTTTCGCCCACACGGGTTCATCAGGAGGCCGGATGCAGAGATAATATGTGTCATATCTGATGATATCTGGCTTACCATCAGATATGACACATATTATCTCTGCATCAGGCCTCCTGATGAACCCGTGTGGGCGAAACGCGTAGAGGCGCGCTATATATCAAGGGCGTATGGGGAACCACCGCTGACATATCGAGAGATGAGTATCTATCTATGTATCCCATATATTTTGGCACTTATGCAAGGTGTTCTTTTGGTATTAGGACCAGATTGGTTCTTGCAGGGGATCTATACCAATGACGTGCTCTGAGTTACACTGATATTTCATATAACAGTGTGCACTTTGATGACTAGCGATGTTTTCTGATATGCTAATTAGGCATTGTATTATGGAGCCAATTTGTTGACTTCGAAAGCAAAGAGGGAAAAAATATGCAAATAGATTAAATAATCAATTAATGCTACTTGATCTCATCACTATTCTCCCCCTATTCTCTGAGGATGTACTGAAGGACACTGGTTAGATCTAAAAATAGGTTACATGCCTCTGTATAAAGAGACTCAGAGACAGAGACAGCCAGAGATTCTGCCAATACATATACATCCAAAAGACCAGAGACAGGACAGCAGCCAATATCATGGCTCCATCACGAGGGACACGGATCTATCATTCTACAGGAAACAACCTAGGGTGTTGTGAATTCTGTGGCTGAATTCACTCCTGTGGTCACAAGTGGTACTGCAGCTTCTGAGCTTCCTCCCTCAGGTGTTTTGGTGAGCTCGTTGGCTGCTTCGTTATTTAACTCCGCCTGATTCTGTCTTCCTTGCCCCTTGTCAATGTTCCAGTGTTGGATCTGAGCTTCTGGATCTTTCCTGTGGCCTGCTGCTCTGCTTAGATAAGTGCTTCTTTGCTTTTGTTGCTACTTTTTCTGTCCAGCTTGTCAATTCGTTTTGCTGGAAGCTCTGAGACGCAAAGGGTGTACCGCCGTGCCGTTAGTTCGGCACGGTGGGTCTTTTTGCCCCCTTTGCGTGGTTTTTTGCTTTAGGGTTTTTTGTAGACTGCAAAGTTCTCTTTGCTATCCTCGCTCTATCTAGAATATCGGGCCTCACTTTGCTGAATCTATTTCATCCCTACGTTTGTCTTTTCATCTGGCTAACAGTCATTATATGTGGGGGGCTGCCTTTTCCTTTGGGGTATTTCTCTGAGGCAAGTCAGGCTTGTTTTTCTATCTTCAGGCTAGTCAGCTCCTCAGGCTGTGCCGAGTTGCATAGGTAGTGTCAGGCGCAATCCACAGCTGCCTTTAGTTGTGTTTAGGTTAGGTTCAGGTATTGCGGTCTACAGAGATTCCACGTCTCAGAGCTCGTTCTATTGTTTTTGGGTTATTGTCAGATCACTGTATGTGCTCTGATTGCTGGCACACTGTCACTGGATTGCCTACATAACACTAGGGGTCTTCGGCCTCGGTTGGAAGAATACAGATCTGCTCCATTGACCATCGCTGAACCATGGATACATTTGGAGAAACCCAGGATTGGGACCTACTGGTCGCCTGGCTCCATGGAGATGTTTGGAGAAGCCAGGTTGTGACTCTCGGGTTAACTGGCCTTGTACCTTGTATAGACTCATCTTCCTATGCTTGTCGTTACCTCTACCTATGGGGGTAGCAACCCTGGGAGCTCTGAAGTAACATCTGCCATTATCCCGGCGGGTCAGCGGAAGGGTCCACCATCTGGGGAATTTTGATGGGACTGTTCTATGTGTTTTCTGCCTGTTTGGTCTTTCAATAAAGTATTGCCACACTATTTTACCCTCATCCTGCGTTATCCGAGTAGCATTACGCCCACATTAAAGGGAGAGTGGGCGTTTGGCGGAGCGATCCCTGGTCCATGTGGTTCCGACTAGTGGATCTGGGCACCCGCCGACCACCCCACGTCTCCACAGAAGGTGAAGAGAAAGCAGCTTGTGTCCAATACTCCTAGAGGGTAAAGTAGGAGGAAGAAGCTGGTAGAGAAAGAGGGAGGAGAAGAAAGCGTAGAGGGTGGTGAAAAAAAAACAAATGGGCGCCCAGTATAAATGGAAGGTAAATAAAAAGAAAGAAGATGGTGTCTAATACACAAAGAGGAGGGGGAAGAAGTGGTGCCAATATTTAACCCACTTTATGCTGGTAATAACTCAAACGCTTCAACATATCCCAGTGATTTGGAGACTTTTTTTCGTGGCACATTATACTTTATGACAGAAAAACGACTGGCACATCCAAACTAGTGTGAATAGGTGCATACCAGGAGCAGCTACCTCCATATATAATATACAAAAAAAGGTTGCACTCTATCGTGCCAAAACATGTCAAATATGAAATACGTGAAATATGAATAGCAAAACGGCTTTTTCAACATTAGGAAAAATTACACTAGTTTGGATGTGCCGGTCGTTTTTCTGCCATTTCTATGTTAGCTTACTGACTGAGCACTCCTCCCATCACCATGTGGTTTTAAATTACATCTAATCACACTTGGTTCCGGCCAACTCATATGTAGGCTTTACTGAGAGAGGTGTCCATATTCACCCAGGCATACAGACATTGGCCTTCGGTAAATATTCACATTTGGACAGGGAGGTCAGGAACCCATCAGTTTAATGAGGCCACCTTGACGATGGTTGATGGGCTCACACTATTTGGCCAAATTCTGTGCTAAGCGTCTCAAAATTTTTTTCCTAATGTTCAAAAAGCCATTTTGCTATTCATATTTCATGTGTTTCATATTTGACGTGTTTTGGCACGATAAAGTATAATGTACAAAAAAAAAGGTTGCACTCTATGAGAATGGTAATTTTAGGTCTGTTTAGTGTTTTATTTAAAAAAAAAAAAAAAAAAAAAAAATCAGAAATTTGACAATTTTTTAAAAAAAAATAATTTTAATTTTCAAACTGTGAACGATTAACCCTTTAATCCAGATAATCAGACCACACACATTAATAAATGACATTTCCCACGTCTGCTTTATTTCAGTACAATTTGTAAAAGGTTTTAAATTTGTTAACATTTTAAAAAGGTTTAAAAATGTAGCAGCAATTTTTCATTTTTTCTAAGTAAATTTACAAAAATGTTTTTTTTTTTTAGGGACCAATTCAGTTTTGAAGTGACTTTGGGGGATATATATATATATATATATATACCCCCAAAAGTTATATCATTTGAAAAACAGCAAGAGGCTTGAAAATGGGGAGGCAGAAGTAGAAATCAAAGTCCAGTATAAAAAAAAAAAAAAAAAAAAAAAAAAAAAAGGAGGTAGAAGCCAAAATCCAAATAGAGTGTGGACAAGGGGGGTGGGGGGGTCAAATAGAAGCATCGGATAAAGAGGAAGAGGCTGGTGCCCAAAGCAATAGGACAATATTTTCCACTAAGCACCGGAGGTACGTTTTTTTTTTTTGTTTGTTTGTTTTTTTAAGCGGCAAGTTATGGGGGGTCAAAAGTTTAAAAAAATTAAATTAAAAAAAAAAAAAATGTTCCCCGTCCTCCGCTGGATCGGCATCTTTGATGGTAGGTGGGGCGGAAGTTCCCGGCGTTCATAGATTTGTAATGACGTGACAGTGAGCATGCTGCTGACTCAGATTAGTCCTTATCGCAGTCCTACAGGGAGGGGAACAGTACTGGGGACCCTCATACAATGGTAAGTGTGTTATCCCACCAAAAATATTTATTACCTATCCACAGGAATGTTGATAAGGGTAGGACCGGTGCAGGGACCCCATAGCTGAAAATAACAGGGGTCTCGTGTTCCCAGTGTGAATGGAGCCAAGGACTTGCAGAAGTTCCAGTCACCCCTGGGTGTCCCTGAAGAAGCTGGGTGACCCTCTCTGCCACATGTGACAGCAGAATTGTACCCGGCGCATAATAACAAGAAAAACTATCATTTAGAAACAGAAAATGATGATAGATTCCTATTTGCCCACAGATGATGGATACAGTTTGTTCCTTTGTCTTGCGCTCATGGGCCGTGCATCATTCGCGGTGATTACTTGTGTGCATTGTGGATTCATTTGTCACAGGGTTTAGTGGGGCTCATTATTCGAGGAACGCATGCATTATTCACAGCTCTGCTACATCTCAGCTCATACTATAGAAACGTGGTGGTGGACCATCATTTCCCAACCTAATGTATATGGAGTCGCATATACTAAGTATAGTCACGGGTCCCATCATAGCACACACCTGTAAGAGGTAGGGAGGTCAGAAGGAATTTTTAGGGAGTACCTGAGATTTTAGACAATTGGACAGAATAAGCCGTTACGTGGACGTTATATCACTAGTATCTTGCATTTTTCACCATTTTTCCCTCCTGCAAGCTCTACTTCTAATTTTCAGTTGTCTCTGAGCTAGTGGAGACTAGCAGCTAGGATCCTCTGTACACAGACATGAAGGACTCTTGCTCTTCTGTCTCTATGTAGTACATGTTCAGTAGCAGCAGTATGCAGGACATTATACAGCAGTACTGAGAAGTGTAGCTGTGAATCCAGCTTGCTGTGCTAGTACTAAAACCTACCTGTCATTTTAAAATAAGTGGTCATGTGTATACATGAGGAACAACATTATTTGTGGCCAATACATGATTTGTAATTTATTGTTGTAGTTTTCCCCCATTGCCTACCTCCAATTGTCAGTTGTCTCATAGTGGAGACTAGCTGCTATGATACTCTGTACACACAGGCATGGCAGATTCCTGTTCTTCCATCTCTATGTAACATGTTCCAAAGCAGCAGCAACATGGAGGATATTATACAGCAGTACTGAGCAGTGTAGCTGTGAATCCAGCATAATTGCTAGTAATAAAGCCTACATGTCATTTCAGAATAAGTTGATGTGTGCATATATGAGGAAAAACACTATTTGTAGCCAACAAATGTATTTTATTTTTGTAGTTTTTCCCCTCTGCAGGTTCTACTTTTAATTTTCAGTTATCTCTGAACTTATGGTGACTAGCTGCTATCATACGCTGCACACAAAGACATGAGGGACTCCTGCTCTCCTATCTCTCTACGTAGCACATCTTCAGAAGCAGCAGTAGTATAGAGAACATTATACAGAAGTACTGAGCAATGTAGCTCTGAATCCAGCATACTGTGCTAGTAATAAAGTCTACCTATCATTTCTGTCATTTCAGAATAAACTGCCATGTATATGCAAGGAACAACACTTTTTCTGGACAATACATTTTTGTAGTTTTCCCCCTCTGTGGGCTCGTTCTCTAATTTTCAGTGGTCTCCGAGCTAGTTGGTGGAGACTAGCTGTTATGTCTCCCATAAACTGCACACATCTTCATGAGGGATTACTGATTTATTGTGTTTGCGTAACACATGTTCAGAACAGCAGCATAAAGGACATTATACAGCAGCACTGTGCAGCGTAGCTGTGAATCCAGTATATTGTGCTATTAAAGCCTACCTATCATTTCAGAATAAGTGGTCATGGGCATACATGAGGAATGACAATTTCTGACCAATACATTTTTTGCAGTTTATTTTTTTTTGTAGTTTTCCTCACTGCAGTCTCTATCTTTAATTTTTGGTTGATTCTGAGCTAGTGGGTCATGACTAGCTGTTATGAGGTCTCCCATAAACTGTACACACACTGACATGAGGGATTCCAGATTTCTTTTCTACGTACAACACATTTTCAAAAGCAGCAGTAGCAGTATGGAGGATATTATACAGCCGTGTAACTGTGAATCCAGCATACTGTGCTATTAATACAACCTACCTGTTATTCGGTCATTTCAGAAAAAGTTGTTTTGCATACACGAGGAACAGCACATACTCAAAATCAGAAGCAGCATGGATGATATTGCATAGCAGTACTGAGCAGTGTAGCTGTGAATCCAGTACTGAATTAAGATTGAACACTTAATAAATCAGCAGCAAGGTCTGGGTGTCTGGATCCTCTCTGTTCCTTTGTCTCTTATCTCCATAAACTTGAAAAGGCTGTTGTAACCTGATCCCTCAGTAAACTGGTAATGAGTCTTGTTTGGAGCAAGACAAAATGTAACTTTTTTTTGTTTCCAGAGTGGATAAGAAGTGGCTCATACATGGAGAAAAAAAAAGTTACAAATTCTCCCCTTTAATGATCAGAATGAGCCTCCTCTCCCATTGGACCATGAAAGTGAGCTCACTGATGGTTTCTCAGTTAACTCATTCTGCAGCCAGCAATAGGCAGTGCGACACACGGCGGCTGTAGAAGGCAAACGGGGCAAAAATTTTAATGAAACCCAATTGTAAATATGATTTTCAGAACAAAAAAATTATATTCTCAAAGTTAGAAAGCAATATTCCATTATGAGTATATTAGGGAATTGACCTTTAAGCAATTGCCAATTATGACCAGCATTTAGGAGATGATGACTCCTGCTGACGAGACGATCCAGGGAAAGTGCATGACGGTGCGTGTGAGTTCGGTGCGAGCTCTTTGGCTTAGTGGCGATGCCCGCCGTGGACCCTTCCTGCGACTGGATGACGGATGGCTTTCGTGATGCATTTAATCTTCTCTGATTGAACACTTTGCTTGTGGCTAAACGAAACTAAGTAACACAGAAGACGGAGAATACCGCACCGTGGAGAGCGAGGGCTGAGGCCGCGCATATAGATGAGCGCACGTCTTGCGAGCCACGTTGGAAAAACTTTTTTTTAGAATACTTCGCCAACAGTATGGACTTTCCTACGTAATGGCATGCACATGGTTAAATATCGCGTAAGGGAACGGACCTGACATTGTGTCAGTCTGTGAAAATCAGACTGCACTCTAATGTCATCCGAGTGCAACCCGATGGATCTGATTATCGCTTGTGGAATCTATCGGGCTGCACTCGGATGACATCAGAGTGCAGCCCGATAGATTCCACGAACGATAATCAGATCCAGCTTGCGCGTGCTGCCATTTTTTTTTCCCTTGGACCGTCCTGAATAACCCATAGAATATGGTTCAAGCGCAATCCGATGTTTTGTTTTCGGACCGAAAATACAGTCATGTGCACGAGCCCTTAGACGCAGAGGCCGGGTGTGACGGATTTTACTGCACCCCCTTATAGGAATCGGCCACCACCCTACTAAAAAAAAAAAAAAGCAACAATAAATAACGCGTTCACCTTGGCAGCCATGCTTGCGCACGTAAAATAAAAAATGATGCAACTTTGCAAAAGTTAATTTAAAAAAAATAAAAAAAAATCCTGTACCGTTTTGAGTATACAGCTCCCATGCAAAAATATATGCGTCTCTAGAGTTAGCGAATATTAGTCAGCCCTGTTTGGAGTCTCTAGATTAGCAAACGAAAAAGGAATAGAAGGAGCGAGGATTTGTTTGATGGGAGACACATAGGTCGATATTGGAAATGTACAGACAAAACGTTGGGGAGGTAAAAATGTTTTATTTTTATACTAGATGCATTGGAGCTAAACAGAGAGAAAAAAAATGATAAAAAAAGAAATAACTATAACACAAGGCCGCCCTTTACAATGTGTGGACGACCGAGTGCAACATTGTATCAAAACGTAACGTTGTTGTGTAAACAAACAGAATTCATAGAACACCTGCGAAGATGTAACAAAGTTACTATAGGGGGGGGGGGGGGTGATAACATGAAGAAAAGCTCCTGTATTCCCATTGGGGCTACTGGAGAATATATTGGGGGAAAAAGGTGGCAGACCATGGAAAAAAAAATAAATAAAAATATGATCTCTTCTGATTAACCTCTTCAAATCCAGGAGAGAGCCAAAGATGATGCCCCGCCGGCCGCCAGAGCCTTGTTATCCATCGACAACTTAACCCTTCCGCTTTACCCCACCGGGTTGATATCGAAGGGGTTAAAGGTCCCCTATGACAGTTCGCCGCCCCCCCCCCCCCTTCTCTCTCGCACACTCGTCCGCTCGCCGGGATCGGCTGACGCGTCCCTAACGCATCCCGTCCAGCCAAGCGCTTGACTGATCAATAACCGATTTAGTTGCTAATCTGCGGCTTTTCTGCAGCTGTCAGTGGGTGATATATGGGCTCTCACCCCACGGGTCACACAGAATACGGCTTCCGAGACACCCAATCAACAGCACCCCCCCACCCAACCCCTTCCACGCTGCACCTTGGGCTATTTACGGCACCCAATTTGGTGCGAATAAAGGAGCGGGAGGTGTTAACCCCTCGAGACTCAAGATTCATATTTCTTATCAATCAGGAATAGATGGGTGCAGAAGACGTGTCAGAAAAGGGGGCGAGAAAGTTATCCATGGGGGTCACTTTGGGCACCCGTGTTGCCGAAAAGTAATTCTTGATGCATGGTCACTTTATAGATAAGTATTTATGATTATTTTGTGGTTTGGGTGGAAAATATATATATATATAGATGTGATACCAGATACAGAGTTTTGGAAGTTGTAAAAAAAGATCTGCAAAAATAAATTTTGGCACAAAGGATGGAACAAAAAGTTTGAGGGCACGGATATTACTTTTTTGGTGTTTTGCATTAGTCCGCAGATCACAGGTTATAGAAGGGACAGACGTAGCAGTCACTCCTGGTTCCTGGCGTCAAAGTCAACAGCACATGGTAAAATGGTCCAAAACGAGGCTACATTGTCTCCTTCTCTTGTACAGCACCATGGAATCAATGGTGCTATATAAATAAATAATAATAATCTTCATTGGCTCCATAGTAGGAGGTGGAGATTGCGGCACCCAGGGTACTGAAAGGTGGGAACCGACCTGGGAGGTTCCCTGAAAAGAGAAGACACTTGAGCATTGTTCATGGAAACAGAGATCAATTCTAGTAGCGAAGTGTATAAGGGCATCCAGAGAGGATGGTAGATCTCCCCAACTCATCCTTACTACAACCGGACAGACCTTGCCAGGTGGCCACCAGTGCCTCATCATTCCTGGCCGGCTCTGCCACCAGGGTGTGGTAGCGTAAGACACACCGAGCCACGGTATCCGTGCCCTGTCTTAGAGTCAGCAGGGATGAGATGCAGTCAGGTTCCTCGAATACTGCCCAGAGCATCTACAAGAATCACCCAATGTCGAGAGTCTCAAGACCACCATGTTCCCAGAAGGTGTTTGCCCAAGCTAAGCCAGGGCTTGCCCAGACAGCAGAGAGACCATGGACGCAATCTTGGTCTGGTCCATAGGAAAAAGACGATTGTGGAGAGTCAAGTGGATCTGGCACTAGCTTATAAAGCCATGGCTTTCCTTGGGGGTCTCCAACAAGGCTGGACAGAAGTGGAAGCTGAAGCTTAGTTGCTCCATCAGAGACTGGGACTCCAGGTGGCTCTCTTGGAGACTATGTTGATGCTGAGGAAGGCGGACTGGCTGGACCTACCCAGGAGGGGTGTAACAAAGTGGCTACCGGGTCTTCACTATTGCCTCTGATGGTGAGGATAGGCCACCAGGTGACACTCCAAGGCAGTGCCCAGATTTCCAGTAGCTGACCCATGGGTCAGAGCAGGTATACCAGGCACAGAGGGGCTAGACAGAAGCGCAGTCAGACAGTCTGGGGTCAGGGCAGGCACAGGTTCAGTATATGTGGCAGAGGTCAGGAGTGAAGGTATCAGACAGGACAAGACAAAGCGGGTCAATAATGGGAGCGATAAACAACAAAACACCTTAACTGGGAACTAGATGCTAACAGCAAACTGGAGTCTAAAGCTCAGAGAAAGGTGATAGAGCACCTGCTGGTTGGTGATTGACTGGGGAATCCAAACCTTGCAGGACAGCATTACTGCCATTACTGGTGTACGGGACAGTTCTTTATTCTCTGGGTTGGACTGACAGGGCCGCCATCAGGGCATTACTACCATTACTGGTGTATGGGGCAGTTCTTTATTCTCTGGGTCGGCCTGACAGGGCCGTCATCAGGGCATTACTGCCATTACTGGTGTAAGGGGCAGTTCTTTATTCTCTGGGCTGGACTGACAGGGCCGCCATCAGGGCATTACTGCCATTACTGGTGTAAGGGGCAGTTCTTTATTCTCTGGGTTGGACTGACAGGGCCGCCATCAGGGCATTACTGCCATTACTGGTGTATGGGGCAGTTCTTTACTCTCTGGGTCGGCCTGACAGGGCCGTCATCAGGGCATTACTGCCATTACTGGTGTAAGGGGCAGTTCTTTATTCTCTGGGTCGGCCTGACAGGGCCGTCATCAGGGCATTACTGCCATTACTGGTGTATGGGGCAGTTCTTTATTCTCTGGGTCGGCCTGACAGGGCCGCCATCAGGGCATTACTGCCATTACTGGTGTATGGGGCAGTTCTTTATTCTCTGGGTCGGCCTGACAGGGCCGTCATCAGGGCATTACTGCCATTACTGGTGTATGGGGCAGTTCTTTATTCTCTGGGTTGGACTGACAGGGCCGCCATCAGGGCATTACTGCCATTACTGGTGTATGGGGCAGTTCTTTACTCTCTGGGTCGGCCTGACAGGGCCGTCATCAGGGCATTACTGCCATTACTGGTGTAAGGGGCAGTTCTTTATTCTCTGGGTCGGCCTGACAGGGCCGTCATCAGGGCATTACTGCCATTACTGGTGTATGGGGCAGTTCTTTATTCTCTGGGTCGGACTGACAGGGCCGCCATCAGGGCATTACTGCCATTACTGGTGTACGGGGCAGTTCTTTATTCTCTGGGTCGGACTGACAGGGCCGTCATCAGGGCATTACTGCCATTACTGGTGTATGGGGCAGTTCTTTATTCTCTGGGTCGGACTGACAGGGCCGCCATCAGGGCATTACTGCCATTACTGGTGTACGGGGCAGTTCTTTACTCTCTGGGTCGGCCTGACAGGGCCGTCATCAGGGCATTACTGCCATTACTGGTGTAAGGGGCAGTTCTTTATTCTCTGGGTCGGCCTGACAGGGCCGTCATCAGGGCATTACTGCCATTACTGGTGTAAGGGGCAGTTCTTTATTCTCTGGGTCGGCCTGACAGGGCCGTCATCAGCGCATTACTGCCATTACTGGTGTATGGGGCAGTTCTTTTTCTCTGGGTCGGACTGACAGGGCCGTCATCAGGGCATTACTGCCATTACTGGTGTATGGGGCAGTTCTTTATTCTCTGGGTCGGACTCACAGGGCAGCCATCACACCCACTTGCCTAACAAGACTAGATTTATATACAGGGAAGATGGGGTCATATCTCAGGAACAGAAAGGCGTAGGAACAAAAGAAAAACAACGCCGGATTCAGGAGAACAGTGGGATTTACATCAGATAATGAAAATTACATATTTATGGTAAATAAGAGGCCTCTTTTTTTTTTTTTTTTTTTTTTTTAAATGGTTTCTACTGTTTTCCATCACAGCCAACTCACATGCAGAAAATTGGTTCTTAGAGAAATATTTAGGGTAAGGCCAACTGGAGTGGCCATGACAAAAACTGCAGCAGCTAAAAAGCCAGCGCAACCGCTCCATTTGGCCTCACCCTGGTATACAGATATAGGGTAAATAATTATTAGGCACAGGCCTCTAATTCAGTGGTCATAGGTGACCAGAAACACTGATAGTTAAAATGAGAAAAAAAAGTTTTCTACGTAGCCAGGTTACACTATATGTTGGCGCTATATAATTACGTCATGACCCATGTATAGTCCGCGGGTACAGTAAATAACCCCAGATCCTATAAAGCAGCGGTTTTTGGCGCCGTCGCTCCTCTCCCCCCTCCTCCGCCTCCTACTCCCATCTTTATAATGATAATTTGACTTCAATCAGGGAAGTGTCTAACCAGAACAAGAGATTTTTGCTTATCAACAGCCGGTCTCTGCGGTAATTTGTTTTAATTAGTTTAAAGCCTGCTGTAATAATCCTGTACAGTTATATATCTATTCACTTAACTCCCGACGCCTTCCCGCAGCAGCTCCCATCAATCCCAGGCAGGCAGTTAACCCCCTATTGACTGGGCCCGACTATTCCCCGATGGGTTAATGAACTGCCTCAATCATACGGAAAGAGCGCAGAACGCGACGCTGTATAGAGGGGGGAGGGTTAACACGTATCGATCCTTTATTGGGGAACCAAAAAGACCCAGGGTGGTAATTCTGGATGAATTTCAATGTATGGGAAAAAAAAAAAAAAAAAAAAACATACCGCTATATAACTAAGCAGACTTGCCATTCGGGTATGTGGTAAAGCTGGGTGCGGTGTACTATATACCATACAATATCGTGCACAAATAGTGCAGCGTTGTGCCTACTATAAACTGCACAAAGTATCAGCGTCACACAATAGCAAAGTAAATACCGCCATATGGTGCCGATATTGTTATAGACAATGTATATATTCTATCAGCTTTTGATTTTGCGTGGCACTGATACTTTGACACTGTGCAAGGTATTATTTTTGCAGTTTAGGCTCTAGTAATAATAGTAGTGTAGTATAGCGGTATTATTATTATATACAATGTATCTATGCTATTAGCACTATGTGGCGGTATTTACTTTGATATTGCTTGGCACTGATACTTTGTGCAGTGTATTATTTTTGCAGTTTAGGCTCTAGTAATAATAGAAGTGTATTATAGCAGTATTATTATTAGAATAAATACATTGTATAATAATATCAATTCTAATAATAATACTGCTATAATACACTTCTATTATTATTAGAGCCTAAACTGCAAAAATAATACATTGCACAATCAAAGTATAAGTGCCACGCAATATCAGATTAAATACCGCCATATAGTGCTAATAGAATAGATACATTGTATATAATAATAATACCGCTATACTACGCTACTATAATTACTAGAGCCTAAACTGCAAAAATAATACCTTGCACAGTGTCAAAGTATCAGTGGCACACAATATCAAAGCAAACACCGCCATATACTGCTGATAAAATAGATACATTGTATATAATAATACCGCCATTCTACTATTCTTACTAGAGCCTGAACTGTGAAAATAAAACACTGCACAATGTCAAAGTATCAGTGCCACACAATACCAAAGTAAACACCGCCATACAGCGCTGATCTACCAGCTACATTATAAATAATAATATTGCTATACTATTAAGATTGGCAGTGATTGAAAGACTTGGGGTGAGGTCATCTATGGTACCACCTTTCAGCAAGTGTACCCCTTTGAGATATGCCCAGGGAAGGTGACCTTGGATTATGCCTTGATGCCATCATATAGTGGCATACATTTAAGTAACCATACAATATGGTGACCAAATAGTGTTACATATGTGATACAGTGGGGCGAATATCATAAACTGCAAAAATATCACACTGTAAAGTGTCTAAGACCACACGATATGCTACATTACAAATAATACTACCGCTATACTATCAATATTAAAATTGGGGATTGCAGCTCTCGAGTCTGAGGACTGCAAACTTTGGGTTTGAGGTCATCAGTGGTATTCCTTTTAGCAAGAGGGACACCTGTGAGTTGAGCCCCGGCCGGTTGCCATGTTGACTGTCACCTAACATTTTCAGCCGTAGAAAAAGTTGCTGAAGGAGAACCTCCTGTGCTCTCTTCACCCCGAGAATCTAGACAATTTCAATCCATAGCGTGACATCTTATTTTTGCAGTATGTTATGAATTGGTGCACTCATTTGCCTAATTTGAGAGGGATTGATCCAGCCTTTCAAGTCTACTCACCACAAGGTCCAACCGTTGACTTCTACTCGATCTTGGTCTTCTAATCTAAGCCCCCACTCCTAAAAATGATCCTGAGCTTCTCTGATCATTGTCTCATTGCAAAATCCTTTAATTCCTTTGATGCTTTTGAAGACTCAGATCAGAAATAAAACCAATATTCTCCAACCGTGGACATCACTGGCTTTACGGTAGTAAATCCAGTATTTGAAGAACTCCCATACACATGAGATGGTTGACAACATTCATCTAATAATGTGTCCGGCCACCGTAATGGTAGACATTTCAGTTGGGTGACCATAAAGGAACCAAATTTTAAGACCTCAATTGGTTGCATTTCCATTAGGGCCAGAAGGACTACGGAGTTTCCTACTGTAGCCACTTATAGGAGAAGTAGACACGTGGGAGTAATGGAGGCAGCCGAGCCAGAATGAGTGGCTACCTCTTCATCTTCCCAGCTGGATTGGATCATTTCCTAAGAAGTAGAAGGCCGGGAAGTAGAACATGGGCATTTAAATAGTGACTACTAGGGGTATAGTTATAAATTGATAGGAAGAGTAGATCAGAAGTAGTGGATTAGATAAAGAAGGGAGGATCTAGTGAGGGCCATCTAGATGCTTAAGGTGATGGTGGCCTCATGGAAAATGTCCCATCTGTCCTATCTATCGTAGAGCTTTGATGGCCATGATTGATGTGGTCAAGTCTGAGATACAGCCAGGAAAACTGGTCATACCCTTTCCAATCATTCCACCAAAATCTATTCTCAAACATGTACATGTTCCCCAAAAATTGGTGCATGTTTCAAGAGTTGGGCAGGGTTTACACCCCCTGTATAAACAGTGACTAGCAAGGTGTAGCTAGAAATTACTGAGTAGACTAGATCAGAAGTACTGGGACTGGTAAGAAGGTAAGATCTAGTAAGGATCAACTAGATCTTCAAGGTGATGAGGTGGTCCAGGGAACGTGCCCCAATCCTGAAGGCCATAGCCAATGTGAAGAACTGAGTGACAGCCACGGGAATGCTGAACTGTATGGGGTCTTATTCACTCCACATTTTCCACTCGTTCCACCAACAGCTATGTCCAAATATGTTGTACCCATTAGATGGTGAGGTGGTCCTACCAAAATCAGTGGAGTTGGCCAAACTAAAACATCTTTAAAAAGGAAAGTTCCTTCTTTATCAATTTTAGATGTAATGAACATCTTCTCCTTTTTCTCTTTCTTACGCTCTTCCCTCCACCCTTTCTTTGCCACTTGGTCTCCGTTTCCCTCACTGATCCCTCTGCCTCCCTCCCCAGTCTCCTCTCCCTCCCGTACCCACTCGGAAAGGATGTTATCAATAACTAGTAGATGGATAAGGCGTGACGAGTCTCAGAACAATCCCCTGTCTGCTGAACTTTAATTAACAGTTACTTAATTAGTTCGAGACCATTTAGAGTAAAATGTTTTGATTAGGAATCTGCATGCGCCCCCCCTCTTTGATGAATGGGTGCGGGTGGCCGCGTCTCCCGCTGTTCCTAATAGATAATAAACCTAAATCCATCAGGCGCTCATACAGACGTGTCGGGGGACAAATTCGCTGAGATACCCCATCAATCGCTGATGACGGCACTAAACAAACAGCCCCCCCACTCAACAAGCAACAAACAAACACCATACATTGTTTTCCAAGACATGCAAAATCCAACAACGATGACCCTAAAAATCGAGAAGCCCAGACGCTGCTTGACGTACTGTGACGTCCTCATTACCGGAGGAGAGGACTGGCACCAACGCCGATGGCCACCGTTCTTCTGACTTTGGATTTCATCAGGAGATACCAGCAGGTGATGAATCTTTTGAAGTCTTACAGTTCTGAAGGTTCTGATTTCCACTGACGAGATCAAGATGATGGATAGAGGATTATTAACAGACAATGCTCCATGGGGGGGGGGGGGGGGGATTATGCAAATTAGCTTTCCTCCAGAAGGAAAGAAAATAATACCAAAAGTCGGAGAATGAGAGACTTGAGGGACAAGACTTCCATGGTGATGAGTTACCATTAATCAAAGGGTTTGTCCCAAAAACAACATTATAAGGAGTACGTACCCCTAAAAATTCACAACGGGAGCTTTTGTGGCCTCACAGTTTAATTTATAGTCTTTCCCTTTGCAAGTTATAACGGTTCCCACTCTTACGAGATTTTGGAGGCATCTGTGGGAATTTTTGCCCCTTCATCCAGAAAATCATTTTTGAGGACAGACCCCGATGTTGGAGATAGGATGAATTAGACATTCTGAGCCTGCCCTAAAAATGTTGGATGGGGTTGAGGTTCTGGCTCCATGTCACTTCTCATGTTCTTACACCAAACTCCACCTCCATGTCTGTATGGACTTTGTGCACTGGGCACAATCACTGGGAACAGAAAAGGGTCTTCACCAAACTGTTCCCACAGAGCTGGAAGTTACAATTGTCCACAATGTCTTGTGCTGACGGATTAAGATTTCACTTCACTGGAACTGAGGAGCCAAGGGTGACCCCTGATAACCCAAGAGGAGCACCTTAAATATTAAGGCCCCCCTATCTCTGTAACCCTATTGCGGATTTTAAGAAAAAAAAACCAAATACTCAGGAGAGCAGCGAGAATAAACTAAAATTAAAAATTAGCCACTTGACCTGGTGAGAGTTCCTCTTTGTGGTGGTCATGTACCGTCAATAGCCATCAGCTGAACACTTGGCTGATAGCCATTGCTTCTTGACCCTACCATATGTGTAGGGGGTCAGACTCTGAATAACACTGAGTTTAAGAGACAAGGCTTCCCTCTGATTGGTGTGCACATTGACTAGTCCTTTTCCCCCCTGCAGCTTGCTGTGTATTGGTTTGATCAAGAAGCAAGAAGTGTCTGATCTAGAGGTGAGAGACTGGTAATCCGTGTTAGAAAAAGAATGCAATAAGGGTGTTTGAAAACAGAGACTGTTAAATTAATTAGCAGCTTTAAAGGAAAAAATAGTGCCCGGTTACCACAGGATTTGCTAGCAGGAAGGAAGGAAAGGGTCGCATAGCACAGCCAATACAGTGTGCTCCAAGCACCATTAACTTGAAGGAAGAACGCTATTATTGCAAGAACCATTAGTCTTCTTGTCCGGCATAATATCCTATGTCTTTCAATAAAGCTGGTGTTTTGTTTATGCATCTTTGTCTAATGTACTGTATTTGAGTCCTGCCAGATGGTGTCACTCAGGTACCACTACAAGTGGTGCTACGAGCAGGGTACAGTCACAGAGATGGAGGCAGCCGACAGCAATGGTAATGTTAATGTGAATTAGGCAGGCAATGATGAAACCTCTGCAAGGGCCTTCCCTATGGGCATGTTTAGCGTGCTGCCCAAATTTGACAGCCAGAATATGCCAATGTCCAACTGGGTGACCAGATTACAGAGCATAGCTAAGATTGATAATGTCAGCCCAGAGCTACAAGTGCAGATCGCCCTGGCTGCTCCCTGATGGGTAAGGCCCACAGAAACATCTTCCTACCACCAGAAGCCACGAGTAACATCTTGAAAGAGATAGTGAAGTTTCTGGAGGAGATATAAAGTGAAACAGCTAGTGCGGGGCATCTACAGGCAAAGTTCTTTTGCTGGCTGCAGCGGGAACAGATCTTCCAATATGCCACGGTGCTACAGGAAGTACTAGCTGAGGTGCAAGAGAAAGAGGCAGACTGAGTAGGTGGCATGGGATCCGTGGACCGGATTCTAGGAAAACAATTTATCCTGGGACTCTACAGTACTCCCCTCAGGCAGGTCCTACATCAGCGAATTATAGCGGACCCTGCTGTAAGTTTACAGCAAATATTGGTGGAGGCGGTAACCCAAAGTGAAGAAATCTATGTTGCTGGAGTGTTACAGACCCAGACTGTTGCAACCCTCAGGATCACTAAAAAGGAAGAGGTTCTGATCAGAGTAGAACAAGATCTGCAGAGTTCCCTGAATATTATGCAAGAAAAAAGTTCAAATGGAAAAGCAGATGGGGGATCGGCTCTGCCCCTGAGGACACCTATCTGGCCCTGTAATATCCCTACTGAAACTGAGCCTCCCTACGCAAGTATGCTGAAACCCCTACTACAATGGTATGGACCATTCCACCAAGCTCCTCAATATCCTACTGGGAGGCCCTTGTCCTGAGCTGATCTATCCGGGACCCCAGAGTCATCCACCAATGCCAGCTAGTCAGGTCCTAAGGGAACCTACCACACACAGGCAAAGAAAGGATGGTCAGGATGTACAGTGCTGGAGGTATGGAAGCAGAGGACACTTCGCTAGATGGTGTCGGAGAGATTTACAAGAATATCCAGAATCGCCCTTAAATTCTAGCCCCCGCAGTAGTAGGACACACTGCGGAGGAAGGTAGACGGACAAGTCATCCAGCACAACTCCGAACATCTTGTTGCAGGGTGTCTCGTCCTGCAAGCTGAGTTTGAAGGCTTCCCATCGGTCACAGGTAACGACTATGCCAGCATTGTACTTCAACCATTACTTTCAAGCGATGGCCAAGCCAGAGCGGGAGACAATGATCCGGCTAATCAGCAACCAATCCCGGGGATCATGTGAACAAGATGTGGGAAGAAAAAGAATGCTGCTGGTTCCCGAGCCATTCAAAGAGATGAACCAATGATAATGGCCATGAATATCCTGCGAGAGTTGCATTAGATCATGCTCACTATATGGGAGCCTGGCTACTCCGCACAAACCCATGCAGAAAGCATTCCAATGGCTGACCTGTGTCTGTGGGACACACAACAGCATCCCGGTACACTGGTCTGTGGGAGTTATCCAAGTGCCGAGAAGGATTTCTCCATCTCTCCTTGATGGGAGACCATCCTGCCAGGTATGGAGGTGGTCACCGAACCTGTGGGACTAGGAGAGGTAGGCCAGAATGCCCTAGTAGATTGGCAGTGGTCCATAATTGATGAGTACCCATCAAAGCTGAGAACGTGGGACAAAGTGAATTCTGCTTTACACCAGGAGTGGAGCTGGCTCATGTACCGGCATTGAGGAGAAGTGCTGAGTCGGAAAGAAGTGACCCTAACCCAGGTACGTGATGCCATCTGAACGCTGGCAGTCACAGCCAAAACAGAAGAGACCCTGACCCCAGAATGGAATGGGCTATCCATCTTGGCCCAAATGGGGGCGATGTGAAGACTCTCAATCCAGATCGTACAGAAGCAGTTGAAGCAATGCTGTGAGAGAATCAGGCCGTGTTTGCCCGCCAACACTATGACTGCACAGACACTATCACCCATGAGACACCGATAGGGAACACTTCTCCGATCTGAGAAAGATAGCGAAAGATACCCTCCAGCTGTACCAGGAGCGAGGTGAAGACGTTGTTGAAACAGATGTTGAACTCGGGAGTGGTGCAGAGTAGCCAGAGTCCATGGGAAGTCCAAGTGGGGCTTGTCAAGAAGGACGGAACCATTCGTTTTTTGCGTGGATGGTTGAAAGCCTTCACTGTGCGATACTCCTACCCCCTGCCTCGAGAAGTCCTTGACGGCCCTAGGGATGGCGAAATACTTTTCCTCTCTGGATCTAGCTAGTGGGTACTGACAGGTACCAGCGGCAGAAAAAGACAAAGACAAACACAGCATTTATACTCCCCATGGGACGGTTTGAATTTAACAGAATGACATTCGGATTATTCCATGTACAGAGTATGTTCCATGGGCTGATGGAGAAGTGCGTGGGCAACCTGAACTTTTTGAGGCCACTCTAATATACTTGGACGACATAGTTGAGCATGCATGTGTTTTCATGTAAGTCAAAGCCAGACTCCACCTTAGAACAAAAACATGGGGCAATAAATTTCAACATGCCCATCTTCATGGAAGATTCTGAGCACCACCATTCACAAAATATTTGGACGGTTGAGTCATACTCAGTGAATTTTGACCATCTTAGTTAAGTACAGACTCCTTTAGCACATACTTTCTTGGGAGCCTCTGAGATAGTTGGAAAGTAAGACACCTCTCGTTCTCCGAGAGAAGTTGGAAATTCTCCACCTAAATTCCCCCAGGAACTTGAGTTGGGCTGGAGGAAACTAGTTGGTGGCCGTTTTAATTGCCCTACAATCCCATCCAATTCCTCGTATATCTACAACGTAGGACGCCAATCTTGACCCGTCTAAAGGGGACGACTCAGGGCACCCTTCGTATAAATTAGATGATGGCACGGCGACCTTTTATAGTTATCATCGTCACATTTTGTGCTTTATGATTTGGTTTCATATCACCAGGGGTTGAGATAAAGGACTACACAGGGGAGAACTAGCGCTGTAATAATATTATTACGGTGACTAACAGCGCTAATTCGGCTGGAAGTGAGAACAGGCAGTTTGACACATGATGAATCGCACTTCCACAATGGAGATTTACATTTGCAATTAAAAGGAAGTTTTAGTAGATCGGACAAGCGCTGTGTGTACCCTCCATTACTCCCCGCAGTGTAGGGATTAACTCCTCAACTCAGAACCATGTAGCGCATTGTGCAGGATATCGGAGGCTCAATTAACTGCGACGTAATGAGCACCGCAAAGGGGTCACAATATGCAACAAGGCAAACGAAAGAGAAAGTTTCCTTTTCTAATTCTAGTGACTCTGAGTCCACATTAAAAAAAAAGTGTTTTGGTTGAAATCTAATCTAATCACTTCTTTTATAAGGATGGCAATAAAAAAAAAAAAGAATAGTTCCAAAATTGATAGCACTGATATACCAAAAATTATTACTCACCGGCCTCGGATCCGGTCTTTGCTCCCCTCACTCAGGTCTGCTGAACGGTTTGTGATCCCCATCAAACTTTAAGGATGCTATATACCAAAAATAAAAAAAAAAGGGAGCATGAACCGCACCTCCAAAAATCATACATTGATCTAAAGCCACTAGACAAAAGTTTATATATAACTGAACATGAGGTTCTTAGTTTAACATTCTGATCAGACTGTATATGCGAACCTCTTAGTGGGTCCTTATCGCCATAACGGAGCAGAGCCGTGCGACGACCACCGCCACAGCGGCAATGCACAGACAGTGCAGATGGCCCAGGGTGTCCAGACCGCGCCGTGCCACCAGCACAAAACCACAGAAACAATGGCCACCACACAACACCAACACCAAATGAAAGGAGTCCTCATCGCACCAACGGAGCGGAGCCGTGCGCTGACCACCGCCACAGCGGCAATGTACAGACAGTGCAGACAGCCCAATGTGTCCAGACCGCTCCGTGCCACCAACACAAAACCACAGAAACAATGGCCACCACATAGCACCAACACCAAATGGAAGGAGTCCTCATCACCCCAACGGAGCGGAGCCGTGCGCTGACCACCGCCACAGCGGCAATGTACAGACAGTGCAGACAGCCCAATGTGTCCAGACCGCTCCGTGCCACCAACACAAAACCACAGAAACAATGGCCACCACATAGCACCAACACCAAATGGAAGGAGTCCTCATCACCCCAACGGAGCGGAGCCGCGCGCTGACTACTGCCACTACAGCGGCAGTGCAGACAGCCCAGTGTGTCCAGACCGTGCCACGCCACCAGCACAAAGCCACAGAAACAATGGCCGCCACACAGCACCTACACCAAATGAAAGGAGTCCTCATCGCACCAACGGAGCGGAGCCTTGTGCTGACTACCGCCACTACAGCGGCAGTGCAGACAGCCCAGTGTGTCCAGACCGCGCCACGCCACCAGCACAAAGCCACAGAAACAATGGCCGCCACACAGCACCAACTCCAAATGGAAGGAGTCCTCATCGCACCAACGGAGCGGAGCCGCGCGCTGACTACTGCCACTACAGCGGCAGTGCAGACAGCCCAGTGTGTCCAGACCGTGCCACGCCACCAGCACAAAGCCACAGAAACAATGGCCGCCACACAGCACCTACACCAAATGAAAGGAGTCCTCATCGCACCAACGGAGCGGAGCCTTGTGCTGACTACCGCCACTACAGCGGCAGTGCAGACAGCCCAGTGTGTCCAGACCGCGCCACGCCACCAGCACAAAGCCACAGAAACAATGGCCGCCACACAGCACCAACTCCAAATGGAAGGAGTCCTCATCGCACCAACGGAGCGGAGCCTTGTGCTGACTACTGCCACTACAGCGGCAGTGCAGACAGCCCAGTGTGTCCAGACCGCCCCACGCCACCAGCACAAAGCCACAGAAACAATGGCCGCCACACAGCACCAACACCAAATGGAAGGAGTCCTCATCGCACCAACGGAGCGGAGCCGTGCGCTGACCACCGCCACAGCGGCAATGCAGCGGCAGTGCAGACAGCCCAGTGTGTCCAGACCGCGCCACCAGCACAAAACCACAGAAACAATGGCCGCCACACAGCACCAACACCAAATGAAATGAGCACTGAAACTCACCTTCCTCCAGCTCTTCAGTGAAAGCAAAAAAAAAAAAAATGGGCTAAACCTCTTACCTTGCAGTCTCCTGCAAATTAAAATCACCTGTGCCAAATGGGAGGAGTGCTGGTCCAAGAAAGGGGAAAGCACATGCTATACACCGAAAAAAAAGAGCATGAACCGCACCTCCAAAAATCATACATTGATCTAAAGCCGCCAAGCAAGAATATATCTAAGGCTACGTTCAGACTAGCGTTGCGCGCCGCTGCGTCGGCGACGCAAAGCACGACGCACACAAAAACGCGGCAAAACGCACGCAAAAACGCTGCGTTTTGCGACGCGTGCGTCGTTTTTTGCCGAAAATCGGACGCAAGAAAAATGCAACTTGTTGCGTTTTCTTGGTCCGACGCTAGCGGCAAAAAAGACGCATGTGTTTCAAAACGCAACACACAAAAACGCATGCGTCCCCCATGTTAAACATAGGGGCACATGACGCGTGCGTCGCCGCTGCGTCGACCGACGCTAAGGCGACGCACACTAGCAGAACGCTAGTGTGAACGTTGCCTTACTGAACATGAGGTTCTTAGTTTAACATTCTGCATTTTTCAAAAACGCAGAATTTTTCCCTATTCAGTCAGAAAAAAAACCCAACAAGCATGTGCATGAGATTTCGGAAATCGTAGCTCTTGCTGGAACTGTAAAAAGCAGCTTTTAATTTGCATTAAAAAAAAAAAAACACGCAGCATGTAAACATACAACAACATATAGGCCCCGATTCATCAAACATTGTTCACCAGTTTGAAACGTCGCAAAATTTGGAGCTGGCCCTAAAAAAGTGACTTTTGGGCTTTTACACCAGTCCACGTTAATTGTGCCAATTTTTTGAAAAATGGGCAGAGTCCAACATAGAGGTGTCGAGGAAAAGTGCAGCCGACAGATTCATCATAATTGACATAAAAAATTGCTGTAAATAATGACAGAAATGAATTGGGGTCTCTTACTGGAGCACGTTTCTTTCGGAGGCAGCAAAGTGATACACTAAACGTATTACCGCCACACACCTCTAAAGGAGTTTGACGCAAAGTTCTTGATGAATCGTTGTCCTAACTCCCAAATAACGGGACCACAAAATTCCTAAAAAATTGATTTGAAGACAACGCCATCTGATTTCGAAACGTGTTTTTAGCCAAACGACTCAAAATATTATATGTCAGCCATGGAAACAAATGTGGTTGAATGGGAATTTTTTTTTTTTTTTTAAAGACCACGCGTTTCGAAATCAGATCGATTTCGAAACGCGTTGTCTTAAAAAAAAAACACTGTCATACAGTGCCATTCTACGGTGAGAGAGCACTGCTGTACGGCTGCCAAATTAGAGTGCTGGAAATATACCAACATATACTGTCCACATAACAATGAATTAACATATTCAAGAGAAAAAAAAACGTAAAATAATACCGCCAATGTGTGCCCCAATGATAGTATTATACTATTGCTAGATCACAGTGGGGTACAGCTGCTATAATTAGTATTATACGGTGCCTATAGAATGTCGTTAAACAGTGCATAAATAATACCGCCATACAATGTGCAAAAAAAAAATATCGCCATAAGGTGCTGAGAATGCCAAAATAGCAGGAATTTAGTATAAAGGAAGTCAGACTAGATCAGTAAACAGGATGCAATATTATTATCTATGTAGTGTGATATTATCCGATGGCGGGGCCGGGGTGGTGCTCGTAGCCATCTTTCGGCAGACCTTACTAAGCAGCGTAATGAACCTGCACATCCCGCCTGCAGTTTCCTTGCGTATAAATCAGTCAGTTTCAATATCAATCTAACCTTATGTGACAATTATTGTCCTTCCTTGTCCTCTTAAACAAATAATGCCGCTGTCATTAAGCATCAGGCTCTGGAAGCGTGAGCGTCGGACGCATGCGACATTTCTGCTGCATATACATTGGCTTAGCATCTGATTGTGTCACACTAGGTGACTCCGCCGCTAAGATTTTATTACCCAGATATATAGAGATAACAGAATAGATAAATCATCGCAATGTTCTTCGTTGAGTAATTCTCGGGCAGTCGCCCAATGCTGAAGCAGAACTTACAGTCCGTCCCGTTCCGGCATGCTTTCCCCATAAATTGTGCAAGAAAGTTGACTATAAAACTTTGCAATTTGTCTTAATAGAGAAAACTCCCCCTTTTGCTGCCTTTTGAACTCCAAACTGCTAAAATCCGTCTTACTCAGAGCAAGACAGACAGGAAGCTCACTGAGAGATCAGATTACAGCTGCCTGTTGAAACCTATGAAGAGGAGACTATAAAACTTTGCAATTTGTCTTAACAGAGAAAACTCCCCCTTTTGCTGCCTTTTGAACTCCAAACTGCTAAAATCCGTCTTCTTCAAAGCAAGACAGACAGGAAGCTCACTAAGAGATCAGATTACAGCTGCCTGTTGAAACCTACGAAGAGGAGACGTAAAGAGGCAGGTACAAAGAGGTGCTGCTGCCTTCTAGTAAACGCAGAGCTGGATTCATAGCTACACTGCTCAGTACGGCTGTATAATGTTCTGCAATCCATCTTGATCAAAACAAGAGTAACTGAGAGCTCACTGAATTATCAGATGTTGAATTCTAGGAGGAATTCTGAAAAAAAACGGAAAGAGGATCAGAGTGAGAGATGCTGCTGTTTTATAGTAAGTGTTTTCTCTAATCCAGGGTTAGATTCATAGCTACACTGCTCAGTACTGCGATATAATGCCCTGAAAACTACGAAATTCCATCTTACTCAAAATGAGATGGACGTCCATCTCACTAAGGGCTCAGATTACAGCTGTCTATCAAAGAATATGAAGAGGAGATGGAAAGGCACACAGAGATCCCACTGCTTTATAGGAAGTGTTTTATCTTTTCAGAGATTTATTCATAGCTACACTGTTCAGTAGTGGTGCATAATGTCCTGAAAACTACGAAAATCCATCTTGCTCAAAATGAGACTTCCATAATCTTATCATTGCAGAGATTGATTCATAGCTACACTGCTCAGTACTGCGGTATAATGTCCTGAAAAACTGCTAAAATCCATCTTTGTCAAAACAAAAGGACATGCCAGTTCACTGAACTATCAAATTACACCTGCCTCTTCAATTTTATAGATAGAGGATAGTAGGAGCAGAGAGGAATATAGAAACAATGCTGATGCTTTCTAGTAAGTGTTTTATCTCACCCAGAGCTGGATTCACAGCTACACTGCTGGATAATATCCTCTATGCTGCTGTATCTGAATATGTGCAACATAGAGAAAGGTATCACTCATATCTGTGTATGGGAAGCATCATTGTAGATAGTCTCAACCAACTAGTTCAGAGACTAATTAAATTTAGAGATAGAGGGTCCGGAGGGGAAAACTGGTGAAACAAGCAGGATACAAGCCCAATAATTGCCATAAATGGTAATCTGAGAATACACTAGTTGGGGCTTCAAGGAGAGTAATAAATATACAGTCAGCATAGTGGTACTTATACTGCTTAATCGGAGTTTAACCATTTTGATTTGTTTTCTAAATCGGCTAATGTGTGTTTGTATGATACAAAGCTCCAAATCAATACAATTATCCCAAAAACTAAAAATAAAAAAAATTGTTGCCTGCAGCCACCACTAGGGGGAGCATAACAATTTGCACTTTACGAGTTGCTGCAAACAATATGCTGGAGATTTCCTTGCTCCCCCTAGTGGACAACCAGGGGGAATATCGACGCATAACCACATGGGATACAAGTTTGTAACATAGGTGTAAAGATTATGCGGAGTTCACTTTATCAGTTAAAGATTAACTAATTTTTTTTTTTTTTTAGCATAATTTTGTCTAGTTTGAAAAGTTATGAAACTTTACAAAAATCACTTTATTTGGGGATTTTTGCAAAAATTTTTTTAAATAAATTGCATGTAAGTGGCTTCCAAATCTTAGCTTTCTACAATCTATTTGCCTTCAGATACATTGATATTATTATTATTATTATTATACATTTTTAATAATACCCATCACTGCCATCATCTGTACTCCAAATGAGTATGTTATGATCCCAGTGTAGCTAAAGGCAAATAGACTGGAGAAAAAAAACAGGATTCGAAAGTCACTTGCATTTTTTTTACAGGAATATAGAAACAAAATCTCCTAAAATAAAGTGATTAGCGCAGTTTCATACCTTTTTATGCCGTAGCAAATCATTTAAAAAAAAGTTTAATTTTGAAATGAAAAAAAAAAAATCTGACTCCCTAGAGCCACCACTAGGGGGAGCTCACAGTAGTACAAACCTATCTGAAATGTCTATTGAATGAGCTCCCTCTAGTGGTGGCTGCAAGAAAAACACTATGAAGCGGATTTTCTAAAGGAAATGTACCCGAATCCGGACTCAAATTTGGCTGATTTACATGTTATTAGTTTTTTATTTAAAAGGGTCTTCAAAAGGGGGAATGACTAAAGGGAGACAGGAGCCAGTCACGAGGAGGGGTGTCTAAAGTGTACAACAAGGGTAGTCGGCCGGATCAGCGCTCCCTGCGCTCCACGCTCGCCTGTTCTCCGTCATGGTGGTCGATCTATGAGATGTACACCGGGATGATAGATGGCGGCTGCATGGCGGATATAGCCTGCCATGACAGTGGAAATAACAGAGGACAACAATGTCACCGGGATCAGCGCCGTCTCGTTCAGCAGTCTCCAAATAATGGCGTAACGCAACAGCGGGTCAGAGAAGATGAAAATGTGGAGTCTGTATAGGATGACATCTATGGAAGGAACGCTGTAGAGATCATCGCCGCTAAAAGTACGGGGTCAAAATCTGGCTGGGAGCACTAATCGGTCTCTGGGAAAAATCTACAACTTGTACCCATCTTTTGGGGGGAGTTTTTTTTTTTGTAAATTTGTGACCCTTTTGTGCCATTTTACCCGCATCAATCGGCTGTGATCGGTGGTAATAAGTTTTCATTTTCCCTGCAGTGCCTCCGCAGGTGAAATGAAGTATTACAACGAGTCCCTTTAAACTAAAGGGCAGGATAGGACGGGTCGTCCAGAGCAAGAGGACACTGAACTTCTAGAATGGGCTATGTTATACATACTGGACAGCTCCTTATTGTTTCCTAGAAAAACTGAACAAGCCCTTTAAATAATTAAAGGGTCATTCCGATATAACAGGAACAATGGGGGCCAAAGTAATTGATAAAAGTTACGCCAGTGCTTCCAAGTTCCGTGTCCCAACGATCCCAGCATCCAAAGATTTTAAAAAAATGCACAATCGGCACATACTCCAAAATTGATCAAATACATATACAAGGCAATAACAATAAAGCGGTTAATTATAGGGAGGAATGTGCTAAAACGTATATTATATATTATATATAAACCTTTGGATAAAGTTGGCACATCTTGGGTTATCCATGCCGCAACAACCAAAAACGACTCCTCTAATTACGGATATCATTTACACAAATTTTTCGCGGACCTCTCGGTAAGCCCTACCAGAGTAAAATCGAAGGGTTGCACATTTTTGTGCAGGCGCCGAAATTTGGGACGAAAAGTCACAAAAACTGTTGTAAGTAGCTAAAAAAAAAATGACGCAAATTATAAAAGAAATTATGCTCCTTTCTCCACTTATGAGCCACTTCCCTTACCCTTCTCATAGCTGCTAAAATCCATCTCACTCAAAAGAAGATGGACTATCAGCTCACTGAGGTATCAGATTACAGCTGCCTATTGTAGTCTATGAAGACGGGAAGGAAAGAGGAGAGAGAGAGAAAAGCAGCACCACACAAATATGAGGGGCATAACTATAAAAGAAAATATGTTCCTTTCTCCACTTATGAGCCACTTCCCTTACCCTTCTCATAGCTGCTAAAATCCATCTCACTCAAAAGAAGATAGACTATCAGCTCACTGAGGGATCAGTTTACAGCTGCCTATTGTAGTCTATGAAGATGGCAAGGAAAGAGGAGAGTGAGAGAGGAAAGCAGCAAAATACAAATATGAGGGTAAGGGAAGAGCCGGATGACCGTATGACTCGGACGGGGATCACAACGCAGTGCTTGCACTAGCTGTATAGAAATACATGCGGGTGGAGAGATCTGACAGGCAGTGAAAGCATTGCGTTACGATCCCCGTCCGTGTTATACGGCCATCCGACTCTTCCCTTACCCTCATATTTGTGTGATGCTGCTTTTCTCTCTCACTCTCCTCTTTCTTTCTCTTCTTCATAGACTACAATAGGCAGCTGTAATCTGATCCCTCAGTGAGCCGATAGTGCATCTTCTTTTGAGCAAGATGGATTTTAGCAGTTATGAGTTTACTAGGCGGAAGTGGATCATAAGTGGAGAAAGGAGCATATTTTCTTTTATAGTTATCCCCTCATATAAGTGTGCTGCTGCTTCTCTCTCTCTTCTGTTTCATTCCCTTCTTCATAGACTACAAAAGGCAACTGTAATCTGATCCCTCAGTGAGCCGATTGTGCATCTTCTTTTGAGCAAGACGGATTTTAGCAGCTATAAGTTTACTAGGCGGCAGTGGCTCATAAGTGGAGAAAGTAGCATATTATCTTGTAGAGTTATGTCCCTCATATGTGTGTGATGCTGGCGCTGCTTTCCTCTCTCACTCTCCTATTTCCTCTCCTTCTTCATAGACTACAATAGGCAGCTGTAACCTGATCCCTCAGTGAGTTGATAGTGCGTCTTCTTTTGAGCAAGATGGATTTTAGCAGCTATAAGTTTACTAGGCGGCAGTGGCTCATAAGTGGAGAAAGTAGCATATTATCTTGTAGAGTTATGTCCCTCATATGTGTGTGATGCTGGCGCTGCTTTCCTCTCTCACTCTCCTATTTCCTCTCCTTCTTCATAGACTACAATAGGCAGCTGTAACCTGATCCCTCAGTGAGTTGATAGTGCGTCTTCTTTTGAGCAAGATGGATTTTAGCAGCTATAAGTTTACTAGGCGGCAGTGGCTCATAAGTGGAGAAAGTAGCATATTATCTTGTAGAGTTATGTCCCTCATATGTGTGTGATGCTGGCGCTGCTTTCCTCTCTCACTCTCCTATTTCCTCTCCTTCTTCATAGACTACAATAGGCAGCTGTAACCTGATCCCTCAGTGAGTTGATAGTGCGTCTTCTTTTGAGCAAGATGGATTTTAGCAGCTATAAGTTTACTAG